>NC_090380.1:52689367-53289367 GCF_036365525.1 Heterodontus francisci
GTGCAGCATGGCCAGTTCCAAGGGAAAACTCCAGCTACTTTTGTTCCAAAAATATGCCTGAATTTTAATTTCAAAAGAGTACTCCAATGCATCAGTGACATTTCTATTTCAGACACAAGCTGTTTCTGGCACCTTTTTGACTGAAACTGCCAGTTAGTTTCAAAATAGCAGCAGTACTATATTGAGGCCCTGTGCCCAGTTGGAACCAGGTTGGCCAAAAGCTTTTCATGCGAGGTCCTTGCAGCCAGCAAATGTGATAGGAGAACTTGATAACCACAGTCCCCAGCAACACCCTCTCTAGTTTACCAAAGTGAATCCTTGCAAGGGTTCACACATCCTAATCCTTATTTTCCACTTTAATGCAAAATTCATTCTGAAAGAAACTGTACAACTGGCCACCAGCTCAAACTTAATAAATAAAACATACAGGCATTACAAAGTCACCTCACCATGTCATGGTGGAACATCAGACTTATACAAACCCAAAGAAAGTCACTTGTCCCAACCACAGACAAAAACATGCAATTGAGAAACCTGTTCCAGAATATCTCACTTCTCCCCCAATACAAATTTGGATTATATGGATGATTTTTAACCTGCAACAATTGCAAAAGCTTTTGTGAATGTCCACGAACCCCTGAGCCAATTGTCAAACACAATACAAAGAGCTATTTTCTGTGATGTGACTTATATTAAAGTTCAAAGCACTTCAGTGAAATTGAAGTAAATAAAGCAATCTTTTTTCCAGTTTCTCAACTAGGTAAACTACTCGAGACTAAATGTAAAAATCACTTGGGAACTTTATTTTGAAGATGTTCACATCTTTCGTGTGAATTCCACAACAGATATGAAACAAAGTCAAAATTCATAGTCGCAGACACATACACAACACTGATAATACTGATCAACTACAACACCAGAGATCCTCATCATTAGGCTTACAATCTGTTCTAAAGCACACATTCAATCCTACATGGTACTAGGTGGGATTTCATCATTTAAAAATAAAATAGAAGCATAGGCAGATACAAAACAACATACTAGATTGGACAATATACATTTTCATAAATTTTCCATTGATACACCGTGGAAAATAACTATGAAATGGGAAAATATAAGCTGCACAACGTTCTTCAAACCTAATAGGCTCTTGCTTCACTACATTTTGCTTTAAAAATCAAACAATTCGTTAGTCACTTTGACATCAATTTTTTGACACAAGGTTTCTAATTGAAGGGTAATGAGAGAAAGTACTACTGGAAAGGTATTCAACACTTCCCTTAAATGTGACAGTAAAGTATTCTTCCTGTGAGAAAAAGATTAGTTCTGTACTTTAAAAGAAATTGAGCTTTTTAAGTAGCAGTTGCTTATATAAAAGAAAATGTCCATATAATCTTAAAAAGATATCACTTGTATACTAAAGCATTTTATAATAAACACAGGCTGTCAAACCTTTCGAATGATAAGTTATCAGCCATGTGTCAGAATGATCCTCTGAGGTTTGCAAAGCATGTGTTTACTATAACTGCTGTACATTAGTCTAACAGAAGTTATCAACCTCATACTTTCTGCAAAGTAAATTTAGTGTGAACAGTCAAATATACACTCTCATTGCTAGGCCACTATTCTGGGTAAATGTGTGCTACATACATATTCACCGTGAGTAAAGACATTTTATGACCAACATTTAACTTCTGCAGACCTATGGGTAGCCTCTGTTTATAGAGACTCAGTGCTGCAACTCTCAGAGCTGCCGTGAGAAACCACTGCTGTATCAAGACAAGTGCAGGCTGGTGTCAACCAGTCTGCCACCTGTAGCTAAATAGCATTGAGGATCTATTCAATGCTTAAGTACTGGGAGCACATTGGCAGCAAAGTAGCACTTAAATTCTGAGGGTAACCCTCTCCCTGCTCCCCTCCACAATACATTGTTACATGGAACATAAATTACTAAAATTTATGCACCTTTCAATATTAGAATGAATTTCAATAATCACTCACGGAAGGGGAGGGAAAGGAATCTGCAAAGAGCATTTATGACACATCATTTTGAAGAGAAACCATATGAACCTGTTAGATTTCTCAATGTCCTGCTGGTCCATAAACACTGAATAGTCAGTCAGCCAGCAGTAAGTGAAAATTATGCAAATGTAGCAACAAATGGAGTGCAAATGAAAATGAGTTAAAGTCACTAACATGTGACCAAAAATGCCCAATGAACAATCCAATACTAGGCGAAATGAGTAAAGTTAAAGATTAGTCCTGTAAGATTTGTGATCTTGGAGGCAACTGTGGACCATGGAAACAGTAACAGCAGCAAGCCGGATGAGACTTTCCTTATGGTAGTAGTGGGGAATTTTTCATCTGGTTGCAGTAATTTAAAAAAACTGCAAAGTTTAACCACTACAACAAGTAGTTGTATTTATGTAGCACCTTTAAAGTAATAGAATGCCCCATGATGCTTCACAGAAGCATGATGGAACAAACTTACACATCGAGACATATAAGGAGCTATTAAAGCCAGATGACCAAAAGCTTGGTCAAAAAGAACTGGATTTTAAGAAGCAACTTAAAAGTAGTAAAGAGAGGAAATGAAGCAGACAGATAGTGAGAGGGAATTCCAGAGCTTAAGGCCTTGACAGCTGAAGGGCAATGGTGGAGTAATTAAAATCAGGAACAGGGAGGGACAACACCATGAAGTGATTCGAAAACAAGGCTGAGAATTTTATTGAAACCTTGCTTGAAACCAATAGGAGAGGAAGATGAAAAGATCAATGAATCTTTGGGGGACCCTCATGGTGACAGCTTGGGGCTGGGAAGAGAAGCTATTGCTACAGATGCTCTAACTCCGATTGGATAGGCAAGAATGGAACCAAGCGAGACCAGTCTCACTGAGCTGGACAACAGAGGAGAGATGTTGGAGGAAGATATTGTGATCATGTTGAAGACTGCAGCTGAATATGTTAACTAACGTATTCAGCTCAAAACAAAATTGTCTGCTGCTCTCTCCTGTTGTCAGCAAACAGAATGTAAAAATATTTAAATTCTTTTGTAGAAAGGAAAAATACATTCCTCCAGCAATTTTTTCCAATTTGCCTGGGGCAAATAGTTCTTAACGTCATACAGAACACAAAAACACCTAAAGAAAGTCACATATCAAAAAAATTAATTCTTGTAATATTCAAAACTCGGTGAAGCAGAGGGAACTTGAGCCTAATGCCAAGCATTTTCATTGTCACTTAAAAGTAAGGGACAAGACGCGTCCACTTAGATAAAAAAAGAGACATAGATTATCCAGAGTATCATTTGCAGTCGGGCCCGTGCTTCAGTGCCACCATATTACTGCAGCATTAAAAACCGTCACATCGCCAATCAATAACCCAGAATGTTCAAAAGAATTCCAGATCACCCTTGTTAAATGAGTCACTATTACTGAAATATATGATCCATTTCGATTACCTAAGCACCATCATGCTCATCTTTCATCCCAATTACAACCTCTATCATTTCCTCAATCTAGAAGCTGTTTTCAATCAACATGTTCACTTATTACAGTGGGTTATGGTAGCTACCACCTCTTCTTGTATTGAATTCTTGATTGGACAAGCCCTTTGAATTTAACATGCACCATGATTGCATGTATCAAAAACAGGGTGCCAATCACAATCTTTTAAAAGGCTATTCGCGTTATACTTCATCATGGAAATGAGTACCAAAGTGCATTCAAAATACAGGGCCGGCATATAAAACCAGGGTACCTCACGACAGAGAATGAATCTCATTATAGCAACCTTGTCATGAGTTTCTGCAGAAAATGCCAGATAAATTGATTTTATTTGTTTCTCCACACTTTGTGTGTTCCATTCTTTGATAATTACATGCCTTAATCGTTTCTTTCGCCAATTACAGGCTCTCAGTTTCTATACATTTTTTCCTTTGCTCCTTTTGCTCACTAGCTGTTTTCTTCTTTCTGGTTCTTTCTCTATTGAAGCTGTGAAACTGTGTATTCTGAACAAGCAAATCAAAGGGTAAGTATAATAGGATTCAACTCTTGGACAATGACTTAAATTCATCGGCTCAATTCCCTGCAATAATGCTTGCAAAGATTTTCAAAATCATTCAATATAGCAAGTATATAGACATGTAAATGACATTATTTTAAACAAAAAGGTTCCAATTTTCATTAATTAAGCACATTTGTCTTGGTTTAAGTTTCTTTAATTCTTAAGTTAACATTTTATTCAAGCTCTGAGCATTTAGTGACAGCAGAAAACTAGATCCTTCATCAAGGAATGTCGTTCCTAACATGGAAAGTATTCTTTAAATTGTGGAAGCTGGAAATGATTATTCTGGATTTAAATCATTTAATACCCTTGCAGCCAGAGAAGAGAAATGCCAATATAATAAAAGCAAAATACTGCGGATGCTGGAAATCTGAAACAAAAACAAGAAATGCTGGAATCACTCAGCAGGTCTGGCAGCATCTGTGGAAAGAGAAGCAGAGTTAACGTTTCGGGTCAGTGACCCTTCTTCGGAAGAGAAATGCCAATCCTATCATTTGGGCTGGATTCAAACCTAGATCCCAGAAATGAAAGACCCATAGTCTAAGGTACACAAATATTTTAAACTAATTCAGTGTTGAAGAGCATAGGAACATAGGACTCAGCAGCAGGAGTAGGCCATTCGGCCCTTGGAGCCTGCTCTGCCATTCAATAAGATCATGGCTGATCTGGTTGTGGTCTCAACAAGAGGAGATCACTCATAAGTTTGGATAATACCTAATGACGTCTCTTAACCGGGATCACAAATTAGTATTTATTGGGGTACATTTCAACAGATTGTGGATATCCAAATACAAAAAATACATAAAGATTTCCATGAAAGACAAGCTTACGATGTTACTTCTTGCAGACACACACGCCGGACAATTGGACATTACAACATATGCACATTTTCAAATTGAATTTTTGCTCTTTAACTGTGACAAGTTGTCACTCATAGACAAAAGAGACTAAACTAACTCCCCACCACAAGACATGCAGCTTTTATTTTATTCATTCATGGGATGTGGGCATCGTTGGCTAGGCCAGCATTTATTGCCCATCCCTAATGGCCCATGACAAGGGTGGTGGTGAGCTGCCTTCTTGAACCACTGCAGTCCATGTGAGGTAAGTACACCCACAGTGCTGTTAGGAAGGGAGTTCCAGGATTTTGACCCAGCGACAGTGAAGGAATGGAGATATAGTTCCAAGTCAGGATGGTGTGTGACTTGGAGGGGAACTTGCAGGTGCTGTGTTCCCATGCATTTGTTGCCCTTGTCCTTCTAGTTGGTAGAGGTTACAGGTTTGGAAGGTGCTGTCCAAGAAACCTTGGTGCGTTGCTGCAGTGCATCTTGTAGATGGTACACACTGCTGCCACTGTGCATTGATGGTGGAGGAAGTGAATGTTTGAGGATGGGGTGCCAATCAAGCGGACTGCTTTGTCCTGGATGGTGTTGAGCTTCTTGAGTGTGGTTGGAACTGCACCCATCCAGGCAAGTGGAGAGTATTCCATCACACTCCTGACTTGTGCCTTGTATATGGTGAACAAGCTTTGGGGAGTCAGGAGATGAGTTACTCGCCACAGGATTCCTAACCTGTGACCTGCGCTCGTAGCCGCGGTTTTTATATGGCTACTCCAGTTGAGTTTCTGGTCAATGGTAGCCCCTAGGATGTTGATAGTGGGAGATTCAGCAATGGTAATGCCATTGAATGTCAAGGGGAGATGGTTAGATTCTCTCTTGTTGGAGATGGTCATTGCCTGACACTTGTGTGGCACGAACGTTACTTGCCACTTATCAGCCCAAGCCTGGATATTGCCCAGGTCTTGCTGCATTTCTACATGGACTGCTTCAGTATCTGAGGAGTCACGAATGGTGCTGAACATTGTGCAATCATCTGCGAACATCCCCACTTCTGACCTTATGATTGAAGGAAGGTCATTGATGAAGCAGCTGAAGATGGTTGGACCTAGGACACTACCCTGAGGAACTCCTGCAGTGATGTCATGGAGCTCAGATGATTGACCTCCTACAACCACAACCATCTTCCTTTGCGTTAGGTATGACTCCAACCAGCGGAGAGTTTTCCCCGATACCCATTGACTTCAGTTTTGCTAGGTCTCCTTGATGCCATGCTCGGTCAAATGCTGCCTTGATGTCAAGGGCAGTCACTCTCACCTCACCTCTCGAGCTCAGCTCTTTTGCCCATATTTGAACCGAGGCTGTAATGAGGTCAGGAGCTGAGTGGCCTTGGCAGAACCCAAACTGGGTATCACTGAGCAGGTTATTGCTAAGCAAGTGCTGCTTGATGGCACTGTTGATGACACCTTCCATCACTTTGCTGATGATTGAGAGTAGACTGATGGGGCGGTAACTGGCCTGGTTGGACTTGTCCTGCTTTTTGTGTACAGGACATACCTGGGCAATTTTCCACATCGCTGGGTAGATTCCAGTGTTGCAGCTGTACTGGAACAGCTTGGCTAGGGGCGCGGCAAGTTCGGGAGCGCAGGCCTTCAGTACTATTGCGGGAATATTGTCAGGGCCCATAGCCTTTGCAGTATCCAGTGCCTTGATATTACATGGCTGAAGTCTGGCATCTGTGATGCTGGGGACTTCAGGAGGAGACCGAGATGGATCATCAACTTGGCACTTCTGGCTGAAGATTGTTGCAAATGCTTCTGCCTTATCTTTCGCACTGATGTGCTGGGCACCCCATCATTGAGGATGGGGATATTGTGGTACCACCTCTTCCAGTTAGTTGTTTAATTGCCCACAACCATTCACGGCTGGATGTAGCAGGACTGTAGAGCTTAGATCTGATCCGTTGGTTATGGGATCACTTAGCTCTATCGCATGCTGCTTACGCAGTTTGGCACGCAAGGAGTCCTCTGTTGTCGCTTCACCAGGTTGACACCTCATTTTGAGGTATGACTGGTGATGCTCCTGGCATGCCCTCCTGCACTATTCATTGAACCAAGGTTGGTCTCCTGGCTTGATGGTAAATGGTAGAGTGGGGGATATGCCGGGCCATGAGGTCACAGATTACGGTTGAGTACAATTCTGCTGCTGTTGATGGCCCACAGTGCCTCATGGATGCCCAGTTTTGCATTGCTAGATCTGTTCCAAATCTATCCCATTTAGCACGGTGATAGTGCCATACAACACGACGGACCATATCCTCAATGTGAAGGCAGGACTTCGTCTCCACAAGGACTGTGCGGTGGTCACTCCTACCAATACTGTCATGGACAGATGCATCTGCAGCAGGCAGATTGACGAGGACGAGGTCAAGTATGTTTTTCCCTCCTGTTGGTTCCCTCACCACCTGCCACAGACCCAGTCTAGCAGCTATGTCCTTTAGGACTTGGCCAGCTCGGTCAGTAGTGGTGCTACTGAGCCACTCTTGGTGATGGACATTGAAGTGTCCCACCCAGAGTACATTCTGCACCCTCGCCACCCTCAGTGCTTCCTCCAAGTGCTGTTCAACATGGAGGAGTACTGACTCATCAGCTGAAGGAGGGCGGTAGGTGGTAATCAGCAGGAGGTTTCCTTGCCCATGTTTGACTTGATGCCATGAGACTTCATGGGGTCTGGAGTCGATGTTGAGGACACCCAGGGCAACTCGCTCCCTACTGTATACCACTGTGCCGTCACCTCTGCTGGGCCTGTCCTGCTGGTGGGACAGGACATACCCAGGGATAGCGATGGCAGCGTCTGGGACATTGTCAGGTATGATTCCATGAGTATGACTTTGTCAGGCTGTTGCTTGATTAATCTAGTCTGTGGGACAGCTCTCCCAACTTTGGCACAAGTCTCCAGATGGCAGATTAGAATCTGGAATATTGCATTAAACAAATAAGCACGAACTCCAGAAGCAAAAAATTATTCATGCTACAGTTGTAATATATGGATACCTGATAAACATTTGATGTTTCAGTGAAATTGCCTCAACTATAGTGCTGAAAACATCAAAAAGAGAGTCTAGAGTAAACAAAAGTTTTCTGTACCATCCCTCACCAACAAAACAAGTTAATGATCCGAAAATAATTTTTAAATATCAGCAGATATTTGCACAGTACTGGGGGAGAGTGAGAGAGAGTGAGAGTGAGAGTGAGAGTGAGAGTGAGAGTGAGAGAGTGAGAGAGTGAGAGAGTGAGAGTGTGAGAGTGTGAGAGAGTGAGTGAGTGAGTGAGTGAGTGAGTGAGTGAGTGAGTGAGTGAGTGAGTGAGTGAGTGAGTGAGTGAGTGAGTGAGTGAGAGTGAGAGAGTGAGTGAGTGAGAGTGAGAGAGTGAGTGAGTGAGTGAGTGAGTGAGTGAGTGAGTGAGTGAGTGTGTGTGTGAGAGAGAGAGAGAGAGAGAGAGAGAGACAGAGAGAGATTTAAGTTTTGGACAAGAGATGCAGGGAGGATGTGAGGAAGAATTATTTTACGCAGTAAGTGGCAACGACCTGGAAATTGCTGCCTATGAGAATGGTGGAATCGGAGACAATACTTTCAATAGGAAATTGGACGGGGACTTGAGGGAAATACGTTTGCAGGGCCAAGGGGATAGAGCAGTTGAATGGGACGGACTGGATTACATTACAGAAAGCCGGCGTGGACTCTATGGGCTGCAGGGCCTCCTTCTGTGCTATAATGACTATGCCTTGTAGAGTCAGTCACCAGAAAAGTTTTTACACTAGTTACTAGCTTTCAGTTCACTTGGGCCACACGTATTGCAGGTCTCAAGCAAAGTGTCTTGAGAACGCTGTATTCAATTTAGTATTTTTTGTATTCCAACAAAAAACCTTTTCTGCAATGATAGCACTGTTGGCATTGTCATTCATAAGTTAGGAAAGGACTCTCAAAATAACGTCTATTTTGTGATGGTCTTCAATCCATTGAATGGAACCCAATCTCCAATACAAATGTATTAGTGTCATCCAAAGGGGGATAAATACACACGAGGATCCTGATGTTGTCATTTGGGCAACTTCCTAACACATGGAAGACCTCACTGGCAGTAGCTTTTGATCTGTTTGAAGAAAAGGCCAGTGATCTAGTTGATGCCATAAGACAAGAAACTTAAGCAAAAATGAGACATTAGTGTGTGCCTACATAGAATTTAGTCAGTATTCCAGTCCAAAAATTAAGTCTGTTTTAAGTTAGTATGCCATCAATATTGGTGATGTCTTCTCTTATTGGGTCTTAGTTATGAGCTGAATTGCTAGGAAAGCACACAGAAACCACCCTCAAGATAATTTAAAAGCACAGAATCATACAGCCCAGAAGGTAGCCATTCAGCCCATCGTGCCCGAGTCGGCTCTTCGAAAGATCAATCCTATTTTCCCACTTCTACTCTTTCGCCATAACTGTGTAAATTTATTCTTTGCAAGCACATAACCAAATTCCCTTAAATGGCTCGACTATCTCGACAATAACAAAAATTCAAATCGCTTATTCTGAAAGGCTACTATAAGTTCTATTGTTTGGTACGCCATTTATTGTATTTGAAATTGGTTCCTTCTTTGGTGTCGAAGAACTAAATATCTCCTGGACGCACTTCCATTTATCTCTGGTTGACAAATCGAGATGCCAAATAGACTATGATTACAAAATAGTGGGCCCAAGCTATTTGTTGCCCCTAGCTGAAAGAGCTCCTTTATAGCAAGAGAAAGCTATGGAGATACCAGTCAAAGAGAAGCAAGGATCTAATATAATTTTTTTCCCCCTGAAAATGCAGCAACAAAGCAGCATTGGCAAAGTTGGGAAAATAAAAATTGATGCAATACAAAGTCAAGGCTTGTGTGCACTGGGGACCAGGAGAAAACCATGCGCCTGCACAGTTACTGTAATATGCCAAATGCAGAGCCAGCCTTTTCCGAGTAGCTTTTTATTGCTTGGATAATTGCCGATTGGTTTGTACATGAATAATGAAAAGAGCTTCTGGAAAAAGAAACAATTTAATATCTAGCAACCTTAAATATTAATTTGTTAGAGAGCAGATTGTACTAAGTTTCAATAAACTTGAAAAAGTTGACTTCTTTGACTAAACATAAAGGTAGATAAAAGCAAGTCCTGGCTAAAGCATCAACCTAAATATAGATGTTTTGTTGATTAACACCAAGATTGAGGGAATCAAGAGATATGGAGATAAGGTGGATATGAAGATAAGGGAAAGCTGAGTTCAGGTAGATGATGTGACCTGACTGAATGGTGGAGCAGACCCGAGGGGCTCTCTGGCCTACTCCTGCTCCTATTTATCTTGTTCTATTTTCAGCCATGCTAAAAAGCATTAAGAATTGTGCAGCAAATTGTTGGCCAGACACATGCTGCTGAAAAGCAACCATAAACTGATCAGTTGAATTGAACAAGGTACTGTCACCATCAAGCATTCAAAACCTGTTTTCTTTAATCTGCAACTGGTATTAAATGAGGCTTGCAATGTAATCAGTGTGGTTGGCTGGTTAAACATATTTCAATTCCCAGTAAATCAAAAGTCGTAAATTTAATTCAACCAGCCAAAAAGTATACTCGTCTATTCTGTCACAACTGCTTTCCTGTTTTATAGTGCTATAAGTTACCTTTTACATTATTATTGGTCTTCTCTTTGTAGTAGTATCTTGTTATTACAAAGCTTCCTCAGAAGAGAGATGGGATAACAAGTTGTTCCTATCCAGTTTCTAAATACATCATTAGAGAAAGAAGCCAGGATAGCCAGATGAGTGGCATGAATTTGGCCTCCCGCTTTTGGGAATCCTGCCCCTGGAAAAAGTGAACAGCCTTCTCCTGATGTTCCTTAGCTTTAGGGAAAGTCATGAACTTGTCAGCCTAGCAAACAATGCCTCATTCACCTGCTGTATGCAGTGGTGCATTGCAGACAGCATATGCTACCCATAGCACCCTAAAAGAAGATGGTTTAGAAGTTCAAGGCAGTTTTACTTTAACCACTATGGGTAATGCACTGTTCTACAGGAGGTTTCAAGATCCAGCTGCAGATGGTGGCTAAGTTCCATAGGTTCCAACCCTGCTGAAACATGAGCTGTGAAAACACGAATTCTCAGACACGTTGAGGAAACTGCCGTTTAGTTCATACATGTGACTGTCCAACAGATACACGCTTGCTGATTCCTCCTCCGGTCATCCTCCCTACTCCCCACCCTCCTCCCTGAAGCAAGAGGAATTCCTAGGGAATTCCCATGCTATAATGCAGGGCATTGTTGCCTATTTCTGGAAAACTAGCTTTCATGATAGAGGAGGGAATCACATTGAAACAGTAAGGAGGCAAAAAAAATTAAAGATCCAATCAATCGAAAATAAGAAAAAGTGCAATGCAAAGAAAAAGAATGACCGAAAACAAGTTCTCCTAAATTACTTCAAAGCGTCATGCAGGACAGCTTTAAGAGTACATCTAGTGGTTGTGTGGCTGCAGGAATGTGTTTTGCTCCAGGTTTTACGGCTGCAGCGATGCACTGAAATTTCTAGGCCTTCCAGAACATACCCTCAAATAGATTCACAATTCATGGCCATAATGAGACCTGTGCCAGACAGCAATATGAGCCTGTCATTCTCCCAACAGAACACCTTGGTCACGTACAAATTGCACACAACGCCTGGATCCCAGTCTTTCACTGCCAACATGCAAGAGTGGACTTTCAGCACCATAATAAAGTCCTATAACAAGTCCCATCATCTCGGCTATACTTGTGATTCTTCCTCCAACGTTTTGGTCATTTACCAACAAGATGCTCATAAATTCTGAATAATTAGAAGTGAAAATAAACACAAACTATTTAACAATTCAAGACTTAGTTTGGCCAATTATCTGTCCAGTTTGGTAAAGCTCCTCCTTGTGCATATGAAAGTGACTGAATTTGCAAAGGAGATTAATCAAGTATGAATGGTGTGCAAAATCGAGTTAGACTGTTGAGGTTAAAACAAAGCAATTTTGAAAGGTTTTCAGGTACAGGATGCTCTGTAAACTTACACTAAAGCTTAGATTTAAAGAGATGAATCTAAAAATGCCAGCTTTTTGAAACTAAAAGTGGGGAATGAACAGGTTGGTCAGCATCTGAAAGAGGCTGGGAAGAACTTTCTGTTCTTATTTCAAAAAGGTGAGGCCGTTCCTCAAAATTGTGATGCAGACAGCCGACTGGTTGTTGTTAACCTCTACTGATCACATTTGGATATAGCAGTGTCCAACAGGATTAGTATTTTCTTAATATTCCAGTAATCCAATGGCCATGTGATTTTTTAAAAGTTTAAAGCAACATTTTCATAATTGTTTTATCCCTGAGCTTCTAGCTACAGCATTTATTATACCAATCATACAGGTTCCTGTTTATTCAGTAAGATAAGGGTTAAAATTGCTTATCTTCGAGTTAAACATTCAGCTGCTACATTACCTTAAATTTGTCCATTGTGGTCTGTTAGACTGTTCCTCAATTAAGCTCAAGTAACCTTGTATACTAAAAAATTAATATAACTGAAAAATAACCACTAAATCAATATGAATGCAAGATTATCTTTCCTCTTGACTTGCAATTACCACAGTTAGTCTAATAACGTAGTTATATCATGAGTTTTCGTTTTAAAGTTGGAATTACTATAGTTTTGTGATATCCCAAAAGAAACCAGAATAACCTTGGTTTATCAAATTTGTCACCCTTCGTCTACAATTAGTTTTATTATTACTTTTTGCTACTAGTCAAACTACATCAAGTGTACAATTAAGATATGACATCAGTCAATGAGGAAAACTAGTGCATTCAAGAAACGCACTCTCTCAACAAACCCATAAACAAAACTTCCAAAGGCAGTCAGTCTACTGTCTCAACACGAAGTGCTCAGCTTCAGGCTCTTCACATTCTCTTAAATTATGACCATGATGAGCAGTTTACTTTAATAAAAGCTTTAACTTAAATCCAACACTTTGGCTTTTTATTTAGCTTGAATCTGTATAGATGCTTTAATGGATATAGAAATAATAGTTTCTTCCCACTCCATTGTGCCTTTTTAGACTTACATCAATATTGTTTCACCCAAGTGGACCCATATTGAGAGGCCTTCAGGGCAGGAGAAAGAGTAATATATTCAAAAACACTAAACTTACTTTTTGTATTTGAAATGCATTATTCCTCAGCCGATCATTTATTGAACATCGTGTACAGAAATTAAGTTCAAAACTTTGCGTACTGCTTACAGGGTTAAGTTATAAAGATAAGTTGCATAAACTTCTCTTGTATTCCCTTGAGATTAGAAAGTTGAAGGTTGATCTAATTGAAGCTTTTAATTTATAGAGATCCTAAAGGTAGATACAGCTTAACTATTTCCTCTGGCAGGGTATCCAGAACAAAGGAGCATAGGAATTAGAGTTGGGACATTTAGAACTGAAATTTAGAGGCACCTTTGCCACACAAAGTGTAGTGGTAATCTGGACCTCGCTCCCCCAAAATGCTGCGAATTCTGGCTCAATTGGAATTTTCAGCAGAGAGATTTTTGTTAGGTAAAGGTATCAAGGGATGTGGAGCAAAGGCAGGTAGGTGTTGATGTACAGATCAGCCACAATCTAACTGAATGGCCAAATAGGCCGAGAGGCTGAATAGTCTACTCCTGATCGTATGTTCCTCAATGTGGACAGATGCAACTTTTAACTTTTTCTTCTGGAAATACATAAATTATATACTTATTAAATATTGCTAAAGTAAAGTGACTTAACTAGAATTATTTTAGATAATATGTTTACTGTATCCAAACCAATTAGGATAAATCCCACCCAAAATGTTCACCTGCCTTTCTTAATCAAATGCTGGCTAGTTTGCTGCGTACTTCCAGCATTTCTAACCTTTATTTCAGAATAATAGGCAATAAGGATGTCTTAGTGTTACTTTGGCGCATATATTGAAGTTCCTAAATCAATGAATGAAAATGTCAAGACACAATAAAATAGGGTGATAAGAGCTGCACAAGTACATTGGGGAAGTCGCATCAAAAATGAACAAATTTCCTGTGTCAGACCAAGGCACACACAAATCCACCAGGCCAAGCTCATGTTCAACTAACTTCTTTCACTAATAAAGACAACTGCCAAATGCAGTATCTGTACATTTTCTTTCCATGAATATCACCATTAAACCATGGACATTGAACTCATTAAGGATTTTTATCCTGCTCTTACCTTTATCCTGCTCAGACAGAACCTTTTCCAGTGCATAATCCCAGTCAAATATGTAGCGGTAATAGCACAGCTGGGTGTACAGGGCCTTATCAGGATACTGGAGCGGGAAGGGGGAAGACAGAGATAAAATGATATATTAATATGACTATGGTAATTTTGAATTCCAAGTTCACCTTTTAAAAAACCCTTTTACAATACTAAGACATTACTTAAAACAGAACGGCATGAAATTTCCACTTCCAATTCAGTTTCCTATGCTTCCATTAGCACTGCCATCATACTTTTTTAACTAATATTTAACCACACAACTAGGTTTAGATTGGGTTCTGCGACTAAGAGGAATGTGTTCTCAGCAAACTGCTCTTTTCACATCATCTGACAAATATGATAATCTGTACTATTTGTCAAAAATGTGATTACTTATTCATCTAAAAACCCAAGGATAGTGATTCAGTTATTTGTTTAGTTTTAGATTCAGCAGTAATTGACGGTACACATCTCCCTGACTGCACACATGCAGCTGGTTGAATAGAACAGTGAAATTGCCTCCTTCATAATAGTTTGTTTTGATAATGCATTGTGTGTCGAGATGATGAGAAACAGTTGCTGTCAATTTGATTAGCCATTATATTTTTATGTTAATTGCCATTATTGCGTCCATTCTGTTTAGTGTCACCATAGAAGCCATACAATGTTAGCATAAATAACAAATTTGAGTAAATTAGGAAGATATATTTTTGCCAATTCATTTTAATTGCCCCTCAGTCCTTCCGTTGGTTAACGCAGCTGTTGACCCATAATAAGCGCTAGGTCAATATAACTGCTTGTCAATTTAGAAATGCAAAGTGCTTTGTAGCTGGTAATGGATCTACAACTACTCTTGCCAGCCAGCTGTAGCAGCCATTGACAATCTATATTGACAGCTATCGCAGAAATGGCAGTTACTTGCAGTATCCCTAATAAGAAAGAAATTAGCCAATACCCATCCAGTCTCCTAGAATGTAAAATAATGTCTAGGTTAAGAAGCATTTAAAAAATAATAATTTTTAATTTGTTCTGCTTTCAGGGTTAGCAATGCTGAAAACACAACACAGACCTTTCCCTGTCAAGAAAGCCATTTGCAATTTAGACATATTGCTGTGCCTTTCTACACCTAAATAGTGCCAAATCTTTCACTGTTGACATCTGTAGTCACTGTCTAAAGGAAAACCCATAGACTTGACTATCATAACCATGCACCGTAGATTTTGTTGAACCTTTCTAAGCTCTGTGTTCCATGAAGTATTTCTAGCTTGAAAAAAACCCAGGAAAATGCTTGCACATTAAATGATGAAAACAGCTATTTCTGTACAACTATTCCACCAACTATTAGCAAAGAATTAAAAAAAAATAGCAAACAGGTCAGGCCAACTGCAAACATTTATGCAATAGCATAAAAAATTCTCACATTTCCTTTTTCTCCCCTATGACAGAAACACCTTACTTAAAAATAGCCCGTTTATATTTTCCTTGGCCAATTAATTAACCTGCGAGTCCATATATCATATTATTTTGTCAGTTCAGACAATCACAGATGGGATTCTATGATTCATTTTTCTCAGTTTAACTGTTTTTTTTTAAAGAAACAAAAATTGGAGGACCAATCTTTCACCCTGAAGAGGAACTAAATTCAATCAAATAAAGAAAACCACTTTGAGGAAAACATACCAGCAGAAATAAACGGTGTCAATTATCTTTTGGTTGCTTAGAGATGACTTAACGAGTTCCTGAGAACGGGCCATTAGCTAACATTTGCTTTTGCTATTAAAGCTGGATACCATTTTCACCTCTCTCCATCTCCTGCAGTTAGCACCTGTCTTTGTTTGGGAGTGACATCTATTTCTCTTTTCACCAGGAATTCAGCACGTTTTTAGGCTTGAGTGAGTAAGGAGCAAACCAGCTGTGAAATTGTTTCTTAAGAGACTCTCCTCTTCATAACATTTGCGCAAGACCTTAATAAAGGAAATGACCTGTTGCCCTCCCCTGGCCAGTCAATTGCACATATGAAATATATTTCAGTAACACCATTTTTTTTGGTTATTGAAACAATTGCCGATCTAGTTCTAAAAGGCAGTATGATTACATCAAAATTACTTTCAAGACCTATGTATTGACAATAGATACAGTCATTTTCACCATGTCCTCAAACCCCATTTTGAGTGAATACCCTGAATAAAGCGAAGACTTTTTACAGCTGTAGTTTAAAAAAAATAATCAGGTCTCATGAAGCTAAAAATGTTCTTATTTTAGTTACTGTTAATGGGCTCAAATAAAGAAGGGAGGCTATCTGCATCTCAGGGTTGCATGATGAGTCAATATCTGCAGAAAATATGTAAATCTTTACAAGGCAAACACAGTTGGAAACAAAGACATTTAGCTGATGCAGTATTTGATGTCTCCACTTTTTTGTGCGCATAATTTCTTCCCATTGAAAGCTATAATTGCCTGCCATTTGACGATATTCATGCTCAATTTTTGAAATTAATTTCAACTGGGAAAATGTAGAAATGTCATCTCCATTGAAAGGGATTTGATTTCAATTATCCTTGCTCAAAGGACTGTGATTTCCAAATACACTTAAGCAAAATTATGACAAGAATTTTTGTTCCAGAAATTTACTGTTTAAAGACCGATTAGGCGATAAATGGACTCGCTTTGAATTGAAGTGAATGCACCAGTTTCCATCTGAAAGGCACTCAATTA
This sequence comes from Heterodontus francisci, assembly GCF_036365525.1. Classification (NCBI taxonomy): domain Eukaryota; kingdom Metazoa; phylum Chordata; class Chondrichthyes; order Heterodontiformes; family Heterodontidae; genus Heterodontus; species Heterodontus francisci. The sequence goes on from NC_090380.1 coordinate 52,706,303, forward strand.
TCTTTGATTGCTCCTGTTACAATATATCAAATAGAGATACCTGCTATTGCTGTAATTTGTGTGAAAATTAACATGCTGCAATTTCCACAGGAAAAAAGGAAGCCCTAATGGGCATTTAAACGTACGTCAATAAAAGGCAAAGAGAAAAAAAATTTAATTTACTGAAAATATTACGAAATGCACCTGTACATAACTGACCAATTACAATACAATCAAGCAGGGGTAACATTACTCTCTCATTTAATCTGGACACAATAATAGTCAATCTTTCGCCTCACGATAAAAGTGGGTTGGTAACCATTTTCTGTCAATAAAGCTGTGAAGCTCGAATTGAGTCAGGACAAGGGCTGGGTGAGGAAGTTAATGTTTTATTCAGCATACAGTTTAAGGTGCCACTTCAAAAAGACACATTAGCAAGTACTGATGATGACAACTGTCCGACCGGCTGCAGTTGTCCATGGTAGATGAGGAACAAGGGGCAAAACATAAAGCTGCAGCCCCTGGCCCCTCTCCCCGCTCAAAAATAAGCAAACAAAGAGGAAGACATGTCATGTTGAGATGTCATAGTTTATTTTTTTTAAATCAGGTTATTCTCCTCATATGCGAATTAAGCAAGCTAATGCAGAAAATATTCCAAGGAGTGCGGTCCATTTAGGAGGTTTTCATCCATAGCCATGAGCTATATCAGGGTGGTATACACAACACAGACACAATGTACAGGTTATCCTCAGCTGCTCAGCTTCAATATCTCTGGAGTACAGGAGACTATGTCATACTGTCTAGGCCCAAGGTTTGCAGCCACTACTTTTTGAACTTTTTATGTTTTTGCATCTTACTTCCGTCTTGCTTTTGCTTTGCTTTTTTTTCCAAGAAGAATCTGTATTAAATCTGTAGTGAAATTTTAAAGGTTACTTCTAGACATTGATTTCAAACTAAGTGTGATTATGCTATGATTAAGTCAAACAACTAATCAATGGCAATCTGTATTAACTATGAACTTGTTTTTCCCCCCCAAGAACTTTTCCTTTTGTGTTCATACTGGTCAGGCCAGGCCATGCACAGCTGTTGTTTTGTCTAAACTACTGTTTTTCTCTTCTTGAAAATAGCAGTTGTTTCCCATTGTTTAAACAGAAGTCAGTTCGATGACCCTTGAACTACAAGCCAGGACAATGGATACCCTTGCACATGGGGTGGTCCACTATGGTGTGGAGTCAGGAGATGGATTTTAATTGATGGACAGTATAACCTAATTGATGGCAGGTGAGAGACACCATCAAAGGATGTGTCAACAGCCTGAATGGCCTCGTAGTGCCTGTGAGAAGAATTTGATAAGGACTCATGGTTGTCAGATTCTTGTTTTGAAAAAGTCTGGATGGAAATCTCGGAAAGCTGGAATGGAACCAGAAATTGGACTTAAAGGGGCACAGCATTCAACGTTCAAGGCTGCAGCCCGAGTGGATTAGTCAACCACAGAACATCATGGAGGAAAAGATGGCGACAGTGACTGACCAGAGAGTCCACCCCCGTGCAAGGTTCTCTGGAGACTTGGTGTTGTATGTACCAAGGGGAACACTGTACCATTTTAGGGAGTGGTCATGAACAGACTAATTTGGGGTTATAGCAATGTGCAAAGTTTTTTTTTGTCTTTCTATACTCTTTTCCTTCCTTTCTTTTTAATAAAGTTATCTTTCCTTTATCATTAATAATTGTTTAATAATTACTCAATAAAATTACTGTTTTAACATATTATTTGATGTTGAGTCACTCATTCCTGTCACGTCAAGAGTACGGCTCTGAAGTCAAGTGAGACTCCACAGGGAACTCTAGCCGTACAGATTGTTGGCAAGCCAGCCAGGACCATGGATGAGGCTATAGAGAGGTATCTTAGGAATAAGTTACCCCTGAAAGAATGGTGGGTTTGACTTGTTGCTAAGTCAGACGATCCGGTCTTTGAGGTGGAAATCTGGATGGAGGGAGCTGTGTGCAAAGCTGGCCTTGTTGGAAGCAGTTTGGCTGATGGCATATCAGCGACAGTGCAGAAGAGATGAGGAAATAATATTCAGGCAGGAACTTTAAAGTGAGTAAAGGAAAGTTAGTGTGTCCTTTATTCTGGTCTGTATAAATGTTGGAAGCTTCCACGAATGAATGTCCTTATCTGTGTAGCTTGCGCGCGGTAGAGCTAAAAGTCGTTAACACTTTGTAGTCTAGTTTTAATGTTGAAAGCATGAGTCTGTTACTTCTATTGTTTCATGTTTATATTTTTGCAGGACCCATTACAAGAATCCAGCGAGGAGTCAAACCTGGAATCCTCTGGACTATTTATAAGTTGTTTGGAATTAAGAAATTGTGGTTATTGAATGTGCCTATCTTAATTTAATATTATGAAAAGTTCAAATGAGGATCAATGGCAGGTTAAATGTGAGAATTGTAAGTCTACAGGGATGTGGAATTTGTGGTGGGATTTTATTGTGTTGTTACATCTCTCTGAGATAAAAGGAGGGAATTTTGCAGGTGGTAATGTGTTTGGATGAGAACGAGTTTGAGATTTTGAATCCGTATAGAATGGGTAATACAGATAACATCAAGAATTGGAAGCTGGTTTAAGTGGGGAAAAGGGATGTTCAGCTTTGATGAAGGAGAAAGGAAAATTCCATTTGAAAATTCTCCCTATGGCTGTGAAAACTCTGCCATGTAATGTATGAATGCTTGGCATTGCTGTGTGATTTTCTTTTGTGTGGAACAATGTTTCATTTTGTTTATTTGTGAGCATTAACTTTTACTTTAGTTTTTGATTATAGGGATTTGAAAGGTACCTGAAGACGGATGACAGTGACGCAATTTGTTTTCCTTTGTCCCTTTTCTTTAAAAAAGCACATGCTATTTTACTCTCTGTTTAGCTTAGTTAACAAGGTATTGATTTGACTTAGGTTGCAAGTAGTATTAAAAGCAAAACTGCGCATCGTGAGAATGGAGAATGTAAAGTGTACAGCATAAGAGAGCTCCTGCTTGTGTGTGGAATGAAAGGATTTGTGTGAATGATTTATGTGTTTCAAATTTTAATGCGTTTTTCGTCCTGAAACTGAGAGTTTGTGGTAGTGGTTTCAGTACCAACACCAACAATGGGAGTTATGAGCATGGATTAACAAGGAAGTTTTTTTTTATTCGTTCATGGGATGTGGCCATTGCTGGCTAGGCCAGCATTTGTTGCCTATCCCTAACTACCCTTGAGAAGTTGGTGGTGAGCTGCCTTCTTGAACCGCTGCAGTCCATGTGGGGTAGGTACACCCACAATGCTGTTAGGAAGGAAGTTAAAGGATCTTGACCAAGTGACAGCGAAGGAACAGTGATATAGTCCAAAGTAAGGATGGTTTGTGACTTGGAGGGGAATTTGCAGGTGCTGGTGTTCCTATGCATCCACTGCCTTTGTCCTTCTAGGTGGTAGAGGTTGTGGGATTGGAAGGTGCTGTCTAAGGAGCCTTGGTGCGTTGCTGCAGTGCATCTTGTAAATGGTACACACTGCTGCCACTGTGCATCTGTGGTGGAAGGAGTGAATGTTTGTGGATGGGGTGCCAATCAAGCGGGCTGCTTTGTCCTGGATGGTGTTGAGCTTCTTGAGTGTTGTTGGAGCTACATCCATCCAGGCAAGTGGAGAGTATTCCATCACACTCCTGACTTGTGCCTTGTAGATGGTGGACAGGCTTTGGGGAGCCAGGCGGTGAGTTACTCACCACAGGATTCCTAGCCTCTGACCTGCTCTTGTAGCCACGGTATTTATATGACTACTCCAGTTCAGTTTCTGGTCAATGCTAACGCCCAGGATGTTGACAGTGGGGGATTCAGCGATGGTAATGCCATTGAATGTCAAGGGGAGATGGTTAGATTCTCTCTTGTTGGAGATGGTCATTGCCTGGCACTTGTGTGGCGCAAATGTTACTTGCAACTTATCAGCCCAAGCCTGGATATTGTCCAAGTCTTGCTGCATTTCTACACGGACTGCTTCAGTACCTGAGGAGTTGCGAATGGTGCTGAACATTGTGCAATCATCAGCGAACACCCCCACTTCTGCAGGAAGGTCATTAATGAAGCAGCTGAAGATGGTTGGGCCGAGGACAGTACCCTGAGGAACTCCTGCAGTGATGTCCTGGAGTTGAGATGATTGACCTCCAACAACCACAACCATCTTCCTTTGTGCCAGGTATGACTCCAGCCAGCGGAGGGTTTTCCCCGATTCCCATTGACTTCAGTTTTGCTAGGGCTCCTTGATGCTATATTCGGTCAAATGCTGCCTTGATTTCAAGGGCAGTCACTCTCACCTCACCTCTCGAGTTTAGCTCTTTTGTCCATGTTTCAACCAAGGCTGGAATGAGGTCAGGAGCTGAGTGGCCCTGGCAGAACCCAAACAAGCAGGTTATTGCTAAGCAAGTTCTGCTTGATAGCACAGTTGACAACACCTTCCATCACTTTACTGATGATTAAGAGGAGACTAAATGGCCTTTTTGTGTACAGGACATACCTGGGCAATGCTCCACATTGCCGGGTAGATGCCAGTGCTGTAGCTGAACTGCAACAGTTTGACTAGGGGCGCGACAAGTTCTGGAGCACAGGTCTTCAGTACTTTTTTTTTTCTTATTCTTTGGCCTCCTTATCTCCAGAGACAATGGGTAAGCGCCTGGAGGTGGTCAGTGGTGTGTGGAGCAGTGCCTGGAGTGGCTATAAAGGCCAATTCTAGAGTGACAGGCTCTTCCACAGGTGCTGCAAAAAAATTTGATTGTCGGGGCTGTTACACAGTTGGCTCTTCCCTTGCGCCTCTCTTTTTTCCTGCCAACTGCTAAGTCTCTTCGAATCGCCACACTTTAGCCCCGCCTTTATGGCTGTCCGCCAGCTCTGGCGAACGCTGGCAACTGACTCCCATGACTTGTGATCAATGTCACAGGATTTCATGTCGCGTTTGCAGACGTCTTTAAAGCGGAGACATGGACGGCCGATGGGTCTGAAACCAGTGGCGAGCTCGCTGTACAATGTGTCTTTGGGGATTCTGCCATCTCCCATGCGGCTCACATGGCCAAGCCATCTCAAGCGCCGCTGACTCAGTCGTGTGTATAAGCTGGGGATGTTGGCCGTCTCGAGGACTTCTGTGGTGGAGATACGTTGTCAGGGCCCACAGCCTTTGCAGTATCCAGTGCCTTCAGTCGTTTCTTGATATCATGTGGATTGAACTGAATTGGCTGAAGTCTGGCATCTGTGATGTGGGGGGCTTCAGGAGGAGGCCGAGATGGATCGCCCACTCGGCACTTCTGGCTGAAGATTGTTTCAAATGCTTCAGCCTTATCTTTTGCACTGATGTGCTGGGCTCCCCCATCATTGAGAAGGGGGATATTTGTGGAGCCACCTCCTCCAATTAGTTGTTTAATTGTCCACCACCATTCACGCCTGGATGTGGCAGGACTGTAGAGCTTAGATCTGATCTGTTGGTTACGGGATTGCTTAGCTCTGTCTATCGCATGCTGCTTACGCTATTTGGCACGCAAGTAGCCCTGGGTTGTAGCTTCACCAGGTTGACACCACATTTTGAGTTATGCCTGGTGCTACTCCTGGCAGGCCCTCCTGCACTCTTCACTGAACCAGAGTTGGTCCCCCGGCTTGATGGTAATGGTAGAGTGGGGGATATGCTGGGTCATGAGGTTACTGATTGTGGTTGAGTACAATTCTGCTGCTGCTGCTGATGGCCTAAAGCGCGTCATGGATGTCCAGTTTTGCATTGCTAGATCTGTTTGAAATCTAACCCATTTGGCACAGTGGTAGTGCCACACAACACGATGGAGGGTATCCTCAATGTGAAGACGGACTTTGTATCCACCAGGACTATGCAGTGGTCACTCCTACCAGTACTGTTATGGACAGATGCATCTGCGACAGATAGATTGATGAGGACGTGGTCAAGTATATTTTCCCCACTTGTTGGTTCCATCACCACCTGCCGCAGACACAGTCTAGCAGCTATGTCCTTTAGGACTTGGCCAGCTCGATCAGTAGTGCTGCTACTGACCACTCTTGGTGATAGACATTGAAGTCCCCCACCTAGAGAACATTCTGTGCCCTTGCCACCCTCAGTGGTGTTCAACACGGAGGAGTACTGATTCATCAGCTGAGGGGGTGTGGTTGGTGGTTATCAGCAGGAGGTTTCCTTGCCCATGTTTGACCTGATGTCATGGGGTCTGGAGTCAATGTTGAGGACTCCCAGGGCAACTTCCTCCCAACTGTATACCACTGAGCCACCACCTCAGCTGGGTCTGTCCTGCAGGTGGGACAGGACATACCCAGGGATGGCGATGGCGGTATCTGGGACATTGTCTGTAAGGTATGATTCGGTGAGTATGATTATGTCAGGCTGCTACTCGACTAGTCTGTTGGACTGCTCTTCCAACTTTGGCATAAGCCCCCAGATGTTAGTAAGGGGAACTTTGCAGGGTCGACAGGGCTGGGTTTGCTGTTGTTGTTTTCGGTGCCTAGGGTGATGCCGGGTGGTCTATCCAGTTTCATTCCTAATTGATTTTGTAGCGGTGACATACAACTGAGCTACTTGCTAGGGCATTTCAGAGTCAACCACATTGCTGTGGGTCTGGAGTCACTTGTAGGCCAGACCAGGTAAGGACAGCAGATTTCCCTCCCTAAAAGACATTAGTGAACCAGATGGGTTTTTACAACAATTGTTTGTAAAAACGATAATGATTTCATGGCCATCATTACACTAGTTTTTAATTCCAGGTTTATTGAATTCAAATTCCACTGTCTGCTATGGTGGGATTCAAACCTATGTTCCCAGAGCAATACTCTGGCTCTCTGGGTTACTGGTCTAGTGACAATAATTAATAATGATCACTAATTAATAAAGTTAATATTTCAAGTTATGAAAGCTCGAGTTGCAATTGCTGGCCAGTCACAACTCAAGCATATTATTATGAACATTTGGGTACTTTGCTTCAGACACAATTTTCAAAAGAAGGGGGAAATTTTCGAGATTGAATGAACTGCTAATTGGAACTTGAAAATAAACAGTTTGAAGTTGGAACAGTCCCGGTGTTTTGAACTCAAACTGTATGTAAAAAAAAAAGCTGAAAAGGGAATTTGAAGAAAAGGGGGGCTTTGGAAACAATCGGAGTTGTCTTGTCTAAAAAAAAAAGACTTGGATGATATCACGCCCATCTGAGAGCTTAGCTTTTAAAACTAGTGCAGAAGTTAACACCTCCTGCAAGCAGCTTAGCTCACCATAATTGTTAACTTGCTGAATGAAAATTTATATATATATATTCAGCATTATGAAATGTTAAGTTTCTGAATTGTCAGATATGTCTGGATGAATTAACCCATTCAGCTCCGAGCAGAATGGATCTTTTGTTTTTTTTCCCCTCCACAGGCAACTGCAAGCGCAACAAGATTTCCAGCAGCATCAAGAATTCAAGACTTTCAATCTCACAGCATAATCACAATTTGGACTAAAGGCTTTGCCTTTTCAAAAACTTTTGTTATTTGTTATCTTCTGAGACAAAGTGCTTGATATTGGGAGATACGGAAGTTACCTCGAAACTAGTTGCAAACATTTCTGGCTTTAATGTAAATCACCATGCAATACCACCAAGCCCGGGCATAAGAAATTGGAATCGATAAACAAAACTAAATTGATATGTGTGGTTAGTAAGCACTCAACGGGGGATTTATTTGAAGTTTAAGGGGATAATCAAATTTAGTAAAACTAAAAAACTCACAGTCCACCTGTCACCTCAGCAACACTTTTTGAATTTGGGATAATTTTGAGATGCACAAAGTCCAGTGTAACTTAGCAAGTTACTTTTAAGAAATTAAAATGAATGCACTTCTAAGCCAAGATAAAGAACAAACAAAATATGGCAATGCCTGGAATCAAAAGTGAATGTTTGATTTCTGTTTTAAAGATAGTATGAATATTTGACAGTAAAGTTTCTCCAGGGCTCAAAATGAAATAGAATTATAATTAATGGGAATTGGAAGTTAAATCCGGATGACGCAAGAGCTAATAAAAGAATTGTGGGGATGCACAATGGTGAAATTAGAATTCAAACTGTTATATTAATATAGTCTGGAATTTCCAGAAGTCCAGAAGTTTCCAGTGAAAGTCAGGAAAGTGTAAAGACTGGTAATTTAATAGTTTTCTCTTGGAAATATTTGTATCCTTGCCTAAATTTTTTTTGAGAGAGTCTGACCACTACCCGAGACATCGGGACCATACAGGGGGAGCTAAGTAAAGATCACAGACAGACACCACACCCCACCCCCACCTTTTGATCTTTTGAGAAGATCACTTGAATGTGTGGCATGATATTGGGATACCAGTGTGATTGTGCTGTTGTAATTTGCTACATGTGAAACTGCTAACATGCAAAATGCACTGAAGAACAGGTCCCAGACATGCTCAGTAACTTGACATGGCAACTTGACATGAAACGGTTCAAGTGGCCAGTAAAGTGAGACAATATTTTAAATTATCATCAAGGCACTGACATATACTCCATAGAGAAACTGACTTCACAATAATTAGGATAAATTAAACACACTGGTAATGATCAGAGGGAGTAAAAGTAAAGTTCAGAGAGACAGTTGAAGGGCAAGGAAAATAATTCTTAGCAAGAACTATCCAAAAAATGGATACAGGCAAAGAGAGAGCTGGAGAATTGTTTAAGTCCATGCATGATGGAAGGATTGTGACTTCATTGTGATGAATGTAATATGACGTTTTTGTGACCAATGCGATTAGGCCATGGATGTTGCCATCACGATTAGGCAGATTAGAATCAAGGAAGGGGAATGGGTGGTATTGGTACAGCAGTCAGCACGGCAGCCTGGAATAGAAAGGACCACCACACATTGAAACACTTAGTAAGAATCATGCAGAACAATGACTGTAGAATGCTAGAAATACAACGGCTAGGCGATAGATTGTATATAATACAGGCCAACACCCTTGGCTCTGGACTCGATCCATGTTTACCATACTAACACAGGCCATTGTATTAGTAGTAGGACTCTTCATGCTTTGCAATTTGCTACTTGTGACAAGTGTGTTACAAGACACGAAGCTTAGAGCTCGCAGCTTTGCTTGAAAATAGTACAATAGTTAATGAGGGATCGGTAAGGATATCCCCCCCTTAACCAGGAACTAAAACATTACTAACCAGAATACTAATTGTATTCAGCTATGATAAACTAATATTTATTTTTTATTTTATTTAGAGATACAGCACTGAAACAGGCCCTTCGGCCCACCGAGTCTGTGCCGACCAGCAGCCACCCATTTATACTAACTCTACAGTAATCCCATATTCCCTATCACCTACCTACACTAGGGGCAATTTATAACAGCCAATTTACCTATCACCTGCAAGTCTTTGGATGTGGGAGGAAACCGGAGCACCCGGAGAAAACCCACGCAGACACAGGGAGAACTTGCAAACTCCGCACAGGCAGTACCCAGAATCGAACCCGGGTCCCTGGAGCTGTGAGGCTGCGGTGCTAACCACTGCGCCACTTTACTAGAACCCTTTTTTGTGGTTTGGTTAAAACAGGAATCCAGTTGTATTATCCTACGGGTTAATAATGCTAAATAACATGCTCACAAAGCTTAGTGCATTTTCCTCAATAATATATTCCAAAAACATAATCCAACAGAAATCCATATGTGACAGTTCCATTGAGACACAAGACTCCAATCCTAGGAACCCAATTCAACAGACCAAGCATCAATGAGGAATGATGGAGAGAATGTGGCAGCTTACTACAAAGAAGATAGACTGAGAACATGAAAAATAAATGTCAATTAAGAAATTTTACTCCTCGTTTATTATCCTCTACATTCCACAGGCAATTCTTGCATAAGAATGCTGTATGAAATTGTGGGACCACCAGCATAGGATCAAAGGAGACCAATGTAACTCTATCAGAATACACATCATTCTTTGCAGCCAGATTTAATTGGTGGTCCCCAATGTATAGAGATCTCACAACAAGCTACAACAATAACAACTTTATATAGCAGCTTTAATGTAATAAAACATTCCGAGGTACTTCACATGAGCGTTATAAAGCAAAATTTGACACCGAGCCACATAGTAATGCAGAAGCTTAGTCAGAGAGGTAGGTTTTAAGGAGTGTTTTAAAGGAGGAACAAGAGATATAGAGGTGAAGAGGTTTAGAAAGGGAATTCCAGAGCTTAGGTCCTTGGCAGTTAAAGGTATGGCCACTAATAATGGATTGATTAAAATCAGGGACGTTCCACAGGCCAGAATTAGAGGAGTGCAGATAACTCAGAGGGTTGTGCGGCTAGAAGAGACTATAGTGATAGGGAGGGTAAAGTCATTAAGGGATTTGAAAACAAGGATGAGAATTTTTAAAAAAGAAACATCGAAGCATTGCTTACCGGGAGTCAATGCCGGTCAGTGAGCACAGGGGTGATGGGTGAACAGCTCGTGGTGCGAATTAGGACATGGGTAGCAGAGATTTGAATGATCTCAAGTTAACAGAAGGTAGCATATGGGAGGTCAGCCAGGAGCGTGTTGGAATAATTAAGTCTGGAGGTACCAATGGCATGGATGATGGTTTCTGCAGCAGATGAGCTGAGGCAGGGGCGGCACAGAGGTGTAAACAGACAGTCTTAGTGATGGTGCGCATATGTGGTCAAAAGCTCATCTCGGCGTCAAATATGACAACAAGGTTACAAAGAGTCTAGTTCAGCCTCAGAGAGCTGCTGGTTGGATCTGCACCCATCCAGGCAAGTGGAGAATATTCTATCACACTCTTGACTTGTGCCTTGTAGACGGTGGACAGGCTTTGGGGAGTCATGAGGGGAGTTACTCACTGCAGAATTCCCAGCCTGTGACCTACGCTTGCAGCTGGTCCAGTTAAGTTTTTGGTCAATGGTAACCTCCAGGATGTTGATGGTGAGGGATTCAGCAATGGTCATGCTAATGAACGTCAAGGGGAGATGGTTCAATTCTCTCTTATTGAGATAGTCATTGCCTGGCACTTGTGTGATGGGAATGTTACTTGCCACTTATCAGCCCTAGCCTGAATGTTGTCCAGGTCTTGCAGGCTCGGACTGCTACAGTTTCTGAGGTGTTACGAATGGTACTGAACACTGTACAATCATCAGCGAACATCCCCACTTCTGACCTTATGATGGAGGGAAGGTCATTGATGAAGCTGCTGAAGATGGTTAGGCCGAGGACAAGACCCTGAGGAACTCTTGCAGCGATGTCCTGGGCTCAGATGATTGGCCTCCAACAATTACAGCCAATTTCCTTTGTGCTAGGTATGACTCCAACCAGTGGAGAGTTTTCCCCTCGATTCCCATTGGCTTCAATTTTGCTAGGACTCCTTGATACCCTACTCAGTAAAATGCTGCTTTGATGTCAAGGGCAATCACTCTCACCTCATCTCTGGAGTTGTTCTTTTGTCCCGATTTGGGCAAAGGTTGTAATGAGATCAGGAGCTGAGTGGCTCTGACAGAACCCAAATTGAGCATCGGTTTGAAGGTTATTGCTGACTTCGTGCTGCTTGATAGCACTGTCAATCACATCGTCCATCACCTTGTTGATTGAGAGTAGACTGATGGGGCGCTAACTGGCCAGACTGAATTTGTCTTGCTTTATGTGGATAGGACATACCTGAGCAATTTTCCAAATTGTCCGGAAGATGCCAGTGTTGTAGCTGTCCTGGAACAGCTTGGCTAGGGGCACAGCTAGTTCTGGAGCACAAATCTTCAGTACGACAGCCGGGATGTTGTCAGGACCCATAGCCTTTGCAGTATCAAGTGCCTTCAGCCGTTTTTTGATATCACATGGAATGAACCGAATTGGCTGACCACTGGTATCTGTGATGTTGGGGACCTCAGTAGTGTGACAAGCTGAGCAAAATTGCTTGTAAAGTCTGTAAAGCGATATTCTAACCTGCAAAATTATTTCTTCCACTTGCCATAATGTGTTTAAAGTGGAACATTTCCTAGATCCAAGATTGTGAAGACTACTCAAGGTACAAGACCTTTAACAGAACAGCCCATTACTTGCTCCTCAATTATATGAAGGACACCTTCAGTAAGCCACTGATACGGACTGCTCCCAGAATAAATACAATATTCTTCTGCAACAGAAACATTTCCAGAAACAAAGCAACTTAGTTTTTTTTTTATAGATTTGAATTTCAGACCATTCTGAAGAATGGTTCCTGGGAAGTTCCTGTCCTGCATCAAACATTCATTGTTAAATAAAGGAGGAGAATTATAAGATTGTAAGAAATAGGAGCAGGAGCATTCTGTCTGTCTCTGCAGCTGTTGTTTTTAGATTGCCCAGTCTCTCCTTGGTGCTTGGAGTAATAAGATTCAATATCTGCCAATTAGTTTTGGTCGGGTGACCACCTGCTCAATACTTCTATTGTCCACCCAGGACGATTTGAAGTTCAAAGCCTTTGCTACACAAGGGGGCTGGATGGTGGCCATTCGCACCTACTTATGATTTAACTGGTCTCTTTCAGCTCTCTGTGTTAAGTTTCGAGCTCGGAGACAGTGGTCAGGATTTTACAAGTCCCACGCCATTCCTGATGGCGGGGCTGGAAGTTGGCGTAACTTATACATCTACCATTTTTCCCAGTCTTTGCTTCCCCAATACACAGAAGTAGTGGTCAGACCAGTTTTAGTCACTTGAGTAGCTGACTATTGAGATTTGAACTTCCAACAAAGGATTCGAACTCAGAATGCCGTGTACTCCTGGAACTGAAGCAAGAATTACAGCCACTCCTGTCTGCCTGCTCCCATCTCCTTCCCACAGAACTGAATCTTGTGAAAACACGTGAAACTCAGAGAGAAAAGTCTCCTACGTGAACAAGGTTGAAGAAGAACACTGAGCCCCAATGAAAGCAAGACTACAAACAAAAGGACTAAACTGTGAGTTCGAAGCACTGTAACAAGATATTGCCTCAAACTGTTCATCTTATCTTTTCTGTCCCTATCTGCATGTGTATATCGCGTGTGCATGCTCGCGTGGGCACGTCCTATATCTGTAGGCGTGAACTATATTAGAGTTTCAGTTTAAGGTTTAATAAATTTCATTTTTTCTTCTTTAAACCTGAGAAATCCTGGTGTGCTTATTTCTTTGCCTTATAATTGAAAACTGTGAACAAGGATTCACACAAAGGGGGAGTTCAAAACACAGTGTTTAAAATTAAACCCTGTTACAATAAGACCAGGTGAAGATAGTAACAGACCCTTCGACACCTTTCATACCTAGTCGTAACAGAATGGTGCGATGACAGGCATGGGAGACACGTGCGATCATGTGGCGGGGACGGCATTTTATTGGTGGAATCCGCCATCACTGGGTCAAGCGCCATGCCTATAAAACATTGTGTTTAAATCCTCAAGGAGCAGTTGCCTTCGTGTTATGCAAGTCTCTTCAGAGTTACCAAAATTAAATCTTTTACTTATTTGTAAATGCTCTTTCCTTCGTTAATTTGTCAAAGCCAGCACCAACTTCCCATTACATTCTTTTCCCCTGCAGTAAAAGCAAAGCAAAAATGTTAGGCAGCAGTCTGCATCTGCCCCACGGTTCAGTGACGCCGCCCTGTAGGTTCTCCTCTAGGCCGTCAGGGAAAGATGGGAGATTCTCTTCCCTGCAGATGGAGTCAGAAGAACCCACCCCCAATCCGCCTGACCAAGGGCGGCCTGAATGGAGGTAGCAGAGGAGGTCTCGAACCGTGGGGTGACGTGCAGAACCTGCGTTCAGTGTCAGAAACGTATCAGTGACTTGCTCAGATCGCAGAGGATAAGTTGTTTATAAGCTGTTCCGCTGTTTTCCTCCCTGGCTCCATGTCTTTAAGACAGAGGGTAGACAAGGCATGCAGTGGAATGTGTCATACACTAAACGATTGTGCGCAAAGACGACTATTGGTACTGTTTACGTGCTTGGATGTGTCGTGCGAAAGCCACTGCAGAATGAACGATGCAGATTCATCTTTTGACGTCATTAAATCTGCACTGTCTCCTGCAGGTTAAATGCACCCACAACCAGCACAAGTGTGCAGACATCTGGGTGCTGACACCAGCTGAGGAGGAGGCATCTGAAATTGCGAGAGAGGAGGGAGGCAGGGCTATCGCAGATGGCGAGGCAGGAGTCTCAAGGCATAAGGATGAAGTGTCATCTTCACTCTTACAGTCATATGTGCGCACCAAAGGAAAGTGTATGAACTCACCTGTAGCTGATGCTTAAAGTGCCTCTGTTTGTCTCTCCACTGTAGGCGCCCACACTTGAGTCACAGAACGCTGCGAGGCCCAAGATTCCTCCTCTAGGGAGGAAGACAAAGCCAATGCCCCAGAGGGTGCACTGTCACCTGCCTCTTCTTCCACCTCCACCAGAGCAGACACATTCACATGGTCCTCATGGGTTTGAGATTAGTTCCAGGGTCACAAACTGGTGTGCATGGTACAGACACGTCACAGCAGCTGAGGCAGCATGTATCAGCTGAGTGTCCAGACAATCTGAGCACCGCTAGGGACCAGGCCCCTGCTCAGCCCCATGCTCATGATGATTCTCTGTTTGTTGCCACGAAAAGTCCGCTGGATGTGCAGCAAAGCCATGTGGAAAATGTCAGAGAAAGGGTCCAGGCAGACCATGACGTCTGCCATGTCCCAGGCATTTGAGCATATGGTTTCCTCAGTCGAGAGTCTGGTTGAGCACTCGAGCCATATGTGATCAGATCTGCACTCCATCACTGTTGCCATGGACTCCATGCAGCAGAGTCTAAGCAAGAGGGGATGAGGAACCTGGACATCCCTATAGGTGCTCCTTCCCCTCAGGGGGACAAGCAGGTGCCATCATGCACACAGATGGAGGAAGAGCGTGTGCCAGCTGCCCTGGGACCAACCTCCTCAGGAAACCCACAGGGTCAGCGGCATCTCTTCCTCAGTTGCTCCCTCTGTTGTTCTTCCTGTGGCAGTAGACACATTGCATGTATGACACCCATATCGCTGTAGCTTTTCAAACAATGACATGAGCAGAGCGGTCCAATTCAGCCCTCTGTTGTCAGCCAGCGGAAACATTGAGGCAATGAGAAGTTCTTATTTCTGTACCCACTCACCATCATTTCTTGTCTCCTTGCATATCCTTGAGTGGCCACGTGATTTGCATTATCATTTGTGAAAATGGTGCATGTACAATTTACGGCAAGTCTCCCCACCTTCCAACCTCCTCCTGCCACCTTCCAGCCTGCTCCCATCACCCTTGACCCACCCAATGTAACCTTAACCCTTCCCTCTGTTACCATTGAACCTCCCCCCAATATTGCGCAAAGTGTCACATCAATTTATTCATGCCATCCCTTCCACTGTTACTACTCCCGTCACCGTCGAAATGCCGACTCTGACCCTTGATCCTCCTGAAATCAACCTTATTATTATTGTCGAGTCCCGTTCACCTCCCTATGATGTCGTGGAATACCCAACCCGAAGTCTTGACCTTTTCCCCCTACAGAATCCATTTGTCCCTATTGACTGTGACCGTTCCCCTCTGCCAGACAGTACTCTGAATTTACCCCACAGGTCCCGGACGTTAACAGCACTGGGGAGGCGGTGGCATACTGGTATTGTCACTGGACTAGTAACCCAGAGACCCAGGTATTGCTCTGGGGACATGGGTTCGAATCCCACCACAGCAGAAGGTGGAATTTGAATTCAATTAATAAATCTGGAATTTAAAGCTAGTCTAATGATGGCCATGAAACCATTGTCTATTGTTGTAAAAACCCATCTGGTTCACGAGTGTCCTTTAGGGAAGAAAATCTGCTGGCCTTACCTGGTCTGGCCTACATGTGACTCCAGATCCACAGCAATGTGGTTGACTCCTACATGCCCTTGAAATGGCCTAGCAAGCCACTCAGTTCAAGGGCAATTAGGGATGGGCAATAAATGCTGGCCTGGCCTGCGATGCCCACATCCCATGAAAGAATTTTTAAAAACTCATCCCTCCTTTAGGCCCCTCATGAGCACCTGTTGACTGTAATGCTCAAATCAACCAACCACCCCAGTAGCTGCCCATATCCAGCTTCAGCAGCAATAACAATCACTAAACACCCTGGACACTTCCCTCCTCCCTCCACCCGATCACCCCACCCTGTCCTCCCCTTTTCCCTCCCATTCCTCTATGCACCCAGTAACCCCACCCTATCCTCAGAGAACCATCCTCTGCTCCTCCATGTACAGCACCCCCACCATGCCTTCACCGCCATCCCGTTGACGAGCCTGGAGCCAAACATCCATTTCAATGTTGCTGTTCCTTGGGCCATGCATTCAAGAAAGGAAAACACTGACCTCAGACACAACTGCATAAAGCCGACTGTTGCAAGCCACGTTCAAACAAATGTGAACTGGGTGGCACAGGAATACCACTCACCTGTCACTTAATCTTGCAGGTAGGACTTAATTGGAACTAATTGTAGGGTCATGAGTATTCATGGTATAGTAATGAATGCAAAGCTGCAATCCATCACCATGCAGGGGAGCCCTGGACCACCAACACGCCCTGACTTAATTTTGCTAAAAGATCCCACCGTCAGAAATCCGAAAACAACTCGTGCCCGATTTAATCATCCTGCACGCCACCAAAGCCGCTCTTGCAGGGCACATAAAATTCCAGCCAGTGAGTCTAGGAGTCCAGAGATATTGCGTTTTGGGCAAGACCACGAACAAAATGGCCTCTTCCAGTGCTGTTTTGACTTTATGACTCTAAACTGTTGTATAGAAGAATTGTATTCCCCAAGGCAAACACAAACAGCCAACATGTGAAAAAATTTGAGTCTCAAGTGCCGTAACCTGCAAAGCTACAGCCGAAATGTTGGAAGGTGAGATTAGACTGGGTCGCTCGGTTTTTGGCCAGCACAGACACAACGGGCCAAGTGGCCTCTTTCTGTGCTGCAAACCTTCTATATTCTATTATTAATAGGAGGTGTGAATTCCACGAGGGATTTTGTCTTGGTATGCCCATTCAAGGGAGACACCCATGGTCATTCAATTTGGAACTTACCTGAGGTTTGAGATAATTCTCAAAATTGCAAAAGTCACCTGACCCTCAGCAGCCATCTTAGGCAGCATTTTAATGTCCATTGTGGTTCATAGAAAAAGAAAATTCAGCTCCAGAAGATTCTATGCTGAATACAGTCCATGTTTCAAGTTATGAATTGGACATGCCTTCACTGGGCATGCCCCCTCCTTAAATAAAGAGACCAAAACTGTACGCAGTACTCTAGGTGAGGTCTCATCAAACAATGCCCTGCACAGTTGGAGCAAGTCTTCCCTACTTTTATACTCCATCCCGCTTGCAATAAAGGCCAACATTCTATTTGCCTTCCTAATTACTTGCTGTACCTGCATGCTAACATTTTGTGATTCCTATACAAGGACACCCAGATCCCTCTGTATCTCAGCATTCTGCAGTCTCTCTCCCTGTAAAAAAAAATTCTGCTTTTCTATTCTTCCCACCAAAGTGGACAACCTCACATTTTCCCACATTATACTTCATCTGCCAAATTTTTGCCTACTCACTTAACCTATCTATATCCCTTTGCAGGCACTTTGTGTACCCCTCAACTTGCTTTCCTACCTATCTTGTATCATTCGCAACTTTGGCTGCAATACACTCGGTCCCTTCATTCAAGTCATTATTATAGATCGTAAATAGTTGAGGCCCAGCACTGATCCCTGTGGCACTCCACTAGTTATGGTTTGCCATCCTGAAAATGATCCATTTATCCCTACTCTCTGTTCGCCAATCCTTTATCCATGCTAATGTATGAACCCCAAAACCATGAGCTCTTATATAGCACCTTATTGAATGCCCTTTGGAAATACAAATACACAACATCTACTGGTTCCTCTTTATCCACACTGCTTGATTCAACCTCTCAGAATTCTAACAACTTTGTCAAACACAATTTCCCTTTCACAAAACCATGTTGACTCTGCCTGATTGTATTATAATTTTCTAAATATCCTGCTACGACTAACAGAATAGTATGAACATATATACAAATATATGAATTAGGAGCAGGATTAGATCACCCAGCCCCTCGAGTCTGCTCCGCCATTCAAGAAGATCATGGTTGATCTGATTGTAACCTCAACTCCACATTCCTGCCTACCCCAATAACCTGTCATCCCCTTACTTATCAAGAATCTATTCACCTCTGCCTTAAAAATATTCAGACTCTGCTTCCACCACCTTCTGAGGAAGAGAGTTCCAAAGACACATAAACCTCAGAGAAAAAATTTCTCCTCCTCTCTGACTTAAATGGGCGACCCCTTATTTTTAAACAGTGACCTCTACTTCTATTGCTCCCACAAGGGGAAACATCCTTTCCACATCCATCCTGTCAAGCCCCCTCAGGATCTTATATGTTTCAATCAAGTCGCCTCTTACTCTTCTAAATTCCAGCAGATACAAGCCTAGCCTCTCCAATCTTTCCTCATAAGATAGCCCGCCCATTCCAGGTATTAGTCTAGTAATTGCCTTATGAGGAGAGATTGCAGAAACTGGGCCTGTATTCTCTAGAGTTTCGAAGAATGAGAAGTGATCTCATTGAAACTTACAAAATTCTTACAGGGGGTGACAGGGTGAGTCTAGAACCAGGGGACACAGTTCCACAATAAGGGGCAGGCCATTAAAGACTGAGATAAGGAGGATTTTCTTTACTCAGAGGGTGGTGAATCTGTGGAATTCTCTACCCCAGAGGGCTGTGGAAGTTGAGAATGTTCAAGGCAGAAATCAATAGATTTCTGAACACTAATGACATCAAAGGATATGGGGATGGTGGGGAAAAATGGCAGAGGTAGATGATCAGCCAAGATCTGTTGGAATGGAAGAGCAGGCTCGACGGGCCGAATGGCCTACTCCTGCTCCCATTTCCTATGATCCTATCCTATAAACCTTCTCTGAATTGCTTTCAACGCATTTACATCCTTCCTTAAATGAGACCAATACTTTTTTTTAATTCATTCAAGGGATGTGGGCCTCGCTGGCGAGGCCAGCATTTATTGCCCGAGAAGGTGGTGGTGAGCTGTCCTCTTGAACTGCTGCAGTCCATGTGGGGTAGGTACACCCACAGTGTTGTTAGGAAGGGAGTTCCAGGTTTTTGACCCAGTGACAGTGAAGGAACGGCGATATAGTTCCAAGTCAGGATGGTTTGTGGCTTGGAGGGGAACTTGCAGATGGTGATGCTCCCATGCATTTGCTGCCCTTGTCCTTCTAGTTGGTAGAGGTCGCGGGTTTGGAAGGTGCTGTCTAAGGAGCCTTGGTGCGTTGCTGCAGTGCATCTTGTAGATGGTACACACTGCTGCCACTGTGCATCGGTGGTGGAGGGAGTGAATATTTGTAGATGGGGTGCCAATCAAGCAGGCTGCTTTGTACTGGATGGTGTCGAGCTTCTTGAGTGTTGTTGGAGCTGCACCCATCCAGGCAAGTGGAGAGTATTCCATCACACTCCTGACTTGTGCCTTGTAGATGGTGGACAGGCTTTGGGGAGTCAGGAGGTGAGTTACTCGCCTCAGGATTCCTAGCCTCTGACCTGCTCTTTCAGTCACGGTGTTCATATGGCTACTCCGGTTCAGTTTCTGGTCAATGGTAGGCCCCAGGATGTTGATAGTGGGGGATTCAGCGATGGTAATGTAATTGAATGTCAAGGGGAGATGGTTAGGTTCTCTCTTGTTGGAGATGGTCATTGGCTGGCACTTATGTGACGTGAATGCTACTTGCCACTTATCAGCCCAAGCCTGGATATTGTCCAAGTCTTGCTGCATTTCTACACGGACTGTTTCAGTATCTGAGGAGTCATGAATGGTGCTGAACATTGTGCAATCATCAGCGAACATCCCCACTTCTGACCGTATGATTGAAGGAAGGTCATTGATGAAGCAGCTGAAGATGGTTGGGCCCAGGACACTACCCTGAGGAACTCCTGCAGTGATGTCCTGGAGCTCAGATGATTGACCTCCAACAACCACAACCATTTTCCTTTGCGCTAGGTATGACTCCAGCCAGCGGAGGGTTTCCCCCCCGATTCCCATTGCCCTTAGTTTTGCCAGGGCTCCTTGATGTCATACTCGGTCAAATGCTGCCTTGATGTCAAGGGCAGTCACTCTCACCTCACCTCTTGAGGTCAGCTCTTTTGTCCATGTTTGAACCAAGGCTGTAATGAAGTCAGGAGCCGAGTGACCCTGGCGGAACCCAAACGGAGCGTCACTGAGCAGGTTATTGCTAAGCAAGTGCTGCTTGATGGCACTGTTGATGACACCTGCCATCACTTTACTGATGATTGAGAGTAGGTTGATGGGGCGGTAATTGGTCGGGTTGGACTTGTCCTGCTTTTTGTGTACAGGACATACCTGGGCAATTTTCCACATTGCCGGGTAGATGCCAGTGTTGTAGCTGTCTTGGAACAGCTTGGCTAGGGGCGCGGCAAGTTCTGGAGCACAGGTCTTCAGTACTATTGCCGGACTATTGTCAGGGCCCATAGCCTTTGTAGTATCCAGTGCCTTCAGTCATTTCTTGATATCATGCGGAGTGAATCGAATTGGCTGAAGTCTGGCATCTGTGATGCTGGGGACTTTAGGAGGTGGCCGAGATGGATCATCAACTCAGCACTTCTGGCTGAAGATTGTTGCAAATGCTTCAGCCTTATCTTTCACACTGATGTGCTGGGCTCCCCCATCATTGAGGGTGGGGATATTTGTGGAGCCACCTCTTCCATTTAGTTAATTGTCCACCACCATTCATGGCTGGATGTGGCAGGACTGTACACAGTCCTCCAAATGTCGTCTCACCAATGCCCTGTAAAACTGAAGCATAACCTCCCTACTTCTGTATTCAATTCCCCTCGCAATAAATGATAACATTCTATTAGCTTTCCTAATTACATGCTGTACCTGCAGATGAACCTTTTGTGATTTGTGCACTAAGACACCCAGATCCCTCTGCATTTCAAAAATTCTGCAATCTTCTACCATTTGGATAATATGCTTCTTTTTTATTCTTCCTGCCAAAATGGACAATTTCATATTTTCCCACATTATACATCAGCAAATTTAACAACCATACCTTCGGTCCCTTCATCCAAGTAATTTATATAAATTGTAAAAAGTTGAGCCCCCAGCACAGATCCCTGTGGCACACCACTCATTACATCTTGCCAACCAGAAAATGACCCATTTATGCCTATTCTCGGTTTCCTGATAGCCTGCCAAACTTCTATCAATACCAATATGTTACCTCCTACACCATTAGCTTTTATTTTTCGCAAAACCTTTGATATGGCACCTTATTAAATGACTTCTGGAAATCTAAGTACAGTACATCCACCGGCTCCCCTTTATCCACAGCACATTATTTCTTTAAAAAACTCAAATAAATTGGTTAAATACGATTTCCCTTTAACAAAACCATGTTGACTCTGCCTGACTTATCTTGAATTTTTCTAAATGCCCTGCAATAACGTCTTTAATAGTAGCTTCTAATATTTTCCTTATGACAGATGTTAAGCTAACTGGCCTGTAGTTTCCTGCTTTCTGTCTCCCTCTCTTTTTGAAATTTTTCCATTTTCCAATCTAATGTAACCTTCTGCAAATCTAGGGAATTTTGGAAAATCAAAACCAATGCGTCAACTATCTCACTAGCCACTTCTTTTAAGACCCTAGAATGATGTCCATCAGAATCTGGGGACTTGTCAGCCCGCAGCTCCAACAATTTGCTCAGTACCACTTCCCTGGTGATTGTTATTTTCTTGAATTCCTCCCTCCCCTCCATTTCCTGATTTACAGCTATTTCTGGAATGTTATTGGTATCCTCAATAGTGAAGACTGATGCAAAATACCTGTTCAATTCATCTGCCATCTCCTTATTTTCCCTTATTAATTCCCCAAACTCACTTTCGCTAGAACCAACACTCACTTTGTTAACTCTTTTCTTTTTTAAATATCTATAGAAATTCTTACTATGTTTTTATATTTCTCGCTAGCCTTCTCTCGTACTCTAATATTTCCCTCCTGGTTAATCTTTTAGTCATTCTTTGTTGTTTTTTATATTCTGTCCAATTTTCTGACCTGCCACCCATCTTTGCACAATTTTATTTTTTTTCTTTAATTTTGATGCTATCTCTAACTTTTTTTAGTTAACCATGGATGTTGGGTCCTCCCCTTGGAATTTTTCTTCTCGTTGAAATGCATCTATTTTGTGTATTCTGAAATATCCCCTTAAATGTCTTCCACTGCATCGCTATTGACCTATCCCTTAACCTATTTTGCTAGTTCACTTTTCATCTCGTCCATGCAGCACATCACCTAATGCCTCGACTGTCCTACCTTCCCTGGTCCTTAGCATTCAACTTCCTCTACCAGTAACCTCCAAACTTGCAATAAACCAACAAGCAGAGAATGATTCCAAACTTGAAGTGGATATAATAGCCCAATTTCAAACCTATATGGTGTTACAAACTGACACACTCATTAATATGGTCAATTTGCTGCTGACAGCCTAGCTGAAGTTTCAGCAAGCTCATGTACAACCCATGGTACAGGAGAACCTGAAACTGAAGGCCACTTTATTTGGGAGGTCCAGCTACTCCTCTGGAGGTAGCACAATTTGCTTCTCTTAACAAATCCCACTGCTCGATCTACAGCCCATTGGAGAAATAACATTTAGGAACTTGCGTAGAAATTTATTTTTAAAGTCCACCTACTGAACCGGGTTTACCTCAACCTCAATCCCAAAGCAGGTTTTCCAGATTTTGAAAGCTCTATGAAGATAAATATTTCATGTTGGCATCACAACTCTAGCATCAAGCCTTCACCTGAAGACCCTCGAGAGGCTTTTCTCAGCAAGTGCAGTCAACATTTCACAGACTATGGCTTTATTATTCGCTAAGTTTTACAAAAGGCTCTGTCTGTCCACATAGATGGACATAAAAGACCCCATTGCATTATTTCGAAGAGGAGTAGTGGAGTTATCCCTGGCATCCTGGTCGATATTTATATCTCAATCAATATCACAGATTGTCTGGTCAATATCACATTGCTGTTTGTGTGAGCTTGCTGTGAGCAAATTGGCTGCTCCATTTTCTTACATTAAAATAGTGGCTACAGTTCAGAAGGACTTTATTGGCTGTACAGCGCTTTGGGACATCTTGAGGTCATGCAAAGTACTATATAAATACAAGTCTTTCTTCAATACGTCATCCCTTTGTGTGTCTAGAAATGGATCAAAGAGTCAAAATTCACACCACTTGACCATTAAATGACACCACCAAAACAATTTGAATTAATATAGCACCTCTATAAGATTCAAATGTGCATCCGAGTTCGGCATCAAACATGACCAGTTATCATAGTGTGGGGAAATCACATAGTACAGCACAGAAACAGGCCTTACAGCCCAACAGGTCCTTGCCAGTGTTTATGCTCTATATAAGCTTCCTCCTACCCTTCTTCAAACCCCATCAATATCTCCCTCTAATCCTTTCTCCCGCAAGTGTTTATCTAGCTTCCTCTTAAATGCATCTATGCTATTTGCCTCAACCACTCCTTGTAGTTGCAATTTCCATATTGAAACACTCTCTCGGTAAAGAAGTTTCTCCTGAATTCCCTACTGGGTTTATTAGTGACTTTCTCATATTTATGGTCTCTAGTTCTGGTCTCCTCTGCACGTAGAAGTATCTTGATGTCTACACTATCAAACTCTTTCATAATCTTGATAATCTCCATGCCCCTCAATATTCTCTTTTCTAGAGAAAAGGGCCCCAGCTTTTTCAAATTTTACTGAGGTTTAACCTCTCAGTTCTAATGTAATTCAAGTAAATCTATTTTGCAGTCCAGAACTGCTTGCAGCACTCCAAGTGCAGTTTAATCAAGGCTCTATACAAGTTTAGCATAACTCCCCTGCTTTTCAATTTTATCCCTCCAGAAATGAAACCCAAAATTATTAGTGATCAAAATGCTGTGTGGAACTAGATTTTAAAAAGGGGACTATCAAAGATGGAAAAAGTATTAAGATGAAGAAATTTAGGAAGGGAATTCCAGGTTGTGAGGACAAAATGGTTGAAGGGTCTTTCACCAGCGCTAAGAGAGGGTGATAAAAACACAATACACCAGAACTAGAACAGCAAAGACTATCTAAAGTAACTAGGGCTGGAATAGTCTGCAAGGTACAAAGGAGCGAGGCCATGGGAACATTTTAAAATTAGGGCCTTGGGATGGGGAGCCAAAGGATTCAGATGATAGGAGGGGAGCGCCAGTTTACATAAGGTGGATCTTGAGAGACCAGTGAGGAAGGCATTCAAAAAGAGGTGACAAAGGTGTGCATGTGAGTTTCAGCGCCAGTGGAAGCAAGATAGGAGCGGACATAGGCATGTTTTGGAGGGGAAGATAAGTGATTTGGTGATTAACTAAATGTGGGATTTACAATTCAGCTCAGGGTCCAGCAGGGTGCTCAATATGCCCCAGTATAATATCCAATGATTGGACAGTACTAGCTTCTCTTTTCTTCACCAAGTTCAGACCCCAAAAATTCAGAATACATGGATGATGCAATGGATAGGTGGTATGACCTGATGAGTGATGAGTTTTACTCATGGCAATTCAGGAGCCAATGTTGAGCTTGGGTTTGTGGGACAGGTTCAGGGAAGGAACCCGTCAAAATAAAGTCCTGGACAGAAGTCACTGTGCACTGATGTAAAAAGCTTAAATACACTGAAGCAAATTAGAGCTAAACAAGGTACTAAAAATAAATTTAAATCAGGTATTATAAAGAACTTCATGTGAAAAGCGTTAAATGGCTGGCATAATCTGTCAGATCATACAGACGGAACTTTAAAGATACTCCAATGACATTTGTTTGCTAGGCTAGATTAAGGGTACTCGAGGGATGAGCTTTGGTGGTCTGAGTGGCCTGTGTGTCCCAGACCTTTATTTTGCTCACATGCCAATAAAGGTGTTCTCAGTTTGTCTACAAGGTCCGATTTTGACTATTGCCCAAACTGAAACTTATAACAAGGTTCCCAGTTTTTTCAACAATAACCTGGCAACAATAGCCAGAGCTGTCCAGGAGGTATTGTTGTGCCCAAACATTTCAGGCTACTGAGAGAACATTCTATTTGCAAAGCTGGGGGCTTAGCTTAGGTACAGGAACATTTACTTTGCTCCATTTCCCTTCATACTTAACAAAACTCTGCCTGAAAGCTCCAATTGTTGCCACAACCAGAGCCTTTTGAAGGAAGAGAATTCTAGAGGTTAGAAAGCCTCATGCTCATACATCAAAGGATAGTAATTTTGATTGACAGCTCAGTAGGCTAAACTCATCTTAAAGACATAGGGCAGGGGACAGAGAAGTTTCTCTCTCTCTCTATTTCAGATACAGAGTAAGCTGCACGCTGGCAGACATCAGTTAAAAAGTTGCCGAGAGTTCAGAACCTGCTAATTTTGAATTGAGAAGTGAGCCTAGGTTTACAGATAAATGGACATTAAAGATCTCATAATAGTATTATACGAACAACAGGGAAGCAGGGATGTTTTTCTAGTGTCCTGGCCAATGTTTACCCCTCAACCAACACCATCAAATCTGATCAGTTGTTGTACTGCTGTATCTACATAACTGTAACTACATTTTGAAAATAATTCATTGGGTGTGAAGAACTTTGGGATGTCTGAGGATGTAAAGAGAATCATGCAGATACGAGTTTCCTCGCTTTCTGTAAAGAGAGGGGAACAGATGTAGCCACACAGGCGATACATCAGTTTTATGGAGCAAGGTATATGGATCATACTATAATTTAACTTGGGCAGTAAAACATGCCCTTCCAAATCAGAGATGTAAGGTGCACTTACAGTAGGTCCGCTGATGCTGAACCCAAAGAAAATATCTTGTCCAAAGCCCTGAAGACAGTGATAGTGTCAAAAGGGAGAGCTGTGTGGGTTCTTGATGAAAAAAATATCAAGACCAAAAGTTTACTGGACTAACTTTGTCCATTGAAATAACAAACGGGATGCATTTTTGGACATGTTTAAGTCTTACCAGATTTACAATCAGAAATATCATCAGAATGTTTGAAGCCAAGGAGATTTAAATATTTAATACAAACATAGTTAAGAGAGAGATGATAATATTTTGAAATAACGTCCATCTCGATGGCAAATCTCTCCTCCTAAATAGCAGCCTGTATTGAGAAGGTGTTGCATTGTTTTCTCTGGGCAAAGAGGGATCTGTCACCTGCTTTATGGCCATACAGTGAGCCAATTGACTGATGCTGCTGATGTCACATGTTGCAGCCTGAAATGAGCCTGTGGCATAGAAATTGAGGGTCACTGTAACCTTCACAGGCTCAAGCATTGCTGTGTGCACCCTGGTGTTTGGCTCCAATTCCTGCTGCAACAGGTGACTTGGTCAGTAACTGCCTGGCTGATGAAGCACAGCCTCCTCATACACGACTCCTCAGTCATGCTGTAGTAAGACATCCCATTGCAAAACACTGGCATACTGGAAGGCCTCCTTTGAGCCTGCAACAGTATGTGCTGCCATGGCAACCTCATTGGTAACTCCAGCAGCATTCCCATCTTTTCTAGTAGTCCTTCAGCTAATCAAGTAACAGTGTAGAGCTGCAGCTGATAGTCAGCAATCCAACAGCTATTTAGGATTACTGAATTTCCCAACTAGCAAAAAAAAATTTATAGAAAACATGCTTTAATGGAGGTTGTTCAACCTGTTTCACAAGTGTTCACACCATGCTTTTCTGGGTGGGCCCAAGAAAGAGCAAATCAAATGCTGCCAGGCACCAATTTCCCAAAAGGATCCTAGTACAAGCGCAAAACCCCTATTTAACACTTTAATGTGCCCAGCGTTTATTTTAAGGGGCTTCCAGGGATGCAAGCATATATCAATCTCATTATGTTCTGCACTTTGAGAAGTTTATTAGAACGCCATAAATGTTCAAGTCCTTTAAATCTGAGGAGAGACTAGTCTGTGGCTCTTTTAATTAGAACAAAGAGTAAGAGATCAGATAGGGATGTTCAAAATATGTAGGGTTTTAAGGTAAATGGGGAAAATCTCTCGTTTGGTCAATGAGTCAGTAAATTTACAATCATCAAAAGAATGAAGAGAACACCATGAATTTTTGTTTTTAAAAAAATTTGTTAGGGCATGGAATGCCTTTCCAGTATTTGTGGTAGAATAACCCATGACAGTTTTTGAAAAGGAAATATTTAAAAACATGTAAATGGGTTTTAGAGAAAGGGCAAGGGAATAGACTAGGTGGATAGCTCTTTCAGAGCAGGTTTGGCTATCATTGCACAAATTTCCTCCTTTTACACTGTAAAATTCAACATTCCAATCAAAAATATAGGAACATAAGATGTTAATTTTTCCTACCAGAGCTTTTAAATTACTAATTGACCAATACCTCACATTTTAGGAAAACCACATAATGGCATCATTTTTGACACCTCAAGAAAAAAAAAGTTAACTGGCCAATAGTTTCAATGCAAAAGCTGTTACCTCTGGTTTAAGTGTAGCCTTTGTACAAGCTTGGCATATTGGACCATTTCGAGAGAAGTTCAGTGGAAGGTGACGAGTACAATTCTGGCAAGTTTGCTCTTCACAAACTAGCCGTCCCTGTAAATTGAGGAAAAACAGTGAAAATCTTGAACGGCATAAAGTCTTCTTCAACTACATAATATTCAACTGCTAATTGTTAAATTTCAGGCTTTCTGACAACATTTCTGTTGTATGTTCATGAGCAGACTAAGACGCCTATGATTGAAAATCTGCACCCCCCCCCCACCCCGCCCCATTCCTTATGTATTGAATAGCATTCCCAGGATCAACAGTTACTCCCTAACTGCAGCTCATCATGTATTGGAGATTGCCACCGGTCACTTGACTCCTTCCAAAGGCGTATAATTTTACTCTAAGACCAATGTATACAGGCTAAAATTAATAGCTTTACCTACAGGTAAATAACACATACAAGCATATAGCACAATACTGAAGGTACACTATTTCAAAAAAAGGAAGTTTCAGGATCATGTACTACAGTTTGACAAACTAACAGAATTTTTTTTTGGATGAAACAGTCTTTTGTAGACCTTCACAGTGTGATGCAAATTCGCAGTCTAGTCAGACTTCAGGACCTCTCAGAAAAGTCTGAAGTCAGGTTTGTTAATCATCCCTGATCAATGACAGTGCTAGAGGACCCTGCATATCATGCTGTGTGGCCACTTACATATCATCTATATCTTACACACTTCCTCATGCTATGGCCATATATAATTTAATCAGGGCCTAAAATTACACTGTCCCTGACCGAATTCTTTAGCGATAAACTTAGCCTGATCCCACAGACAATTCTGCCTGGAATTTCTGCAGGTTCTTCTGATCGCCTGCTGGAACTCCAGCAGAATTCAGGTGGAAACCGTAGAAAAACTAGGTCAACGACCATTTCCCCAGTGTTTCCACATAGCTTCGACTGAAGTTATGGTGGAATGCTGGAAATCTGTCTCCGTTTTGAAATTGGATAAGAGAAACAGCTTCCACCTTTTAACTACTTCACACATTCCTGATGAGATCATCTGAAAACAAGTGTTCATCAGGGAATTCAGTTCCAGCATACTGCATTTCCAAACAGAAGTCCGAGTTTGGTCCCCAGCCATGCAGAAAACTTAGGTGGCCAGGAAATAGCAGCTGCCGGTGTAGTTTTTAATGCAAGAGAAATAAAGCTAAAAATATTGAAAAAAAAACAAGTTCCTTCCAAACCCAGTATCAAGGCTGATAGCTTCTTTTACAAGAGTGTTTCTATCTTAACAGCTCTCATTCCCCTCCCAAAAAGTATGGGGGTGGATGGAAGAAAGAAAAAAAGGGGGAAGACAGCAAATTAAGGGACAAACAGCTTTTATCTTTGACAGGGCTTCACAATGCATGTCAACCAATTTACTGGATTTTTACAGCAGATTTTCCAAATAGACTCAATTGGCCATTTGACTTATTGATCTGCTCATTTCTGTAATCATCAAGTTCTGTCACAAGAACAGTGAAAGGATAATAACAAGGAGCATCATGCTCTTACAGCAGAATTTGTTAAAAGCAAAGAGACTCTAATATACACAAATTTTATAATAAGCAGATTACTAGTTCACACTATTTCTTCTGCAAGTGTCCCATATTGTTCCATTGAATATAAAAGTGGCATGAGTGAATTACATATTAGAACTGAACAACCACATTTTTTTTGCTATCCCATTTGAAATTAAAATAATTTCCTCTTTCAAATTAGTTGCAAAAGATGAAACTGCAATAGTTGACTTGTCCATGGCCTCTACAATGCTGTCATATGTATCAAGTAAATTCTAACCCTCCTTCATTTTCCCTGCTTTCGGCTGAATGGACACCTCACCTTTGCGAAGTTTAGGAACATAGGAATTGCTAGGTAAAAAAAAACAAAGTCCACCTTCTACCATTCTGCTTGTTGCTTGATACACGATAGTGGAGATTTTGACTAATCATAGCAATAAAATTCTATTAATTTGTCAACAATAGGCCAGAAACTACACAAAGAAACCGCAGTAGCGGAGAACTTTGGCAACGACAGGTCCAAAGTTCTCCATTTCCCTTCATTTACCACATCGTTAGGTCTCAAAGTACTCACATACGGAATCCCAAAACGTTACTTTCTGAAAAAAATTGATCTAATTTGCTGCATTCAATGATAAATCTAAAACTGGAAATTTGCTTCATTGAGGTAAATTCAAAAAAGTCAGCAGCAAATGAGTCTAAGTGATTCACTAACATATTACACCATTCAACTGTAAGCTGCTGTAGATCATCAGAAAAATAGCATTCCTCTTCCCCATCACACCTGCCCAGCCCATCGTCTTCCACTGACATACATCATGCTCCAAGTAGAAGGGTAGAAAAATTTGGTCCACCAATGATGTTTTGAGATCTTCTGACTGGTAACATGAGTGTGGCAGGACCAGTGGCGCTGGCAAGATCTCTCTTGTCCTTTCAAAACAATCTTAAAGAAGTTATACATTACAGAGCAACAGGAGTAGCCCACTCAGTCCCCAAGCTTCCTCTGCAATTCAGTTAGATTTTTTTCTGAATGAATTTCAAAATAAAGCAAAAATGGTGCTAATCTAGCTATTTTAAAAAACACTTTAATGAGGATAATTTCACACTCATCCATTATGCACATTTGGGTACTTAACATCCTCTGCACTGAACACATTAAAAAGACTAGTTATTTATGGCAATTGGGAGGCAGTTGTTACTTTTGTCAGTTTGCACTGAATTATCTTTGGATTTGCACTCAAACACCTACAGTTTAATATTTTGGAAAAAGCAGCTGCTGAAAAATGATATACAATGAAACTAAGTTAGGGCAAAGTGATAAAAGGAGCAGAATGAAAAGAATGCAGTTATCACAGGCTCAGAGTATTCTACTATAAAGCACATTGACAAGTTCCATTCATTTCTCTCCACTCAGGTGTCAAAGTAAATGAGATATACTGCACTGTCACAGATAGTGACAATTTACATTTCTACAAGGTTTATGTACAAAAAATGCATAAAAACGTAAGAAATAGGAGGAGTAGGCCACACGGCCCCTCAAACCTGCTCCGCCATTCAATAAGATCATGGCTATTTAATCTTGACCTCAATTCCACTTTCTTGTCTATTCTTCATAACTCTATAGTTCAAAAATCTGCCATGTGTTAGTACTACTCCCGATACAGGGTGAAACCCTGAAAGCCTGGTTCTTACTACTATAGAGTAGTGAAGAGAATTGGCAGGGTGAACTATTTAATTCACCCCAGACAGTAGGAAAAAAAACAAAGGCTGTGCCACATTAATCTGTTAAAAAAGTTTCACAGCGGGTAGGGGACAACCAAATCCAGGTCTGTCAAGCAGTTCAGACGGAGAAGGACAAAATGGACAGTGAGGACGAGTTAGAGGGAGGCCTGGAGGATTCCCAAAATGAACCCCCTACCGTCCAGTTAGCTAACACCGAAATGTTAAAGTTAGACATGTCCTACTTAAATGCAGTACAAAGAGAAGCCCTAATAAGGCTACTCACAGCATTTAAAGAAATCTGCAGGGATACACCAGGGTGCACAACCCTAACCCTATATGATGTGGATGTTGGAGACACCCCTCTGATAAAACAGAACCTCTACTGTCTAGGTCCAAGGAAACTGACCCAGGTTCGGAAGGAAATTCGGTATATGTTGGAAAACAAGCTGATTGAGCCCAGCCAGAGCAGCTGGAGTTCTTCAGTTGCGCTTCCCAAGCCTGATAGTTCAACAAGGCTCTGCCTTGATTGCAGGAAGGTTAATGCAGTGACCAGAGTTGATTCCTACCCAATTCCCTGCCTGGAAGACTGTATTGATAGAGTAGGGAAAGCCACCTACATAATCAAAATAGACTTGCTAAAAGGATATTGGCAGGTTCCCTTAACACCCCAAGCCAAAGAGATCTCAGATTTTGTCACCCCAGACGGCCTATTCCAATGCCAAGTGATGCCTTTTGGATTAAGGAATGCCCCAGCCACCTTCCAAAGGCTGATGAAC
Organism: Heterodontus francisci; assembly: GCF_036365525.1. NCBI lineage: Eukaryota > Metazoa > Chordata > Chondrichthyes > Heterodontiformes > Heterodontidae > Heterodontus > Heterodontus francisci. Next base: position 52,737,969 of record NC_090380.1, read on the forward strand.
CAGGTAGTGGCTAGACTACCCAACTGTGTAGTATACCTGGATCACTTGCTGGTATACAGTGAGACCTGGGGGGACCACCTAGACCAATTAGAAGCCCTTTCCCGAAGCTTACAATCAGCTGGCCTCATGGTAAACCTTGCAAAAAGTGTGTTTGCTAATGTTCAAGTAACTTACTTAGGACATGTTGTAGGTCAGGGGCGAGTGATGCCCAGAGCAGCAAAAGTACAGACGCTAATAGATTTTCCCGTCCCCATGACCAAATAGAAAATAATGCAATTTTTGGGGACGCTTGGGTTTTACCGCATTTGTTCCAAACTTCAACACTATAGCCACCCCACTGACAGACCTACTGCAGAAAAGAGCAAAGTTAGTGTGGTCAGAGAGGTGCTAAACAGCTTTCAAGAGGCTAAAAGCCATTCTAACCAATGAGCCGGTGCTTGCAGCCCCAAATTTTAACAAGCCCTTTAAGGTGGCAGTTGATGTTAGTGGCCTAGGGGTAGGTGCCGTCCTGCTCCAAAATGATGAGTCAGATATTGAGAAATCAGTTAGATACTTGCATGAAAATTAAACTGACACCAAAAGAAGTATTCCGCTGTGGAAAAGGAAACACTGGAAATGTTGCTAGCTCTCCAGCACTTTGGGGTCTATGTCAAAAATGGATATAGAGAGACTATAGTCTTCTTTGGCCTCCTTGTCTCGCGACATGATGGGCAAGTGCCTAGAGGTGGTCAGTGGTTTGTGAAGCAGCGCCTGGAGTGGCTATAAAGGCCAATTCTAGAGTGACAGGCTCTTCCACAGGTGCTGCAGATAAAATTGGTTGTCAGGGCTGTTACACAGTTCGCTCTCGCCTTGCACTTCTGTCTTTTTTCCTGCCAACTGCTAAGTCTCTTCGACTCGCCACTCTTCAGCCTCGCCTTTATGGCTGTCTGCCAGCTCTGGCGATCACTGGCAACTGACTCCCACGACTTGTGGTCAATGTCACAGGACTTCATGTCATGCTTGCAGATGTCTTTAAAGCGGAAAAATGGACAGCTGGTGGGTCTGATACCAGTGACGAGCTCGCTGTACAATGTGTCCTTGGGGACCCTGCCATCTTCCATGCAGCTCACATGGCCAAGCCATCTCAAACGCCACTGACTCAGCAGGGTGTATATGATAGGGATGTTGGCCGCCTCGAGGACTTCTGTGTTGGACATACAGTCCTGCCACCTGATGCCAAGGATTCTCCAGATGCAGCGAAGATTTTTTTAAAAATTCATTCATGGGATGTGGATTTCGCTGGCCAGGCCAGCAGATGGAACGCATTGAGACGTCGCTCTTGGCTGACATACATTGTCCAGGCCTCGCTGCCTTGGAGCAAGGTGCTGAGGACACAGGCTTGACACACTTGGACTTTTGTGTTCCGTGTCAGTGCGCCATTTTCCCACACTCTCTTGGCCAGTCTGGACATAGCAGCAGACGTCTTTCCCATGCACTTGTTGATTTCTGCATCGAGAGACGGGTTGCTGGTGATAGTTGAGCCTAGGTAGATGAACTCTTGAACCACTTCCAGAGCGTGGTCGCTGATGTTGATGGATGGAGCATTTCTGATGCCCTGTCCCATGATGTTCGTTTTCTTGAGGCCGATAGTTAGGCCAAGTTCATTGCAGGCAGCCGCAATCCTGTTGATGAGTCTCTGCAGACACTCTTCTGTGTGGGATGTTAATGCAGCATCGTCAGCAAAGAGGAATTCCCTGATGAGGATTTTTTGTACTTTGGTCTTCGCTCTAAGATGGGCAAGGTTGAACAACCTGCCATCTGATCTTGTGTGGAGGAAAATTCCTTCTTTTGAAGACTTGAACGCATGTGAGAGCAGCAGCGAGAAGATGATCCCAAACAGTGTAGGTGCGAGAACACAGCCCTGTTTCACGCCACTCAGGACAGGAAAGGGGTCTGATGAGGTGCCGCTATGCTGAATTGTGCCTTTCATATTGTCATGGAATGAGGTGATGATACTTAGCTTTGGTGGACATCCGATCTTTTCTAATAGTCTGCTGACAAGGTCAGAGGCTTTGGTGAGAGCAATTAAAGCAATGTAGAGGGGCATCTGTTGTTCGCGGCATTTCTCCTGTAGCTGGCAAATGGAGAACAGCATGTCAATGGTGGATCTCTCTGCTCGAAAGCCTCAGGGTAGACACGCTCAGCCAGCTTCTGGAGTCTGTTTAGAACGACTCGAGCGAAGACTTTCCCCACTATGCTGAGCAGGTAGTTGTTGCAGTCACCGCGGTCACCCTTGTTCTTATAGAGGATGATGATATTGGCATCGCGCATGTCCTGTGGTACTGCTCCCTCATCCCAGCACAGGCAAAGCAGTTCATGGAGTGCTGAAAATATAGCAGGCTTGGCACTCTTGATTATTTCAGGGGTAATGCCATCCTTCCCAGGGGCTTTTCCACTGGCTAGAGAATCAATGGCATCACTGAGTTCCGATTTTGTTGGCTGTTCGGCCAGCTCATCCATGACTGGCAGAGACTGGGCTGCATTGAGAGCGGTATCAGTGACAACATTTTCTCTGGAGTACAGTTCTAGGTGGTGCTCCACCCAGCGGTCCATTTGCTTGCATTGGTCAGTGATCGTTTCCCCTGATTTAGATTTGAGGGGGGCGATCTTCCTGATGGTTGGCCCAAAAGCTCTCTTAATGCCATCATACATTCCTCTGATGTTTCCAGTGTCGGAGACCAACTGAATACGACTGCATAGGTGTTGCCAGTAGTCATTTGCACAGTGCCTGGCTGTTCTTTCTGCAGTGCTTCTGACTACTTTAAGTGCTACGGATGTTAGCTCGCTGGGGGCTTTCTTGCATTTCAACAGTGCAGTGCGCTTAGCGACTATAGTCTACACTGACCAAAACCCCTTAACCTTTGTGGAGAAATTCAAAAATCAAAATGCAAGGCTATTTCGATGGAGCCTGCTTTTACAACCCTACCCACATTGCAGGGAAAAGCAATGCAATAGCTGATGCGTTGTCCAGAGTCTAACTCAACGCAGGATCATCCCAGGTGAACATTAAATCAGTGCCTAGCTATGGTAATGTGAATTTGAGAAGTGAGTGTTTGAGAATGAATGTGTATAGTTTTTTTTTAAACCTACGACCTTATAATGAAATGCTCCTGTCATCACATTTCGTTCTGCATGGTGGGGAGGTGACAAGAAAACATGCTATGCTGAATGAGGAGATTTAATTCGTCGGTTGGAAACCTACATTAAACTTTTAAAAAGGAAAGCTGGAATCTTACATTTAACTTTTAAAAAGCTGGCAACCAAGGTGGCCACTACAATTTGCATTGAAATACCTTACATTCCAGGACATTGAATTGGAGACGCATGTTTAACAAGGCTCTCATCCAGGACAATAGCTTGGTTAGTTGGGTTAGTTAGTATTACCCTAGCTAGCAGGACATTCAAAGCCATCTTGAAGTAATCACTGGTGGAGACATTCCTCCAGGGAGTAAACATTGACACAATACAACCTGAGAGAGATTTGGGTTTGACTTTTATCATTAACAAAAGGTACTGAGAGAACCATACAACATTCTCCCCAGCCTGTGTAAAACTTGGAGTTTTTGTTATACATAGCAGACAAGCTTTTGAGAGCCAACACATGCAAGACCCCAGTGGGGCTGTGTGTCTCTCTCTCCCCAGATAACAGCACAAGTTTCCAAATCTGACTGCAGAACATCCAAGTTCACATTGCTACAGACAGAGACCCCGGGGAGAAGGCCACCTACATCACTGTCTCCAAGAAAACCCTGAACCAGGTGGACCAGCTACAAGTGCACTTTTACCAGCCAGAGACGTCGGAACCACGAATTCAGCTGGAAGACAAATAAATTACCAGACCCCACAGACTCTATGCTTGTTCTGGACTCTTCATCACTCTAACTTATCTGTGTGAGTGATCTACCTGTGTGTGTGTGTGTGTGTGTGTGTGTGTGTGTGTGTGTGTGTGTGTGTGTGTGTGTGTGTGTGTGAAAGTTGGAGTGTAGTTTATTGCCTTACTTAGATTTTAAGTAAAATCAACTAAAGTCTTTCTTGTTTAAACTCAAGAAAACCTGTCTGATTGGTTCATAGCACCTAAAGGGTTAAACACTCACTGAAGCACATCCACGGTTTAAAGGAACAAACCCTGTTGCGGTTAATTAAGGACAGAGACAAGAGGGGAGCCTTTCGACCCCTCCTCACCTGAACGTAACAAAGCCCATGGAATAAAAGGGACAATGATTGCAAGGATACGAAGCTGGTTGAGTGTGACAGGAAACAGAGAATAGAGAATGGTTGTTTTTCAGACTGGAGGAATATATATAGTGGGGTGCCCCAGGAGTTCTCGTTAGGACCATTGCTTTTCTTGATCTATATTAATGATCTAAGCTTTAGTGCACAGGGCACAATTTCAAAATTTGCAGATGACACAGATCTTGGAAGTATTGTGAAATGTGAGGAGGATGGTGATGGATTCAGGAGGACATAGACAGGCTGACAAAATGGGCGGGAAAGAGGCAGGTAAAATTTAATGTAGAAAAGTGTGATGTGATTCATTTTGGTTGGAAGAATGAGGAAAAGCAATATAAATTAAAAGGTACAATTCTAAAAGGGGATGCAGGAGCAGAGGGACCTGGGATATATGTGCACAAATCATTGAAGGCAGCAAGGCAAGTTGAGAAAGATGCTGCCAGACCTGCTGAGTATTTCCAGCACTTTTTGGTTTTACTTCAGATTTTCAGTATCTGCAGTATTTTGCTTTGATTGAAGTTATGAAGAATCTGTAGAAAACCCTGGTTCGGCCTCAAGTGGAGCAGTGTCCCCAATTTTGGGCAGCATACATTATGAAGGATATGAAAGCATTGGAGACGGTGCAGGAAAGATTCACGAGAACGGTTCTAAAGATGAGGGACTTCAGTTACATGGAGAGATTGAAGAAGCAGGGGCTGTTCTCCTTGGAGAACAGAAGATTAAGAGATGTCATAGAGGTTTTAAAATCATGAGCGGTCTGGACACAGAAAATAGGGGGAAACTGCTCCTGTTGGTGGAAGGGTCGAGAACCAGAGGATCCCACTCGAAAGTGACTAGCAAAAGAAGCAATGGTGACATGAGGAAGAACTTTTTTTTTTACATAGCATTTGGTAAGGATCTGGAATGCCCTGCATTCTTTTGAACTGGATAATTATTCAAAGCAAAAGAATTAGCAGGGCAGTGGGACTAGTTAAGCTGCCCTTCCAGAGAGCTGGCACAGATGTGACGAGCTGAATGGTTACAGCATAGAAGGAGGCCATTCCATGATTCTATATACAAGGACACCCTGTTCCCTCTGCACTGCACTTTCTAAAGTCTCTCCATTTAAATAATATTTCCCTTTTCCATTCTTCCTACCAATATGATAACCTCATATTTTCCCACATTATACTCCATCTGCCAAATTTATGCCCACTCACTTAACCTCAGAAGTTAATATTTTATAGGACAGAACTGCAGATACCAAGAGGAAGGATATGAGGTGGGGTCTAAGGCACAATTGAAGGGAATAGTTTTTAGGAGTCTTTGGAGAGCAGGATGAGTAAAGAGAGTAAAGGTTCACAGAATTGGTCCCAGGAGCAAGAGTATGGCGTCAGAAAGAACAACCACTGAAGGTTGAGCAAAGGGAGGGGGAAGGTAAATAAACAAATGTCAGTACCAAAGGAGTGGAGGGTTTGTGCAACCCTTATGCTGGAAATGATCTTTGAGACAAGATGGAGGGATCTGAAAGCACAGTAGAGGAACTTAAGTCCATTCAATGGAAATTGGCAGAGCAATAGAACACAACGTTGTGCAACTGGCAATACATGCTGCAGCGTTCTGGACAATTTTACTTTGTGGAAAGCACATGAGAGAATTTGGCCGTACTGGGGTAGAGGCATGCAATATTTTGTAGATGGAAGGTGGCAACTTTGGTGATGAACCAGATGTGGGAAAGGAAGCGCAACTCAGCAGAAGCAGTAAGCGAAGGTTCTGCCCTTCTTGACTAAGCTTGAGGTGGCAGCCAAGGAAGTCAATGCAACCAAGTATACACGTGTAGCTACTGGTGAAAGCCAGAGTGGCTCCATTTTTGCCGACATTATGCTGAAGAAAACTTCAGTTCATCCAGGTCACAAACAGGAAATTAGTGAGTTTGGCAACTGGAAACATTGGAAGCAATGCAGGATGCAGGTGCAGTTAGGCACTGTATGTGTAGAAGCTAACCCATGATCTAGACAATGTTCTTGAGGAGAGCTCAGGGGTACACTAATTGTGGGACACGAGAGGAGAAACTGGCAGAGATGTGTCTCTTTGTTGTCATGGTTAATAGGAGAGCAATGACACAGAGGTGGACGAGACAGGTGAAATGGAGGAGGAGGAGGAGGGAGTGACTAACGGTGTTAAAGGCAGCAAGGAAGATGAGGCCAAAACCAGAGCCACAGGCAGAGTCAGTTAGGACGTCTTTGGGCCAACTCAATTTCTGTTTTATGGACACAGCAGAAACTATATTGCAGGGTCTCTCATAGGGAGTGATTGGAGCATAATTGTAAGGTATTTCAAGACTTTGGAAAGAAAGGCAAGGTTTCAGATAGAGAGAGAAATGAAAAGTGGTTTGGAAGGATGTTGGGGGCAGTGTGAGAGAATAGGCTGAAGAAAGGCAATTGGGTGGCAAGGAAAGAAGTAGTTGGAGGGAGAGGGGGGGGGAGTCTGGGAGCATTATGGTGAGCTTTGCCAATAATGTGAGACAACACTGTGTATAACATGCTTGGCTTCCTATTCCTCTGAAGCAAATTTTCATCTTTCTGAATCCACATTCACATGGTGGTACAGTTGCTCAGGTACTAATAGCTTTCTAATACCATGACCAAGTGGCTATTCCTCATGCGTGAATATACATAGTGAGTACCAACGGGTTATGCAACTTCAGAAGGTTTCACGGTCTAGCCCAATCTCTTTTCACTAGCAAGCATTGAATCAGGATGAAGAGTGGGAATCCAGGCTGATTCTTTCTCTCCCCTGCAACTCCCACCCCACCCACCTTCCGCAGCCCATCCCACCCCCAACAAGTGTTGAGAGGTTAATTACAACTGCCCAGAATTAACTAACTCAACATAGGCAGGAATCTTCCAGGTGCGTACAGCTTTGTAGAACATTTACAACTTCTCCTCTCAGGCTTTTCAAATCACATTGAGCTTGTGACACTTAAACCTTCAGTTTTAACCAACATGGAAATCAGATTCAAGACATTTCAAAGAAAACAGCATTCTCCATTTATTCACAGCTGTTACAGGCACCATGTCCATTCAAGTGACGAAGCTGGTAAGGTACATTTGTATGGACGTCCTACTAGTTACAACAACATTAAAGAGACTACAGTTTTTTTTTTAATCACTTCTGTAATTAACACTTACAAGAGTATGTTTATACATACTATCTGTTAATCTCTCTTTACAAACTGCAACAATAGGTGTAACTGCTACTCATGAAAATTAAACATGCACGTCAATGTGTGGGGAGCTATTTCGAACAGTTAATAATAGAACAGTATATCTTTTTTGTTTTCCTTTGATAATTAGGTCTCCAGTGCAGATCAATTTCAATATCACAATTCTAAGGAAATATTTTTTCTAATTGAATTCAACATATGTGCTGTGTGGTCACAACAGCTAGATAATATTGTCACATATATAACTACAATTAGTTTTGCTCTCATTTACTGTTTGATTTTGCTTTAGAATTGCTACACTATTTAAGGAAATCCATTTTCCTTCACGTATCTAAATGTGATTTTTTTTATTTGGGAGGGAATATATTTACTGACCTATTTCACTACTGATTGAAATCTCAAATGTTTGCTCTGTATCAGTCATATCTGGACTAGAGATTTAATATTTTATGGTAGAAAAATGAAGTAGAAACACAACTTCATTACACATGGAGGCAGACTAAATTTAAGCAATCCTGATATAGCCAGACCTCAAAGGGAAATCTGGTTATAGTCAATTCCTCTATTTCCAGCATGTTGGAAAAGAGTGGTCCACTGGTTTCAAATTGCCTTGGTTCTGAAATAAAAATCCATATCCAAAATGTTAACTTCTCTCTTTCATTTTCAGGTATGGATGGACTCCTAGCATTTTCCACTTCTGTTTCTTTTAGTCTTTTCATTTTGTGGAGACCATGCTAATTGGCCTTCAATGAGAGGTGTGTGTAAAACACAATTGAAAGTGAAGTTCTATCTTCAGACTGACAATTACCAGCAATTTTTGAGTTCCAATTTTTATTTAGAGATACAGCACTGAAACAGGCCCTTCAGCCCACCGAGTCTGTGCCGACCAACAACCACCCATTTATACTAATCCTACATTAACCCCATATTCTCTACCATTCTCCTACCTACATTAGGGCCAATTTACCTATCAACCTGCAAGTCTTTGGCTGTGGGAGGAAACCGGAGCACCCGGCAGAAACCCACGGGGTCACAGGGAGAACTTGCAAACTCCACACAGGCAGTACCCAGAACTGAACCCGGGTCGCTGGAGCTGTGAGGCTGCGGTGCTAACCACTGCGCCACTGTGCTTTTTCAGTTTAGCCGTAATTAAAATTGTTAGTTGTGCAGCACAGAAGGAAGAGGTTATTCAGCCAATTGTATGTGCACCGGTTCTTAAAAAAAGCTATACGTTTCATCCCATTGCCCTGTCCACATACTCTTTCAGCTTTGGTCTGGTAAATGGTGATGACAAGAGAAATAAGCAGTACTTATTTCCAGCCACAGAGAGGTGAATAATGTCTTTAGAGACACAACTTGCATTTATAAAATGTCCAATGATGCTTCACAGGAGCGGTAACATGCCACAACACACTGCTCCCAATCATCTGAACCAGATTCAGCTTTACTGCTGGCCAGACTGATATTATGAACCTCCTGGTCACTCAAGCATGCTGCGAAGTGGGCCACCTGCCACTTCCACATCAGAAGTGTGAGGCACACGCAGAACCTACAGATGCTAAGAATAATATTAAGGATGGATGCCTTCGTAGGAGGTATACAGATTTATATATTTCACTAAGCAAAGCATATTGTGCAACCAAGACCATGCTTAAGGCAGATAGAACAGCTTCATTTCTCTGACTTAATTGTGACAAAACAGGGGAACATCTGCATTTTACCTAATGCCATTCTAAAATAACTTTCCTTTAGTTCAAAATGATGACATGGAGGTGAATTGTGCACAAGAACTAGACCAGGATGTTTGTTTTGGAAATCAGTCAGGATAGAATGGTTTATTGCAGGTACTAATTAAGTTATTATATAATATACATCAAAGTATTAGTAAGTCCCTCAGTACCTTGCTCTACGGCAGCGAGACCTGGACAATGTATGTCAGCCAAGAGCGACGTCTCAACGCATTCCATCTTCGGTGTCTCCGGAGAATTCTTGACATCAGGTGGCAGGACCGTTTCTCCAATGCAGAAGTCCTCGAGGCGGCCAACATCCCCAGCATGTCCACCCTACTGAGCCAGTGGCGCTTGAGATGGCTTGGCCATGTGAGCCGCATGGAAGATGGCAGGATCCCCAAGGACGCATTGTACAGCGAACTCGTCACTGGTATCAGACTCACTGGCTGTCCATGTCTCCGCTTTAAAGATGTCTGCAAACGTGACATGAAGTCCTGTGACATGAAGTCCTGTGACATGGACATCAAGTCGTGGAAGTCAGTTGCCAGCTATCACCAGAGCTGGCGGACAGCTATAAAGGTGGGGCTAAAGAGTGACGAGTCGAAGAGACTTAGTAGTTGGCAGGAAAAAAGACAGAAGTGTAAGGTGAGAGCCAACTGTGTAACAGCCTCAACAACCAATTTTATCTGCAGCGCCTGTGGAACAGTCTGTCACTCTAGAATTGGCCTTTATAGTCAGTCCAGGCGCTGCTCCACAAACCACTGACCACCTCTAGGCGCTTACCCATTGTCTCTCAAGACAAGGAGGCCAAAGAAGATTAGAAAGTGAGAGAGATTGGGACAATGCAGAAATAATCCACATCAAAATCCTATAAGGAATGATGGAAGAACTCAACATAGCTATAGAAATGTCTTTAATTCTAGTTAGACACCTGTACTCCGTGGATTGGAAATTCCAATCAGCTGTATACAATTGATTGTGAAGGTTACACAAGAGGTGTTGCATATAAGAAATACTTTCTACTAAGAGTATTTTAAGTCCTTGTGGGCTGATTCTATCCTTTTAAGTATTGTGCTCTCAGTATCTTGCACCTTACTATGTCAGTTGGTAAAGAAATCTAGTAGGATTAGTCTCTATGTATTTTTCTAACTGCATGCTATTTTCCACCTTCTGGAAGAGTCAGAAATACGTGGTGGGCATTCTACATGATCTTCATTTGTAGATAGCACAGTCATCAGGTAATTGCTAATTCTAAGCATTCTATCACACACACTGCATGTGTAAGGACAGGAGCTTCAGTACATACAAGACTTGCTATAATTATGGAAAACACCTTTTGCCATGACAGAAGTGTTGGGAGAAAGACATGGGTGAAATAATGAACATATCTTAAAATGAATCACTTGGAAGTCAGAGATTTAATATTTTCACAATAAACTTTTTGTGTGCGCAGCATTGCATACTGGGTCAAGAATGTTGCAATTTGCTACATTCACATTTTAAGCTGCATTCCTGACCTGACTTTTCAGTTCACTGAAACCACTTGACTTGTTTACAAATAGACGACAACCAGTGATTACACACTAATTTTACTTTTATCCTAGTGTGTCTGGAGTTTTCAAAGACTTCCATTAAAGTGAATAAAAGCCAAAATTAGGCATGCACAAACCAACCCCTGCCATCACTAATCAAAACTTTAAAATGTGGTCTCTTATGAGAGGATAGGTTTTATTGCCCTCTAGCTAATGTCAGCAGGCATATCAACTGCAATGAGTGACATCCATCAACAACTAGTATAGGTAGGAATCATTCTCCTCAAAGGTTAAACATTTTGTGCGATAGGCATTTGCTGATATTTTATAAACGTTTGGATAACAAAATGAACTGTCTGCCCCTCCTCTGTCTTTTTTCTCTTTTTAGATGCTGACCCGAGTTAGAAACATCACCTCCAAATGATGTCATCCTGACATACACATGCATCACTACTCCATTATCTCTGGGTCAATGTCCTGGAAATGAACATCATTGCACGAGTAGCATCACCACGAGGAATGCAGCAGCCCACCTCACCTTATTAGGGCACTGGGGATGGCCAATAACTACAGCCAGCAGTGTCCCCACATCTCCAGAAAAAAATTTACAGTAATTTGTTCTCATGTTGAAAAATGACAATACTTAAACCAAGCAGATTTGACATTTCAGTCTAACATTTGGATAATAAAACAAGAAAACATGAATGAAGAAAGTACCATCAAAGCCCCTCTTTCCACAGATCATATAGGGGTGAATTTCCTCAGAGCTTCTTCCGCCCCACTGGCATTACTTTGGTAGAAGCCCTGTTTATGCATCCTTATGTTAGGCAGCAGAGTAACAACTACTATTCCTGCATCTAATTACATTCCATTGAACACCCGCTTGTCTCCCCCCTGTTGGGAAACGTATGTGTGAATGTTCAGTGAAATCAGACTCAACCAGGGTGACCCCCGCCAACACTTGCTTTATAGGGCCATGCAATCTAAATGGCGACATGGACAAGATACCCCCACCCTGTTGCCCTGTCCAACGTGGTTACTTCAGACTGTTCTTTGATAAGTGTTGAATACATCGATTTTCATTAAGTGGCTATTTAACAAACACTTGACGCATGTGTGTTGTCCTATTTATCAAATGTGGTTTATCCTGAATGGAAATATTAATTGCTTAAAAAGTCAGCTGAATCTGCAGTTAAAACACCAAACTGAATTCAAGATACTCAGAGAAGGACAAAAGAAATATAATCCGTCTTAAAAACTAGAAATCCAACAGCCTCTGAAACACCAGTTTGTCATTGGACTTACTGATATTAGTTTCTTTTTAAACCAGACTGCAGTCAAGAGACTGAAAAGATAATAAGCCTCTTCAAACACTTACTGTAGGTTGCATACAAATGCCTGCTCCAATTCACACACATTCACCAGCATGTTAAAATGGCTAAATTCCAACCCCTTCTACTTTAGCAGCACAACTTGACATTCGATTTCCTTCTTTTCTAACTAGCAGTTGTGCCAATGATTACACGTTTCTATTCATCGAAAAGTTGTTGAAACTATTACTAAATCAGTGACAGAAGTTTTGTTCCAAGGCTGATTTACAATTTCTTCTGTCTCCTTTGTACTAGAGGTGGTGGTGGCATAGTAGTATTGTTACAGGACCAGTAAACCAGAGACACAGGGTATTGCTCTGGAGACATGGGTTTGAATCCAACCATGGTGGAAGGTGGAATTTGAATTCAATTAATAAATCTGGAATTGAAAGCTAGTCTAATGATTACCATGAAACCATTCGTAACATGTTGTAAAAACCCATCTGGTACACTAATGCCCTTTAGTGAAGGTAATCCTACTGTCGTTACCTGGTCTGGCCTACATGTGACTCCAGACCCACAGCAATATGGTTGACTCTTAAATGCCCCCTGAAATGGCCGAGCAAGCCACTCAGTTGTATCAACCACTACAAAGTCAAGAAGAAATGAAACCGGACAGACCACCCGGCATCAACCAAGGCACCGGAAACAACAATGGCAGACTCAGCCCTTTCGACCCTGCAAAGTCCTCCTGACTAACATCTGGGGGCTTGTGCCAAGGTTGGGAGAGCAGTCCCACAGACTAGTCAAGCAGCAGCTTGACACAGTCACACTCACCGAATCATACCTTACAACGTCCCAGACACCACCATCATCATCCCTGGGTATGTCCTGTCCCACCCAGCAGGACAGATCCACTAGAGGTGGTGGCATAGTGGTGTGCAGTCAGGAGGGAGTTGCCCTGGGAGTCCTCAACATCAGCTCTGGACCCCATGATGTCTCATGGCATCAGGTCAAATATGGTCAAGGAAACCTCCTGCTGATTAACACCTACTGTGCCCACACCCCCCCCTCCCCCCACTGGATGAATCAGTACTCCTCCATGTTGAACACCAAGGGTGCAGAATGTACTCTGGGTGGGGGACTTCAATGCCCATCACCAAGAGTGGCTTGGTAGCACCACTACTGACTGAGCTGGCTGAGTCCTAAAGGACATAGCTGCTAGGCTGGGTCTGCGGCAGGTGGTTCGGGAACCAGCAAGAGGGAAAAACATCTCGTCCTTACCAATCTGCCTGTCGCAGATGCATCTGTCCATGACAGTATTGGTAGGAGTGACAATTGCACTGTCCTTGTGGAGATGGCCCTGCCTTCACATTGAGGATACCCTTCATCGTGTTGTGTGGCACTACCACTGTGTTAAAAGGGGAAGATTCCAAACAGATCTAGCAATGCAAAACTGGGCATCCGTGAGGTGCTGTGGGCCAACAGCAGCAGAACTGTACTCAACTACAATCTGTAACCTCATGGTCCGGCATATGCCCCACTCTACCATTACCATCAAGCCGGGGATCAATCCTGACTCAATGTAAAGTGCAGGAGGGTATGTCAGCAGCAGCACCAAGCAAATCTCAAAATGAGGTGTCAACGTGCATGCCAAACAGCGTAAGCAGCATCTAATAGACAGCTAAGCGATCCCACAACCAACGAATCAGATCTAAGCTCTGCAGTCCTGCCACATCCAGTCATGAATGGTGGTGGACAATTAAACAACTAACTGGAGGAGGTGGCTCCACAAATATCCCCATCCTCAATGATGGGGGAGCCCAGCACATCAGTGCAAAAGATAAGGCTGAAGCATTTGCAACAATCTTCAGCCAGAAGTGCCAAGTAAATGATCCATCTTGGCCTTCCCCTGAAGTCCCCCGTCAGTTTTCAGCCAATTCGATTCACTCCGAGTGATATCAAGAAACGACTGAAGGCACTGGATACTGCAAAGGCTATGGGCCCTGACAACATTCCAGCAATAGGATTGAAGACCTGTTCTCCAGAACTTGCCGCACCCCTAGCCAAGCTGTTCCAGTGCAGCTACAACACTGGCATCTACACGGCAAATACGGAAAATTACCCAGGTATGTCCTATACACAAAAAGCAGGACAAATCCAACCCAGCCAATTACCACTCTATCAGGCTACTCTCAATCATCAGTAAAGTCATGGAAGGCGTCATCGGCAGTGCGATCAAGTGGCACTTGCTTAGCAATAACCTGCTCAGTGACACTCCGTTTGGGTTCCGCCAGGGCCACTCAGCTCCTGACCTCATCACAGTCTTAGTTCAAACATGGGCAAAAAAGCTGAACTCCAGAGGCGAGTTAAGAGTGACTGCTCTCAACATCAAGGCAGCATTTGACCGAGTATGGCATCGAGGAGCCCGAGCAAAACTGAAGTCAATGGGAATCGGGAGAAAACTCTCTGCTAGTTGGAGTTATACCTAGTGCAAAGGAAAATGGTTGTGGTTGTTGGAGGTCAATCATCTCCGCTCCAGGACATCACTGCAGGAGTTCCTCAGGGTAGTGTCCTAGGCCCAACCATCTTCAGCTGTATCATCAATGACCTTCCTTCAATCATAAGGTCAGAAGTGGGGACATGCGCTGATGATTGCACAATGTTCAGCACCATTCGCGACTCCTCAGATACTGAAGCAGTCCGTGTAGAAATGAAGCAAGACCTGAACAATATCCAGGCTTCGGCTGATAAGTGGCAAGTAATATTCGCGCCACACAAGCACCAGGCAATGGCCATCTCAAACAAGAGAGAATCTAACCATCTCCCCTTGACATTCAATGGCATTGTGATCGCTGAATCCCCCACTAATCCTGGGGGTTACCATTGACCAGAAACTGAACTGGAGTAGCCATATAAATACCATGGGTATACAGCAACGAGTAACTCACCTCCTGTCTCCGCAAAGCCTGTCTGCCATCTACAAAGCACAAGTCAGGAGTGTGATAGAATACTCTCCACTTGCCTGGATGGGTGCAGCTCCAACAACACTCAATGAGCTCGACACCATCCAGGACAAAGCAGCCCACTTGACTGGCACCCCATCCACCACCTTCAACATTTACTCCCTCCACTACCGACGCACATTGGCAGAAGCATGTACCATTTACAAGATGCATGTACCATTTACAAGATGCATTACAACAATGCATCAAGGCTCTTTAGACAGCACCTTCCAAACCCACGACCTGTAACACCTACAAGGACAAGGGCAGCAAATACATGGGGACACCACCACCACCTGCAACTTCCCCTCCAAGCCACACACCATCCTGACTTGGAACTATATCGCTGTGTCCAAATCCTGGAACTGCATTCCTAACAACACTGATGCTGTTATGATTACAAACTCCACAGACTGTATACCTATTTTTAACTCAATCTATTTTTCCCCACTCTGTAACCTATTTGTGTGTGTGCAAACCTCCAGAGTGTGTGCGAGTGAAAGTTAAGAGTTGTTTATTATTTTATTAGCTCGGTTTAGATACAATAAATGTCACCTCTTTCTTTGTTAACTCAAGAAAACCTATCTAATTACTTACTTGCTATGATCATAACAAGAACCAGTCAAACACCTACTGAACTGGCCAGTACATCCACTTTATGAAAGAATTAAACTTGTGGTCCAACAAGGAGAGGGAAAAGAAGGAAACCCTTCAACCCCATCTCACTTGACTGTAACAATGTTCATTGCATATGCTAGAAAAGATTTGTGGAATCTATTGATAACCCATGAACTGGAAAAATTATTTTCAAAGGGGCGATCCTTAAGCCTGATATTGTTTAAAACGGACTTGTTCTTCACATACATTGCATTCTCCCCTATGTACACTTTGTACTGCTGACAAAAAATCTTCTGAGCCTGAATATTCAATAAAAAAATTTCTCAAATAAAAGCTCAGATAACAAGACATGTAGTTGTCTATATGTTAAAGTACTACTTTATCCAATATGGCTTAGTTCCATACAGTCACCTATTGCAGTAACTTGCAAGGTTGCACTGACTGAGTAAAGTAGCAGAACTGAATTAACAGTGAAACGGTACAACAGACTGTGGTAGCTATACTATAGGAAATAAGTCTCAGCCAAGGACAAGCTAACAGAATTGCAATACATAATGATGATTCTCACACAGTACAGAAAGTAACCAATAGAAAGAAAAAATAAATCAACTTGGTGCCCACCAAATGGAAACACACATGATTAAAGACTCTCTGAACTAAACTACCCCTGAAATTAGAATCTCTGGGCAGGTCTATTACTAATCAGACTAAGCATCTACAGAAAGCGCATGGCAGATTCCACCAATGAATTCTAAAGCCTCTGGCACTAGTATATAAAAAACCAGCTGTTGGAAGGACCATGATGATGGTAGGTTGGCACACATTCCAAAATTTCTCTGTTTTTCGGTACGATAGAGCGATGTCTCTCCAAATATACAGAAGTCCAAAAATAACTTTTGGTGCAGATCCTGATTACTTCTGGGTTTTAGTTCCAGCCCTCACCAAATTGTGTCATTAAATATTTAACACATACCCCTGGGAGTACATCCTAAATGTGTGACGTGGCTTTAAAAAACAGAATGATTCTCTTACCCTTGTTTTATTAACAGGGCTGTGTACAATGCTGAAGGAGCTGTTGAAAAGAGAGAAAGCTGGCCTGCAAGTACTGCTTTGAAGAATTATTCCTCAATATATCAACTTCATATTCAAACCTTAATTGGTCTCTCTTTCAAGATCCACACAAATAGGAAAAAATTATTCTGATAAAGAAAATAGCCCAGATAGTTAACAAACAGAAATTAAACAGGACCCTGAATGTGAAGCTTCTGTTGCTAGGCAATGAAGATTGAAAAGGCAAAGTTTCAGGAGTTTACTCAGCTTTCGCACCACATTCTCATAGCCTCTCCAAAACTCTAGCAGCAACTTTCAACAGAGCTGCCAAAAAGCAAGCATCTAATGCACTCTCAGCACTTTAATAAAGTCTGAAAAGACTAATTATAGTCTAAATTGTCTTTATTTCAATTAAGCTACAGCTAAGTCCACACCACTCCCACCACACCAGTTTGCCTGAGCAACATCAGGTAATATTGCAATACAAATCGATCAACATACTGAGCATTTTCTATATATCGTATCCTGGAAAGAACAGGAGAAAAAAAGGGGGAAGAATCTATCCAGATTAAATGCAGCTGCTCTTTCAAATCTATCAAATGGGTAAATTTGACAAAAAGCCACCATTAGGCCAACATGAAAGGCTCAAGACAACATCCTTTCAGTTCTTTGTACTTCAGTAATCAACAGATGTACTTATTCACCCCTCCCCCTCCAACCAAACCTGATCAAGACCTCTTTTTGAATGGAAGAAAATAATTCCACTTTGTACATCTTCTAGTTAATCAAGACTTTCTATTCAGCAATTTGACCTTTTGTTCAAAACAGGATTATCAGTTTTTTTTCCCCCAGTTACCAAGGGCGACTCGCATGGTGAACATAATTGCAATAATTTGCAAAACACCATGGCAACCTACATTACAACTAGGTAAATACTGGTCTTTTGTGCTACATTGTTATTTTCCGAGATGCTGAAGTCAAAGAACGAATGACAAATGAACACAAAATTTATATTTGCTTTGTCTAACCAGAGCAGAAAATTGATACTGAGAATAAGGGAAGCAGCCACAGCTGTAATTTCTAACTTGATTAATTAGAATGGTAACAGTCCTTAACAGGATATTCAACAAACAGCCCTGACTCCGTCTCTCCACCTACCCCCCACACCCCCCCCCACCATGAATATTTTTTCATCGAGGAGAACAAACATCCACATTTGTTCTTTTCTTCAGCTCCATAGAATCTTTAGTTACAGAACATTGTCTCTTTGCTCTTCATTTCAGTGAAGAGAGAGCTGCTTCTTGGGGAGACAGAGTAGTGCAAAGTCACTCAGACCCAACTCTAGTGGACAACCGAAGTTGAATGACTAATAACATTCTTTGGCACCAGCAGCTGTTCCATGCCTGTGACACTGACTTACAATTATATGGACTACAGCAAAGCTATTTCAGAGGCTGACTGGTAGTTGAACTTTTATAGACACAGTACCTTATTTTATAATGGATCACATAAAGAGCCCATTTCCTGACATGAATAATGTTCTCCAACAATTTAGCTTAAGTTAAAACTTTTTGTCTGACCCAATACATTAAAAGTATACATGAGGCATTTATCTGGAATACCAATAAGAAACTCACCAGGATACATGGTGGGGAAGTATTAAAGTTGAATACTACTAACAAGTATGAAAGTGAGTAAACATTTTGGTCTTTGTACTTTTGAACATGATTCTAACTTAAAACTGAGACTTAAAATCAATCCCTTCATTGCATATATTTATATTGCTTAATTTTTGGGACTTGATCCCTTGAGCAAAGGGTTTTACAATAACAACTCAAGCCAGCCTTCTCCAATGAATGGAATTGTTATGCAAATGAAAACGCCTTGACAGAAGTGGGACTTGGACACTGTTTGAAATATTGACAAAATTCTAGCACGTTATCTTTAGTATTGCAATAACATGACTGCGATATTAAATTTTAAAGAATCTACCTCATTGTATAAATAACTCAAAGGTTTGTAAGTAAAGATTTTTATTCTGGCCCTTTTTTGAGAGGGGAGGCTGCCATTAGGGTTATGTGAAGTAAGTTCAATTAAACGTTTTTGCTTGGAATTTTAAAATCACATGCTATGTCAGACAGTATCTACAGAAGAATTACGTGATTAGGCTGGAGGTGAAAGTACTGAACCAGTTTAGGTATGGAAAAAATACAAAAATCACGCTCCAAGTTGCAGCATAGAAATTATAAAAGGAAAAAAAGCTTTAATTTCTACTGAAAGTGCAATATCCCATAAACCTTTTATAGTTCTGGTCCCATATAATGGGTCAAGCCAGAAAAATAAATGCAGGAAGTCACTCGAGTCCATTAGCGTGAATCGGGACGTCACCTCCCATGCCTAATATAGGCCATTCCTATGTTAAAATCTTCAAAGTGGGTCCTGACAAAGCAGCCGATGTCATTAGAGTGCTCCCAGCTTCACACATGCGCAGAATGGACTCTTGTTGTCAGTATGGAGCTGCACATGCACAGCCTACGTCAGCACCCGGCTTGCCAGGACTAATTTGCGCATGCTCGTGAAAACGTCATTCGCGTACTGCAATGTCTGCTCGCCACTCACTCCCAGCCTTGCCTCTTCTCTCCTCCCTTGGCCACTCGGTCTCTGCTTCACCACCCCCGACCCGTCGGCCAATCGCTACCAGCCTCACCACTTCTGTCCCCTCGGCCACTCACTCTCCACTTCACCCCCACCTACCTTTAGACCACTCGCTCGCGGCCTTGCCCCTTCCTGCACTCTGCTCCCCGTTCTCTCCTGCGTCTGGTCCCTGCTCCCTCCCGCGTTCATTGCCTTTCTTCCCCACATGGAGGAAGTGCAGGAGAGACAGCAAGTGTCAAGATAGACAGGGGAGCGGAGGGAGACTGTGAACAGGAGGAAGCGGGAGCAGCAACGAGAGGGACCGGGAGCAGAGGCAGAGGGGAGGAAGTGGGGAGGCTGGGAGCGAGTGGCCCACAGGTTTTGTGGGGGGGGGGGGGGGTGGGGAGTTGTGAAGCAGGGAGCAAGTGGCGAGCAGACGGGCACGGGAGGCAGCAGTGAACAGAAGCGCGATGGCAGGAGGGAGTGGAGTACTATTGGGGGTGGGATGGAGGCGGCGATCGCAGCCACTGCGACTATTTGGGTTTCATTTGTTTCCGTGTTTGTGATAAATTGAGCAGCGCCATCTTTACTACTGACAGCTGCCAAAAAACACTGCAGACAGTGACGTTTCAGAGCATGAGGCTGCATTTGTACATGTGCAAGTTCTGCACCAGCTAGTGGTTGCATTGTCAGCAAACACAGCCTTATTTCTTCAGCCCTTTCCATTTAGGAAAGAGAAGGCAACAAAGAGCTGTTAAATGGGCAAGATAAATGCAAAATGGTTACAAAGCATCTTTGGATATAAAGCTGTAATACAATTTGAACGTCAATTAAATTCATAAAATAATCCTCTCTCAATCCCAAAAGACTCCCAATAATGATCAAGATATTTTGTTCCTGTGGAAGATTATAAGCAACAATTTCAGGTGAGCTCCTGAAAGTTTGAACTTCAATTCACTTACAAATTCCAGAAAGTGAATTATTCCAATAATATAGAATCATTTTATACATTGATACACATACAGGGCTGGATTTTACATGCCCCTTCTGAGGCAGCGGGGGTCTTGGAGTATTGAGACTGGTGGTGGAGGCGGGCCCATTGCCTCTCCGTCACTCAGCGATCTTCCTGGGGGTGGTACAGGCAGACGATGGCCCTCTTGCCCAGCGGCCAATTGAGGACTTTACGTGGCCTATTAACAGCCAATTAGGGGTTTCTTCCCGCTGCTGCTGGAATCTTAGCAGTGGCAGAGAAGGCCTCCGCTGCACAGGGAGGACTCTTTGTAAAATGAGGTGCCCTTCCTGTGGGCTTGGGGATTGGGGGGGGGGGGAGGGAGGGGTCCCTTCAGGACCCCCGCCAGGAACCAATTCACCCCCCGGGACCCCCTCCCACGGACTGCAAGACCACCCCTCAGCACCCAATCACCGGGGACTTCAGGACTGGCCATGGTGACCCTGTCTCGCCAACCTCTTATCCAGGGTTTCATCGTTGAGCCTGGGTCTGAGGCCACGGAAGTACCGGCAGTGGCCACCGCTCCCAGTGGCTCTGCCGTTACTCCTGAGCTGCCAGCCGTCTGATTGGCCAGCATCTCATGGAGGCAGGATCACAGTCTCTAAACGGATGGAGATCCCGGCTCGTGAAACTGGCATTTAATAGCACGGAGGATTGCTCCGGGGGGTCCACTAAAAAGAATCCACCGCCTTTTTTGCCCGGCATCAGGAGCCCCGCCTCCTACACCATGTCCAGCCCATAGTTTGTCTGTGAAATGTTCTC
Organism: Heterodontus francisci; assembly: GCF_036365525.1. NCBI lineage: Eukaryota > Metazoa > Chordata > Chondrichthyes > Heterodontiformes > Heterodontidae > Heterodontus > Heterodontus francisci. The sequence goes on from NC_090380.1 coordinate 52,759,093, forward strand.
TTATGCACATGAAACAAAAACTGTTAGTTTACAATTCCAGCTTTCCTTACATGATGCATTTTTGAAATGATTTCATGGACTGTTTCATACACCAGATGATGAGCTATGTGAGATTTTCCAACAATCCCTTGAACTTTGCTGCTAAAAATCTAATCTGCAAATCTCCTTGACTGCATCTCATTTTCTGGGTGAACATGATGGCAATTATATCCCAAAATGCATTAGATGCTTATCAATTAATAGTCCATTGTATTAGTGCTCATCACAGAATGGCTGATCCATGCTGAAGATGATTAAATAAACTAGTAACATTTAAAGTGAGCCGTAATGGATTAATCAGGATTTTAGGATATTCTTCCATACTACAGATTAACTGAAATTCTAAACAGAAGGTATATCACTATTATTGCCTATGGGCATATGATAAACTTGAACAATCACAGCTACTCCTCAACACGAATCAGCAAATTAATTTGGATAAAAATTTCACAGAAAAACACAAGAAAAAATTCTGTGAGTGATTCATTGTCAATCAGAATTATTTAATGTTTTGTTTTTCCACAAATAGTATTTTGAATTTTGGGCAGGCTGAATGACAGAGGTTTAGCACACGGCCCTTTTCATCACTACTAATGGAGTTTAAATGCAGCCCAGAAAAGTGATGGGAAGTCTCAACTGTGATAGCTAGACGGATCCTATGTGAAACAATCTGTTTAGTTCCTAGAGATCATTGGGGTAGAAAATTCAACTTCGATGGGAGCACAATACAGGCGGTGGTAGCAGATTGGCCATCCATTCCCGAAATCGCTCGATCTTCGTTTCCTAGAATCATTACAACACAGGTGGAGGCCATTCAGCCTGTCGAGCCTATGCTGGCTCTCTGCAAGAGCAATTTAGCTAGTCTCACTCCCCTGCCTTATCCCCTTAGCCCTGCAATTTTTTCACTTTTGAAAGCCTCGGTTGAATCTGCCTCCACTACACTCTCAGGCAGTGGATTCCAGATCCTAACCATTTGCGTAAAAAAAAGTTCTCTCTCATGTCGCCTTTGGTTCTTTTGCCATTCACCTTAAATCGATTTCCTTTGATTCTCATCCCTTCCATCAATAGGAACAGCTTCTCCCTATCCACTCTGTCTGGACCTTTCATGATCTTAAACACCTCTATCAAATCTCCTCTCTACCTTCTCTGCTTGAGGGAGAATCCCAGCTTCTCCAATCTATCCATGGAATTGAAATCCCTCATCCCTGGAACCATTCTCATAAATCTTTTCTGCACCCTCTCTAACACCTTCACATCCTTCCTAAAGCGAGTTGCCCAGAATTGGACACAATTGAACTTCAGTGGAAAATTTGCTGGGATGTTTCACGGCCAGCCGATTCACCACATCCCTCGCAGCCACGCCGAAGTTGAATTTTGCTGCCAATGGGTCCGAAATTTCCAACAAGGCAACAGTCTCACTCAGCGAAGTAATGTGGATGCCTGGTTTGGGAAGTGGAAATTCACACTGGTGCAGTAGAGTGCTCTTCTAAGGATGAGTTAATGAACATTGCTTCCATGAAGTAAAAGCAACTTTACCCTGCGATGCTGACCTGGATGTGTTTGATGGTGGCACTAGATGCCAAAAGCACTAAACAGGTCACATACAAAAATTTACCAAAACAAGATTGGCAAGTGGGTGGTCTTCCTCATTTCTTTTAATCAGATTCAGCATCTACACCCAAATGAAAAGACCATCAAAAAATGTGAATGGGCATTGTAATAATGGACACCTGAGCATGAAAGTATTTGACACCATAAAGCTGTACTAGAGGCTGTTAGCTATGAGCTAAAACCACCAAGCTCCAAATCATTCACTTTAAAGTGTAACTAAAATTGACAGGCAAGAGGGAACTTCATTCCATCTCGTGCTTTCGACTTTCATATGCACAAATGAATTATGCCAAAGCAGCACAAAAATGTGGAGGGAGGCTAGAAATTAATTATAAAGGCAACATGCAGTATAGAAGCATTGAGGTGCTTTTAGTCGAGAGCTGTCAAATCTAGATAGTTATTTCTGAAAGCATGCAAATTCTTCCATATAACGGATACTTTACAGATAGAATCAGTTATCATTTGTATCTAGGTGAAAGTAGCCATGGCATAAGTAGAATATCTGTTAACTATTGACCAGCTTGCCAATAGCTCCAAATGTTTCATATTAAAGCGTAACCAAGGGATCAACAAAAAATAGCCTTGTTCCACCTCATTCTTTTCACATTTATATGCGAACAAATTGCGAGAGATGCATTCTACTACTTCTTGCGCCATATGCTGCTTGATGATAAACTTACCTTAAGTAAAGAAACCTAACAATTAAACTTTATAGATTGGGACACTATCCTTGGTTCTATATACTTAAAAATCTATAAATGCTGCTGATAGTTTCTGTTCAGAAGGCAAGCATGTAATGGTGGATACCATTTAAGAGCAGTCGCTTCCTCAAACAAGTGAAACACAGGTTGCAAACCAAAAAGTACAATTTAGTAAATGCTCGTCCAACTTTCCCATCCTCATGTCAAACACTCCAGTATAAAGCAGATCCACTGCTCGGGCATGAGTCCAAGCAAAAAATAGGATAGAACATTAAGATCAAATAGGTTGGATAAGAATGTGAGACTGAAAAGGAAAAATTAAATACAAGATTAACATTACTGGTTGAATACCAGACACCTTTCCTCAATTCCCATGGATACTCTCCAGCTGAATTTTCCCATTAGAGGCAAGTGATAGAGCTTCAGCAGCTGCCATAGGAATCCTTAACAAACGAGCAATAGTGTGAGACAACAAACATACAAGGTAGCCACAATATCACATCACAAAAAGGCAGAAATCACATTCTGCAACAAATTAATCTTTTCTACTTATTATTGTAAGCTTTAGGGGTGACGCCTATATGGAATCTAGCAAAGTAGTCCACTGTTAAAAGAAAATGGAGGTGCAGAAGGAACAGATGACAAATTTGCCTGCTACCTGACATGGGACCAGCTTACATGGAACTGCCATGAAGTGACAGGCACTTGGATTCCAAGAGATCTGGGAATCAGCTTTTCTTCAGCAAGTATGGGGCTACTATTATTAGTTATTATGGTGTCAGCCATGGCGCAGTTGGTAGTACTTTCAACTCTGAGTCAGAAGGTTGTGGGTTCAAGTCCCACTCCAGGACTTGAGCTCAAAAATCTAGACCAACATTCCAGTACTGAGCATGTGCTACACTGTCAGAGGTGCTGTCTTTCATATGAGATGTTAAACTGAGGCCCCATCTGCACTCGCAGGTGGATGTAAAAGATCCCATAGCATTATTTTGAAGAGAAATGACACCTCTGGTGTCCTATCTAATATTTATCCCTCAATCAACATTCGAAAAACAGATTATCTGGTCATGATCACATTGCTGGGAGTTTGCTGGGCACAAATTGGCTGTAGCATTTTCAACATTTCAACACTTCAAAAGGATTGCATTGGCTGAAAAATACTTTGGGACATCTAAGGTCGTATAAGTGCAAGACTGTCTTTCTTCTTTCTGTTATCTTTTTCCATTTTTCACATTATTCCTCAAAGGTTGGAAATGAGAGAAAAGGTACTTGTCTACCCCCCGGTCAAAGGCAAGCAACTGTGATCACCTGTCTTGGCTTCCTCAACAAAATCTAAGCAATCAATTGTTCTTGAATAGATCAATATCTGGATAATCACAATTGTCAAATATCGCATCAACTGTTGAGATGGAATCCAAATGTGTTAGAAGCACATGCTTGCTCAAAGGCTGGATTACAACATTCTGCATCTCAACAAAGCATCGAGTGGAAAGGCTAAAATAACTTTTTTTTTTGACTAATCTCAAATTTTCAGTGCACCCTGACACAAGGGATAGGAATAACTTCCTTCCTGAGTTATCGTAATACTGTGATGTCCTCCCAAATTCATCAATTTGCTGGAATTTTCTTGAAGGCAGTCATCCATACTAGACTATGTTGAGGCATATTTATGTGCCAAGTGGCATTTGATGGTGGCAACACACCCTTGCCAGGTGTGAAGTCACAAGGGCTTACAGCATCAATTTGCCAAATGTGTTTGTTGAAATTACCACCTTAAGGCAATTTCTACATCCTGACTTAACAGATAATGTCTCAGGAACCACTGTGCAAGATTAAAGTGTGTTGCAATTAGAATCACCAAGATGAATTTTGGCATAAGCTTCAGGACATAGTATTACAGAGCCTGAACCCTGCACTTGGCCAAAGTCAAACAAAGTCAAGTGAGGGGAGATCTCATATAAACCTATAAAATTCTAACAGGACTTGACAGGGTAGATGCAGGAAGGATGGTCCCGAGGGTGGGGGGGGGGGGGGGGGGTCCAGAACCAGGGGTCATAGTGTAAGGATAAGGGGTAAACCACTCAGGACTGAGATGAGGAGAAATTTCTTCACCCAGAGAGTGGAGAGCCTGTGGAATTCGCTACCACAGAAAGCAGTTGAGGCCAAAACATTGTATGTTTTCAAGGAGTTAGATATAGCTCTTGGGGCGAAAGGGATCAAAGGATATGGGGGGAAAGCAGGAACAGGTTACTGAGTTGGATGATCAACCATGATCATAATGAATGGCGGAGCAGGTTTTAAGGGCCGAATGGCCTACTCCTGCTCCTATTTCGTACGTTTTTATGTTTCTATTAAACCTCTAGGATCTTGAAGTGGTCTTATGGTAGCCACTTATTTGGAACTAAACAACTAGGAAAGGCAGTCCTTGCTTTCACTCCATTTGAAATTTTTGTCAACAGAAGATGAGCACAACTTCCCTTAGCTAAAACAGTTAAGATAAGGGTAGACATGAATGTGTTATAGTCAGGGAAGGGTGTTAGTAAAGATGAGCATTTCAGAAACACAGAGGCATCAACACTGATCTAAAATTAAGTGACTTGTTGTAAAGTTGCTTTACTTACCTACATAAAATGTCAAATATGTTTAAGACAACTAGGGAAAGAAAAGGGGAAGGATGACTTTCTTGCAAACTGGTAGCTAGGCTCCATTGGTGGTAATTTAGAAGGTTCTGCGTTCATGCTCCACTCCAGAGATTGAGCATAAACTAGCTCAATGTATCAATTCAATATTGAAGGACTGCAGCACTGTCAGAGGTGCTGGCTTCAAAGTCATGATAAACCAAGACACCATCTGCTTGGTGTTATGGATCCAATGACACCATTCATTCCAAGAACAGCAGGGGGTTCTCCCTATTTCTCAACATTTTTCCCTCAGAATTAGATTAACTGGTTATTCATCTCTTTTCTGTTTGTGGGATCTTGATGTGCATGATATTGCTGCTTACAACAGTCACTATACTTCAAAATTAATTCATTTTATCTGAAGTGCTTTGAGAAGTTCCTGGGAGAGGGACACGATAAGGTGCTATATTAAAAAAAATTGACATTTATTTTCCTTGTGTGGAGCATATAGGTCAATTTGATTACTTCAGGAGTAAGGGTATTAAAATCAAAGATTACAATGTTAAAACCAAAACCTATCACAAAAACTACTTTTGCCAGTACCAACATGCTCTTTAACGGAAGTAACATTTCTGCACAAAACAAGTTACCTTTCAAAAAAGTCTGATGTTTGCTGAATCAGAGAGCTGCAATTACCTAGCTCGGAGAGTGGCAGTATCTGGCCCGAACGGTCCAGGTTTGATGAAAAATTTCAGGATCCGTCATTTTTAAATATGTTGCATGATTACATGCATGGCACAATATTACTTGGAAAAATCAAGCCATTTATTTTTAAAAAGTGTAATTTCTTAACTATGCTGCCTAGGAGAGATTAAACAGTTCTTTATCCATTGAAAGTTATTTTAAAGGACACTTGAGTGTTAGGGTAATTACCATTGGGGACAAATGCAAATACATTATCTGCTACAGAAATGAAGAGAAGCAATTTGGCAAGATTTTAAACTCCTTCAAAGTGAGGGAAGTTTGAGTTTAGGAAACCAAGATGAGATTTCAAAACTCATTAAATTTGTTCAGGATCCCATCTCATAATACTAATCTCTTTCAATTGCTTTTCCATTTTCTTACCTTGAAAATGTTTTCACCAAAACACAGAGTTCCAGTGTACTAGTTTTGTCCTCCCTTCTTAATACCTGCAGTGACAAAGATATTTTCCTACCTGGAATAGCACGGAAATTAGATGGAAGAGAGGTAATACAATAGCTTTCCTCAAAATGAGGAACACCCATGTAAACCACTCCCTTTAACCAATCATTCTTATTAAGCAAACCTTGTGCAATGAATAATTGCATGCCTGTGCAAGTGTAATGCCCCAAATTAGTGCCTTACAACATGTTTCTACTGAAATTGGTAGATACTGGTGAACATAATGCACTTAAATAAAAAGCCAGTTACATAAGTACTGTTTGTTTCCTGGTACAAAATATAAATCCTCAAGCTGCCTTTCTATTGCAGTTCTTTGCCTCAAAGTATATTCGGAAAGGCCCAAGACAGGCACTTCAGTAAAAGGAAGCAACTGAACAAACTTCCCAACAACACTTGACAAGAGCTGCATCCATTCTCACTTTCTTTTACAATCACTGCACAGAATTTATAATTACCAGTTCTTTGCTTCTATTGTAAGTGTAATAGACTAAAGAGCTATCACAGCCACATTTATTTTAAAAGCACCAGCCCTGGAGTGTCTACTAGAGGGCCAAATGATTAACACAAACGCTTTGTCAGAATGAAGATGTAACAAGCACCGCCCAGTCAAAGGATGAATTGAATCAGTGGGTTATCTTTCAGATTAACCAGGGCATTTAGTAAGGAAAATTTCATGAAAGTGTAATTCTTAGCTTTCATGAATCCACACAGCAGGCAGCCTGCCAACTGTCAAGCTGGTGAAATTTTCCTGCTTCACAAAACATCCCCTATTCATTTCTCAGTTTAGATAAGCTAATGTTTCCCCTGCACAAGCTTATTTGCAATACATACTCCCTTTTGCCAGCAGAATAAGGCATCGTCTATATATCAATGTTCATATTTTTCAAACAGTACCAAATATACTTTTCGTGGAATTAAAACATTTAACTATAGCAATCCTGTGTTTAATATGAGCAGCATAATTCAAGCCTTCTTCAGCCACATGACTGAAAATGATAATTCTGTTGAATTCATTTAAAGTATCAGAAAAGCCAGAGGATTTGTTTTTGACCAGTGAGCAATCCACAAGGGTCTGTTCTACAGTTCTCTGCAGGTACTCACACTGTAGTATCTTTTGATATGTCGCCTGATGTCCAAAGTTAGCTTGTTACGCATCTGCACTTCATATTGAATAGGTAACGCCTCACAATCAATATTACTGCAGTGAAGCAAACTGGGTTGGATCTGCTGTCCCTGATACAAAATGGAAGATACACACGTGAAATATATAATTATAATTCATAGCATTTTAGTGATCGGAGAGAACTTCATTCTTAAACACTCAAGCATCAGTAAATGAGACGCCTCCTGTACTCAAATTGATCTTTTCTCATGTGCTACACTCGAAGGTGCAAGGGATCCTACGATGATGCACTCTCTGAACAGTCAGCCCATCTGCAAGTTCTCAACGTCCACGCAATTAACTCTCTATCTTGTTTACAGCTGTAATGAAGCAAAAGTCAAGGATTCTGCTCAGTACTATTGCTCTGTGCCAGGCCCCACTCCTTACTTTCCTTAAGCGACCGGATTGTTTTGACTGAAAAAATCCAAAACATCTGCTGCTCCGCTAGATCGACTTAAAATAATTACTTTTAATTTAGATAAGGACTCCTTTGCTTTCAGATCCAAAGTCTACAAAGATGCCCAATCTCATAATTTACTGTGTTTAAAACCCTGGAAGAAAAGATGATTACATATTTTTCTACGATTTTAGGTTTAGATCCAAGGTCACACAAATATCTGGCACCAGTGCCTGATAGGAACGCATCCTCTTGCAATTGATGACAGATGAGGACACCATTCTAGAGAATGTCAAGAGCAGTTTTTTTAAAAAATAGGGGTGGGGAGGGAAGAGAAATTAAGACTCAATGTTAAAAATCCAAGTGTTCTTACTTTAAAAAAAAACCTAAAGAATATTTTCTTGCACAGAGATGGCTCATTTTAGAATCTCAGTTTGCCAGTCTTAACTTTCACCTCTTCAATAAACACAAACATTCCCCTCCAAATGAGAGCTGATCATATGGTCCGTGGTGTTTGAACAGCATCATTTTCTGAAATTATCAGTTAAATTGCACCCACAAGTTAAGATTGCATCTTCCTCAGTCACTGTTTCAGGCTACAGATAAGGAAAGGCAAGAAATGGATATGTTTTGTAGGGGAATATTAATGTATGAGGGATTACTTTCACTGTAAAATACCTGCCCTTTTTAGGTTATTTTTCTTAATCAAACATTTTCCCACACTCCAAACTCAAATTTGTGAATGTAAATTTCAGTGGAAGAGAAATATAGAATGCTGAATTTATGCTAGACATAGGTATGTTCCACTCCAGTTTCAGTGTACAGCACAGTTGGAAACATGCAGCAGTTACAGCACAAAACACATGCAAGGAGTCCCGAAAGTAGGATGCACTAAAATGGAGGGCGCCCTATGACTTGCTTTGCTGTGGGGTTTTTTCTCTTTGGAGAGGTTGTTTGGAGGTGGAAAAGAATGATTATTTTTCAGAACAGCTTTTAGCTATTAGCTTCTGTTTTCCCACACTGCCAAGCAACCTGTCCTAGTACTCCACACTGCAGCTGGTAACTGATTTGGTTACCACATGTGGCATCTGATCTTGCACCAAAAAAGTCTGCTGAGGTTTGCTTTAAAGGGGAAATAGTTACTCCAGGTCAGCGTCTAAGTTGGACAGTGATCATTGCTGCCGTGTGGAAGCATTCTGGGATGTGGGATTTATCCTTTTCCACTGAGGAATATTTTAGAAGAGCCTGAAACATCAAAAAAAGGCAAACCATTGACATCAATGCGAAGTCCAGTTTTCTCCTTGCCCAGATTCTACAACAGCAGGAACCCTGACTGATTTTCATATTCTTAATCAACAGCACTCAGGCTAACAGTAACACCCTCCAACACTGGCCTGCCTTAGACTGGCAGATTCAGCACAGACTGCAGGTCAAACCTGGGACCTTTTGAGTCTGTATGGTTCAGCTACTTTTACTCTTGATACCTTACAAAAGGAAAATATGACAGTTTTTGTCAATGTGTGTTATAGTACTTACACTGCCATCAAATACGTTATCATAAATGTTTTCTGTTCCACATTTTGGACACACAAACTTGAATCTTTCTGCATCACGGTATTTTTCTTCATCGGTAAGCTGGGCTGGGCCACCCAACAATGCATCACTTTCTTCATCTTTAAGGCAGTGGTGATGATTTCGAAACTGGGATGGATCTAGACCTTTATGCAGGACAGGGAAGGAGATAGAACAGATCAGGAATCAAGTGAACCTAGTTTACTAATCTTCTTACTCATGACTTTAGCACATCTAGGTATAGTAACACAGAATTAACAGACCAAGAGAAAGATGATTGGTCTGATAAATTGACCATTGAGATCAGTGTGAGGGATATATAGTTCTTTTAAATTCAAATCACTATTACCAGCTTGAACAGGACTCCACTAGCCACAACCCACATTTCCAATGACTCTCCACAGATTCACAACACGCAATATAACAGAGGACTACAAAATATTGCAAGAACTTCTGATCTGACATATCAGTGCAGTACCACGGCAATGCTGCAGGCCCGAAAGAGGAGTTGAGGCCTGGGACAGATCAGCCATAATCTTATTGAATGACATGGCAGGCTTGAGGGGCTGAATGGCCTACTCCTGCTCCTATTTCTTATGTTCTTGTGTTCAACGTTAAGACTTTAAACCAAAGCTCCATCTGTCTATTCAAGGGGATGTTAAATACCCCATGGTGTCATTTGAAGAGGAGCAGGAAGTTCTTCCTGTGGCTTGGCCAACATTCCTCACTTCATTCCACCAACAAAGAAAAGATCAATTGGTTATTCAGCTCGCAGAAATTTGTGGAATCTTGCCCTGTGCAAAAAAGCTGTGGCATTTCCCAACAGTAACTGCTCAATGTAATTTATATGAAGTGCTTTGCGATGCTTGAAAGGCATGATTTAAGGTGTTATATTTTTAAGGCTTTAATTTATATAGCACCTTTCACAACCTCAGAAGGCCCCAAAAAACAATGAAGTAATTTTTGAAGTGTAGCCACTGTAGCAACAGGGAAATACAGCAGTCAGTTTTCGCACAGCAAGATCCCACAAACAGCAGCAATAATGTACAAATAATCTTTTTGTTTTTGGACTTTCCAGTTCTGCGGGATCAGTACTACCACCGAAACAAGGCTGACACCATTTTTATTAAATTTTCAACATTTTACATCTCTTAAAGAAACATGATTGATGTCTCAAATAAATAAGCTTGAAAAGAAAAAGACCCATTCTACAAAACCACGCTGGATGTAGCCAGCTGGATCTTGATGTTTTCCTCTATTCCCTAACCAAAACCTGGTTAACAGGACACTAATTATATTTTAGCTGGTCTGTCTTAAATTCTATGTGGTCATCAAGGAACCATCCTTCTAGTACAAATCAACTCCCTTCTTTTGGAATGCTCAATGGTGATATCTCCCCTTTCCCTGAACTACTGTGATAAATTGCTATACAACACGGGATCTTGGACTCAGCACTCCCAATTCAGGAAAATGGCATCCTCAGGACAGATGGTTAAAAAGACCATATCTAATGTGAGGTCAAAGGGTCACACTCCTTTTCATACTATTTTACTTCATCGTAGACATCTGAAAATCTCCAACTTATCCAACAAAAACAAAACGATTGCGGCTTCAATTTTCCCATTTAGCAAACTTGCACCAAAGTATTTAATCAAATAGTTTAGCTTCATCTCATTCTCCTTTCCAGTAAAGAACAATTGTGTGGGAAGTGCAAGTCACAAATAAGGAGCTACATAAACTAGGAACTCAATTGTAAATTGGTAACATACCACTTAACAAGAGTGATTGTTGTTCAGTATTTCTAACTTTAACTCTCACTTTCACCCTTCATGAAAAGCCACTAGCTACATAACAGTCATTTAATTTTCGTTTCATCTTTAAATCAGTCAAAAAAAGTTAAAGCACACACATCACCTTCAGTATCTCAGTTGAAAAAGCACAAAGGCAAAGAATTAGTTGTTTACTTCTGACTTTAGAATTTTGTTTAAGCAGCCTGCACCACATTACAATCTGTTTGTTTAATTCAAAATTATCTGATAATTCAAATGCTTAGCACTAAATTCCCATCTGCTGTTACTAATGTTTAATTCAAATTATGGAATAATCCAGTTTTCATTTGCACAAAATGTAACGCTGAATTATCTGTTACTAATGTTTAATTCAAATTATGGAATAATCCAGTTTTCATTTGCACAAAATGTAACGCTGAATTATCGTGAGAGTGTACGAGATTTGGATTACAGGAAGATGATATGGGAGAGGATTAAACTTGATAGGAGCTCAGCTTTAGTTTTGAACTGTACATATTGATCAAGTCCCCTCACATTATTGGACTCCCAAAACAGCCCGTCCCGATCCGAGACACTATTTGAACAAAAGTTTTTTTTCCATTAATAAAAAGGCACAAAAACTTTTTGTTTTCATCAAGGCAAAAGATAAAATATTCCCTTGTTTGTGCACCTATTGTCAATATTAAGCATTGATAATGGGCAGCAGGAGTTAGATGTAGAACTCACCTCAGGATGGCATTCTCTGCCATCCCTGAAGTTCAATTGAGTGTCGCAATTTAGTGAGTTTTTTTTGTTTTGTGCTGTGGAATTATGATTACTTTCAGACTGCTTGTAACTCTATTCGCATAGAAATCTTGTAGTAACCAAAGATATTTATTCCATTTCAGATCAAATGTGAAAGGCACTATGCTAACCGTACTGAATTATCCAATTCCCAGTTTTAAAAAAATAATTAAATATTGTAAGCGATGGTAATGAAAATATTGTTTGTTCTTTAAAAACAGCTTTCATACTCTGAACTAAACAATTAAAAAAGATAAAAATAAAAAACACCAAGCACCAAAATAAAAATGGTCTCCATGCAGCAGCAAAATAACTCAACAATCCTTCTGCTTTCTCTTTCAAACAGTGTTAAAGCCCACCACAGCAAAATGTTAATTATAGGCTTAGCAAAGAATTACCAGCGAATATACAAACCACTTCACAGCTCAGCACCATTTGTCTTTACCATCACCAGTTGTTCTGTGCTTTGGCACATATTAGAACGACGCCACATCTACGCACAAGTTAAGCTTAGGGGCATTATTTGGAAAACAAAACATGCAACATGAGGTGCTTTGTTTGCAGTGCAAAATCTAGAACTTTCTTTGAAGAACCGACAGAAATAAAGGCCCCATGGGTTGTCATCAAACATCCAATAATTTCAAGACTGGTTCAATTATGAGTGTAAGAGACAAAGGGGGCCCAATACAATTGTTCTCTATTTAATTAAAACCCTGTGAATATATTCAAAGTACATCTCTTAAATATACATTTTCCCTTTAAACCTTCGCTGCAAATTGCAGTGACCTGCAATGATGAATTTTCCCCAACAGCGATGAATTTTCCCCAACAGCAACACACAAATAGTTTCTGTTCTCCAAGTGTTTTGCTTATGTGTATAACGCATTCAAGTGTAAAATTGCTATCTAGAAAATTACACTTATATGAAGGATTGCTTTGCAGTGGAGAAGTAATTTCATCACAACTGTGCTGAGAATATTACGATAGGTCTTACTTGCAACTTAACCATATTGCTTGGGCCAAGACTAAAAGATGTTGACTTCAGATGCTGCCACCTAGAGATAAGTATTAAACTGAAAGCCAAAACATTAGCTGCACAGAAATGGGAAACTAAATGTCTTGAATGACTTTCTAAATTAAAAACCTTTTCTTTTTAACAGATTAAAAATCAGATTAACAATTTTTTAATCTGTCAAATGATGAAGTAAATCAATCAGCTCAACTCTTCATTATTTACCAACTTTTTGAATCCAGGCAAGCCGAATTCATGCATCTCACTACAGCACTATAAATATCTTTTTCACCTTGTGTTTTGGCAGCAGCACACATCCCTCAAGGTGTATTCTGACTGAGCATTACAAAACTAAAATGTTATACACAAAAGGACACCCAAAAATATTGTTTATGGGGGCGGAGGCAGGAGAGGACCGAAATTTAATTCTCTTTTGAAGATATTTCTGCTTAAGGTCAAAAGAAGGCTGTTACTGTTTTCATCTGATACTTCCAATCACTCCTACGGGGAGGTCTCGGAACCAGATCCCTGCTGTCCTAAATTAAACCCTTTTTTCAGCAAAAGTTGCTCATCACATTTCTTCAACATTGCTAATATTAATACACATCAGCCAATTAGCATGACAGCAAAAGATACATTAATGCACATCAGCTCTAAAACAGTTGTTAAACAAAACGCAGGCAGCCAAAATCCAAGAAGTCTTTCTTGCAAAGAAAACCCAGAAATTGCACTTGTGGAAATATTTGTCTTTACAGCGGAAAAAAAAATATATATACAGCAAGTTATATGGCTATGAACTGAAGCGTGGAAACCGGTTCTGTTAAAGAGGATTCAGACACAAGAGTTTGATGCTTTTTACTTTGGCAATTGTGGTGTGGAGAAGTAGGCTGCAAATCAACTCCTGGTACCCATTACATTCTGCTAATCAACTACAGATTCTTGAACAATAAACTTGGAATAATGAAGTCCTATTCATTATTCCTTAGTGTGGACATCATGCATCAACTACATGGAACTTTATGATTGACGTCTGCTGCTGACCGAAACAGCCTGAGCAGAATCAACTCCACAATGTATGTATTTATTTGCAAAATGGATACATGGGAGAAAATGATGCCATTTTGGGGATTCAGGTGAGCAAACTTTGCTGCATATTGAGAATATGCAGGCTTCTCAATGTAATTGCTGCTTGGTGTACAATTACTTTCTCAATAAATGAACTTAACTAAGGCATCAGCCTAGGTTTCCCCACTGGGCCAATCTGATTTTTGGGGTGCGAATCAGGTAATGGGGGCAGGGGCTAGTTATGCTGGAGAGACAGTACTGCCATCTGTGCACCTTACCACCATAATACTATTAGTAGCTTTGCATGGTCACTGATCAGTGGGAAAGCAAATACAATGGTCCCAATGAAATCAACTGCAATCAATTTCCAACCCTGCCTAAAACAGAGACTGTTCTTTAGTCTATGCTAGTTGCTGACTGTACATTTGCTGTATCATTAGTGGATCTCCCATGGCATTGCTTATTGGACGTCAGAGAACAGGGTTGGTAGTTTAACTTTCTGTGTAGTTTGTTTGGTGATGTTTGTCTCGTTCGGTATCTGTTTGTTCCACTTGTGTCATGTTCTTTTGGTCCTTCATCATGTCTGTATCATCTCTGGATTTTGTTTATTTTTGTTTCCCTTTTGGGTGTGAGGCAGTGCACAGTGGGACAGGGAGCGGAGACTCTGAGGGCAAGCTGGAGAACCTAACTTGCCAGAAGCACCTACTGGGAGTTCAGGTGCATATTATCAATAATTCTCTGCTATTAGGACGAATGCCCAAAAAATCATGGGCAGCATGTGCGTGAATTTCTAATTTGTGCGTCCAGCTGGCAAAGCTCCCCACCTGAAGCACAAGCTTCCAAAATTACCCAATTGCCAACATTGTCAGAATTAATGCAACAAAGTAAATTTGTGTGTCATTGGGAAATCCAAATGGTAAAATGCTACCATTGAACCTCGATAGCACTAGCCCAGAGTTCACAGTGAAACAAAAATGCTGTAAACAGTCCGATAACACGTCAAATGTTTAACTGCTGCTATTTATCAGAGTTTTCGGCTGTCAAACTAATACCATGCTCTGAGGACACAACATATGATTACATTTATATAGCATTGTTAACACAGTAAAAAGAAAAAGTCCCAAGGTGCTTCACTTATCAGACAAAACGTGATACTGAGACATATTGGGAGATATTCTGACAGGTGGTCAAAAGCTTGGTCAAGTGGGTAGCTTTAAGGAGCGACTTAAAGGAGGAGAAAGGGGTGGAGGTTTAGGGAGAAGATGCCAATGCATAAGGCCTCGGCAACCGAAGGCATGGCTGGCAACAGTGGAGCAACAAAATTAGGGATATGCAAGAGGCTAGAATTGGAAGGATGCAGGGATCTTTCAGGTTATAGAGCAGCAAGAAACTACTTGGATTGGGAGGAATGAGGCCGTGGAGAGATTTGAACACAGGATGAGAACTTTAAAATTGAGACACTGCTGGACCAGCTGCCAATTAGGTAAGCTAGCAAATGGGTGAATGGGACTCGGTCCAAGGTTAGCACCGCAGCCTCACAGCTCCAGCGACCTGGGTTCGATTCTGGGTACTGCCTGTGCGGAGTTTGCAAGTTCTCCCCGTGACTGCGTGGGTTTCTGCCGGGTGCTCCGGTTTCCTCCCACAGCCAAAGACTTGCAGGTTGATAGGTAAATTGGCCATTGTAAATTGCCCCTAGTGTAGGTAGGAGAAAAGTGTGGATGTGGTAGGGAATATAGGGGTAATGTAGGATTAGTAAAAATGGGTGGTTGTTGGTCGGCACAGACTCAGTGGGCCGAAGAGCCTGTTTCAGTGCTGTATATCTCTCTATGACTCTAAGTTAGGATATAGGTAACAGAGTTTTGGATGAGCTCAAGTTTACAGAGGGTAGATGGTGAGAAGATGGCTAGGAGAGCACTGGAATATTCGAGTCTGGAGGTAATAAAGGCATGAATGAGAGTTTCAGCAGCAGACGAGTGAAGGCGGGGCAGCGACGGGTGATATCACGAAGGTGGAAGTAGGTATTTTCTGCAAAGGAGAGAATATGGCGTTGGAAGTTCAGTTTAGGGTTAAATATGATGTTGAGGTGGCGAACAGTTTGATTCAGGCTCAGACAGTAATCAGGAAGGGTGATGAAATCAGAGGCTTGGAAACAGAGTTCCAATCTCAAGGGACAGAAAGCTAGCAAATTTTGAGATGCTAAATTCATGAACATTAAGAGAATAAGAGACCTATCACTCTCATCAGATTGCAAGAAATTTAGCTTGGAATTTTATTTTGGAAGTTTTTGTGCAAGAACTCTCCAGAATGTGGTAAATTTAATCTAGGTTAGTTTGTGCCAGGTCACGCTTGATTTATGCTGCTTTTAGACTCCACAGCTGACCTGGAATAGTTTCAATGGGCCTTGAAATTCTTCAACGCATACAAGTTTGTTCTTTTCCTCAAGTATTTGGACAAGAAACATCCTCTTTAATAGATAACACTATCAAAGAACAGATTTGTACTTCACTCACAAATGCAGACCTCACTTTTTAATCACTTTTACTTCAAGAGGCCACAACATCAAATCAATGACTAAACATAGATAATCAGATCACTTAGAAAAATTTCCTTTGCAGTTTCTGACTATTAACGTTTGGGGTTAGATTACTCCTAAAAACTACAGGAATAAAATGATCAAATTGCATCTTTGTAATTGTTCCCCGACAGATAACTGTACAAGCAATACGCACTGAAGAGGAGCAGTATCACTGAAAAGGAGGAATAAAACAGCAAGAGATAATTGAGAAGAAATATAGCTCAACTTACAAATTAAATCATCACAAAAAAAATTAGCTAATGGCAAAACTCATTATCAGATGCTGCTGTTTCCGAACTCTGTCAAGAGAAGTTCAGGAGCTAATCGAAAACTAAACAATCGCTATGGATACGGGTATGGGTTGTCGGTTTGATCCCAACCCTTCAGTTGGCATTTGATTTTTGGCAGCATCACGGTCAAAACTTGATCCAGCCCTCTTCCAAAATTCACACACAAAGGCCAGTCCTGCCCACCACGACCAGATTTTACGGTCATCAGGCAATTAGTTGCCTGAGGGCATGTCTTCCATCCCCTGAAGCAGGATGTCTTCATCCAACAGCTGCCAGCCAATCATAGGGCTCAGAGCTCTTCAGTCCCAGCAGCGCCACTGAGAGCAGTGGCCACTGCTAGGACCAAGAGCAGCACTGGTGGCCCAGAGTAAAGGTAAGAGGGGCGTGCTCACCGGGGCTAGTCAGGCAAGTGGAGGCAGACCTTGCCACTGGGAAGAGTCCCTCCGTGGAACACAGGACACCCAAACAGGAGGGATTCCCACCCCCTCCCCGCCCCCACCGAACCCTCAGTCAGGCCACCAGGGGATACCTGGTGACCTCATCATGTGGCATGCCCCCCCTCCATTTTATCAGCGGCAGCAGAAAGAGGCCTTTAAGTGGCCATTAATTAACCACTTAAGGGTCTCAATTGACCCAAGGGCAGGCAGGCTGCTGCCACTTCCCCCCCCTCTGTCGCTGGTAAAATTTATCAGCATTATCCTCCCCCATTTTGAATCAATTTTCCTTCTCCCCCTAATGGCATTGACCTTTGATGTCCCAAGGGTGCTGATTACAGAATATCACTCAAGTGGCCATTAGTAACACATGAACCTGGACAGCACATTTCAACAACTGAGTAGCACCACAGTCTAGCCTGATCCCATCTTTGGCCAATATCCACACAAATGCAGTTCTAAAGATCTGGATAGCGATCAGTAATGGAAACCCTGGCCATTTGTCCCTTCCCTCACCCAGTTAGCATGATACCAATTGTAGTGCTCCTAACACAGCCTTGGCTGACACTAGCTACTTTGCCAGAAACAGGAATATAACCCTAGAATCTGTTATGCCCATGCTGATTCTTTGAAAGCTCTATCCTGTCCTGTACTCTTTCCCTAAATCCCTGTTAATTTTCAAGTTTACATCTAATTCCCCTTTGAAAGTTACTATTGAATCTGCTTCCATCATCCTTTCAAGCAGTGCATTCCAGGTCACAACAATTGGCTGAGCAAACAAATTTCTCCCCATCTTCCCTCTGGTTCTTTTGCTAATTATCTTAAGTCTACGTCCTCTGGTTACTGATCCTCCGGTCAGGAGAAACAGTTTCTCCTTAATTACTCTATCAAAACCATTCAACTTTCTGCTTTGCTCTGCTACTCAATGTTTTAACCAACTGAACCATCTGAGGAAAGCCTGGCAGTCTTCCTAAAAGAAAAGAAAATATTGGCCAAAGTAAATCAAAGCCAAAAAACTTATTAAAATGCTCAAGATAAGGCATGGCACCTTACAATTGAAAAACAATGCCATTGGTTATTATCTGATCATTTGCTTACCCAACAAAGTAGCAATCAGTGCAGAGTCTATCCCATCAATGGGTTCGCAGATTCGAGCCACGACTGGGTGCACTTGCTGGGAGAGGTAGTACTGTGTGTCAATGGTCAAGGTTTCCTGTTTCTGCAGTTGCTCTGGTGCATAGGCTCGCTGGCTGGCACTCAGGTTTGAACCATCCTACAGAAACACAAGGTTTTATCTTTGCCCTGAAACATTAACCACCAAGACAAATATTATTGGCCAAAGAGCTGAAAAGTTAATTAAAGCCCAGGGAACATAACAGAATACATAATGAAGAATCCCTTTGTTAAAAGCCACAACATATGCTAAAAAATGTGTGAAGTCCTCAAACATGCTTTTTGCAAACAGGATCTGTTCTATGTAATCCAATTATTTTGAAAAAGCAAGGATACATACTAATTTGCACTTTAAGGTCAACTTGTTTTCACATGATGTGCAGTTGTGTGGTTATCTACAAGTTGTCCTTCTCTTGCAATAAAAGTATGTCCTATACTCATATCACTCAACAGATTGAATTTAGCAAATTAGCTTTATCAGCTATTTTAAAAAGTCAAACATTAAATATTTGTTTGATGTTTTGCAGTATACACTAATGCTTCCTGGACTCTATCTCAGCTTCTAGATATCAATATAGGAATTTTCATATGTATAAATCCTCCAAAATCCATCTGCTGGGAGAGGGGGATCAATTTAGCTGAAGACCAGTTGTTCAACAGTGGAATTTCAACTTGTGATGAAACTTTCAAGGCAGAGACTACGAGTCAATTAGCAGTTGGCAGCCCGTCCATTCTGACAAGCATTGATTGGGTTGAAAGTCATTTTTTCCCCCCAGTTCTTACTTGGCAAATGATGTAGGAGATCGTGTCCCCAGCTTTCATTTTCCGTCCACCTTGGGAATTTATCCACATGGCAACGTGGACATGAGGCAAGCTTTTTTTATCTGGGTAATCCTGGGGGTCCTTCGTCAAAGCCTAAATGATAAAGCAAACACAAGCAAAAATCTCAACTTTAACGTATTCCATCCATAATGCTAAAAATGTGTACCCACAGAAACCAACTTCCTAGTTTATAAACTCACCATTTATACTTCAGTTACCAATTCTCTCATCTTATCATGCCGTTACACAACCAGCTGATACCAGTTCATCACTTTCTGCATATACTTAAGCAACGTTGAGTTAGATTGCCAGATCTACACTACTGAATCACGGAAGCACAGTTCTCCACATTCATGTCAATATTGAACTTTGTTCATTGGCATTCAAACCCTAATTAAAGTTATCCAACAATTGACATGGCTGTCTATTCCTTGCTAATGTTAAGTAATTAGAAAAGGAAGTTTAGAAAGTGGCCACTACAGGCAGCCTGGGAATTTTTTGAAGTGAGCTTCACACTATGTAGTTATACTGTAGTTGATGGGAAGCAAAGTGGAGTGAGGTGATAGCCTCAAAATAAAAAAAAAAATCAGCTCATTGAACATACCAGAATTCAAGCTGCTTTTGGTCAGTGACTTCAATCCTAATTATACAGCATCAATGCAGAAACATGCTGCCCACTCGTAGCCAGAGCATTTTCAGTAACAGCCTCTTTTCCCACCACTTCACCACTGGAGTCCTCTAAGGATCTATCTATGGCCCCCTCCTCCATCATCTAGCTGCTGCTCCTTAGTGACTCTGCAGCATCTCTCATTCCCCTTCTGCTGCTTAAAATTCTTATCTCTGTAACTTCCTTCGGTCCTACAACAACCCCTCCCCTCCCTGATCCCAAACTCTCTGCTCCTTTGATTCTGGCCTTCTGCACTCCCCATTCCTTCACTACATTGATGGCTGTGCCTTTAGCTATCTAGGCCATTATATTCTATATAAATGCAAGTCAATGCTGTTGAATATAATTTCCTACATACAAATTGTTTTGCAATGTACTTGCTACCAAGTTATTTTTTCTGAACACGGAAGCTGGAGTTTATAAGGATGATGGAGGAAAATATTGGTAGGGTTATGGGAAGGGTGAAATCAAAAAATCTTCTTGTGGGATGAAAAGGAAAAAAAAAATACAAGTATCAGCGCAAATGCTTACTACAAAACTTACTTTACATTTTTATATATACAAAATAAAAATCATGTCCAGAATGCTTGAATATACAAGTGCTAATTTTGATCTGCCTTTCTTCCAATGCCTGTATTGTCTATTGCTTTTTTTTAAAGTTCAGGCTGTATCATGTTCTATTGAAGGTCCCTGAAGAGCAACATCTGTGTGAAGTCACTGTTAGTAAGCTGTAAAACACCAGCTTCAGGAGATTTTATACCAAAATCACAGCTGAAGCTATTTTATTAAAAACAAGCTGTATTTAACCTCCCTGCAGACACTATACAAATGTTGCCCATCTCCCGATGAACTCTCTCCATCAGCTCAATAACTTAAACCTCAGCCTGTTAATCATATAGTGCTACTGTGGACTTGTGCATCAGCAGACTTGCAGCAAAATGAAGGTTAAAAGTGCTTTATTCATTTAACCAAACTGCAAATTGTTTCCATCAGACATTAGGAGCCATAATCACAGCAAGCCGCTGGCTTGGGAATACTATAATTTATTAAAATACACAAGAATATTGAAAATATAGAGCAAATCAACTGACAATATTTTCTTTATTTGCACTACCCCTTACACGTCAATTTTTTTTTTTAAAAACACTTATAGTTTTAATTGAATTTCATAAGCAATTTCCTTCCATTCAACTTGGGATTCCTTCTGAACATCAGCTTGATGAAGCAATCCACTGACATACGAATCCCTTCTAACTTGCCCGACAAAGGATTACATCTCAATATGATCCCAACTACAGCTTGGCAGCATAAAAAAATCTTCGATGTTTTGGCATTTGTTTTTGCCAGGCTATGCAGGAAGGTTCTACTTATGAACGTTATGTATCTGTGGAAAAGTGCAATTGATTTACTTATGATTAGTCTGTAAGTTAGAGCCTGGAGCAGGGTATTGGTATTCACAAACAGCTGTGACTCCCATCAATCTCACCAACTCATTGTGTCCCTCTTAGAAAAGTCAATAAGCCTAGTTCTTGTTGAAGCACTTCAGTGTGCTTTGCATTCTTTGGCAAGACTGCAGCAACCATTTTATCAATAGCTGAAATCCCAACTGACATTTGCAGGGTGGAGTAAGCAATTCACATTTACGCTGAAGAATCTTTTTTTATTCCAAGACTAAATTTTGCAGAAATACAGGTGCATATTTCCCTGTTTGCAAAATGATTAGGATTCAAAATATACTTTAGAATGATACCAATTTTTCTTCAAAGTTATATTTCCTTGTACTTTTTACAATATTGCATATTTTGTGGATCCTCATTTGATTCCTGAAAACTGGTTCACAGTGGTTCCCTGGATTGTGAAAAATTCAACATTCCACAGTACATCTGTTTTCTAAACAATCATCCGATAAGTAAATTTAAAATCCAAATGGAACAATTTTTTTTTACTGGAGATATCCATATGCATGTTACTCCCATCACATTTCTCAAAGTAAACAGGACTCTGGAGCATTAGGTCCCAAACGTTATTTACACACTTGAATCTCCTGGGAATCTTATAAAGGTCCGTTTTTGTAATGTTTGGAGAAGGCAGACTACCCCCCAACTCTGTGCTCATCAGATTTCAAAATGTTCGGCTGTATGCAGAACTTTCAAAAGGTGTGTACCAGCATGTACACACAGAGCTTCACCCTGGCCCAAAGAGTCTGATATGACACCAGGCAGTACGAATTAGATATTGCCAGGCTACAATTAATTTCTTTTAAGCCATTTGCTCCCGGAATGGCAGATCCAGTATAAACGCAGCCCAAGTCCACTAAAATACTTGCATAAACAAGTATTACAATGTTCAGAGGCTGGTCTGTGCACAAAGCTGTAATCAGTACTACTAAAGCAAAAAGAAATCCAAATAATTTTCTCCTTCCACATCTGTTCTTTTTAATAATAGCATTTTTCACTGCAAAAAATCAATGTTACTGAAAATTTGCATTAACATTATAGATGTAATACTTTATATAAAAAAAACAACTTTCAGCTTCAGCAGTCCTCAATTAGAGGAATTCCTTCACTAATCCTTCAATATTAATATCATGGTTATTGACATATGCAGCAAACAACTAAATATGTTAATCATAATGACCTTGTGTCCTGTAAGCCAGAGGTTCTAATATTGATGTTCTTTAATGAAGCACTGGCTGATTTTGAGCAGTGTTTGATGCTCAGATAGGGAGAGTCTAGAGCATTCATCACTTTAATGAGATTTAACAAAGAAACACAAGCAGGAAGACTTGCATGATACACAAAGTGAAACGTCACAGAAACCAGATGCAGCGAGAAAAACGCATTGGAAAAACTGGGGGATGCAGGTGCTGCAGGAAAGATAGACAAGGATTTCGAAGGCGGCTACATGTTCAAGAACTTTAGAGAGTAAAGGGTGATTGGAGAGGAACGGTAGTTTGCAAAAACTGATCTGAAACTTGCAGTACTCATTTTGAGAGAGTTTTCCAAGGAACCAGTGAATAAAGTGGACATCAGCAGTTGATTTCATGGGCTTCATCTCAAGAGTTCAAGAGCGTTTTCTATCGTCACGTCATGCTTTTGGTAGGAGTTCCTTCTCAAATGTAAGTATACGAAACATAAAATATTGAAAGAGCAGGGACAGTGTAGCTTTAATTTCCACATCAGCCCACTTAAAATACAACCTCCACATTTCAACTCTTCTTCATCACAATGATTATAACTCAAGGTGTGAACAAAAATGGGCATATCCTACTTTTGTTTGAGGTTGCTCGCAATATATATGGTCCACAGAAAGTCCTTTCACCACCAATGGAAATGTCTGAATAATGTATGATGCATATTTTACACTTTTCTATGTGACTATCATACTTGTAGCTTTGAGTGCAACAGGACTGTTTGACTGCTGAAGCTCAAGAAATATTTGTTATACGCTTTGCATTTCTAGTTTCCTTACCATCAGGATCCCATTCTGACTACGGCAGAGGCAACAAGTGGGGTCACAACTAGAATAATAGCAACTCAAACCCTAGAGTTGCATGGAATCATGTAACTTGTACTACACCTCCAGAAAAATTGGAAATTCAGCAATAATCACAGTTGGATCCTAGTGACTAACTAATCCAGGAACATTGTGTAATGATATCTGAAGTACTCTACCTTGTTAATTTCAAACTGACTCTGAGGTACACTGCCATTCACGATACTCTCTTGGATCTCGGTTAGTTTATTTTGGATATTCTCCACTATTGTGTCACGAGGTTGATCAGACAGAATCTGACTGATAACATAGCTACAAACAAAAATAAAACGTTAGCAAAACATTGGAATTTCCGAAACATACTTTTAAAGAGGCCGTGCATTTCATTTAAAAAACTTAATTGATAATGAATAATCTTGCACCTCGACATACTAATACTTTTGAAGTGTAGTCACTGTTGTAATGTAGGAAATGCGACAGCCAATTTGAGCACCTCAAAGTCCCATAAACAGCACTCTGATAATGACCAGATAAGCTGGTTTTGTGATGATGATTGCGTGATATATATTGGTTAGGAGACCAAGGGAAACTCCCCCTGCTCTTCTTCAAAATTGTGTCTTGGGATCGATTATGTTTGCCTGAGAGATTAGGTGGGGTCTCGGTTTAATATTGCATCCAAAAAATAACACCTCCAATAGTGCAGCACTCCCTCAGTACTATGGAGTGGGACTTGAATCTACAACCTTCTGACTCAGAGGCAAGAGAGCCACCCATTGAGCCAAGGGTTATATATAATAATACACCTTATATATAACTTGACATATAGAGCCAAGTTACTACTTATACACATTTGTTTTAGTTTGATTATACACATACAACGAGACATATATTTTAACAGTACACAAAAAGGTAGTCAATTTAAATCAGTCATTTACTTTCCAATTTCCTTTGCGAGGCCACACCAGTCTCGTCTAACAATATCCAATCCCTTTAGTTCCTGTTTGGTGACGTAACGTCCATCTGCAGTCGGTTCTACAACAAGAGCAGCATATTTCTTCTTCTTCAGCAGCAGCAGTGACTTAAACACACCGTCAATGTCCAGCTCCAGGAGTTTGTATTGCTTGTTTACTTCGCTCTTCACCTGCAGAAACAGGAGTAGATTGGTAAGTTTTCACATTGTCTCAAAGGTCTGCTTCACTAAAATGGTGAACTATAGAATGAATATGGTACAAATCTATTTTAGTTTCTCTCAGTCGTGATTTTCATATATCATACGCAAGGGAAAATATACGCACGGGTACGATCACCACCTCCAATCTATGACAAAATATGGCAGTATTTTAAACCCAATTCAAATAAGTCCATTCTCAGTTTTTCACAAGCAGCTTATGATGCTTGAATTATAGTACAGTATCTCAGCACATACGCAATCGGCATATTCTTGCTCTCAGAGCAAAGTGGCTCCTTTATTTCACTTAAACAGATGGCTTTAATATTCCCATAAATTGTGAGAAATAAATGAATATTTAATTTTATAATATTGCAAAAGCACCACAATTTCTCCCTCAACTGCCCAAGTCCTGGTGGGATCCTGTTCCAAGTGTATTAATAGCTGTTTAACACCTCACCCATTTGTCAGGTGTGAGCCTGCGCTATGAGTTTTAGTGGTCTATTTTGTCTCGAAAAGACACCACAGCCGAGTTGAATTCTATTGTTGCCAAATGTCTAGACATCCAGACATTCTATCCATGGTCACTGGACAATAATCAGGACTGGGATCAAAGCAAGACTGGAAAGAGATGCAGTGATTTTTGTCGGGGTTCATCCCGAGCAGATCCGTAATGCAGAACTCAGTGCTCGACAGGCTGTGCCCAGGGATGCATGCCAAGATAAACATCAAAAGCTGCTGGAGAGTCATCAACTTGGTGAAAGACGTGCTTTGGTCTGCCCCAAACCTGCTGGTCTTCCAGTGCACTGAGTGTTGCAGACTGGCACATTCCAAGGTCCAGGATTACATGCTGAGGGACGCACTAAAGCTTGGGGCAGCTGCCGCAAAGGCTCAATGGGGAAAGGCCACCGTGTAAGGCCCTCCCACCATAGTATATCGAGGGGCTGGAACCCGTGTAAAACGCCTTGGGCTGTATGCACCAGAGAATGTTTGACATGTAATGTAAATGTACTTTGTAAATATAACCTCTAAAGGCAGTGCAGTGAGGCAGCTCATGTACTGTATTGAAAGAAACTGATCTATATTGCTCTTTATGTAATGTCAAATTTGAACTGTTATGTAATGTATTTTTACACATTTTATGAACAAAGTATATTTTTGGAATTAAAAATCAGGACTGAGAATCCCCTTAGATAAGGGGTTTGAAATGTACTTTACTCTCCCAAACTACAGTCCTGGCAGAGATAAGCTAATCAGCAAAAAACAGGAAGGAAACATGGGTGCTCCCAGGCAAGGGCCCTTTCACTGCTCAACTGCATTATGAAGAACAGGCCAGATGCTTTTTGCTTCATGTTTAGATGCCATTTAAATGTGCTTTCTGTGCTAGTGTTCAGTGTGTCCACATTTGTCAGGTTGCAGCACTGTTATTTAGGGCTTGAGACAGTAATCACACAGAGAAAGTCCCACAATGCTGATTCAGTGCTTAATCACTATTTGCAAACTTGGTTAAAAGCTGTTGATTTTCCAACTCAGTGGTTACAGGCAGCTGCTTAGCCAGGCAGATGAGATTTTCAGCTACAAAGATGGAAAAGAGACAAGTGCCTTATAAGCAAGACAGTTGATTCAGGTAGAAATCAGAAAAATTAAAATCACCAACACAACATGTTAAGCAAAGTTTATAGAGTCAGAGAATTATACAGCACAGAAACTGGCCCTTCGGCCCATCATGTCCGTGCCGGCCATCAAGCACCTATCTGTTCTAATCCCATTTTCCAGCACTTGGCTCGTAGCCTTGTATGCTATGGCATTTCACGTGCTCATCTAAATACTTCTTAAATGTTGCAAGGGTTCCTGCCTCTACCACCCCTTCAGGCAGTGTGTTCCAGATTCCAACCATCCTCCGGGTGAAAAAAAATTTCCTCAAATCTCCTCTAAACCTCCTGCCCCTTACCTTAAATCTCTGCCCCCTGGTTATTGACACCTCCACTAAGGGAAAAAGTTTCTTCCTATCTATGCCCCTCATAATTTTGGATACCTGAATCAGGGCCCCGCCCCCCTCAGCCTTCTCTGCTGTAAGGAAAACAACCCTAGCCTTTTCAGTCTCTCTTCATAGCTTAAATGCTCCAGCCCAGGCAACATTCTGGTGAATCTCCACTGCACCCTCTCCAGTGCAATCACATCCTTCCTATAGTGTGGTGCCCAGAACTGTACACAGTACTCCAGCTGTGGCCTAACGAGCATTTTATACAGCTCCATCATAACCTCCCTGCTCTTACATTCTATGCCTCGGCTAATAAAGGCCAGTATCCCATAAGCCTTCCTAACTACCTTATCTACCTGTAATGCTGCCTTCAGTGACCTATGGACAAGTACACCAAGGTCCCTCTGATCCTCTGTACTTCCAACACACCAACAATTTCTCACAGGCTCACTCTGATAGAAATTCCAAATAAACTGAAATGACTCATCAAATTATGCAAAGCAAAAGTTGAGTTCGTTTCCATCTCTCAATAAATATGATCAAAATACCATACATACATGAATGGTTCTCAGAAAGTTGATTTAAAGAAAAAATGCTATGTATTTCCAGTATTTTATATATTCGAGTGCTTCCACATTTACAATTTCTCTTTTCATCTTTATTATCTGGTGAACAGTGAAAAATGAAATTCTACTTCTTCCAGCAACAGTATTGTTGAGGGGAAGTGAGATTAAACAGACAAGACTGACATTTCTATTATAATCAATTTATGCCCTGGCCTGGTTAGAGTAACAGTGAAGGAGTTGAAAGAACAATTTTACCAAAGCAGAACACAGTCATAAAGCAAGGAGCAGGGCTCACCCACATTCCTAATAAATTAGCAAATTACAAGAGAGCAAGATTAGCATCTGTAGCAATGTATCTGTAAGGAATTGGCTGAACAGTAAATTCCTCTTGGGAAGAAAGGATTATAACTAAAATAAACACAAGCTACCTGCCTGTAACCAAGCATTTAGATGATGATTGTCACAGTTACAGTTTAATCCAAGCAATAGCAAATTAAAGTAAAATAAATCAGGTTGCATTTACAGGCAAAATTCAATGAAACTGAAGTGAATGATTCCGAAGGTGTTCAAATCCTCACTAAACTATAAATAAATCTATTTGTAGAACACAATACAATTTCTTTTAATGGCAGTGATATCTGAATTTATGTCAGATTTGTCATGTCAACATTTGAACTCTTCAATATGGTACGTCACCTTGTTTCCTAGTTTGAAGACCTCCTCCAGGTTTATACTGTTCGTATTTATCATGATGGAATCAGTGTCTCCATAAATAACTTCAAGGTTCATCTAAAGCAAAAGAAAATGCCAACTGTAAAAACCACAGAACTTAATTTGGACCAATTAATTTTAACCAAAGAATACATGTGAGAGCATAGGGTAGTCATATTTTGTTTTTTCTGGGTACATGATAGTCTTGCAAGCCACAAATAGAGATCAAGTCAACTGTCTATTAGATAAGTTGTTAAAATATGGCTCCACCTGCCTGTTCAGGTGAACATAAAAGATCACAATGCACTCCGTAAAGAGCAGGGCCAAATTACACCTCTCAACCAACACCACCAAAAACAGATTAACTCATTAATAATCTTTTTATTGTCTGTGGGACATTGTTAGGTGCAAATTAACTGCCGTGTCTGTCAACAAATCATCAGTGACCATGCTGCAAAATAATTTATTGGTAGTAAATCAATTTGGGATGTCAACAATAACAGCTTGTACTTATACAGAATCTTTAACATAGTAAAATGTCCCAAGGTGTTTCACAGAAACACTTTCAAGCAAAACTTGACGTCGAGCCACAAAAATATTAGGGCAGATGACCAAAAGCTTGGGCAAAGAGGTAGGTTTTAAGGAAGCTCAAAGGAGGAGAGAGGGGTAGAGGGGTGGAGAGGTTTAGGGAGGGATTTCCAGAGCTTCAGGCCTTGGAAGCTGAAGGCACCAACGGTGGAGTGATTAAAATTGGGGATGCGCAAGAGTCTAGAATTAGAATTGGTGAGCACAGGTATCCCAGAGGGTTGATGGACAGAAGGAGATTACAGAAATCAAGGAGGGCGAGGCCATGAAGGAATGCGAAAAGTGGTGTGAAAATTTTAAATCAAAGCATGGCTTACTTGGGAGCCAATGTAGGTCAGTGAGCACAGGGGTGATGGATGAACTCGACTTGGTATGACAGCCAAATTTTAGATGACATCAAGTTTATGCGGTGGTGGGGAGGGGGGGTGGGGGAAGGTAGAATGTGGGAGGCCAACCAGGAATGCACTAGAATAATCAAATATAGAGGTAACAAAAGTATGGATGAGGGTTGCTGCAGTAGGTGAACTGAGATGCAGCAGAGGCAGGCAGCATTACGGAAATGGAACTAGATGATCTTAGTGATGCCCAGCTATGAGTTTGGAAACTCATCTTTGGTTCTGATATGACATTTAAGGTTGCAAACAGTCTGGTTCGATCTCAATAGTTGCCACGAAGCAGGATGGAATCGATGGCTAGGGAATGGAGTTTGTGGCAGAAACCAAAGACAATGGCTTTGGTCTTCCCACTATTTAGCTGGAGGAACTTCTACCCATCCAGTACGGGATGTCAAGGAGTCGAAAAAGGTTGTGGTGAGGTAGAGCTGGGCATTGTCAGTGTACCTGTGGAAACTGACGCTGTGTTTTTGGATGATATTGCCAGGGGGCAGTTTGTAGACGAGAAATAGGAGTGGGCCAAGGATAGATCCTTGGGAGACACCAGAGGTACAGTGCAGGAACTGGAAGCGAAGCCATTGAAAGTAATTCTCTGGCTACAACTGGATAAATAAGTATGGAAACAGGCAAGTGCAGTCCCAGCCGTTGGGAGACAGCGACCAGGCATTGGGAGGATGGTGTGGCCAACTGTAAAAGGCTGCTGACATGTTGAGAAGGATTAGGAGGGATAGTTTAGGTCCTAATGTACTTATATAAATCCAGTCTGTTCATTCTTTCCAATGTTCTTATGAATGTCCATGTACATGAAGCTGTGGATACCAACAGATTTTGGTGTTCTGATTGAAGGTTCACCTTAACTCATGAAACAACGGCTTTCGGAATGGCCTTTCACAGCTCCAGGTCCACAAACTTCAAACAGGCCAAACCAGCGATCAAAAAAAAAATGCAAATAGAACAAAGATTCCAAGGACCACATTGCTAAGTTTGAACGCCCTGCTGTATAGCAATTAAATTGTTACAATTATTAAATAGAAATCTTGCTTATTTTAAAATGAAGCAGAAGATAAATACCAAAATGACTCCAATAGGGAATTCATTTGTGCAACAAATAATGCTTTAAGGGATTTTAATATCAGCTGTTGCATATCTCATTTGAAAAACCAATGTAGAGTGTATATTAGAAACTCAGTAGCATAACAAGTGGTTTACGTGAGTACATAAGAACATAAGATAGAGGAGCTGGAGAAGGCCATTCGCCCCTTTGAGCCTGCTCTGCAATTCAACAAGATCATGGCTGATCTTCCACTTCAATTCCACCTTCCTGCATTATCCCCATATCCTTTAATTCTCTTCCTACCCAAAAATCAATCCATCTGTCTTGAATAAGACTGAGCATCCACTGCTCTCTCGGGTACAGAATTCCAAAGACTCTCAGCACTTTGAGGGACGAAATTTTTTATCTCAGCCTAACTGGCCTATAATTCCTCATTTTCACTCTTCCTCCTCTCAAATAACAGGGATATGTTTGCTACCTTTCAATCCTTGGGAATTCTGGAAGATCAAAACCAATGCATCCACCATCTCTGCAGCTACCACTTTTAAAACCCTATGACGCAGGTTGTCAGGTCCAGGGAATTTGTCGGCACTTAGTCCCATTAATTTTTCCAGGACTATTTCTTAACCTGCACTGATTTCTTTATTCTCGCAAGACCCTTGATTCTCCATTATTTCCGGAATGTCTTTTTGTGTCCTTTACCTTGAAGACCAATAGAACATATTTGTTTAATGTCTCTGCCAATTCTTCATTCCCCATGATAATTTCACCTGTCTCTACCACTAATAGCCCCACTTTTACTTTCACTGATCTCTATTTACATACTTATAGAACGTTTTACAATCTGTTTTTATGTCTCTTGCTAACCTACTCTGTATTGCACAAATTAGAGCGCATAAACTGCTGGGTCAGCTTGTTGAGTAAATGGCAGGTTAAACAGAATCCTCTTGGTCTGTTGTAATTATGAGTCTATTTTGTAAGAGTTCATTTTTCAAATTATGGAGCTCCCAAATACTCAGGTATACATTCACCTAGGTACACCAGTGCAGGGCAGCATTTTATGCAGAACACTGTGCTGGAGAATGGCGAACTTAAAGAAATCAGTGTAAGTAAAGAAATGGTACTGGAAAAATTAATGGGACTAAGTAGCAACAAATCTGCTAGCCTGACGACCTGCATCATAGGGTTTTAAGAGAGCTGCTGTGATGGTGGATGCATTGGTTTTGATCTTCCACTATTCCATTGTTTCTCAGTGTACTATGGCCATAATATTAAATGGGACATAGAACTGAAAGCCCAAATTCAGGATAAATGCACAGCTAACAACATTTATATGATGTAGACATTAGCCTAATGAGTCCAAAAACCCAAACCAGAGTGTAATCAATCCACAGATGCTGCCAGACCTGCTGGGTATTTCCAGCGTTTCTTGTTTTTATAATCAATCCACATTTGGTTTTAGAAATAGGTTAAATCATGTAATGTGGACATAGAAAATTGTTCTATTGTACGCTTGGTAACGTTCATGAATCCCAGGTGTTTATCTTATACATGCAAAACGTTCAGATTGTGCTTGGTATCTTACTGTCACACCAGACGTCTACACTACAGACACCCAGTGAGCTACATAAACATAGCAACAGGTTGCCCACTACGAGGATTTGTCACTTATCTCTCAAGTCCAACAGCCATCAATCCAGCCTTTCCTACAAGTACCAGACAATGGGACAAGCAGAATAGAGCTTTGAACCACCCCCCACCCCAAACTCAATGCTAGCTTCTATTTCACGACAGCCAAGTCTGTCAATTGGGACCCTCAGCAGAATTAAATTATGCTGCTTATCAGATTGTCCATCAACATTAAGGAAACCCAGTCAGTGAAGATTTAAAGAGTGATGTTGACAGAAGAGTTAATAAATAGAGAAGCAGAGCACATTACAGGAAATGCCAAACATGACAGGCCTGTCACGGCTCTGCCCTTTTATTGCATAAATTTACATCACGTACAAGTGAGTTACAACTGCTTTTTTCCCTCTTCTCAACAACAAGGGTCTGCACAAGAGCCTCTACTCCTCCATTGTTGGTCACATTTTCACTTTAAATCCAAACATCTGCAGTCCACATCAAGCAACTTTATCCCAAGAATCTGTTTAATCCAATTGCATGCTCATTTTGACCAAAATAAGGCCCTGATCTTTAATAACCTATATACTTCTTTGACAGCTTTCTTCATATTCGTCATAACACAGTTGTCATTCCCAAAGAACATAAGAACTTAAGAAATATGAGCGGGAGTAGGCCATTTGGCCCCTCAAGCCTGCTCTGTCATTCAATAAGTTCATGGCTGATCTGATTGTGGCCTTACCTCCACTTTCCTGCCTGCCCCCCACCCCACAAAATCCCTTACTCCCTTGTAGATCAAAAACCTGCCTAGCTCAGCCTTGAACATATTTAATGACCCAGCCTCTCCTGCTCTCTAGGGTAAAGAATTCCAAAGATTAATGACCCTCAGAGAAGAAATTCCTCATCTCTGTGTTAAGTAGGAAACCCTTTATTCTGAAACTGTGCCCTCTAGTTCTAGATTTCTCCACGATGGGAAACGTCCTCAGCATCCACCCTGTCAAGCCCCCTCAGAATCTTACATGTTTCAATAAGATCACCTCTCATTCTTCTAAACTCCAATCAGTATAGGCCCAACCTGCTCAATTTTTCCTCATAAGACAACTGTTTCATCCCAGGAATGCACCTAGTGAACCTTCCCTGAACTGCCACCAATGAAAGTATATCCCACCTTAAATAAGGAGACTAAAGCAGCTCATCTGGCAACTTTTTCCCTTTCAAGGATCACTGTGCAACAAATTCAATTACCCAGAATGCACGCACAGTTTTTTTTCCCGTTCGCTCGGGGGATGTGGACGTCACTGGCTAGGCCTGCATTTATTGCCCATCCCCAATTGCCCTCGAGAGGATGGTGGTGAGCTGCCTTCTTGAACCACTGCAGTCCTTATGGTGTAGGTACACCCACAGTGCAGTCAGGAAGGGAGTTCCAAGATTTTGATCCAGTGACAATGAGGAATGGCGATATAGTTCCAAATCAGGATGGCGTGTGGCTTGGAGGGGAACTTGCAGGTGGTGGTGTTCCCATGCATCTGCTGCCCTTGTCCTTCTAGCAGGTAGAGGTCCTGGGTTTGGAAGGTTCTGTCGAAGGAGCCTTGGTGAGTTGCTGCAGTGCATCTTGTAGATGGTACACATGGCTGCCATTATGCGTCTGTGATGGAGGAAGTGAATGTTGAGGGTGATGGATCGGGTGCCAATCAAGCGGGCTGCTTTGCCCTGGATGGTGTTGAGCTTGAGTGTTGTTGGAGCTGCACTCATCCAGGCAAGTGGACAGTATTCCATCACACTCCTGACCTATGCCTTGTAGATGGTGGACAGGCTTTGGGGAGACAGGTGGTGAGTTACTCGCCACAAGATTCCTAGCCTCTGACCTGCTGTTGTAGCCACAGCATTTATGTGGCTACTCCAGTTGAGTTTCTGTTCAATGATAACTCCCAGGATGTTGATCGTGGGGGATTCTGCAATGGTAATGCCACTGAACATCAAGGGGAGATGGTTAGATTCTCTCTTGTTTGAGATAGTCATTGCCTGGCACTTGTGTGGCGCAAATGTAACTTGCCACTTATCAGCCCAAGCCTGAATGTTGTCCAGGTCTTGCTACATTTGGACATGGGCTGCTTGAGTATCTGAGGAGTCGCGAATGGTGAACATTACGCAATCATCAGCGAACATCCCCACTTCTGACTTCATGATGGAGGGAAGGTCACTGATGAAGAAGCTGAAGATGGTTGGGCCAAGAGTACTCTTGCAATGATGTCCCGGGGCTGAAATGATTGACCTCCAGCAACCACAACCATCTTCCTTTGTGCTAGGTATGACTGCAACCAGCGGAGAGCTTTCTCCCTGATTCCCATCGAGTCCAGTCTTCCTAGGGCTTCTTGATGTCATACTCAGTCAAATGCTGCCTTGATGTCAAGGGCAGTCACTCTCACCTCACCTCGAGATCAGCTCTTTTCTCCATGTTTGGACCAAGGCTATAATGAGGTCAGGAGCTGAGTGGCCCTGGTGGAACCCAAACTGAGAGTCAGTGCGCAAGTTCTTGCTGAGCAAGTGCCGCACTTTCGACAACGATTCATCAGCTGAGGTTGGGGGGGGGGGGGCGCGGGTGGTGGCGATAGGTGCTAATCAGCAGCAGGCTCCTTGCCAATGTTTGACCTGTGCCATGAGACTTCATGGGGTCCAGAGTCAATGTTGAGGACTTCCAGGGAAACTCCCTCCCGACTATACTACAGTGTCGCCACCTCCAGTGGGTCTGTCCTGCCGTTGGGACAGGACATATCCAGGGATGGTGATGTCAGGGATATTGTCTGTAAGGTATGATTCCGTGAGCATGACTATGTCAGGCTGTTGCTTGACTAGTTTGTGGGACAGCTCTCCCAATTTTGGCACAAGCCCCCAGACGTTGGTAAGAAGGACTTTGCAGGGTCAACAGGGCTGGGTATGCCGTTGTCATTTCCAGTGCCTTGGTTGATGCCAGGTGGTCCGTCTGGTTTCATTCCTTTTCTTAGAGTTTGTAGCGGTTTGGTACAGCTGAGTGACTTGCTCAGCTATTTCAGAGGGCATTTAAGAGTAACCAGTGGGTCTGGAGTCACATGTAGGCCAGACCAGGTAAGGATGGCAGATTTCCTTCCCTAAAGGACATTAATGAACCAGATAGGTTTTTACAACAATCAACAATGGTTTCATGGTCACCATTGGACTAGTTTTTAATTCCAGATTTATTAATTAAATTCAAATTTCACCATCTGCCATGGCAGTATTCAAACTCATGTCCCCAGAGCATTAGCCTGGGCCTCTGGGTTACTAGTCCAGTGTTATTACCCTACATAGACTGTATACACATACATTATGCATTCTCGTTTATACAACATGCATGGGATTTTTAATACAATTAGGTTGCTTTATATTGTCTTTAATAAAGACTATAGCAAGCACTTAAGACATTTTAACAATTCCCATTAAACCATGTGCCACCTTCTGTTTCTCCAACAAAGGTGACATGTCAATATTATGAAACTCCTACAAAACAGGGATTAAGTATCGCATTCACCAGGTTATGTAACCCAAGTACTGCTATTAGAATGGCAGAGGAAATCTGAGCAGGCTTTAATTTTTGGTTACTCAAAATAAACCAAAAATTAAAACCGTCGCAAATCTGCTGCTAATGGCATACAAAAGAAAAGTGGTAAACACAGCATTAGCACAAAGCTCTCAAAGGAGGCAGCTCCTAAGGGAGAAGTGCTTCTAGTCACAAGGTTCACATATGTGGGGAACAACACAATTTATCACATCCAACATATGAAAAACATTTCTTTAATTAACACAAATCACTTATTCCTGATTAAACTCTTGAATATAAATGAGGTTTGTTGCTATTAGGGAGGAGTTCCTGGAGTCGAAGGCTGCTGACGCCTGTTCTACTTAGTACTTTTTCATACACCAATTTGCATGTGGACAAATTACCTGCTGGACCATCTCCTTCGTGTGCATGAGAATCTGAAATAAAAGAATAAAATTGCATGTAAACAACTTCCAAGTATCAGCAAGTCACGATGAGATATGCATTCCCTCTATATGCAAACACAGTACAATATTGCTGGCAGTACCAAGACACACTTCTCTTTCTCAATTCGAGTGGGAAGCAACAAGTTCACATCTGAGTGAACCCAGTGTTTATAGCAGTAAGCTCATTTGTTCCCAGCTTTTGAATTGACAATTAAACTGCCTTACTGAAAGCAACATTTCTAAAAATGAAGCCCAATGAAATTAAATGAATTCAAGCAAATGCAGTCCATAACAATAATGTCACAATGTTATCTCCTGCAATGAAAGGAACTGTTAGTACATTTGCTAAATCATCAGTATTAGTGATTGCAGCAGAGAAACAGCATCCCCTTAGTCTGGACAGAACAACTCAGCAACAGCTAATTTCCATGTTAGGACTTTCAATCTATCAATAACTCATATTCTCTTTTCAATCAAATTCTCTACTACAAGCTCCACAAAGTAAACCCTTGAATACACAGGCTCATGACTATGGCCCTACCAAATTCACAGCCGTGAAAAATGCATCATGGACCATGAAATCTCGGATCCTTTGTGAAATCGGCCATTTTGCGAACTTCGCACATTTTATTCACTGACATAAGACTCACCTCACTGATTGCTGGGCATGTTGTGAACATCACACATTTTAGTAATTGACACAAGGCTCAGTTCGCTGATTGGTAGATGAGGGAGGGCTTCCAGTGCAGTTTTGAGAGAAGCAATCTCAAATATTAGCAGACAAGTGAGAATGCCAGAATGAGCAAATCAAAATTGGCCGCAACCATTACTGCAGCACATCAACTGAAAGAATTTGGAAGCTAAATTCTGCATGTCGATGGTGGAAGATTGGTTTTGTACAAGCTGCAATGTTTTGTTGGATCACACACAGCGGGCAACTTTGCGTTTCATTGCCACTTAGAGACCGAGAGCCATCGCAGCAAAAGCCATCCGACACTGCACTGCTGGGAAACAAACACGCAAAATAAAAAGCAACAATTTCCTCTTTTTTTTAAGAAGTTTACATAGAGCTCAGAAAATCGTCAGTTGGTTACAATGGAACTCGTAAATGCTTTTGCAAGCACCAAGGTACCATTGGAAAAACTTGATCACCCAAAGCTGCGAGGAGTCATTCAATGTCATGTGCAAAATGGTGGTTGCTTGCCATGTGCAAATAATGGGCGGCACAGTGGCGCAGTGGTTAGCACCGCAGCCTCACAGCTCCAGTGCCCCGGGTTCAATTCTGGGTACTGCCTGTGTGGAGTTTGCAAGTTCTCCCTGTGTCTGCGTGGGTTTCCTCCGGGTGCTCCGGTTTCCTCCCACATGCCAAAGACTTGCAGGTTGATAGGTTAATTGGCCATTATAAATTGCCCCTAGTGTAGGTAGTTGGTAGGGGAATATAGGGACAGATGGGGATGTGGTAGGAATATGGGATTAGTGTAGGATTAGTATAAATGGGTGGTTGATGGTCGGCACAGACTCGGTGGGCTGAAGGGCCTGTTTCAGTGCTGTATCTCTAAAACTAAAACCAAACTACGTCAGGACTACCTACAGAAGGCTTTTGCTACACATTGTGAGGAGATGAAGTCTCAGATTAATGCATGCGAGTCTTCTGCAATTATTTGTGATGAGTCCACCGATGAGCAAAACAACTATGTGCTGCATGTTTTGTTTGATTTTATGTCTGGTAAAGACGAAGATGTAGTCAGGAAAGCTAAAAAGTATTCGCAAACTGCGTCCACTTAGAAGCAGTCAATTACACCACAGTTT
Organism: Heterodontus francisci; assembly: GCF_036365525.1. Taxonomy (NCBI): domain Eukaryota; kingdom Metazoa; phylum Chordata; class Chondrichthyes; order Heterodontiformes; family Heterodontidae; genus Heterodontus; species Heterodontus francisci. Next base: position 52,796,393 of record NC_090380.1, read on the forward strand.
CCCAAATGATAATCAAAACAGTTTCAAAATACAGTGCAGATTTCAACAAAGTGTCTGCAAGTCTGTGCAGTGACAATGCAACTTACATGACAAAACCTTTCAAATCTGTACTCCAAGGTGTAATGCCTAATGTTATCCATTTAACATGTGAGCAATGAAAAAGTGAGTTTGATAAAGTTGACAAACTGGTCAGTTACATGAAAAAGATCTTCAAACACTGCCCTAGCTGCAATCTTTGATGAGGGTACCACATGGCAAAAGTGGCTGAAATGTTTGAAATTGGGGAACAAAACATCACCATTCCTCCAAAGCCAGTAATTGCACATTGGAATTCTTGGTTTCAGGCAGTACAGTATCATGCAGCTGACCTGAAATACTACTCAGACTGTGTGCCAGAAGAGCTCACACTGACATCAAAAACACAGGTTTTAACAGACATTGTAACGTTTCTAAACGATGCTCAGCTTAATGAAGAGGTTCAGTTCATTGCCAGAATGTTACACAACTGATGGATTCAATCACTTGGTTTGAATCTTGACACATCACAATCCACAAAGCTTACAATAAAGTAATGGATGTACTGTTCTGGGCTGAAGCACAGTCAAATCAACAAACACTCTGATGATGCTGAATTAAACACCTGTGCTCAACAGGTGTTTTCTTGCATGGCAAAGTAGCTCAAACAAAATTACTGCTAAGGGGAAGAGTCAAGCAGTAAAGAAAAAGCAGCTCAGAAGTTTCAACAACCTTCTGCTGCATTCCTGAAAGCTGTGCGTATCTTTGACCCTGCACAAAAGCACTTGTTGATGGTGGATTTAAATTCGTTTGATGCGATTCCTGACTTTGACAAGAAATGTCGGCTGGAGATTCCGGTTTATAAAAGCATTGCAAAAGAAGGAGATTTTAGTTGGCCTGTACTGCAGTTTTGGACCTCAGTGGAATGCAGAATCCTCCACCTTGCAAGGCTAGCACAGCACTGTCTGACAATTCCAACAAAATCTGGACGCAGAGAGAGCGGTGTCTAAACACGGACAGGTGTTCACAGCGCACAGACAGGGAATAAAGAGAAAATTGCAGGTTGCTCCATGCTCACATTCAACCACTGACTTCGGTGAATAAAGAATGTGACCTGTTTATAGTCAGCTTTTTACAATAGTTTTTGAGTATGCAATAAATGTAATTTGAAACCAGAATGCTCCCTTGTCTTTTTTTGTTTTAAATAGATCATTTTCATAGTTTGTTGCAACACCGTGAAATTTACGATTTAAATACGTGAAATTGTGAAATTCACGGTTCTTAAAATGCTGTGCCCATGAATTTGGTACACGTCTACCCATGATCAATGGCTCAGTAGGTAAGTGACTTGATACTGAATAATACAGAACAAGAAGGGTCAAGATTTAATCCGTAGTATGCACCGAGATAACTGATATTGCTCAGGGTAGCAAAGTTGACCCTAAAATTGACATCAATGGACTGGGTTGGGGAAAAGATAAGGAAACGGGGGAAAAAAAGCCAGAACTCTACTTCCTGAACAGCGCTGGAAATTGCACATGTAGATGTAATGGACACAAGAAACTAAAAACACCTTTGTCTTCCAAAGTTTATAAGGCTTTTTTAAAAAAAAAACATGTTTGCAATCACCTGATCAGAGATTCTAGACTTACCTTGTCTTTTCTCCTAATCTTTTAGATGGCGATGCCCTGTACGAAGGGGCTTGACTCACCTAAATACATAAATTTAAAAAAAATTGTTCTTATTGCCCATTTTATGAGAAACCCATGAATTGTGTAAACGCACATGGCCATGATCAGTACTGGCAATGGCGTGGGAGCTGAGTGCCTGACCCACCTCATGGCTACAGGAGGTGGAATGGTCTGGCTAAGGGCAACTTCAATAGAAATAAAAACAAAATGCTGGAAATACTCAGCAGGTCTGGCAGCATCTGTGCGGAGAGAAATAGAGTGAATGTTTCGGGTCGATGACCTTTCATCAGAACTTTCAAGAGATCAAGTGCATAAAAGTCAGAGATTTTAAACAGCAATGTTAAGTATTTGCACTTTTTTTCAGAACATTACTTGCATATTTTATCTTGTATCAAGCTCCAATGTTGCAGCATTAATGGAAATCATTTTTATCTCCAAAATGCATTTTTGATTTTTCATGCAAAAGGTTTAAAACAGAACTGCCCATATGACCATGTCCATACATTAAAATGCACATTTTTCATCCATAGAATTACTGTGATGAGGAATAGACAAGCAACTGAGCACAGCAAGAGGAAAATAAATGATGAGGATTTAGACTGAGCCAGTCTGAACAATCAAGCCATTTCTACAAACTGCCATAAAAGTCAAGCAATGTTTTGTTGAAAATACATTGGCTCAGACAAGCTTCTGGCCCAATGAATCGTACAGATACAAAACAAATCAATTTCACAAAAAAAAAAGTTGAACTGTGCAACATCATTTACCTCTTATTTAAGAGAGGAAAAACTCAGCCGCACAACGAATGGGTCTTTTAAATACTCCCCAAAGACTTGGGCATTTGGAGAAAGACCACTGACAAGTAATGTTCAGAATATGACGGGCAACCCATTAATATAGCACCTAGTGACAGACAAATCACTTTCAAGTGTCAAATGCGACCAAATAGAATAGAGGTTCTAATTTAATTTTCATTAATTGCAGAGCCCATGGTGCTTAGATTAAACAACAACACCTGCACATTTCTTCACCACCTTTTAACTCCTTATGAATATTTTAACGTTGCTATTTCACAACTCCAGTCGGCTTGAAAACCCCCAGAAAATTTGGTTAAAGGAATAAAAAAGGTCCCAGATCTGTGAAGAGCCAGTGCATTTGAAACAATATTCCCCTTTAATGTCAAACACCTCAGGGAAGAGTTTAATAGGCAAATCTATGCAGTAATTCAACACCCATTACAAAATGCCAAAGTCATTTCCCTGCAGACTAATTGGCTGAGATGTAAGCATTATTGGACTATAACTGCTTAAAAGCAATAATGAACTCCTCAATCCAAGTGTTGTCTGATTAGGAAAGCCATAAATTAAGAGCCTTTTCTAAATAGATAATGTGGCTCAAGTGGAACTTGGGGGATTCCCAGCAATATATTTTTCAATTTCAAGTTTAAAACTGGTGCTTTATTTAATGGCATTTAGCTATGCTTTTCTTATTTTATTCTGAGCTCTGAAGAAACCTTCCACGCAAATTGGGAATAATTCAACCTCACTGGTTGCAATTATAACATTTAAACTGAATGTGGATAAAAGCCCAAAACCAATAAAGCACAACGTACTGTCTCACTTGCATTTCCCAAACCATCTGTTACTTTACATAATACACTGAGCACATTCTAGTGTGTAATTTGATGGTTAAACTGCTATGTGTTCATGCAATGAGCATCCTGCACCATCCAACATAGTACATAGGTGAGTAACAAAATATGCAGTTTGCATTCAATATCAACTGACATTCCAGAAAGATACACATTTTCCTAGTGTACACAGCATCAAGAATGTAGAAATAAAATTATTCCTTTATGAAAAACAGAAGTACAGCATCAACAGGCCACAGACATGACCTCAATACACATAGGACAAATGACAAAACCATGAAAGTTGATTAATAGCGGCAGAACACTATGTTGGAACCATTATCTCATGAAGCCGTATAAAATGGAACCAGGTTGAAAGTATTGTGCAACCTTATCTCCACTGATTCTTCCAGGAATGGCAGAAACTGAAAGACAGATATTGTGAGTGGGATTAAATACTTTTACAAAGCAATCCTAAGTTTTAAATTCATCCTTCCTCCCTCAGGATGGACTACACAGTTCATCTATCCTGAATTAATTACGAATAGCTCCACTGCAGAGTATTATTGTTCAAACTCACGATAATGGCCTTGCAAAGTAAGTGCCTTGACTGCAATATTACCAGGCCTCAAATTCATTCAATATAGTTGCATGCTTCATTGGTGCTATGTTATAGGCCGTATATCCATGAAAAATGGCCACTAAAATGGCAAATTAATCACATGCTTTTCAAATCCGAAGTCTTCTGTCAGATTAGAAACAAAGACTTCAATCTGAGCTATCGAGACAAGAGAATTAAGGAGTTTATTGCTGCCATCCTCTGCCAGTCCATATCAAAATACATTTTTTCTTCCCGTCCATCCAACATTCTTTCTTTCCCTCTGATCTCTGTCTCCTTCTATTTGTCCCCCTCATGAAAACCACAACCACCATTTCTGTTTGTAAAGCACCTTTAACATCGGCCCATCACAAAACCAGAGAAACGAGGAAGCTCTGTGAAATTACAGAAAACTAGGTTGAATAGATAGGTTTTAAGGTTAAATGGCAGGGAATTGAGGGAGCTTGCTTCACAGTCTGAGGATGGAAGGGTATAGGTTAGAAAGTCGGATGACAGGCTCCAGACCTCATTACAGCATTGATCCAAAAATAGACAACAGCTGAATTCCAGAGGCAACAGTGACTGCACTTGACATCAGGGCAACTTTCAACTGAGTGTGGCATCAAGGAGCCAGAGTAAAAGTGAAGTCAATGAGGATCAAGAGAAAATTCTCCAGTGGCTAGAGTCAAACCTATTACAAATGAAGATGGTTGTAGTTAGATTAGATTAGATTAGAGATACAGCACTGAAACAGGCCCTTCGGCCCACTGAGTCTGTGCCGACCATCAACCACCCATTTATACTAATCCTACACTAATCCCATATTCCTACCACATCCCCACCTGTCCCTATATATCCCTACCACCTACCTATACTAGTGACAATTTATAATGGCCAATTCACCTACCAACCTACAAGTCTTTTGGCTTGTGGGAGGAAACCGGAGCACCCGGAGAAAACCCACGCAGACACAGGGAGAACTTGCAAACTGCACACAGGCAGTGCCCAGAATCGAACCTGGCTCCCTGGAGCTGTGAGGCTGCAGTGCTAACCACTGCGCCACTGTGCCGCCCTTGATGAAGGCCAATCATCTCAGCCTCAGGACATGGCTGCAGAGATTCTCAATGCAGTGGTCCAGGTCAAACTACAGAATCAGAATTATACAGCATAGAAGCAGGTCATTCACACCATCATGTCTGCTTTTTGACAAAGCTATCCAATTAATGGAGGAACAGATTGGGAGGCAGATTTTGGAAAGGTGCAGAAGTAACAGGGTTGTTGTCATGGGTGACTTCAACTTCCCTAATATTGATTGGAACCTCCTTAGTGCAAATAGTTTGGATGGAGCAGTTTTTGTCAGGTGTGTCCAGGAAGGTTTCCTGACTCAATATGTAGACAGGCCGACTAGAGGGGAGACTATGTTGGACTTGGTGCTTGGCAACGAACCAGGCCAGGTGGCAGATCTCTCGGTGGGAGAGCATTTCGGTGATAGTGATCACAACTCCCTGACCTTTACTATAGTCATGGAGAGGGACAGGAGCAGACGGGATGGGAAAATATTTAATTGGGGGAGGGGGAATTACAATGCTATTAGGCAGGAACTGGGGAGCATAAATTGGGAAGAGATGTTCTCAGGGAAATGCACGACAGAAATGTGGAGGTTGTTTAGGGAGCACTTGCTGCAACTGCTGGATAGGTTTGTCCCGATGAGTCAGGGAAGGGATGGTAGGGTGAAGGAACCTTGGATGACAAGAGATGTGGAACAGCTAGTCCAGAGGAAGAAGGAAGCTTACTTAAGGTTGAGGAAGCAAAGATCAGACAGGGCTCTACAGGGTTACAAGGTAGCCAGGAAGGAACTGAAGAATGGACTTAGGAGAGCTAGAAGGGGACATGAAAAAGTCTTGGCGGGTAGGATTGAGGAAAATCCCAAGGCGTTCTACACTTATGTGAGGAACAAGAGGATGGCCAGAGTGAGGGTAGGGCCGATCAGGGATAGTGGAGGGAACTTGTGCCTGGAGTCGGAGGAGGTAGGGGAGGTCCTAAATGAATACTTTGCTTCAGTATTCACTAGTGAGAGGGACCTGGTCGTTTGTGAGGACAGCGTGGAACAGGCTGATATGCTCGAACAGGTTGAGGTTAAGAGGGAGGATGTGCTGGAAATTTTGAATGATATGAGGACAGATAAGTCCCCGGGGCCAGACGGGATATACCCAAGGATATTACGGGAAGCGAGGGAAGAGATTGCTGCGCCTTTGGCGATGATCTTTGCATCTTCACTGTCCACTGGAGTAGTACCGGATGATTGGAGGGTGGCAAATGTTGTTCCCTTGTTCAAGAAAGGGAATAGGGATAACCCTGGGAATTATAGACCAGTCAGTCTTACGTCGGATTATTGGAGAGGATTCTGAGAGACAGGATTTATGATTATTTGGAAAAGCATAGTTTGATTCGAGATAGTCAGCAAGGCTTTGTAAAGGGCAGGTCATGCCTCACAAGCCTTATTGAATTCTTTGAAGATGTGACAAAACACATTGATGAAGGAAGAGCAGTGGATGTGGTGTATATGGATTTTAGCAAGGCGTTTGATAAGGTTCCCCATGGTAGGCTCATTCAGAAAGTAAGGAGGCATGGGATTCAGGGAAAGTTGGCTGTCTGGATACAAAATTGGCTGGCCCAAAGAAGTCAGAGGGTGGTAGTAGATGGAAAGTATTCAGCATGTAGCCCGGTGACCAGTGGTGTTCCACAAGGATCTGTTCTGGGACCTCTGCTCTTTGTGATTTTTATAAATAACTTGGATGAGGAAGTGGAAGGCTGGGTTAGCAAGTTTGCTGATGGCACAAAGGTTGCTGGAGTTGTGCATAGTGTGGAAGGCTGTTGTAGGTTGCATGGGACATTGACAGGATGCAGAGCTGGGCTGAGAAGTGGCAGATGGAGTTCAACCTGGAAAAGTGTGAAGTGATTCATTTTGGAAGGTCGAATTTGAATGCGGAATACAGGCTTAAAGACAGGATTCTTGGTAGTGTGGAGGAACAGAGGGATCTTGGGGTCCATGTCCATAGATCGCTCAAAGTTGCCACCCAAGTTGATAGGGTTGTTAAGAAGGCGTATGGTGTGTTGGCTTTCATTAACAGGGGGAATTGAGTTTAAGAGCCGCGAGGTTATGCTGCAGCTCTATAAGGCCCTGGTTCGACCACGCTTGGAATATTGTATTCAGTTCTGGTCGCCTCATTATAGGAAGGATGTGGAAGCTTTAGAGAGGGTGCAGAGGAGATTTACCAGGATGCTGCCTGGACTGGAGGGCATGTCCTACGAAGAAAGATTGAGGGAGCTAGGGCTTTTCGCATTGGAGCGAAGAAGGATGAGAGGTGACTTGATAGAGGGGTACAAGATGATGAGAGGCATAGATAGAGTGGATAGTCAGAGACTTTTTCCCAGGGTGGAAAGGGCTATCACCAGGGGGCATAATTTTAAGGTGATTGGAGGAATGTTTCGGGGAGATGTCAGAGGTCGGTTCTTTACACAGAGAGTGGTGGGTGCGTGGAATGCGCTGCCAGCGGTGGTAGTGGAAGCAGATACATTAGGGACATTTAAGCAACTCTTGGATAGGTACATGGGTGATAGTACAATGAAGGGTAGGTAGTTAGTTTGATCTTAGAGTAGGTTAAAGGTTCGGCACAACATCGTGGGCCGAAGGGCCTGTACTGTGCTGTACTGTTCTATGTAATCACGCGCCTTGCTCTTTCCTCATAGCCCTGTAAATTTATTCCTTCAATTATTTATCCAATTCTCTTTCAAATGTTATTATGGGGTCTGCTTCCACCAGCCTTTCAGACTCTGCAATCCAGATCACAACACACAGCTACGTAAAAAAAAATCATGTCACCTCTGGTCCTTTTGACAATAATCTTAAACCTGTGTCCTCTGGTACACAGTTTCTTCTTATTTACTCTATCAAAACCATTAATGAATTTGAACATCTCTACCAAACCTCCTCTTAATCATCTATGCTCGAAGGATAATAATCCCAACTTCTCCAGTTTCTCCACATAACTTAAGTCCCTCATCCTTGGAACCATTCTAGCAAATCTCTTCTGCAAACTCTCCAAGGCCATGTTATCCTTACTAAAGTGAAGTGCTCAGAACTGAAGACAAAACTGCAGCTGATATCTATTTCATAAAGGTTTAGCATAACTTACTTGCTTTTAAACTTTATTTCTCTATTAATAAAGCCAAGGATCGTGTATGCTTTTTTGGCAGCCTTCTCATCTTCAGCTGCTTCATCAGCGATCTTCTCTTTGTTTTTTAAAATTCATTCATGGGATGTAGGCGTCACTGGCAAAGTGAGCATTGATTGTCAATCCCTAATTGCCCTACAGAAGGCCTTCATGAACCGATGCTGTCTGTGTGATGAAGGTACTCCCACGCTGCTGAGAAAAGGAGTTCACAGGATTTTGCCCCAGCAACAATGAAGGAACAGCAATATATTTCCAAGTCAGGATTGTGTGTGACTTGGAGGGGAGCTCATAGGTGGTGATATGCCTATGCACTTGCTGCCCTTGTCCTTCTAGGTGGTAGAGGTCACAGGTTTGGGAGGTGCTGTCAAAGAAGCCTTGGTGAGTTGCAGCAGTGCATCTGGTAGATGGTACACACTGCAGTCACAGTGTACAGCTGTTGGAGGGAGGGAATGTTTAAGGTGGTGGATAGGGCACCAAACAGGTTACTTTGTCCTCGATCATGTCAAACTTGAGTGTTCCTGGAGCTGCAATCTTCCAGGCAAGTGGGAAGTATTCCATCACAATCCTAATTTGTATCTCGTGATGGCAGAAAAGTTTTGGGGAGTCAGAACGTGAGATACTCTCCGCAGAGTCTCTGCTCTTATAGGCACAGTATTTATGTGGCTGGTCCAGTTAAGTTTCCGGCCAATGTTGACCCTCAAGACGTTGATGGTGGGGGATGCAGCGATGGTAATGCTGTTGAATGTCAAGGGCAGATGGTTAGACTCTCTTGTTGGAGACAGTCATTGCCTGGCTCTTGCGTGGCACAAATGCCACTCATCAGCCCAAGCCTGGATGTTGTCCAGGTCTTGCTGCATGCAGGCATGGACTGCTTCATTATTTGAGAAGTTGAGAATGGAACTGAACACTTTGCAATCAGAGAACATCACCACTCTGACCTTATGATGGAAGGAAGGTCTTTGATGATGCAATTGAAGATGGTCGGGGCTAGAACAGTGCCTTCAGGAACTCCTGCAGCAATATCCTAGAGCTTAGATGAGTGACCTCCCACAACCATAAACCATCTTCCTCTGTGCTAGATATGACGCCAACCTGTGGAGATTTTTCTCCCCACTTTCCACTGATTTCAATTTTACGAGGCCTCCTGGATACCAAACTCAGTCAAATGTTGCCCCAATGTCAAGGGCAATCACTCCCACCTCACCTCTGGAGTTCAGACCTTTTGTCCATATTTGAATCAATTCTGTAAATGAGGTTTGGAGCCAAGTGTTCCTGACGGAACCCAAACTGAACATATTGATGGTGAGTTAAGTACCACTTGATAGCACTATCGATGACACTATCCATCACTTTGCTGATGATTGAGTAGACCAATGGGGCAGTAATTGACCAGAGCGGATTTCTCCTGCATTTTCTGGACATGACATACCTGGGCAATTTTCCACATTGTCGGGTACATGCCTATACTGTAGCTGTAAAGGAACAGCTTGACTAGAAGAACAGTTAGCTCTGGAGCACAAGCTTTCAGTACAACAGCTGGGATGTTGTCAGGGCCCATAACCTTTTCAGTATCCAGTTCATTCAACCGTTTCTTGATATCACTTGATGTCCACATCCCAGGAATGAATAATAATTTTAAAAAATCACAAGAATTGATTTGGCTGAAGACTCGTATCTATGATGGTGGGGAACTTGGAAGGAGGCTGAGATGCATCTTCCATTCGGCACTACTGGCTGAAGTTGACTCAGCCTTGACTTTTGGACTTAGGTGCTGGGCTCTGCCATCATTAAGGATGCAGATGCTCATGGAGCCTCCTCCCCCTGTTAGTTGCTTAACCGTCCTCCATTATGTACGACTAGATGTGGCAAGATTGTGCAGCTTCGATCTGATCCTTAGCTGTCTATGGCACGCTGCTTCCGCTGGTTAGCGTGCATACAGTCTTGTGTTGTAGCTTCACCAGGTTGGCACCTCATTTTTAGGTATGCCTCAAGCTGCTTCTGGCATGTTCTTCCACACTCTTCTTTGAACCAAGGTTGATTTCCCAGTTTGATAGTAACAGTACAGAGAAGGATCTGCTGGCCCTCCATCATAAGGCCAGATGTTTGGATGTTTACTGATAAATGAAGTGTTGAGTTCCATTCACAATTCCTCAAATAATGAAGCAGTCAGTGTCCACATGCAGCAAGACCTGGACAATATCCAGGCTTGGGCTGATCGTGGCAAGTAACAGTTGCCCCACACAAATGCTGGGCAATACCATCTCCAACATGACAAAGTCTAGTCACCTCCCCTTGACATTCAATGACATCACCATCACCGAATCTCCCAGCATCAACATCCTGGGGGTTACCATTGACTAGTCACATAAATGCCATGGCTACTAAAGCAGGTCATAGGCTGGGAATTTTGCAGTGAGTGACTTGTCTCATGACTCCCCAAAGCATCTCCACCCCCTAAAGTTACAAGTCAGGAATGTGATGCAATACTCTCCATTTGCCTGAATGGTTGCAGCAGTAACGGTCAAGAAACAGCCCATCCACAAGCTTAAACATTCACTCCCTTCATCACTGGCATATCATAGCTATAGTAGGTACCATCGACAGGACTCGCTGCAATTCACCATGCATCTTCCACAGCACCTTACAAACCCACTGCTTCCACCAGCTAGAAAGACAAAGGTAGCAGGTGCATGGGTTCACCATAATCTCCAAGTCACATCACCATTCTGACTTGGAAATATATTGCCATTCAGCACAATCACCATGTGGACAGCAGCAGCACAAGAAGGTGGCTCACCACCACCTTCAAGGCAATTAGGGATGGGCGATAAATGCTGACCTTGCCAGCGATGCTCACATCTCAAGAACGAATCAAAAAAACTCCAACTAAAAGGATTCAAATGGAATTATGGGGGAGATGGCAAGCAAAAATACTTTAAAGGATCTTCGAGAGGAAAGGCAAGGTACCTGGAGAGGGTTTTCTTTTCAAATACAAGGGCATGCAGCATTTTGAAGGGGAGAAGTATCTGTACAAATGTATTAACATTGCCGGCAAGCAATGGCATAAGGAGGGGTAATTGAGTACTTGGATTAGAAAAGGAAGAGGAGTTGGGTCTGAGAGATGAGATGAGCTTGGTGACAGTTGAGGGGAGAAATGTTGAGTGACATGGAATAGAGGAGGCAACCATTTTAATTGTCTCAATCATGGAGAAAAAGTCGATAAACTCTTATCATTTGGTGTTGGAAGCAAGCTGCATGTTAGTCATCAAAAAGCAGAGCTTGAGAATTGAGGTTGAAATTTGAGGATTTACGCAAGAAAGCGATGCGGTTAATTGAGCCAGATTTAGTACACGTCTAGAGTCAGAGTAATTTACGGCATAGGAGGTGGCCATTCGGCCCATAGAGTCCATGCCAGCTCTCCACAGAAAATCCAGACAGTCCGACTCCCCGCTCGATCCCCGTAGGCCTGCAAGTTTATTTCCTTCAAGTGCCCATCCAATTTCCTTTTGAAATCGATGGTCTCCACTTCTGTCACCCTCGTGGGCAGCAAGTTCCAGAGCCTACTTGTGTAATGTACTATACTTCCTTGATAGTACGCTGTTACCGCCAGGTGAGGAGGGGGTCACAGGCTCCCCTCTTGCCCTTCCTCCTAGTTGACCGCAACAGGGTTTATTCCTTTTTGAACAGCGGTTGTGCTTACCACCTCAGTGAATGCTTGACCTTTTACATTTAATGTGATAGTGAAGGAACCAATCGGACAGGTTTTCTTGAGCTTAAACAAGAGATGAGGTTATTATACTTGACAATTTAAACCCGATCTAAAAAATATTTTAAAAATACGCTATAGATTCACACACACATTCACACGAGAATCATACACACACACACACACACACAAATAGATTACTGAGTGAAAAGTAGATTTTGTGGTTGGATTAGAGTCCGGAATAAATGGAAATTAAATACAGAGTCTGTGAGGTTGGATGATACGGTGGTCTTCCAGCTGAAGTTGTACTCGAAGTCTGGGGTGAATAAATTGAAGCCAAAAGTTGGCAGGAAAACTGGTAGCTGAAAATTGGAACCTTCAAAGAGCAGATAGTTTGGGCACAGTCAAGGTGTATTCCCTCGAAAGGGAAAGGTAGGGCAAACAAATCCGGAGCTCCCTGGCTGACAAAAGAGGTAGAGATTTAAGATAAAGAAGAAAAAGTGTGCTTATGACAGATGCCAGGTACAAAATACTACGGAGAACCAGGCTGAATATAGAAGGCCCAGAGGGGAAGTGAAAAAGCAAATAAGAGAGGCAAAGAGAAAGCATGAAGAAACTGACAGCTAGTATTAAAAGAAATCCCAAAGTTTTCTATAGACATATAAATAGTAAAAGGGTGGTAAAAAGCAGGAGTGGGGCTGATTAGGGACCATAAAGGGGATTTACTCATGGAGGCCGAGGGCATAGCTGAGGTATGAAGTGAATACTTTGCATCTGTCTTTACCAAGGAAGAAGATGCAACCCAGGCAATGGTGAAAGAGGTGGTAATTCAGACACGAGAAGGGTTTAAAATTGATAAAGAGGATTTATTAGATAGGCTATCGGTACTTAAAGTGGACAAAGCACCAGGACTGGAAGATATGCATCCAAGGACACGGAGGGAAGTGAGGGTGGAAATCGCAGAGGCATGGGCCATAATTTCTCAGTCTTCTAGACTTGGGGGTGGTGCCAGAAGACTGGAGAATTGCAAACATTACACCCTTGGTCAAAAAAGGGTGCAAAGGCTAGCCCAGCAACTACAGGCCAGTCAGTTTAACTTCAGTGGTGGGGAAACCTCTAGAAAAAATAATTCAGAAGAAGATTAATAGGCACTTGGACAAATGCGGGTTAATTAAGGAAAGCCAGCATGGCTTTCTTAAAGGAAAACCATGTTTAACTAACCTGCTGGAGTTTTTTGAGGAGGTAACAGAGAGGGTTGATGAGGACAATGCTGTTGATGGGATGTACACGGACTTTCAAAGGCATTTGATACAGTGCCACTCAACAGACTTGCGAGCAAACATATAGCTCATTGAATAAAAGGGATGGTAGCAACATGGATATGGAATTGGCTGAGTGACAGGAAACAAACAGTAGTGGTTAATGGATAATAAAAACAAGAAATGCCGGAACCACTCAACAGGTCTGGCAGCATCTGTGGAAAGAGAAGCAGAGTTAACGTTTCGGGTCAGTGACCCTTCTTCGGAACTAGCAAATATTAGAAATGTCAAAGGTTATAAGCAAGTGAGCTGGGGGTGGGCAAGAGATAACAAAGGAGAAGGCCACATCGCTGACCAGGAGGTCATGGAGCAAAGGCAAGTACAAACATGAAAAACAGCAGTACTTGCTGCTGTTCAATCTTCAGTTCGTTAACACCCTATCTGTACTAATGCTTTGTCTTTCAACACACCATTAACATATTGTTTGCCTTTGCTCCATGACCTCTTGGTCAGCTATGTGGCCTTGTCCAATCTACACCTTCTCCTTTGTTATCTCTTGCCCACCCCTGGCTCACTTGCTTATAACCTTTTACATTTCTAATATTTGCTAGTTCCGAAGAAGGGTCACTGACCCGAAACGTTAACTCTGCTTCTCTTTCCACAGATGCTGCCAGACCTGTTGAGTGGTTCCAGCATTCCTTGTTTTTATTTCAGATTTCCGGCATCCGCAGTATTTTGCTTTTATTTTAGTGGTTATTGGATGTTTTTTGGGCTGGAGGAAGGTTTGTACTGGAGTTCCCCAGGGATCAGTGTTGGGACCCTTGCTTTTCCTGATATATATTAATGACCTAGACCTTGGTATACAGGGCACAATTTCAAAGTTTGCAGATTATACGAAACTTGGAAGCATTGTGAACTGCGAGCAGGATAGCGTAGAACTTCAAATGGGCATAAACAAGTTGGTGGAATGGGAAGACAGGTGGCAGATGAAATTCAATGCAGAGAAATGTGATGTGATCATTTTGGTAGGCAGAGCACGGACAGACAATATAGAATAAAGGGTACAATTCTAAAGGGGGCAGGAGCAGAGGGACCTGGGTGTATACGTGCATAAGTCATTGAAAGTGGCAGGACAGGTTGAGAGAGCTGTTAATAAAGCATACAGTATCCTGTGCTTTATTAATAGGGGCACAGAGTACAAGAGCAAGGAAGTTATGTCAAACTTGTAGAAGACACTGGTTCGGCCTCAGCTGGAGTATTGCGTCCAGTTCTGGGCGCTGCACTTTAGAAAAGATGTGAGGGCATTGGAGAGAGTACAGAAAAGGTTCATGAGAATGGTTCCAGATTTGAAGAACTTCAGTTATGAAGATAGATTGGAGAAGTTATAACCGTTTTCCTTGGAGAAGAGAAGGCTGGGAGGGAATTTGATAGAGGTATTCAAAATCATGAGGGGTCTGGACAGAGAACAGAGTAGACAGAGAGAAACTGTTTGCACTTGTCAAAGGATCGAGAACGAGAGGGCGCAGATTTAAAGTATTTGGTAAGAGAAGCAAAAGTGACGAGGAAAAACTTTTTCACACAGAGTATGGTTAAGGTCTGGAATGCATTGCCTGAGAGTGTAGTGGAGGCAGGTTTAATTGAAGCATTCAAAAAGGGATTGGACTGTTATAGAAAAGGAAGAATGTGCTGGATTACAAGGAGAAGGCGGGGGAATGGAACTGAGTGAATTGCTCTTTCAGAGAGCCGGTGTAGACACGATGGGCTGAATGGCCTCCTTCTGTACTGTAACAATTCTGTGATTTTGGCTGGTCAAAGTGCAGTTTGTGGCTGGTCCACTTGGCTCAGAGCTCTCTTGGAGGCAGACTTGTAGGTGGCTCTCTTCCCCTGGTCTCTGTCGTAGCAATCTGTAGGCTCAGAGGGTCCACAGTCACAGACAGTTTTCAAACTTGTGGTGTTATCTGGAGAGAGTTAGAGAGAGGGAGGCACACAGCCTTTCTGCTGCTGCACAGTCGGAGCTCCTGGCTTGACCCTCTGTTCAAGGAAACTCCCAGCTTTCACAGGGTTGGACAGACGGTCACATGACTGTCTTGGTGTATTGTCTGGAACCTTCTAATGAGATTAAAGGTTTGGAATTGGCTCCCCAGGCCCCCGGATGCCAATATTTACATTTGATGGGGTTTGTTCTTTCAAACTCAAGGTGTTAGAATTGCCTTAAATGTCGTGCTAATGAAACAATCTTAGGTAATTCAATCCCTTAGAGCAAGCCATTGTTCTGGGTCCATGGAAGCCTTGGAACGTGAAAAGGTGTTTCAGATGCAAATTGCAGTGGCCATCTCGGCTGCCAGTTTTTAAAAAAAGTTAACTGCAGGATTTTTTCCATTTAACAATTTAATGTAAATTTCCAACCAATGAATTAATATTCCTTATTCAACAAATCTTCTTTTTCTCGACACCAGCCAACACGAAAACTAGGCTTTTGGGAAATTATGGCCACAAAGTTCATCTCTCTGTGTTAGACCAGATATTCATTATGTATTTTCTTGAACTGACTGTTCAAGATGAGTAACAGTGCTGAATGCACAGCAAGATTGAAATTCCCTCTCCTCCCCTCATCCCTCAATCCACGCTATGTTCTCTCTTTCTTTATTGAACGTACAAACTTGTACTGAGGTACGGATGTACTTCTGCCACTTGTTCCCTGGTGCCCCACGCAAGTAACAATGCTTTAGGTGTGAATGTTGGCTGACTATTTGTCCAGCACCACAGGCACACCAGATCCTGTCCTCACCTGGCTGCTTTACTCTCCCCGACTCAGGGTGCTGAGCACCAAATGAGATTAGCTAACCGCACAGACCAGGGCTCAAACATTGGATCTTGTTGGTTTGTGTAGCTTAATTCCTGACTGGGCAGCAGGTTCACCGAGTGAGCTATTAGGAAACTCCTTATTAAAGTGTGTGCCAGAAAACAACGTACCTGAAAATGCTTGCCATGCTGATAGACAGGCATATCCCATCCCAGATCAACTGAAGAAATAGAATTGCTTCCCATGGCATTCAACCTTAATTAAAACACATCTCTATTTACTACAGTGTTATGCTGTTAGACTGGTTATAAGTGGACAGCTTCCATATGGCTCGAAATAGCAACCAAAATTAAGCTCCGACTTCTCCGTTGCATTCTCAGTTCTTATTTCAGTCCCCCGAGTTGGCTTTCCCACTGCAAGTGTTAAGTGGCAAAAGGATAAGCGCCTTTGTATCCTCATTGTCTTCTTATTTAATTAATGCATTGGGGCAATTAACTACATGGACATGGACATAACTCTGTGTTTGAATTCTTTTAAGTACAGGCTTCCCAATACAAGGACAAATGTCAGCACCAAACATAATCCAACTGTTAGACAGCTGTGCTGAGCCAGCTGAAGCTGAATGGGGAAATAGCTCCATGCTTAATACCACTACTGGCCAATTTCAATAAAAACATTTGTTTTACAAACAGTACCTGCAAAATCACAGCATATTTATTCATTCCCTACAATTTAGATTTACTGCATTTTTTAAATTCACAATCGTCCCATGGTCCTTCACACAGGGGGAGAAGGAAAACAGATAAAAGGAATAAATCCATGGAGTTGGGCAACAGAGGGGGGCGGGGGGTGGTGGGGGTGGAAGAACTCAACTGCCCAAGTTTAAAGTACGACTCGCTGACGGGACTGCTCTTTTATTTCTGGTTGTACAATCTGAGGAGCAGTCGTATCTAGCGAACAAGGACACAGGGAGAATGGCATCCAGGTCATCTAATCAACAGCAAGAGAAACGATTCAAGCATTTATTGTTTATCCGTCATGGTTTTTCAAACTGGGTAGACACTTCAGAAATTAACACTACCAGAGTCTCATAGTACATAACAAGGTAGTTTCACTGTGGCTTTAACCTTTACCTGGGAACAAGATGAGCCATCAAGGCTATTATAAACTATATACTGGATTGGAGCATGTGTGTAGTTTTGTTCAAGGTGCTTCCAAGCACAAAAAAAAACTTTTTTTTGGCAATACTATATTCTCCTAGCCTTTATTTTGCAGTTCAATACATATAAAACTGTTTTTGTTTAAACATAGCCAGGAATGAGATAGTAAGTGGCCGAACAAAAGGCAAAATATTGTAAATACTTTAATGTGAAATTTCTCTAAATATTTGCAGATCATACAAAATAGTAGACAACAAACTTGATACAGAGCAGTTCGAAGTCAGACGACATGGCACCAAGGAATGACCTTTAACAAGAAAGATTCTAACAGGTGGCTGGTGTCTATCATAAATAATTGCATTAACCTCTAACAGTGAAAACCAATGAATGCACCATCTTTTCAACAGCAAGTACTGAACCTAGTCTGACTACCCACCCCCTCCTGCGTGGGGATGAAATTCTAGCCCGCTTCACTTCAAAAATGACAAGGTACTAATAGTCTAAGCCACTCATCTGCTATTTTAAGACGTATAACAACTCTTCTCTGGGTACACGATTTCAAACTACCTCACGCCACAAAAATTTCTTAAGCCGCACTGCGAGACATGCAAGATTTTTAGGCTAACTTGAGGGCAATTTATTGTTTTACAACATGGCCTTGCATTCCAGGTTTCTGGTGTAAATGTTTACTTTCTTCGAATTATCACCTTCAGGTGTTCATGAATTGTTGAAACTCCCTGCAGCCTTGAAGGAAGACACAATCACCCTTAATGACTAATTAGATTTCCCAGTGACACCGTCATCTGGCTCTTAGTCACAGTTTTTGTTGACCTCTAACCCAAAAAGAAACCAATGTTTTGACAAAAGAGACAGCTGTTCCCAAGGTTGCAACCTTGCCCTGAAAGACAATCACTTTGACCGTGGCCAAAAATGCAACGAGGTGGTACAGGATGACAGGGATGATGGTACCAAGCCATGTCATTGATACTAGTAAGGGAATGTCACAGCTTAAGTTTAACATAAAGCAATTGCCTGCATCCCTGTCAACCGGCACACGAATAAACTGCTGCAAATGGCATCACCACCCGCAAAGCATGCTGCTGACACCCTCCAAGGCAGACGAATAACAGATCAGTTTCCTGCCAGCTGTAAGTAGCTGACAGTTGAACTTAAGGGTCTCATTCTTCCCTCAGAACTCAGCAGGGTTCAAGGATGTACAGTGGAAACTGGATGAATGCACACCTGATACAAAGTATAGAATTCTAACAGGCTGGCTCAATTTGCGCCTACTGTACTGAAGTATTAAATAGAGATTTATCATCAGGACTTAGCCACATGGACTCGTGAACCAAGCCAGAAGACTTCTTTCATCAGCTCTCTCAAATTAAAACTCACGCTCATATCACATTGAACAATGATGCCTAAAGTGTAATTAAAACTAATGGAAACATTCATAATTGAATATGTAAGGCTTGACAAATATACTAGTGGAGAATCATTTCTCCACAGCTAGTATACAAACTGGAAGCAAAGTTGGATACATATTCATTTTCACTGGGGCCATTCTTCATGGGTAATGTAGTAAGTTGCTAAATAGTCAGCTCTTGTAAAACATGTAATGCAACCTTTGAATGAATGCAGATTCAAAAAGGAATTATGTGCCTATGCAGAGATGGTACTGAAAGTTTTAGAGCTACCAGCCATACTGTCCTCTAATTATGGATTCAACAGCTTGAAGCATTACAAAACAATCCTTAAGATGTTAATCTCAGACAACAAATATGCAAAGACCACTGCGAATGCCTTGTGTTCTGTTGACTATTGCTTTCCTCTGATGGAGTACTGGTGTCCATTTAAACTGTGGTACAATTTGCTCTCAAAAAAAAAAATCCTTGATGGATTGGACACTGTTAAAGACCCACAAGGAACTGCAGCCAGTCTGAAAGGATGCAGGATGGGTGATTTTGTACATAAAATACCAAAATCATCCACAACAGATGAAATAAAAATGGCTACTTTCAGGACGCAAGAGGATAATTGACATAACTCAAAGAAAAAAAAATGAAACGTTTTGTGGTGCACATCCAGGACAAAGACTGAGAGAGAATGGAAGCTGCAGAAGACAATGTGCCTACTCTGTTGTTAAACATTGAAAAGAACAGAACTACACTGCATTCCTGCATTGCAAATGTCTATTTGCGTGGAGGCTGAACAAGGAAGGCTCACTATTGCACCTTCAATTCAGAATGGGAGAGGAGATGGAATTATCTCCAGAGGCAGTTTGTCAACGCTATCTATGAATATGTAGCAATTTAAAATTGCAAATTTAGCTGTTTCTGCATCTCGGATTAATGTTCAAACTGCCCAAAGTAGTTTGGGACTGAATTTCCCATTTAGCTTCACAAATTGACGAAAATGGCACTCTCAATGGTGATGCATGCATTTACACATCACTTACATGGACAATTGCAAGCACAATCCTCAGCAAATGTACAGAATGTGTGCACTGCATGCATAAATGTGCATTACACTGCAGCACTTACAAAATAATACATCCTCAGAGGGTTCTGGCCAGCAATCCTCTGGAGGTTAAAAACATTTTGCTGGTTCTAGTCCAAGCTATTATAAAGCATTTAGCAGAACACAGCCGAAGAGGATTAGTCATGTTACAGAAACTTTGGGAGCTTCCCCTCCCCCCACCACCAAATCTATATCACTTTTAAATGTCACAATGTGCAAGATTAAGAATGCAATTTAAATGTGCCCAACATACACACTAAACAGAACTACAACTGCGGATGCCTATTTCTACACAATGCTCTGTTGTTGACAGATGCCAGGCTAAAATTAAAAAGGGTGTCCAATTAAAATATTTAATATTCAAAATGATCAACTTGGGTTTCAGAAAGATCTTCAATCTTGTACTTCACTGGTCTCCATGGACTAATTTAGCAATTAGCATGATGCATAGCCAACATGTAGTGTTGAATTGCAGTAGGGCAGGGGGGAATGGTGGTGGTGGTAGAGGCTCCATACTCTGTCCACTTACAACTAAAAAGAAATTTTGAGGGATAACTTTTTTTTTAAAATTATGAACCTATAACCCAACCAGCGTCTAGGAGAGGACTGGGCTGAAATGTGAGTCATTGGAAATATGGATAGGGCAGGGTGCAAATAGAAGTCAGGGATTACAAGGATTAGGCACAATGGCCGAATTGAGTTACGTACAGATGCAGCAGAAAAGGCATAGGCTAAGCTCTGCATTAAGAAATGAAGAGGTTGGCCTGGGGAAGTGGCACTTGGGGCTTGGAGCAGGGAGACTGGACACAGGAGTCAATTTGGAAGCAGCCAGCATTAAATGCGGGATCAAGCATAGCTGTTGGACAATAATGTTAGCAACAGCCAATGAGAAGATGTCACTGGGGGGCACTACCAAATTAAAAGAAATTGTCATAGAGACCAATGACTGGAAAGGTTTATCGGCCCTGTGCTTCACAAAGACTAATAGGGTCACGTAAAAATGGTGGAAAGGTACAAATCAACAACAAAAAAAATCAGAAAATTAAACTAATGTAGGAATTACAACTGGAGCTTCATTTAATTAACACAAGTTCCCAATAGGACCTAATTGAAGACGGTCCTTTTTGTTGGACTATACAACTTTCTGGACTTAGGCCACCCCTCAAAGATCATTTAGTACAGAGATCTTTGACGAGAAATGAGAAAAAAACATTAAGGAGGAAGTTGCCACAGGTGAGCACAGTACAGGAAGCAGAGATCACAGAAATCAAGGTTTCTGAGTTTTTGGAAAAACAGACACCATCATGGATGTCAAAAACAGCAGTAAAAATCCTAAAATTCCAAATTCCATGTAGCAAAAACACAAATGGACCTATTTGGTCAGCATAAGCCACACCTTGAACATCACGTAAATAGACACCATTCCTGGAATCTGTCATTTAGACAGTTGTTTTTTTCATGTAAATGACAAATGAGGAAATTTGGAATAATTTAACTTCTGTCTTGTGATATGTTGGAAACTCAAAACAGCTCTTCAACCTCCACCCTACAATTTAAAACTGTGGAGAACCCTGTGCAGACAAAAGCAACTTCACTGAAATCTAGTTTGAGAAGATTTAGATAATGCATTGCATTCAAACAATTAAAAAGAAAACAGTCATACCGCATAACCATTTAAGGGAATTGGGAAGTAAACAAGGCTTTGTCTATCATATAGTCAAACACATCCATTACCAAGGGGTCAGCCAAGGGTTTTTCCCAATGGTACTTTCTTTTCAATATTACTTTATTACAGTCTAAATCTTTTTAAAAATTTGTTCATCGGATGTGAACATCGCTGGCAAGGCTGCATTTATTGCCCAACCCTTGAGAAGGTGGTGGTGAGCCGACTTCATAGCAGTCTATGTGCCATGGTGCAGTTAGGGCAGAAGTTCCAGGATTTTGACCCAGCAACAGTGAAAGAGCGGCAATATCGTGTTTAACTAACTTGCTTGAGTTTCTGATAAGGTAACTAAGAGGGTCGATAAGGGTATTGCGGTTGGTGTGGTGTATGTGGACTTCCAAAACACATTTGATAAGATGCCCATAACAAGCTTGTCAGCAAAGTTAGAGCTCATGGAATAAAAGGGTCAATAGAAGCATGGGTACAACATTCGCTGAGTGACAGGAAACAGTACTGGTGAGCAATTGTTTTTCAGACTGGAGGAAGGTATATAGCGGGTTTCCCCAGAGGTCAGTGATATATATTAATGACCTAGACTACAGTGTACAGGGCACATTTTCAAAATTTGCAGATGACACAAAACTTGGAAGTATTGTGAACTGTGAGAAGGATAGTGATAGACTTCAAGTTAACACAGGCTGGTGGAATGGGCGGACACGTAGCAGATGGAACTTAATGCAGAAATGTGTGAAGTGATTATTTTTGGTAGGAAGAACGATGAGAGGCAATATAAAGGGTACAATTCTAAAGGGGATGCAGGAACAGAGGACCTGGGGGGTATACGCGTACGAATCATTGAAGGTGGCAGTGTAGGTTGAGAAAACAGTTAATAAAGCTTTATAAGTAGGGGCACAGAGTACAAAAGCAAGGAAGCTATGATAAACCTGTATAAAACATTGGTTTGGCCTCAACTGGAGCAGTGCCCAATTCTGGGCACCACACTTAAGGAAAGATATTAAAGCATTAGAGAGGCTGCAGAAAAGATTCAAAAGAATGGTTTCAGAGATGAAAAACTTCTGTTACATGGATAGATTGGAGATGCTGGGTCTGCTCTCCTTGGAGAAGGTTCAGAGGAGATTTGATAGAGGTGTTCAAAATCATAATGCCTGGACAGAGCAGATAGGGAGAAACTGCTCCCATTGGCGAAAGGATCGAGAACCAGAGGATACCGATTGAAGGTGAGTAGCAAAAGAAGGACGGCGACATGAGGAAAATTTTTTTATGCATTAAGTGATTAGGATTTGGAATGTTCTGCGCGACAGCGTGGTGGAGGCAGATTCAATCAAGGCCTTCAAAACAGAATTGGATAATTTGCAGGGCTATGAAGAAAAGGCCGCACGGTGGGACCAGCTGAGTTGCTCTTGCAGAGAGCTGACAGGGACACAACAGTCCAAATGACCTCCTTCTGTGTTGTGCCCATTCTATGATGCTACATTTTCAAGTCAGGATGCTGAGTAACTTGGAGGTGAACAAGCTGATGGTGGTTTTCCCATGCGTCTGCTGCCCTCATTCTTTTAGGTGGTAGAGGTCGCAGGTTTGGAAGGTACTGTCGAAGAAGCCGTTGCAAGTTGCTGCCATGCATCTTGTAGATGGTACACACTGCTATCAATGTGCGCCATTGATGGAGGGAGTAAATGTTTAAGCTGGTGGATGTGATGCTGCCCAAGCGGGCTGCTTTCTCCTGGATAGTGTTGAGCTTCTAGAGTGTTGGATCTGCACTCATCCAGACAAATGGAGAATATTCCATCACCCTCCTGACTTGTGGCTTGTAGATGGTGGGCATACTTTGGGGAGTCAGGAGTTGACGCACACCATTCTGACTTGGAAGTATATCGCCATTCCTTCACTTTCGCCGATTCAAAATCCTGGAACTCCCTTCCTAACATGTATCTACACCACATGAACTGCAGCGGTTCAAGGAGGCGGCTCGTCACCACCTTTTCAAGGACAATTATGGATGGGCAATAAATTCTGGCCTAGCCAGCAATGCCCGCATCCAGTGAAAGAAAAGAAAAGTGTTACTCGCTGCAAAATTCCCGGATCTGACCTGCTCTTGTAGCCATAGTATTTACATGGCTGGTCAATGGCAGCCTCGAAAATGCTGATGGTGGGGGATTCAGCAATGGTAATGCCATTGAATATCATGGGGTCATTGCCTGGCACTTAATTGGCAAGTTACATTTGTGCCACACATCAGCCCAAGCCTGAATCGTGTCCAGATCTTGCTGCATGCAGGTGGAGATTGCTTCAGTATCTGAGAAGTTGCAAATGGTACAGAACACTGTGCAATAATCAGTTAACATCCCCACTTCTGATCTTATGATTAAGGGAAGGTCATTGATGAAGCAGCTGAAGATAGTTGGGCCTAGGACACAACCCTGAGGAATTCCTGCAGCGATGTCCTGGGGATAAGATTATTGGCCTCCAACAACCATCTTCCTTTGACTCAAACGAGTGGAAGACTTCCCCCCCGATTCCCATTGACTTCAATTTTGCTCGGAGTGCTTAACGCCACACTCAATCAAATGCTACCTTGATGTCAAGGGCAGTCACTGACCTCACCTCTGGAATTCAGCTCTTTTGTCCATGTTTGGAACAAGCTGAGTGACCCTGATGAAACCCAAACTAAGCATCAGTGAGCAGGTTACTGGCGAGTAAGTAGCGCTTGATAGCAATATCGACAACATCTTCCATCACTTTGCTGCTGATTGAGTGTAGACTGATGGGACAGTAATAGGCTGGATTGGATTTGTCCTGCTTTTTGTGGACAGGACATTCCTGGATAATTTTCCACATTGTCGGGTAGATGCCAGCATTGTAACTGTACTGGAACAGCTTGGCTAGGGGCGCAGTTAGTTCTGGAATCTTCAGTACAGCAGCTGGGATGTTGTCAGGGCCCTTAGCTTTTGTTGTATCCAGTATCTTCAGCTGTTTCTTGATGTCATGTGGAGTGTGATGTAAAACATCACTCTGTAAAGAGCATATTTTTGATCAATATGCTGGCAAAAACTATTCGGAAAATTTTTAGGATCAATTTTCCATCAAGTTTTTCCAAATTACACAAGACCAATGCTGATAAATTTAGATGGGTCACTGTGCACAATGCCTAGCAGATGTTATGAAGCTTTAACCATTTCCATCCAGATCAACTCTAACTGGTCAATATTTTTCCATTATCTTCATCAAACTCAAGCACTTAATGGGCATCACGTTGGTGCAACTGCAAGGACAGGTGCAAATATGAAATGGTGCAAGTCTTTTGCTTAAATTCTAGAGACCATTTAAAGTAAAAAGTAAAGAGTACGTGTTTCTTTTTATGAACCATCTTCCAAGGAAAAAAGTATTTAGCTAATCTTTTGTTTTGAAAAAACACCTGCATCACACAAATGCTTCACGTGACATCATGAAGAAAAGGAATTGCAGTCATTCTAGTTTTTCTCCCTCCCCAGTTTGCCAAACACATTTTCTTAGTGTCATTTTAACAAAAGAAAAGCTATTAAAGTGATTCTTATGGCTCCAATAGTACACATGGCGATGGTAGAACAGGCAAGCCCCCGATTTAATCCCCAGCCTGCATAGTGTTAGCTGATTTCAGCAGCAAGAGCATTCAAATTGATTCCAGTGTCCCGGTCCAAGAAGAAAAAATGATCCAATGTCTCCTGGTGAATAACCGTAGATCAATGAGTACAGGACTGTGCTCAGCTGTAAGGCCTTCCAACATGAACAACTTGCATTTATAAAGTGACTTTGACATGATAATAAAATGCCTAAGGTGCTGTACAAGAGCAGTAACAAATTTTGACACCATGCCACAGGAGATATTTGGGCAGATGACCAAACGCTTGATCACAGAGGACAGTCTTAAGGAGAGTCTTAAAGGATAGGAGAGAGGTAGAGAGTTGTAGAGATCTGGGGAGGGTTGTCAGGCTGGAAGAGGTTGCAGAGAAAGAGGGGTGAGGGCATGGAGGGATTTGAAAACAAGGATAAGAATTTTACAATAGAGATGTTGCGAGAATGTGAACTAATGATGGTCAGTGAGCACACGGATGATGGATGAACAGGACTTGGATCAAGTAAGGATATGGGCAGCACTGTTTCAGATGAGTTATGTTTACTGAGGGTGGAAGATGGGAGACCAGCCAGGAAAGCATTGGAATAGTGAATGGATGAGGATTTCAGACGATGAGCTGAGGAGGGCTGGAATCAGGCAACGTTAGAAATGAGAATAGGTAGTCTTAATGACGGAGCGGACATGTGATTGGAAGCTCATTTCAGGGTCAAATATGATACCAAGTATGTCTGGTTCAGCTTCAGACAGTTGCCACAGGTAATTGCAGACAGGTAAAGAAGGATGAGAGAGATAAATAACTTGTCATAATCACAGTCACATTTGTGACTTTGATGAGGACCATTTCAGTACTGTGGCAGGAAGGGGAAACCTGATTGAAGGGATTCATGAGTAGAGTTGCAGGAAAGATGGGCACATATTTGGATGGTGAAACACAAACAAGGACTCTTGAGACAAAGAGGAAGTTGAAGATAGGGTGGTAGCTTGCAGTAGGTTCAAGGGTGAGGTTTTTTTTTGAGGAGGGGATGACAGATTTGAAGGGGAGGGGGAACCATTTACAATATTAGAATGGGGCCAGGGAGGGAAGTTGGGTGGTCAGCAGTTTGATGGGAATCTGGTTGAGAGAGCAGGAGGTGAGTCTCAAATAGACTGCCAATACTCAACACACGCAGGGTTCACATGAAGGGGTCCATGGAACAATGGGCTAGAAACACTAATCAATTATGAAACTACACCTTTGGAAGAGACGCTCCCTTAGAATGGAAAGAACAGCAAGCAAATACCATATAAATCCTGGTACAGATTTCTTCTGCTAACTCATAACCCAATTCATAGTTAGGAGGGCAGGCTGAACAGCCCTTGGACACAAATCAGTATCTCTTTGAAATCATCTGGAAGAGCATGTCAGCATCGTGCGAATCATGGCTACACCAGATTTATGCCCAGGGTGGCATTAAAGTGCCAGCCTAGAACTACAGCAATTTGCAGTGAATGTAAAGCCATTAATGTAAAGAATCCTTCCCAAGACTTTGTTGTTAAGTACTTCATATTTGAATATAATGAAAGCTTCAGTCAACTTCTAAACAATGCATTAGATCAAAGTGGCACCAGTTTTAAATACATACATGGTCTAAAGTTTCAGCTGTAAACTGATTCCTCCAGTTCAGATTAATATTAGCACAAAGAAAGTTTCACATATGCATTCCCAGAATGGCAACTGTAAATATATTGCCAACCCTTGCATGTAGGGCACTGTGCACATGCCTTTGCACCTGACCAGAAGGAGGTCCAATTACATCAATTAATCTCTTCTGTTATATGCTGGAGAAAGCTTGAACTCAAGAAGCATTCAGACATGCTGCAAATAAAAGGGCTCTCTAATTTAATCTCGCTATTTTTTTAAACCGTATTCAAATCCAAGATTGCAATATGCGAAGGTTTATTTGCAATACTTTCAAAGTATCACCTCCTCCTTTAGAAGGAGGCCTGCAGCCTATGTTCTGAAACAGACTTGTACCCCTCTACACTAACTGTTCTATCAAGCGCTCCTCTGCAATGTAAATGAAAATATTTCTAAATCTAAAATGGAATAACCGATTGCATGGTTAGAAGCGGATGAGAATATACA
The DNA here is from genome assembly GCF_036365525.1 of Heterodontus francisci. Taxonomy (NCBI): domain Eukaryota; kingdom Metazoa; phylum Chordata; class Chondrichthyes; order Heterodontiformes; family Heterodontidae; genus Heterodontus; species Heterodontus francisci. Next base: position 52,823,429 of record NC_090380.1, read on the forward strand.
AAACCTCAAAACAAAAAAGTCCCATATATTTTTTGCTGTTGGACCACTAACAACCACTTATTTTACATTAAGCCTGGAATGTAATTAAATATTCAAAAGCAATATGCAAATGAAGGTATCTTTAAAACCCGACCCCACCCTCATCATGTCAAATAGTTTAACATCTGATGTTTGCTTACTTTTACTTGCTCACAGTGAGTCAAAGGCTACACCTTTGAGAGCGCCTCAGATATGTTAAGTGTTTTTGATTGATTCCTAGAAAATAAAAGTATTTTCCTTAAAACTTGCAGGAAGATAAACAAAAATTATTCTTTTCTATCCGAACAACCTCATACATCCCCAGATTATACTCCATCCATCACCTTGTTGCCCACTCACTTAACCTGTTCATATCTCTTTGCAGCCTCTTTGTGTTCTCCTCATAGCTTGCACTCCCACCTAGCTTTGTGTCATCAGCAAACTTAGATACACTACTCTCGCTCTCACTGTCTAAGTCATTAATATAGATTGTAAATAACTGAGGCTCCAGCATTGATTCTTGCGGCACTCCACTAGTTACAGACTGCCAACTTGAAAATGCCTGTTTATCCCGAATCTTTGCATCTGGTCTGTTAACCAATCCTCTATTCATGTTAACATATTACCCCCAACTCCATGAGCCCTTAGCTTGTGTATTAACCTGCATGGATGCTGCCTGACCTGAGTATTTCAGGTATTTTCTGCTTTTATTTCAGATTTCCAGCATCTGCAGTATTTTGCTTTTGTACAGTCCTATTTTCTTATTTGAAATGCACTAGTGGTTGAAAGCAGTTGACTATATCTCCTCACATACATCTATGCAAGCACCTAGAAATATTTATGATTAACGGCAAGACTAACCAGTTACAAACTATACCACAGCTTGCTGTTCATAGGCTCTGCCCCCTTCACCCTAGTGCATCAAGTGGAATATTACAAAGAATGAAAACCTTAATTTTAAATGAAGAAAAAGTTGCTGATTGGCATATTCTTTGCCAGCTCAGTTCTGATTGTTTGCTGTTTTATAAGGTTTGAAGAAACCATTTGCCAATATCAATCAGGTTTTAAGCCAGCACAGAAAATTAGCATTCTGCAAACTTAGTCTGAACTACATGGGTCTTAACTACATAAAAGAATCGATAATATTTCAGTGCTTCAAGTTATCAATAATTAAGGCAGAGAACCAAATCTCCAGCATATCACATGTCAAGAATAAACAGAATAATCTTATGGTCCATGTTGTAGTAAATTCTTACAGAATTGTGGATTTTAAAAAATCATTCTCGAAACTTGGACTAGAAAGGCCAACATTTATTGTCCATGTCCGGTTGTTCTGAGGTGGTTGGCCTTCTTCAACCTCTGAAAATTAGCAGTAACTTGTGAGGCTACGTCAGAGGGCAGTTAAGAGTCAAACACATGGGACTGGAGTTGCATATAGACCAGACTGGGTAAGAACAGCAGATATCTCATCTCTAAAAGGCATTAGCAAACCAGTTGGGTTTATACAACAATTCAACAGCTTCATGGTTAGCTGTTACCTATACCAGCTTTTTAGTTCTATATTTTAAAATGAATGTTGAATTCAAATTCTGTAACTGGTCATGGTGGGATTTGAACTCCTCTGAAATCTAAGTGCATACCTCTGTATTACTACACCAGTAACATAGCCACTACGCTACAGGTTGGCTTTCCCAAATGCAGTGGGTAATTAAACGATCTGGTATGGCATTTAGCCATACTCACCAGATTTATACTGAACTATCCATCATTAGCAGGGCAGCATTGAAAGCATAAGAAAGCATTTGTTCCTGCTCCAAAATGCTATCTGGCAAACGTTTGCCAGAAAAGAGTACATGCTTAAGGACCAGGGTCAAGCTTGTCTGTGATGACAAATATCCATCTGTTAGTTACTATCTCAGGCTTGCATATACAGAATAGTCCCCAGGGCAAGGCGGTGGGGGTGGGGGGGTAGAGAGAGGAGGCAGCATTAAGAGATATTGCTGATTAGAAAGCAAATTCCAGCACAATCCCCAAAGTTAGGAGAGTAAAGAGAAAGGGTGGAGGTGACACGATAAGTAGGAAAGAAAAATGGGACAAAAAGAACCAAAAAATGTCTAACTAGTTTATTTTAGTTTCATATTTGTCAGGTTTTTTTTTGGATCAAACTATTGGCCTAACACATTTATATCAGCAAGTCTCTACTACAAGGCTATTCATATTCCATTTTTCACTGTTTTGGGTATTTATTCTAGGAAGTATTTAGAAATGACCTTTGTATTCTTAATAACTGGCAGATCATCTCTAGATATACAAACTGCGCTCTGTTTGCTCAGATCACATTTCACATACCAAAGCTACTGACTGTCAGGATTAAATTATGGCTGTTAACATAACCATCATTCTAACACAATGCCAATTTATTGACAAGATAATAGTTTTAATTTTTCTGAGAAATCACTGTACGTCAGCCACATAGCCAAAGATCTCAGGTGGTGTAAATGAACATGCGTACGAGCTCCAGTAATGTCTGCAGCAAGATCGTAGTTATAATTTCAGTCAATTAACTCAAGATAGCTATTTAAAATTGTACTGTGGTATATAGGTGACAATTTGGAAGAGAATCATTGAAAGAATCCATTTGCTACACTGCACTTTATTTGGAGGGGGGGGGGGGGGGGGTAAAGGAGGGTGACACCACTCCAAAATGTGAAAAATCCAGTTTACCCTAACAACGAAAGCTTTCCCCTGCAATGTGGATCTAAGCCAACTGCTTTAAATTAAACCAAGGTCTCCTATTCCAGCTGTCATTACATTAGAAGGTAATGACAATTTCAGCAAAGCAGCCTTTTACCACGTTAATGCCAGCACGCTCAGATACATAAAATGAAAGGGCCAGCCCAGTTATTAATCATTACCTACACGTAACAAAATAAATCAGTCACTTATTAGGATACAAGAATAAATCAAGGAAAAATGGACAGCTTTGATTGACTGCAGCTACCTTATGCCGATTGATTTGCTTAATCTAATCACATAATCAAAACAAGCAATGGTATTATGGCATTCCTACTGCAACAGACACACATTGGACAAGATCCATCAGCAGTGTTTCACACCAGTGGCAGGAAAAGCAGAGTCTCACCCTGGAGTAAACTGTGGGCTGAGCACAAAGCAGCACTGGCAGCAAACTCATGAACAGCTTTCTGCTAGTCTACTAAAAGACTAGCCATCGCTGAATAGTCTGCACGCATTCACTTTCCAGACTCAAATGAAGAATCCCACCTGAGGTGAGGTGCTTGGAGCCACTTCTGGAACCACATGCCAACCTGACTCACTTTCAGGAGAGGACAACAGAAAAGTTATGGGCAATGGGAAAGAAGAGGTCAGCTCTGGACAAATGTAGATACAGAGCATTAAGTTACAATGATCATAAATCTATTTGTGACATAATTAGTATTACAACAAAGAGGATGAACCTCAAGTGATTTAAAATGAAAATTGAAGCCCACATTGGTTACCTGATTTGATCAATTGTCCTACTGTTGGAAAATGCAACAGATGTACATGCATTTTACTTCATATCGAGTGTGTCTGGAATTATATACATAACACTCTGATACATGGTGATGGATTTCTGTGTTCTGATTACATTGAGAGATTCAATGTTTGTTTGGGTCAGTTGGTAGCACTCTTCCCCTTGAGTCAGATGTACTGGGTTCAAGCTCAACTCTAGGACATGAGCGCATAATTTACTGCACTGAAATGTCAGCTTAGAAGAACAAACCTGCATTTATATAGCATATTTACAGCCCATTAATTACTTTCATAATGTGGTAATACTGTTGTTTTGTAGATGGAAGTGTTGAGTGTTCCCCACTGTTGGCCGTGCCATCTTTGAGACGGGATTTTAAATCTGCCTGCTTATTAAGGTGGATGTAAAAGATCCTGTGGCATCAAAGAAAAGCAGGAGCTTTTCCAATGTTCTGGCCAACATTCTTCTTTCAAAGCAGGTTAATTGTTCATTTTGTTCACTTGTAGCTTGTGGAACCTTGGAGTACGCAAAACTGGATGCTGAATTTGCATCATAACAGTGACTGCACTTCAAAAATAATTCATTAATGGTGAAGTGCACTGGGACACCTCAGGACATGAAACGTGCTATATATAAATATGCTTTCTTCTCTTTATTTTCAATCAATGGCTCCGTTTTTAAATTTTAAGGTTACATATAAATGTAGAGATCAGGTTATTGATGAGACAATGAGATAGGTCATGTTTCTGTTGCTTTGAATATCCATGGAGAAATTTCATGGTCAAAGACACATCATTTATGGTGCTGCAACAGGGTGACAGACAGCTTCAGAGGGCAAACTGAAGGATGAGACACCTCAGACTCTGCTCTTGCCTCTCCTGGTGGCAACGCAAAACCAAAACTTACAGAAGCCTTACATACGAATTAGGAGCAGGAGTAGGCCACTTGGCCCCTCGAGCCTGCTCCGCCATTCAATAAGATCATGGCTGATCTGATTGCAACCTCAACTCTACATTCCTGCCTACCCCCAATAACCTTTCACCCCTTGGACCACCTTGGAGCAGCTGAACTGTCAATTATCTCATCAGAAATAATACATTGTACAGAGCACCAAAAATGATGAAAGAAAATCAAAAATGCTTTACTATTTAGTATCAGGCTCAAAACATGTTGCATTTAGTCTAACCCAAAGACGCTTGTTGGTAAACTAAATCATTCAACTAATCCTACTACAGCACAGAACAGAAATGCAGGAGATAATTATTAAAAGATGAAGAGAAACTGGACAGGGGTAGAAACAGGGAATGCAAGAGGTACCGTTTGTTGAAAGCCATTAGTACTTCTTTGTGGGATGGCACAAGGACTAGGGAACACAGATTGAAGGTTTTGGGCAAGAGATGCAGGGGGAATATATATATATATATTTTTTTTTAAAGAGATACAGCACTGAAACAGGCCCTTCGGCCCACCGAGTCTGTGCCGACCATCAACCACCCATTTATACTAATCCTATACTAATTCCATATTCCTACCACATCCCCACCAGTCCCTATATTTCCCTACCACCTACCTATCCTAGGGGTAATTTATAATGGCCAATTTACCTATCAACCTGCAAGTCTTTTGGCATGTGGGAGGAAACCCACGCAGGCACAGGGAGAACTTGCAAACTCCACACAGGCAGTACCCGGAATTGAACCCGGGTCGCTGGAGCTGTGAGGCTGCGGTGCTAACCACTGCGCCACTGTGCCGCCCATGGAAGCACTTTTTTATGGCGCGTGGTATGACCTGGAACTCGCTGCCCACAAAGGTGGTGGAAGCAGAGATAATCAATGACTTCAAAAGGAAATTGGAAGGCCACCTGAAAGAAATAGACTTGCAGGGCTGTGGGGATCGAGCGGTGGAGTGGGACTGATTGAATAGCTCTTTAGAGAGCCAGCATGGACTCGATGGGCTGAATGGCCTCCTTCTGTGCAGCGAATGACTATGACTCTACGAGAGAGCTCTAAGCCCATTGAAAATCACTGCCCCTGTTGTGATAGTGTCAGCTATGGCTCAGTTGGTAGTACTCCCGCCTCTGAGTCACAAGGACAAGTTCAAGTCCCATTCCAGGACTGAGCACAAAAATCAAGGCTGACACTCCAGTGCAGTACTGAGAGAGAGTGCTGCACTGTCGAAGGTGCAATCTTTCAGGCGAAAAATTAAACCAAGGCCCTGTCTGCCCTCTCGGGTGGGCATAAAAGATCCCTTGGCACTATTCTGAAGAGGAGCAGGGGAGTTATCCCTGGTGTCCTGGTCAATATTTATACCTCAAACAACATCACAAAAACACAGGTTATGTGGTCATTACCACATTGCTGTATGTGAGAGCTTGCTGTATGTAAATTGACTGCCAGATATCCTACATTACAACAGTGACTACACTTCAATAAGTACTTAATTGGCTGTAAATTGCTTTGGGATGTCCTGTGGTCATGAAAGGTGCCATATAAATGCAAATCTTTATTTTTAATGAACCATCTCAGGGTGCACGGTATTTCTCCCCATCGTTGACATCACTGGAGGCAAAGAAAGCTGACTGAGTCGTTTTCTACTGAGGTCAAAATAAAATGTTTTGTAATTTAAAAAAAAAACAAGACACATTTAATGAAAATAGTAAATGTTTTAAACAGAACAAAACATACACGCACCCACTCTAACTTCTCTTGCTTTTTAATATCTAATCTTTAGGGTATATACATAGGACATCATTATGGGACAAAACATGGTTTATATGTTTTACATCACTTCTAAAAACAGGGCAGAATGTATACACCAGCTCTTGCTCTCTGCATCGCCATGTAGCACATTAACATTGAGATGTCACAGACATGTCCAAAGCTAATTACAGACTGAGAACAGGAATTGAATTGTTAATTATGGGAAGTATCTGCAACCTAAATCCAACTTTCCCAGAATACATTTTCTCCTTCACATGAAACCGCCAATACCCAGGTAATGACACAAAAACAAGGATGAGTTACTCTCATAAACTTAGGCACTCGACATTTGCCAGTTCAGCTGTCCGTCTGTAAAATACAGAATTAATTTGCACTTGTTATAGCAAGTTACCAATTAATGCAATTCAGAGAAAAATGCTGACTATTAATAACCTTTCAGATCAACAGATGTGCATAAAGCACAGCTTTGAACTGTGTCAACATAATAGTGCTGAAGTTGAGTAAAGTGTCTAACAATACCAGATAATTGTGATAATCTGCTGCCACGCATGCTCAACATGCCCTAATGGCAGCAGAGATTGTTGAGTTTAGCAATGATGTTTCAGCTGACTTATGTGAGCAGTCAACATGAAATGTGTGTGGAAGACTGGGCTGGACAAAAGAATAACCCAACAATGTTAAGAATCTTGGCCAAATGATCCCTACAACCATTATTCTTCTCTGACAGAATTCTATCCTAGGATAGCATGACAGCCTTTTCACCATGACCTTTTGCCAAGAGGAACAGCTAAATTTGAAACCAAGGAGGAAAATTTTCAAACATAACTGTGAATTTCAGCAATGAAATGGAGCCAGAACAGCTGCAATATCCAAAATTCCTCCCTTTCCAGATCTCAAATCTCTGCAAAACTTAGTGCTTTAGAGCAAAAGTTCAGATTTACTGTCAGGTCCCTTTATGTGAACTCAAATGGTTCAGCTGACAAGTCTGAACATGCTAAATATAATCAGGGCTCAGTCTCAGTTCTAAAGATCAGGATACAAAAGAAACTGCAGCATTTCCCCTTTGTATATTTCGACAAGACCTGTGCATAGTGTTGTGAAACTGGATGAACAATGATTTCCTTCACTAATTTCTCCACCTTTCCATCCTTTTTGAGTCAGGCCCAACAGTTGCCCAACATTGGTACACCACCTCCTCAGCAAGAACAGAGCATGTTTTAAGCTTCACCACTCCCACAGCTTATACACAACTCAGTTATCAGGCTTAGTCAGGTCAGATTTACACCTTCCATTGAATTGAAGACCTCATTTGCTGCTCACGATTCCAGATGGCAGCCCCAACACCACCAAGCAAAATTCAGGCAACTCAACTGAATGCCTGAAAGTCTGAGGCTCTCATGTTCAAATGCAGATTGGGGATATAGAACTGCACAGCTACCCAGCCACTTGCTGGAGTTTAGGAAGCTCAAATCAAATCTTAAAAACTATAAATCCATCACATCCACAGGGGAATGTTAAAATTTGAGTTGCTGTTTTAAAAATTAGGGGCACACACATACCTATATATGGGTGCACAAAGCTTAAAGAAAACGTTTGCAGCGTTATCATGATGACTTCAGCAGAGAAATTTTCATATCGCGTCCACTCAAAAGGAAAAAGTTGGATAGTGTCTGCAGATTGCCCTTTGAGCAGTACAACACTGGTTATAGGTCTGTCACTGGCGCTGATGGCGATGGCAGGGAATTGGGAATACTGAACAAGTACAGAAAACATTAAACTCAAGTTTATTTCGTCACTTTATTGTAAATTGATACCAATATATTTACTTCTCACTAATTTAGTCCTTCTTTGCTGACTTGCGCCTATGATCATCAGCCCTAACTCTGCATGCAACAATCCATGCAAGTTGTGGGCAAAGAGGCAACATTCTCGCACCGCTGGTCCCTGCCGCTTTAAGCATCGGAATGGCGGAACCATCACCGTGGGCTCCTCTGGGTCTCATTGAATCGCACCACAACTTCCAGGTTTCGGAGCAAGTGAGATCCCGGAAATTGCAATGCCATTGCAGCCCTCTATAGCAATGAATGTCTCAGCGTTCACCACTATTGGGAAAGGAAAATCCAGGTCAAGTCTACAACAGACCAAATTATTTTCATGTAAAGACAACCAGTTTTTGTCTAAAAGATTGTAATGATCTCCAGAACCAATTGATATTTTTCTTTAAATAAGATGGTATCCCTATTCCCCAAAATAAATGATTCAATCCAAATAACTGACCTGTGGTCAATCATAACTGAATATCCTGATGATGAGGACACAAGTTAAATCGGGGGAAAATGAAATCTGGGGGGAGGTATCAATTTCAAATGCATGTGATCAAAGTGAAAAAAAACATACATTCTTATAACCAACATCTCTGAAGTGAGTTAATAAAAATTATTCTGTAGTCTGCTACCTACAGTTATTTAGGTTTTGCAGCAATTTCCAATAAAACAATCTGACTTGAAGATAAATTAATTACACCTGTTACAGCAGTTAAATGTCTGTACAAATTATTTTTTACAATAGTGGTGCGATGATTCTATTACCAGTCTCTGTGCAACCCTCGCAAAGTTGTCTGAAGTAGGTAGTAATCTCAACCCAATTAGACCACATACTGTTTTCCACTGCAATCTGCTATGAGGTGAATAGTATTTAATAACTTAACAGTTTTCACCCAATCCCTTAACAAGAGACAGCAGTTTCCAATCCATTAATACTCTACTGTCCTGGGATTTTGCCAAGTGAGGAGCATTAAAAACATCACGCCAACAATCCTACCAGGAAAAATGACAACCAGAGTTTAGGAAATAAAGTTTTAGTTTAAAGCACTGACAGCAAAACTTGGGCTGAACATGGTACGATGACTAATTCAAAACAGATGTACACACACACTTCAGAAACATGAAAAGAGCAAGATAATCTTCCCAGCTATCAGCAACATGTGGCAACCAATACATTATGATGTTTCCGACCTATAACACACATATGAATGTGCAGTTTGGATATTAGCCATTTTATCTGATACAGATTCAATCTCAAGGCGATGCTTTAATTAACGGCTCTTACATAAGGCAAGTTTTCCTCTGCGACAATCTAATCCAGGCTAATGGGATCAAGCTAGTTTCCCAGCTGTCTGTAAGGGTTGCATCTTTGGCCAATGTCAACTCGCTGGGCACAGTTACAGCGGCTGTGGTACAGAAAGGTAGAAAAGTCGCTTGGCCTGGACTGTCCAGATGGGGAGCTCTCAGACATGGTCAAGTCGGACAGGGAGGACACACGCGAGGCCAGCCACCTCTTCACAGCCAGGTAATAATTAGAAGCTAAACCAACTCTCAGTAGCTAATAGTTATTTACAGCATGGGAGGAAAGAGGCGAAGTCTTAACAATGGCACAGAAAATATTATAAAATGAGAAATTACATCATCCACAGCAAAAGAGAAACAACCACTAGCCGTGCTTCCCTGTTGTGTGGCCGCCTATCCATCAAAAAGTAGACGAGATTAGTTATGTTCCACAGGACAACACGCTCATAGTAGCATAAAAACAGAAAACCACTTTATAAGTACTTGGAGTCATCTCGAACAAGGGTCATGTAAATCCAAGACAAGTACACAGGTCAAATGTTACATCCAGTCAGCCTCAGGCTCTTTGAGGCGAAGGGGAGGTAGGGGTGTTTACAAAGTTAGTAGTCACAGATGAAAGGTATTCCTTCACCCAGGAAGCCCCTTTTCACTCAGCGACCCAGGATTTTTTTTTTGAAGACCAAACACACATGATGTTTTGTTTAAAAATACAAGATACCTGAATTTAAGCATAGATTACATTTACTCAAGTTGAAGATAAACATCAGGTCTGTTTGCAACTGAAAGGAGATTAAAGTTGGAGATCCTATACTGAGTTTTCTCTCTTTTCAGATGCTTACATGCCCACTGTATATTTTCAGCATTTTACATTCTGATTTCAGATTTCGAGTATTCACACTTTTATCTTTAGGTTAATGATGGAGATGCGCCTTTCAGATGTACTGAAGTTCAGACAAACTGGAGTATTAAAATGCAAGGACATACTGGCAAAACAACCAGAAGCATGTCTCACAGTTCCGCAAAATCTCATTCGTTGCTATTTACCCAGCATCTACCAAGCACGGTATGTTCAGAATTACAAATGGAATCTGGGTAAGAGTGTCATACTCAAGAGACAAAAATCACTGCAAATAGGTGAAGAACGAATAATAATTGTGGCAAAAAATTAGCACCTTTAACCTAGAACAACATCCCAAGGCACTTCACAGAGGCACAATCAGACTGAAATGGACACCAAGTCAAAGAAGGTGGTATTACGAGGCATGACCAAATGTTTAGTCAAAAAGATGGGCTGTAACGATGGCCTTAAGGGAGGACAGAAAGAGGTTCTGGGAGGGAATTAATGAGTATGTGGCCTAGATAGCTGGTGGCATGGTTGTCAATAGTGGGATGAAGGAAATGGCAGATGATCCTCTATCCCTAGCTGTTGGTGCAAGAATTTGGTGGAGGGATGTATTTATAGAACCACAAGCGATTACAGAAATAGGGAGTGGTGAGGCCACAAAGGGATTTAAACACAAGGATAAAAAAAAGTTACAAAGAGGCATTGAGGGAACCAGGAACCAATACAGGTTGGCAAGGGATGGGGTGATGAATGGTAGCACGCAAGCAGCAAAGTTTCAGATGAGCTGAAGTCCACAGTGAATGGAATATCAGATAATGGCCAAGAGAACATTGCAATAGTCAAGTCTGGAGGAGACCAAAGTCATGGATAAGGGTTTCTGTATAAACTGGATTAAGACAGTGACGGAGGAGGGCCATGTTAGACGTGGAGTAGGTGGTCTTTGTCAGAAGCTCAGCTCAGGGTCAAATAGGATGCTAAGATTGCAAACAGTCCAGTTCAACCTGAGACAATGGCTGTGAAAGGGATGGAATTGGCAAAAAGGGGCCAAAGATGCTGGCTTCCATCTTCAGAATGCTCTGCTGGAGAAAATGGATAAAATACATACAATCTGACAACACAGGGGCAGTGAAGGGATCAAGAGAGGAGGTGGAGAGGCAGAGTTAAACATGCCAGTGTACATGTGGAAGCTGACACCATGTGTGCAGATGTTGCTGCCAAGAGGCAGAACATAGCTGAGAAACAGGAGTGGGCCAAGATAGGTCCCTGGGGCATTCCAGACAGAATAGTGTGGGGATGAGAAGCAAAGCCATTGGTGTAAATTTTCAGGCTATGATTGGATAGGTAAGAGTGGAATCAAGTAAGAGCAATTCCTTGGAAATGGACAATGAGGAGAGGATGATGTGGTAAACTATATCGAAAGCTACAGAGGTCAAAGATTAAAACATTACCATGATGAAAATCTTCTTTGGGCCTCCTTATCTCGAGAGACAATGGATACGCGCCTGGAGGTGGTCATGATGAAAATACTTGTACTATTACACACTTCTAGATCAAATCTGAATGTCAAGTCCTGAAGAAAGCTTCAGAATTGATAGGTTCAAGTACAAATAGCGATGCATGCGTGCAAGTTCAGATGACTTGCGTTAGCTTAGATAAAACATATTCCTAATCTTCTAATACATTGAAGTAAATTACAGAAATGATCAAGTCCTTACAAGTTGTAAAGGTCTATCTCCCATCATTTGACCACAAGAAGAAAATATTTCCCATGTGGAAAACAAAAGGGCTACTCAGAACTTGGATTAAGCATAATTCTGTGTTCAAAATGATCCATTCCATCAAAACCTGAGAGAAGGTAGCAATAGGTCCACATTAAGCTTGTGACAACATTCCCCCAGTGCTCAATGGATTTACGCAGTGGGTATCTGAACCATACAAAAGATCCCAGTTTCAATTCTGAATCAGAACTGAGTTATCTAATCTCAGTCAAGATACAACAACAGCATTACAACTAAAAAGAAAAATAAATACTTGCATTTATATTGCACCTTTCATGGACCACCAGACATCCCAAAGCACTTTACAGCTAATAAAGTACGTTTTAAACGTAGTCAGTTGTACTGTAGGAAACGCAGCTGCCAATTTGCACACAGCAAGCTCCCACAAACAGCAGTATGATAATGACCAGATAATGTGTTTTTGTGATGTTGATTGAGGGATAAATATTGGCCAGGACACTAAGGATAACTCCCCTCCTCTTCTTCAAAATAATGCCATAGGATCTTTTATGTGCACTTGAGGGGGCAGATGGGGCATCAGTTTAACATCTCTTCCTAAAGACAGCACATCTGACAGTGCAGCACTCCCTCAGTACTGCACTGGAGTGTCAGCCTTAACATCCTGGAGTGGGACTTGAACCCACAGCCTTGTGACTCAGAGGCGAGAGCGCTACCAACTGAGCCACGGCTGACAAATTAAAAACAATGGCCCCGCTCCCTATTAGAGATTGGTGGTGGGGTGGAGGAGCCAGGGTTGGTCTTCCTGATTGCTGGAAATGTACATGTCTGGCCCTTGGAAAGGAACTCAATCATCAAGAGTCACACATGAAAACTGGCCATTTGGTTAAACTACCCAAGAGCGATTGGTACAGTGGCAAGAAGGTGATGCTTTGCTTCAAGAAGGAAAGGGGAAAATTGGGATTGGCTTGGTGGTGATGGTGGTTTGGGGGGGGAGCTTTTACTGGAACACTTTCACTGGTGGGTATAGCAGAAATTCTCTTTTGCAGACTCTTTAATAAACAATTTTTCTCAGACTGTCAAAAGGAACAATATTTTTATGAATGATCCTGTTGAACCATGAACCTTTTGCAGCTTGTTACAAACTTTCAAATCACATTTATTCTTAAAGGTTGTAAATGTACCAGAATATTTTCCTTCCTTTGGAAATGAAGATTTAACCTCCATTACATGAACTCCAACTTGATTGAAAAGATTATACTTTTAAAAATCTGTGGTGATTCCTAATTTGGTATAGTAATGGAATATTTAACTTCTTACCTGTCCCCATCCTCATATTTGTTAATGTCATTCATGGAAAGCCAATAATATTCACCAGCAATGACTAAGTTGCTTCATAGGTCACAGCAGTCAGTGAAACAGTCAAACGTGACATTATAAACAGCCACCAAAAGTTCAACAGTACAAAGACTTTCATTATCTATGTGACATACAATAATATTTGACACCTGGAAGCATAGTACTGACTATTCAGTATGGTTTTGGTTCATCCTTCATCCCTTTCAGAACCAAGAATTACAAAGCTAAAACAAAAAAAAAATGTTTACCAATAAACTGAAAAAAAAAAGTGCAGTTTCACAGCATTGTGATGGAATTGGAATTACTCAATGTTCAGCACTAGGGCTATAATGAAGCAAGATCATTAAACTTGAGGTTTCATTACAGCCAGTGAAGTGCCTCTATAAGTAAAAAAAGAAAAACAACTGAAAATGCTTGAAAACTCAAGTGCAGTGTGTATTCCAGCTAAGTGCTGAATCTTTGTTACACTTAAATTCAAGACAATTTTGGACAGGCTAATTAGACAGCTCGAGTGGTTATGGACGCAGACAAGTACGGTATCCAGAACTGATCTGAGGTGCACAAAGGCACAACTTTGCTCCATGTGAAAGATTTTATAGAGTGTGCCGCCACCTGGTGGACCCTCAGAACACAGAAGTTACCAGCCAAGTCAATAAGGTTCTCAAAACTTTTAAAATAATCAAAAACTGTTTAAAAGTTTCAAAATTATCAAGTAAAAAATAATTACCACTATTTATCCACTGATCCAAACACCAGTCAAGTGGAATCTTGGTTCATATCCAAATAAAACTCAAAATGATTCAACAATACATATTTCATAGATTAAAGGAAATCTCCAGGTACCGTACCACTAAAATACTTGTGTTAAAGATTGTAAACTTGCCTGTTTGTGCACTACAGTAATATCCACTTTAGTAAGGAGAATAGAAAAGTGGAATGTTTTTAAAAGGTTAGAGACTAGTAAATATTGGTATTCAAAGGGATTCAGGGGTCCTTGCACATGAACCACAGAAAGTTAACATGCAGGAGGTACAACAATTAGGAAAGCAATTACTATGTTAGCCTTTATTGCAAGAGGGTTGTAGTATAATAGTCAGGAAGACTTGTTGTAATTACATAGAGCTTTGGTGAGACTATACCTGGAATACTGTATAAAGTTTTGGACTCTTTACTTAAGGAAGGATACACTTGCTTTAAAATGGGCGCAACAAAGTTTCATTAGATTCCTGGGATGAGAGGGTTGTCATGAGAGATTTTAGAAGAACAGACCTATATTCTCTGGAGTTTAGACAAATGAGGCGATCTCATTGAAATCCATAAAATTCTTAGAAGGTTCGGCAGGGCGGATGCTGAGAGGATGTTTTCCCTTAGCTGCAGAGTCTAGAACTCGGGGCCTTAGTCTCAAGACAAGGGGTTGGCCATTTAGGGCTGAGATTAGGAAAAATTTCTTCACTGAGGATTGTGAATCTGTGGAATTCTCTGCCCCAGAGAGCTGTAGATACTCAGTTGTTCAACATATTCAAGGCAAATCTTGAGACATGGGGATAGGGCGGGGAAGTAGAATTGAGATCAAAGATCTGCTATGATCTTATTGAATGGCGGAGTAGGCTCAAGGGACCATATGGCCAATTCCTCCTATTTCATATGTTCTTATAAATGCAAGTCATGGCTTTTCAACTCTCTCTCAGTCAACCAGAAGTGCTTCCGTTTGGCTCCCACTTTTCTCCCAAAGCTACCCAAATGGGCCGGCTCCAGCACCACTCCTTTCTCCCTCCCTCCAAGGCACACCCAGAATAAACCAGCTCTGCTCACTATTTTCCCTCCCTCAGGATGGACCCAGAGTAATCGCGCTCTGTTCACTCGCTCCTTCCAAAAGCACACCCAGAATAATTCAGCTTTTTAAAATTCTTTCATGGGATGTGGGCCTCACTGGCAATGCCAGTTCTGAAATGCCCATTCTGAAATGCCCTCGAGAAGTTGGTGGCGAGATGCTTTCTTGAACCGCTGCAGTCCTTGGGTTATAGGTACACCACAGTGCTGCTAGGAAGGGAGTTCCAGGATATTGGCCCAGCCACAGTGAAGGAACGATATAGTTCCAAGTCACGATGATGTGTGATGTGGAGGGGAACTGACAGGTGGTGGTGTTCCCATGCATCTGCTGTCCTTGTCCTTCTAGTTGGTAGAACTTGCGGCTTTGGAAGGTGCTGTCGAAGGAGCCTTGGCGAGTTGCTGCAGTGCATCTTGTAGATGGTACACACTGCTGCCAATGTGCTTCAGTGGTGAAGGGAGAGGATATTGAAGATGGTGGATGGGGTGATCAAGCGGACTACTATATTCTGGACGGTGTTGAGCTTCTTGAGTGCTGTTGGAGCTGCACTCATCCAGGGAAGTGGAGAATATTCCATTACAGTCCTGATAGGCTTTGGGAAGTCAAGATGGGGGTTACTCGCTGCAGAATTCCCAGCCTCTAACCTGCTCTTGTAGCACAGTATTTATATGGCTGGTCCAGATAAGTTTCAGGTCAATGGAAATCCCAGGATTTTGATAGCAGGGGATTCAGTGATGTAATGCCAATGAATGTCAAGGGGAGATGGTTAGATTCTGATGAAAGATCACTGACTTGAAATGCTAACTCTGCTTCTCTCTCCACAGATGTTGCAAGACGTGCTGAGTATTTCCAGCACTTTGTTTTTATTTCAAATTTCCAGAATCTGCAGTAGTTTGCTTTTATTTGGTTAGATTCTCTCTTGTTTGAGAATGGTGCGGCACGAATGTTACTTGTCACTTATCAGCCCAAGCTTGTATATTGTCCAGGTCTTGCTGCACATGGACACAGGCTGCTTCAGTATCTGAGGAATCGCGAATGGTGCTGAACATTGTTCACTGATGGTCTGCACATCGCCACTTCTGACCTTATGAAGGAGGGAAGGTCATTGATTAAGCTGCTGAAGATGGTTAGGCCTAGGACACTACTCTGAGGAACTCCTGCAGCAATGTCCTGGGGCTGAGATGACTGGCCTCCAACAATCACAACCATCTTCCTTTGCGCTAGGTTTGACTCCAACCAGTGGAGGGTTTGCCCCGATTCCCATTGATTTCAATTTTGGCAGAGCTCCTTGATGCCACTTTCGGTCAAATGCTGCCATGTTGTTAAGGGTAGTCAGTCTTACCTCACCACTGGAGTTCAGCTCTTTTGTCCATGTTTGGATCAAGGCTGTAATGAGGTCAGGAGCTGAGTGACCGGAGCTCACCCCTTCCCTCCCTTCTTCAGGATGTACACCCAAAGTAATCCAGATTTGCTCAGCTGCTCCTTCCGAAGCACACAGAGTAATCCAGCTTTGCACACCCACTCCACACCCCTCTCCCTGAGGTTTGCCTAAGTTTAACCTTCTCCCACTGGCATCTGTTCGGAGCATTTCTGCCATTCTCCCCACACAGATGAACCCAGCCGGCACACACCACCCCCCACCTCACATTGACCTACCCCAGGACCATCAACCTCCCGGCCTAACCTAAATGGAAGGATAGATGGTAAGTAAACCATTAGGCTGAACATTATATGCTTTTAAAATGGCAAAATTGTTTTTTTTAATGCCACAATCAAATGTACATTGTTGATCACAGGTTCAACTTTATATAGTTGCCATGTAATTCTCAAGTTTGTAAATTACATTATTAATCGAACAAGTTATATTTGAATAATTAATCGCTATAGCAGTTGTTCACTGGAAGCACTCTCACCTCTGAGTCAGAAGGTTGAGAGTTCATCCCATTCCAGAGATTTGATCACATAATCTAGGCTGGCATTCCAGTACAGTACTGAGGGAGTGCTGCACTGTTGGAGATGACATCTTCGGATGAAACATTGAACCCTGTCTGCTCTCTCAGGTGGGCATAAAAAGATACTGCGGCGCTATTTCAAAAGGAGGAAGGGAGTTTTCAACCAGGGTCCTGGCCAATATTTACCCCTTAAGCAAAATGATGGAAGAAAGATTATTTGACCTTTTCCTTGGTACTGTTTATGGGACTTTGCTGTACGCGTTTGATTGCTAAATTTCCTACAGTACAACAGAAACTATACTTCAAAAATACTTCATTGGTTATAAAGCACTTTGGTATGCCCTGAAGTTGTGAAAGGCATCTATATAAATGCAAATTTGTCCTTTCATAGAAAATGAATTTTTTTTTTATAGTTGTTCAATGCGTCATTCGTAACAGAAACCAATCCCCCTTAGTTTGGATCCCAAGTTCCCTTTTCCACTAACCCATTCTTGTACAGCAAGTCTATAAAAATGGGAGAAAAAATAATTCTCACACCCGTTTCCTCCTTCTCCCTCACCCTACTCCCGAGAGAGAGGCCAGAACATTTCTGTATGGAGTCCCAAATCTGCCTCCAGATCTTCCTGCCAAGTGAGAGCGAAAATGTAGTCATATATAAAAATGGAGAGACAGAAAAAGACAAACTGTTTGAGAAAAGTGTTAGCCAGACCAAGCAGCCATTAAGGGAATGGCTGGATCAACACCACTCTGACTTCCATTGCTTAAGCCAGACAACAACTTGCATTATGAGAGAGGTGGAGGGGTTTAAGGAACAATTCCAGGGAAAAGTAATTACATGATCAGGAGTTTAGTGGAAATGGGATTAAGGAAGCAAGAAGTGGGTTGCAAGGACAAAATGAACTTGGGGCTTGGAGGAAAAACTAGGGCTAGGAGTGCAGCAGGGATTCAGGGCTAGGTTATGGGAGTAAAGGGCTTAACTCCCTTGTTTATACTAATAATACAAAGGCTGCTGTAACTACCCGCCATCATTCAATCAAAAAAAATGGAATGATCATCAGTGATGAGATCCTTCTACTTCAGAATATTTTCCCTGTTATGCTAGTATGTTCCAAAGCAGAGTGAAATAATTCCTGAAATGCCCAGTTTAGGATTGCAAGAGGCTCTGAGAATCGATAAACTGCCTGTTGCCACTCCAGTGCAATACCTTCAAGTCTGTGTGTATTCAGGAAGCAAGTCAAATTTGAGAGATATCCACCCTTATTGTAATTCTGACAACATTCTGCTAAAAGGGGAATAAATTGCATGGTACAATAATATCCACCAATATATAAACAGGCAATTCAAATCGTGAATTTCAATCAGTGGTGTGGCGGCACACAGAAATTAAGACAATGTTGTATGCCATCACTCAGTTTCTGGACCGCACCATTCACCACAGTGGCGCAGTGGTTAGCCTCACAGCTCCAGCGACCCGGGTTCAGTTCTGGGTACTGCCTGGGCGGAGTTTGCAAGTTCTCCCTGTGACTGCGTGGGTTTCCGCTGGGTGCTCCGGTTTCCTCCCACAGCCAAAGACTTGCAGGTTGATAGGTAAATTGGCCATTGTTAATTGCCCCTAGCGTAGGTAGGAGAAAAGTGTGGATGTGGTAGGGAATATAGGGGTAATGTAGGATTAGTATAAATGGGTGGTTGTTGGTCGGCACAGACTCGGTGGGCCGAAGGGCCTGTTGTAGTGCTGTATCTCTCTAAATAAAAAAGTGCACTGTGGAAGCCAACTACAGGTATTTTATGTAATACCTTGCAACAAAGGACTCAAGATTTCTGCTGATATTACTGCCAGGACTCTTGGTGATCTACCTCGTCTGAACAACAACTTGTATTTACATAGCACCTTTAACCTAGTAAAACGTCCCATGTGCTAACTGAATATTAATTGCATTTAATTGTATGCACGTGGCGGGTATTAACCGGAGATTCACTTGCGCCCCTGTAAAAAGGAACAGATTCAAACTGTGGCTGTTGGGTCATGAGGTTCAGGTTTGTAACATGTAACTCTGTAAATAAATGCTTGCAAGTATATAAAAGATTTAGCTCCAGTGCTATCCTTCACCATCTGGCTTTCTGGATTATAACACCAAGCAAGGTGCTTCAAAAGAGAATTAACAAATTTGACACTGAGCCACATAGAACAGATGACCAAAATCTTGGTCAAAGAGATAGGTTTATGGGGCATCTTAAAGGAGGAAAGAGAGATACAGTATTTAAGGAAGGAATTCTGGAGCTTAGGGCCTCAGCAGTTGAAGGCACAGCCGCCAATGATGGAGCAAATAAAATCGGAGATGCTCAAGAAGCCAAAATTGGAGCAGTGCAGCTATCGTGAAGAGATGTGGTGCTGGAGATTGGAGATAGGGAGGCGCAAGGCCATGTAGAGATTTGGAAACCAGGATAAGAATTTTTAAATTGAGGCATTGCTTAACCAGAAGCCAATGTAGGCCAGTGAGCACAAGGGTGATTGGTGAACGGGACTTGGTGTGAGTTAAGATACAGGCAGCAGAGTTTCAGATGACCTCAAGTTTACCGAGGGTAAATGAAATGAGAGGCCAGCCAGAAATGTGTTGGAATAGTCAAGTCTAGAGGTAACAAAGCATGAATGTGGGTTTCAGCAGCAGATGAGCCAAGGAGGGGCAGAGACAGGCAATGGTACATAGATAGAAAATAGGCAGTCTTGGTGATGGAGCAGATGTGTGGTTGGAAGCTGTCATCTCAGAGTCAAATATGACACCAAGTATGTCTGATTCATTCTCAGTTACCAGGAAGAGGGATGGAGTTGGTGTCGGGGAGCAGAATTTGTATTGGACCGAAGATAATGGCTCAGTATGTATGTAGTTGGAGAAAATTTCTACTCATCCAGTGTTGGATGTCAGACAAGTAGGGATAGTTTACCATGGAACACGCCAGAACTTCTAATATGTCAAAAAATAATCCCTGCACTCCGTGGGTTCAGACATCTCCCAAGTGGTGAGCATTAATATTATAGGATACAAGAGGCCTGTGGTGCTGAGATAGGAATTTGCAATGAAATTAAGGGTACCACCTTTGGTCTTCTTTTGAACGAACATTATGTTACAGACCCCCGAGCACAGGATCTTATGCAAAGGCACTTTAATATATCAGCAGAATAAGACCAGCCTAATGTATTCCAGCAATATATGTTTGGCCTTGGGTCAAGGAATATAATGCGAACCATTTTTATTGTGAACATATTGCATTACCCTTATTTTCTTTCCCCTGGTAGCTCCATCATGACCTTCTCTAGATTCTGTACAAAATGTCGCCTAGCCGACTCCACCATACACCTCCTGACCACTGGCCCTTATCTGAATCTTTCATCCTGAAAGATATACAGACCATCAGGCCCATTATTGCCATTTGCACCTTTAGTCTTCCACTTCTAGGGCCCCATTAGGATTAGACACGGAACATTATTATTGCTCCTCATAACTTTGATGCCTAGACTGACAGAGTAATGCCAATATCATGCAAGTGCAACTCCACTCCCTCCCTCCCATTTACTTATTGACACAATTGCAACCCTGGACAGCTGCCCCCTCAATCCTGATGAAAGTAATTGAACCACAGGAAACAGCAATTTGTTCCACTGTCCTCCATAATGAGAAAAACTCAAATAGAAAGTAAAAGGCAAAGCTCAGATTACCAGAACCACCCTCCCCATCCCCCCACACCGGAACCTCTAGGCATGAAAGAGATACCAACCCCTCTCCCTATACAGAAATTTAGAAAATTCAGCTCATGTAATCATCCCCAAAAGTGCAGAAAAGGGAAGGTGTAGATCACCACTATATCAGGCCAATGACATCGTGCTGCTGCACCTTCATAAGTCCTGGGCACAATCAGTGCCACCACCAGTACTCTCCAGTATTAGACAGAAAAGGAGAAATAAATGTTCAAGAGTCAAAGAAAAAGCGCTGGGCATGAGATAACGGCAGAGATCATGGCTTTAGGTCCCAGTGATATTGGGGAACACAGACTGTCGAGCAGCAAGGGAGAGACAGAATGGGCATTAGGTGAACAGGAAGAGTAAACAATAAATGTTCCTGTCTTTATTGGTGCATATAATTGGATGTCTGAGACTGGAACCTAAGGATTTGTATGACTCTCCAAATATGGAACATAGAAGTATACCATATGTTAGAGACAAGTGGGAAAGAGTGAGGGTGGCTTCCACTTTTCACCTCTCAACTGACCGCAGATAGTGTTTTATTCCCTGAGTATTTAAGGGTCAAATAAACAGACAAACGACAGGTTTTCTCGCAGATTTAAAAAGAAAGATAACTATTCATTAAAACAATTGCCAAAAATGTTCGAAACCTCACTCACTCACGTATTCACACGCACAAGAAGAGATAGAGAGTAGAGGTTAGTTCACTTCGAAATCTTCTTGATTTTCTGGAAGTATTTTTAACAGCCTGATCGTCCCTTGTCTTGGAACTGATGAAGTGTTGCAGACTCCTTTTGTTAAAACTCAGTTCAAAGTTGGTGGTAGAAGTCCTGGTTCAACTTCTCAGATGGGGAGTTTTCAACGCAACCTTGCAATCACACTGCCACCATTGTTTAAAGATGGCGCTGGCAGGACTACTTGCTTAGCTGGATTGATCTCACAGCTTCTCTGGGTGGAATGGCTTTTCTTTCTTCTTTCGAGATTTATTTCTTTTAAAGTTAAAAACTTATTAGGTTTTGTTTTCAGTCAGGTGACTCAAGACCCTCTTCCCTGGGATGTTCATGCAGTGTCCAAGGATGTGGGGACCATTGTTATACAATGGCGTGCGAATGTGACCAATTTGAATAAATAGGTGCTATTTCACACCTATTATCTTGGCCTTGGCTCCAGAGTCAGTCTTCTGCAAAAGCCTTTGCTAGCCCAATTTTTGATCGGAATAGTAAGCATGGAATGGCTGTTTTACATATCAATGTGCCTCCTCAAGGATTCCAGACATTAATAATAGTCCCATCTTCAACAAACACGTTGACTGGCAGTAAAGGAGGGGATCACCTGACCTCTCCCTCCATGTTGCCAGGTAGCAAAGTGTCCATTTTCTTGTAGCTTAACTCAACAGTTTACATTTATTTCATAATTCCTCCAGCTCATTTCATATTTCATCACCGTTCCCTCCCTGAGCGTGACACAAGCCACTGAAAGATCACAATTAGAACAATGCATGCAATTTTGGGCACCCCAAGACTATACAGTATTAGAACCATAGAAAAGAGTACAGTTGAGATTCACTAAGACAATATCAGAAATGTAGAGCTATATCTATGAACAAATGTGCAAGACATTATTTTATTCTTACTGAAAGAATAAGAAAGCATTTAATAGAGGTTTCCAAAATTATGAGTGTAAACAGTGAAAGATTGCTTCCAATGATTGGTTCATTGGTAACAAAAGGGAGAGACTACAAACTACCAGAAAAAATAAGTTTAAGATATTTTAAACACACAGGGATTATTAGAACATACTGGGCAGGAAATTGGCTTATTTGCGCCCATTTTCTTCAGGCACGAGTTCTCTGACAGCTCGAATATAACATCCACAAAATGCACGCACACAATTGTGGGATGAATCGAGCCGGACATCATTTTGGTGAGGCCGTTAGCATACATGTGATCAGTGGATGTCTGCTGGATATGCAGAGCAGCCAGATCATGATGTCAATCAGTGCTGATTTGATGGTAACGGTGCCATCTTGGAGCTCAGTGCACCAGCTAATGCCCTCTTTTAGCTCACACAAACTGAACATATGTTCAACAGGAAAGACCCACCACAGCACCCTTATTTAAAGGAATCATCAATTACTTTCTGGTTAGTTACTGACTGATTTCTTCGGGCTACTGCTACCATTCTACAAGTGTTTGGTGCTTTCTGTAGTTGTTTCAAGTTGCACATGTCTACAGGGAGTGGAGTGGCAGTGCTGAGGGACCTTTTGCTAACATTAAAGCTTCTGCACAAACCAGTTGCTCCCTGATATGGCAGCACATTCATTGGAGAATGAACAGAAGCCATGCAGAGCAGAACAAGCTGCTGGAAGAGGGAGGAGGAGGAGCGAGGAGCAGGGAGAAGTGCTCTCCGCAAGAGGCCAAGGTGTTCAAGAAGCAATTCTCCTACGTGAACCTCAGCGAGGAATAATAAGCGAGACGTCTGTACTTCAGTAAGGACTTTCTCACTGAAATCTGCCACCTGTTGCACAACTGCAGCCTCAGAGCCGGGCAAGGATAATGTTATCCATGGTTGTGAAGGTGACCATGGTGATGAACTTCTATACATCTGGCTCCTTCCAGGCTGGAGATATTTGCAACATTTCAGTTTGTTGCCCACTTTTCATTAGCGAGGTCACTTGAGGTTCTCTATTCAATGAGAACTAACTTTTCATTCTCTTACCAGAGACAGGCAATTGAAGCGAGCACGTGGCTTCACTAGGATTGCAGGCATCCCCGTGGTGCAGGATGGCACTACGTGCACGGACATCACTTTGCAAGCGTCGCATGTCTGAGTGCCTATCATCCAGAACTGAAAGGAATTCCACTTCCTCAATGTCCAGCTCACGAGAGACCAGAGGCAGCAAATCATGCAGGTCAATGCCTGGTATTATGGCAGCAGTTATGGTCCTTCAGTCTGCAGCACTGCACTGGATCATCTGCATTTGAACCACCACGATTCCAGTGCACAACCCAACACGTGCGCAGCATGCATACAATGAAAGCCATGCTGTCAGATGTCATGCAATAGAGCAGACCACTGGGGTGCTCAAACAACACTTCTGCTGCCTGATCCTATCTGGAGGAGCCCTGCAGTACTCAGCAGAGCAGGTGTCACAATTCGTGATGGTCTGCTGTTTGCTGTACAAACTCACCACCATGAGAGCACAACATCTATACATCAAGCAGCTGACAAGCATGAAGAGAAGGAGGCAGCGACCGAAACCTAGACAGGCCCTTCCTGCCTGGGCTGGTTGTGAAGAACTCATCCAACTGCGATACCTTGAACCGCAACCCTAATTCTGCTTTCACCAACAGTCCCAGCTTGCGATTCATGAACATGGATATGTGTATATATTAAGTCTTCAATGCTATGACAAAGACGACCTGCAATCATTCTAACTTGCTAATTTTTGGTGTGCAAGATTACTTGCAGAGTTAGGAAACCGGCACTAGCTAGCAGAGGGAATGGAGAATATATTTCTGGTGTAATAACATGTGCAGTTATTAGACTGGTTTGAGATACAGCAGAAGTGGTTTCATTTTGAGGTTCCATCCTGGCCGGTGTCAAATGGAGATACCAGCACTGAATCACAGAGTGAAGAATTCTATTCCTCACCTCATGAGCACAAAAGGAATTAGCTCTGGTGATTTTTCAGTTGGTGTAGCTACCTTATTAACATAAGGTGGAGAGGGTGATGAAGAACTTGCATGAGGGTTGCATTACTTCAGCAGCTTATCTGACAAGTAAATGACCAAAACATTTCAAATCAAGGTAGTTGCATGCAATCAAAACAGAAGCATTCTAGTGACTGTTCTAACTTACAGGGTTATGTAGCTACTGGACATTTATTACTTACAAATGTACCTAATTTTCACCATGTAATTCAGCAAATCATAGTGGTCATATACAAATACATACATAGAAACATCTCCAACCCAATTAAATGTTAGAAATTATTGGAATGATCTCAGAACAAACACCCACCTCTCTTCCTTTGAGAGTGACCAAAGCAGCAAGTGGCTTGGCATAGAATCTACTGTAGGAGAATCCCAGACAGCCATACATACTATTAGCTGTAAGCTTCAGGGCCTTTT
Source organism: Heterodontus francisci (assembly GCF_036365525.1). Classification (NCBI taxonomy): domain Eukaryota; kingdom Metazoa; phylum Chordata; class Chondrichthyes; order Heterodontiformes; family Heterodontidae; genus Heterodontus; species Heterodontus francisci. Next base: position 52,848,412 of record NC_090380.1, read on the forward strand.
GTCTGATGTCATACTGCAGCAGAAAACAAAGTCACATATCATTAGACTAAATAAAGCACCTCTCAAAGAAATGATAAAATCTTAACTTCATTCAGGAGCAGACAAGGAGGATAATCTCTGGTGTCAACATGCAGAAAGTCCCTACAACAGTATCTGCAGTTGCAAAGTAACTGGCATTATTGAAATGCTAACCAGAGAAAGCCACAGTATCATTGTAAATGCCATAAGAAATTGCGATAATCAAACAAATTACCAGCCTATTACTATTGCCTAATTCAGCACCGGCTTCAAACTAAAGACATTCTATATTTCTCACTTGCAGACATCTCCAAGAGTGACAACTGATGTTATAAATATTAAAATGTTTCAGCATTTTTTCCCCCAAAGACAAATCATCTCAAAATGCTGCTGTGAAGTGATAAATCAGTAATATACCCAGAACTGTCACATTACTAAGGCAGTAATCGTACTAACATGTTTCAGTATCATTACAATCCCAACCATGATATAGTTCAGCTTTTACAGTCTGCCCAAGTTGCCAGTCAAGTGATAAATGAAAACAGCCGCTCCTGCCTCAGTGAAGCTCGGAATTTACTGAGGTGGTGTCTTTGTTGAAAATTACTTGGGGCGGGGGGGGGGGGGGGGGGTGGGTGGAAGGAATAAATAGGGAGACAGCAATTTGAAAAGGTTGATATCCCTTGCAAATATCTGTAAAGTTGAAGACTTCAGCTAGTTGAGATCTCCATTTGCTACCCCACCCCCACACAAAGACAAGAGAAGTAGCCACTAAATGCATGAAGATTTTAAGGAAGTAAAAAGCCTTTAAGTGCCGGAACCATTGTGGGTAAAACCTTGCTACCTATTGTTACCTACAATTTATATTTAAAATGGTGCAATTTTGTGCATTTTAAAGCAGCAAAAAAAACTGCTTTTATATGGTATGCTTTAGACAGAAAAATAAAACGTTACAAGTCACCAACTTCTCCTCCTCCTGCCCTCCCCCGAAAAAATTCAGACAAATCTAAAAGTATGAAAAAAATAAAATTCTTGTAAATAATAATGGATTTCTATATAAAATTCTGGTCCCTTCAGTCAGTTTGCATCTGAGTCCATGCTTCAGTTCTTTTACATATTAACTCTTTTTTTTAAAATGTCAAAGCCTAGGTATCTTTCAGCAAGTGAAATGGAACAGACACCGTTCAAGCCCTCCAACCAGCCAGACAACACTTCGCTAGAGTTTGGGCAGTAAGTTAATACTATCCAGATAAGTGTTTCATCGAATCATACATCATGGAAGGAGGCCATTTGACCCATCGTACCTGTGCTGGCTCTTTAAAATTGCTATCCAATTAATTCCACTCCCCTGATCTTCCTGCAGAGCTCGCCATATTTTTCCTTAATTTGGCCTTAACCATAGCAGTCTGCAGTGTCCCAAGTCATCGGCCAGGCTTAAAACGGCTAAAATACTGACTGAGCATAGAAGCACCTATGAAGGTTCTTCTCCATTGCAGCATATTCTCCTCAATCAAGATTCCACTTCATTCTTGAGGGAACGTCTAGTTACTCTGAGGAAATGTTACTCCAATCCTTAAAGAGCAAATTTTGACCTGCTTTCATATGGATACCTCAATATGCTCAACTTAGTGATGCAGAGCTGTTTCAGCAATTGTAATGATCACCTCACATAGAATGTTTCACAAAGCAAAATAAAACCTAGAGGTAAATTAATGACAAAATTCACAAGGTTACTAAGAACCACTATCTTGGTGTCCTCAATGACAAAACACCATGTCATCTGCCAGCTAAAACCAGAAAAGGCACATTTTTTTCTCTGTTTAGCAGTATGATTCCTCAGTATAGCTTGTACACTCTGCAGAACTTCCAGGGGTTCAAACATTAAGCCTCCTTCATTGTCAAAAACTTTTAAAAAAACCTATAGAGAGATAGATAGCTACACTAAAGGGACAGTCATCCCGTATTTGAAAAAGTACCTGTAAATAGAGATCTGGGTTTAAGTCTGGTTGCTTCATCAGCTGTTTGACTTGACGTCGCCTGTCCACCAGTTTCCGGATTTCCTTGGGAAGAACACCCATCTCCTGATCTTCGTCTGGCAGTTCAGGAATTTCTTCTAGTTCATTATCCTTGGCAAAAAAGTATAGAGAATAGAAACTGAAGTAACATTTTCACAATATAGCATAAATGCAGTTTAATAAAGTTTCAGTTCTTATACTTGTTGCAGAGTTACTCTCAACTACGTTGTAAAAAAAATTCCCTTCTGCCTCAAGTTACAAGATAAACTGCTCCAGTTATTCTTTGTGTGAAAAGATTTTGACAGAATTTCTTCAGATGCCAAAGTATTCACCAAAATCAATGCAAAGAAGCATCAACAAAAATCAGAACACCTAGAACACACGATAGAGTAAGTAATAAATCTGTTCTTTATGATGATTTGCAATTCAAATCAAACATAAATTAATTATAAAGATCCAATTGAATTGAATCAAAGTGGAAACTGGTAACCAGTTAGAGATAGTCACCTTTTTTCTCCATTAATGTTCCAGCTGTAGAAACTATAAAAAAACTCAAATCACCTCCACCTACTTGAACATTCAAATCAGGTTTCAGCACATTAGAACTTATTCTTGCCTAAATGGAGATTATGTTTGCCGATGGCTTCAGGCGAGAGTTGATAAGAGGCAAGTTAACTGGGCCGGCACAATTTCAAGCAGACCGGTGCAAAGCAGCATAGGCAGAGACTTGAAAAAATTCAAACGCAAACAAAAAAACTTGGAAATCTGAAACAAAAACAGAAAATGCTACGAGCGCTCAGGTGACATCTGTGAAACAAACAAGGTGAAAAATGACCACTTGGTCAAATAAATTAAGAATGTTGTGGTGGGACCTAAAGAATCTAGAGTGTAATTCTTCCATACACCTATGGTCTCTTACCTGTCAAACTTAAATGCATAGAGGGGATGTGAATCCAAAACTGGGAATCTCTCAAGAAAGAACTTTCAAATCACCAATAGCTTTGACACAAAAAGAACTGCAGATCCACGGCCATTTTGAGGGGAAAAGCATCATATCATTTACTTGCAAATCTAGCATGAGGGAAACAGTTTGAACTTGCAAGTCTATTTTTTCTAAAATTGAGAAGCTTAGGTGAAGTGCCCAACCCCAGAGGATGCCAGTGTTTAAGGACTGGACAAATAAAGTAAATGCTACTTTTGTTTTGAAGTAGCTAGATAAATCCTGTCAGAACAAAACATGGTAAAAACATGACTATTATTATTAAAGCAAGTGCCACTTGCTCAGTTAAAATTTAAATTAATTATGAGTCAACAATAAGTGTAACAGGAAGCTCCTTCCAGTTACTTTAACTTTCTATTCAGTCAGTTACAATATTCACAATGTGCAAGCCACCTGGAACATTGTTGTTACCTCCAGATTCTTCTGAGAATTTGCAGCAGCTCTCTCTACAGTAGTGAAACAGATATTGAATTCCTGAATGATTGAAGGATACAAGCTATTGAAATCGAGCAGCAATATGAATTTATCATAGAAACCTGGAAAAAAAAACAGGTCAATGATTATAAGCATCCAACTGTTACAGGAAGACCACATTAATATCAGCCATTATGCAATGAGGTAAAGAAACAAATTACCCAGAAGAGATTGGTTAACTTGTATTTTGTTAGCAGGAAAGAGATGTCAAATTCACTTTTTGTCTGTGTCTAAGAGGTTGATTCCACAACAAAAATAAACCAGCTCAGTCAAGGGGAGGTTAAAAGCCTATAGCTTGTGGCTCAATCAAGGAGGTCCCAGGTTTAATCTGTCATTTGAGCCAATACAGCTGATTTCAATACTGGTGGCGATGAAAGCATTACAACTGCCCAAGACTGGATTCCTCTCTTTGCGGAAGTGTAGCTGGATGGAAATTCACTGAAGCCGGGTTTGGGTTCAGATGTAATGTTTCTCAAAGACAAATTAGCCCAAAACTAAACATCCATGCTTACACATAAAGAATTTTTGCAGGATACCACAAAGATTTTGCTGTTCATGAATCTACACATCAATATGAAACGGTGCTTTCTGGAAGTGAGGAGAAAACTCACAGAGAAAAACAAAGTTGAGGGGAAGAGCATAAATGTGTCATGGATTTCATCTGGACAAGTATTCTTAAACTCACCAACTTTGGGTTCCAAGACCAAACCACCAGCATATGCTGCTTTTTTTCGACCTTTCTTCATTTTCCCTGCACTTCCACCTCCTCCATTGGCATATTCTTCATCACCATCTACCTGAATGGACCAAAAGTCAAGCCATGAAAAACAGGAGATGTTTTCACGCAATAGCTCGACCGTTGAAGGCAGCAGCCTCAAAGAAAGGACTTGCAGGACACTTGTTTGTTGTGGGTAAAAATACATTTTCCATCTAAAATAGATGAGTAAGAATCCAGGCAAGATTCCAAAAAGATGATAATCTGAAATACTTGGTATAGCTGGAGAAGCACAGGCTGTAATCTGGCTTATTTTAGATTCTGAAAATGCTAAATTCAGAAGAAATTACACAAACTAGCTTTATAATTTAGCTACAAAATATTCACAAATGTAACCAATTGTTTAAAACTAAAACATGCATTTTCTAAAAAAAATCCATCCCCATACAAAACACAGTGTTTCGGGCGGCACAGTGGCGCAGTGGTTAGCACCGCAGCCTCACAGCTCCAGGGACCCGGGTTCGATTCCGGGTACTGCCTGTGTGGAGTTTGCAAGTTCTCCCTGTGTCTGCGTGGGTTTTCTCCGGGTGCTCCGGTTTCCTCCCACAAGCCAAAAGACTTGCAGGTTGATAGGTAAATTGGCCATTATAAATTGTCACTAGCATAGGTAGGTGGTAGGGAAATATCGGGACAGGTGGGGATGTTTGGTAGGAATATGGGATTAGCGTAGGATTAGTATAAATGGGTGGTTGATGTTCGGCGCAGACTCGGTGGGCCGAAGGGCCTGTTTCAGTGCTGTATCTCTAATCTAAACCTACTTTAACTGGGGTATCAGCTGTGACTCAGTGGGTAACACTCTGACCTCCGAGTCAAAAGGTTGTGGGTTCACATCCCACTCTGGTGCTTTGGGATTTCCTGAGGTTACGAGTTCTCTCTCTGAAGCAACTGATGCCACTTGTATTTTCATAAGCATTTTATGAAAGCCTCTTGAAAAAGTCAGTTTAGGTAAATCATGCAATAACAGAATGATCAATTTTTTAAAAAAAACTTGAAACCTAGCACTGCAAATTACGAACAAGAGGGATCACAAATAAAAATGGATGAGAAACCAAATGAAGCAAGTAAATCAGGCTTAGGGCTGTTAAAATGGACATTTTCCCCAGGTCCTATAAAAAAGGTTTCAAATCATTGAAAGCTCATTAGATCGCTAATTTTACTGTGTCACCGTTACCTACACAGCCCTCTCAACTGTCTCATTGCATCCAGAATTTTACTGCAACATTATGACACCCAATTGTCTTCAAATGAGCAATTGGTCAACTGAAAATGGATTCCTTCTGCCAGATTTCAATATTTAAATGTGTCACTGGAAATACACTACAGTAGAACAACTTTTAAAGTCAATGATATATGTACAGAAATAAAATGCATTCGGCACCCAGCCACCCTCCAACATTAACAGGATTTCTAGTTACTTCCTCATAAATCATTTAATTCTACATTAAATACTGAACAATTGCTAGATTGTGCTGGCAAGAATGGTCATATCCAATTATGTCCCCATACTCAGCAAATTAATGCAGTGGCAATCAATGTCACCAAATAGAAAACAAGATCTCTTGGCCCTATTTAGATTAAACAATTCACGAAGAGTGCACAAAACAAGGCATAGTATTGAAATGCTGCAGTACTCACAGACTCCTGCACATGCTTCTTGAATGAAGGTTTATCAGGTACAATGTAGTTTCTTTCATGGAAGGCATGGAGCAGCAAATATTCATTTCTCTCAGAACGGCCACCCATCAGCGTTCGTGACTAGGAGAGATAAATGAATTTTTAAAACACACAATTCATCAATAATGAGTCTTGTGTATAGCGTGCATTTCCTGCCAATGTTACACTCATTTCCTTTAATCCTTAGTTGGTAACATTCAAATTGTTAGGAATCAGCATATCTGACAAGCAATACCAAGGGTGATCAGTCGTACTTTTAAAAATTTAACTGAAAGGACATATTTCCTGAGTCACACTTAATTCCCGTCAGCTTAGTAACATCCCTACTTTTATAAACTACCATCTCCTCCAACTCATGAGCAATGCCATGGAAGAGCTATTAGTATATACATGTGTTTGTAGATCTCCCATGTTGCTTGCATCAAGTTCTCTCACCTCACGATTTTTGCCTCTCTCATTCCAACACTCTTGATTGTTTCTCTCTTACCCACCCAGTGACAGACCACCACCCCCACCCACCGCAATTTATATTTTTCTTACCCAAGTATTAATCTTTTGCAATGTCCATATCTAGAGTCATTTATGGCAGAGAAGGAGGGCATTCTGCCCATTGAGTCAATGTCAGCTCTCCACAGAGCAATGCAGTCAGTCCCACTCCCCAGCTCGATCCCCATAGCCCTGCAAGTCTATTTCACTCAGGTGGCCATCCGACTTCCTCTTGAAGTCATTGATCGGCTTCACTTCCACCATCCTTGTGGGCAGCGAGTTCCAGGCCATTACCACTGGCTGCGTTAAAAGGTGCTTCCTCATATTCCCCCTGCATCTTTTGCCCAAAACCTTAATCTGTGTCCCCTAGTCCTTGTACTATTTCTTAATGAGAACAGCTTTTTCCTGTCTAACTTACCTAAGCCTGTCAATATTGTACACTTCTATTAAATCTCCCCTCAATCTCTTTTGTTCTAAGGAGAATAAACCCAACTTTTCCAACCTAACCTTGTGATTAAAATTCTCCATCCCTGGAACCATTCTGGTAAATCTCCTCTGCATTCTCTCAAGGACCCTTCCCTGCTTCTCCCTGCTGTACTCAATGCTTCTATTTATGAATCTCAAGATCCCATATGCTTCACTAACCACTCTCTCAATATGTCCTGCCACCTTCAACGGTCAATGCACATGCATCCCCAGGTCCCTCTGTTCCTGTACACTCTTTAGAACTGTGCCATTAGGTATATACTGAGCACAATCAATGTCTGTCTATTCTTTCTTCCTCCATATTCTTGATGCCCTTATCACGGTCTCTCTATGACTGGCTCTACCTTCAATAATCTTCCTCGTTCTTTGTCTGCAAATCCATGACTTTCACCTTCCCTGATGTCTCTATCCTACTGATTGCTGCCTCTTTCATTGTTTACAGGCCTCTTACTCTGCTCAACAATGTGTTTCTCACCCCCACTATGCCACTGCGGCCAGAAGAGGCAGCAGTCCAGTAACCTGCAAGAGGCAGAAAGCAAATCACTGGACGGCAAAGATAGCAAAGGGAATTTCCAGATAAAGAGTATGGGAGAGGGTGGAGCAGCAAGAACCAGGCATTTACAGCACAGCAGGATCCAGCAGAATAAAGTTTTAACCTTTGGTGAAGAAGCAGTTATTTGAGAAGGGAAGTGGAGGCAGGATATAACCAGTCACACAGCATTGAACAGTTTGTCCTTTGAGGATGTGGGAGATGGAGAGCGGAGTGCAATACTACCCAGTAGCAGAAGACCTTCAATTGGATTGTGACAGACAAATGTTGACACTGGATTTTGCCATTGCAAATGATGACACAAAATAATTCTAAAATTAGGAAGCAAGATTAATGTATCCTGGAACTGCACACCACTAGAATTCGAAACAAACACAATGACAATTAGTGGGGTTCCACTCAGACTAAACCATGTATTTATTTTGGACTTTTAAGTTAGATAACATATTAATGCAGATACATAAATAGAACATTTGTGAAAACTCTTAAGAACATTATATTGGTCTGCTGGGAGAATAGATTTCTGCAGTCAGACAATGGAACTAATCGGCTTGACAGAGTCTTGAGTGAATCGTGCCAATGATTTTCTTTTTCAACTCATCCCTCCCACTGCTGACCCTGCCAGCCGTCCAGCTCTCACCACCCCTCCACGTATCTCCCTCCAGAATGTCCATTCACTTGTGAACAAGGCCCTTGCCATCCATGAACATATTGTGGATGAATGCATTGACACCATGGCCTTAACGGAAACCTATGGGTGATGACACCTTGCCCTTAATAAAGCCTTCCTGCCTGATTGCATCTTTCACCACCTGCCCCTCCAAGCCCATCATGGTGGTGGTGTGACACTTATCACCAGATCACACCATTGCCTGACCCCCTACTCCTCTGGCACTTTCTCCTCCATTGAGTAGCTCATCTTGTTTCATCCCTCTCACCTCCTTCAAAATAATTATTCTCCACTGCCTGCCTAAATACGATAAAAAAAAAATTCACCAAGATATCTTCACTGCTTTCCTTCCTCGGCCTATGCACCAAACGGCTTCTCATCCTCACTAATTTCAACCTCCATTTCAACTCATCATATTCTCTCTCCTCTGAGTTCACTGCCCTCTTATCCTCCCTAAATCTCTCCCTCCATATTCCTATGTTCATGGCCACCCCTGTGACCTTGCCTTCTCACATGGTCTTGCTAGTCCCACCGCATCAATTACAGATAAGGCCATCTCTGATCACTTCCTTATATCACTCATGACCCACATCCCCCTGCAACACTCCAACTTTACCTCCCGCATGCATCCCTGGAAAAAACTATCCCCCAATTCATTTACAACTGCACTTTCAAAATCTCAACTTTCCAGCCTTTGGCCCTCCATTTGCCACAACATTTCTGCAGCTACTGAATTGCTCAACAGCATCCTCACCTCCACGTTTGATGCTCTAGTCCCCAGTAAAACCATTACACTCTCTCACCCTGGCCGTTGCCCTGGTACAGCCCTCATCTCAAGTCCAAGAGGCGCAGACTTAAAAGGATATGGCAGATGACTGGTTTAGCCATCCACTGCCAGATATGACCACATCACAAAACACTATCGGAACCTGTTCAAACTGCTCACTATTCCAGGATCATCCTGGAATGCAATAATAACCCATGGCTTCTATTCTCTACTGCAAACCGTCTTCTTAAACCTCTCTCCCTTGTCCCATCCACCCTCACATCCAACAATAAGAGTGAAGAGCTCATGGACTTCTTTGTCACCAAGATCGAGACCATCCAACCAACTATTTCTGCCACATTCCTCCCTTCCACTATCCCACCTGGCCAAACTTCCTCCAATGCCCCCCCTGCCCTCGCCCTGAACTCGCATCTTTCTCTAGTTTCTCTCCTATCTCCCCTCATCCCTCTCTGAACTCATGTTGCTCATGAGGCCCAACTCCTGCTCCTTTGGCCCTATTCCCACTAAACTGCCGACCATCCAACTTCCCCTCCTGGTCCCCATGTTAGCTGATATTGTAAATGGTTCTCACTTCAGGTGTTGTCCCCTTCTTCTTGAAATCTGCTGTCATCACTCCTCTCCTGAAAACACCAACCCTGGATCCCGCCGTTCTCGTAAACCACCGGCCCGCCTCCAATCGCCCTTTCCTTAAATGACAGATGTCAAGAACAGAATACAAATTGAATGCTGAATAGCTGTTGTGAAAGACAAAGCATGAGTCCAGTGAAAGTGCTGTCAGAATATTGAACAGCTCCGTATGAAAGCAAAAGTTTAAGACTAGCACATGGTTAAAAATAATTTTTTAAAAATATATTTAAAAAAATAAAGGGGCTCATGGTCTGAAATTACTGAACTCATCATTGAGTCCAGAAGGCCGGAGAGTGCTGTATCAGAAGATGAGGTGCTGTTCCTCGAGCTTGCGTTGATGTTCACTGGAACACTGCAGCAGGCCGAGGACAGACATGTGGGCGTGAGAACTAGGTGGTCCTGGTCATCCGATCTGCATTTGGTCTCCCAATGTAGAAGATACCACACTGTGAGCAGCGAATACAGCAGACTAAATTGAAAGTAGTATGAGTAAATCGCTGCTTCACCTGGAAGGAGTGTTTGGGGCCTTGGATGGTGAGGAGAGCGGAGGTAAAAGGGCAGGTATTGGGGACCAAACAGAGAGCGGGTGAGAGCTTTGCAGAACACCTCTGCTCGGTCCGTAAGCATGATCCCGAGCTCTGGTTGCTTGCCATTTTAATTCACCACCTTGTTGTCATGCCCACATGTCTGTCCTCAGCCTGCTGCACTGTTCCAGCGAACATCAACGCAAGCTCGAGGAACAGCACCTCATCTTCTGATTAGGCATTCTACAGCCTTCTGGACTCAATACTGAGTTCAATAATTTCAGACCATGAGGCCCATCATTTTTTGTTTTTTTTATATATATTTTCTTTTTTTAATTATTCATTTTTTAACCATGTGCTATAGCCTTAATCTTTTTTTTAATGTCTTTGCTTTCCTACAGAGCTGTTCACTATTCTGCCATTAGCAGTCACTCTGGACTCATGCTTTTTCTTTCACTACAACTATTTAGCATTCCATCTGCATTCTGTTTCATGACATCTGTCATTTAATCTCTCCCCCCTCCGTCCTATCACAGTCCTTCCTTCTTGTTCTTCTTCCCCCCCCCCACCCTTCCCCTTGCTCAATGACTGTTGCATTTCTAACTTTTGCCAGTTCTGATGAAGGGTCACAGACCTGAAACGTTAACTCTGCTTCTCTCTACACAGATTCTGCCAGACCTGCTGAGTATTTCCAGCACTTTTTGTTCTCATTTCAGAATTCCAGCATCTGCAGTATTTTGCTCTTACCTTACTGGAAGTCATATGTCTTCAGCTAAGTAAACAACAGGAGCCTTGGTGACTAGGGGAGTTGTTTACAGATAAGTGGCATGTCAAGATTTATGGTGGTCAAGAGTTGGTTTCATTTTTAAAAATTGTTTTGAGTCAGCTGGGGGTAAGTCTGCTGAGAGAAGCCACCAGCTCATCCTTTTTCCTGAGAATCCAGTGTGATAGCTGAAACCCCTGATGCAGTGATTCTCCTGAAAAGCCTCCCAGACTAATCCTTGACATCGCCTGAAAAGAACTGCTCCAAAAGGATCCCAGTGGCAGCCATCGATGCATATTTGGACACCAGAATAAAATGACTGGCTGAGACAACTCATAACTTATCCTTTTTCCTTCAAGAATTTGGCCAAAGTATTTTTTTTGTGTTTTTTGTAAACAGATCTCTGCAGAGAAAGCTTCTTTATTGATGGAGTCTTGTTTGATAATAAATTAATAATTTTGTTGCTTATTAAAGAAACCTAGTTGGTGGATTTTATTCTGAAACAAATAGATGAAGTATATAACTGGCCGTATCGGTAACTGTGTAAAACATTTAAATATATGTTGTGACCTGTGGAGACAGACAGTGCACTCCTCCTGCCTCGGTCATAACATTGTTGTTGCTTTGGAAAATACATGTATGTGGACGAGAACTGAATTAGGCTTAGTTTTGATGGATTCTACAGTCAAATAAGCAAGCCCATGAAGAATGGTCACTTTGTACCGAAGAGCTAACAACACTAACTAAACATTATCCATTAACTCCTTCAGCACTGCAGAGGAAACAACTGGAACAGGGACACAAAAAAAAACACAAAAAAATCTGCACATTTGCATCATCAAGGTCACATACACACATTTTACTGGTATAACTTAGTGGACTTGGTCCAGCCCCACATATTTGCAAAATATGCAGATCAGCTTACGCTATAAAATGTGACCTACTGAAGCTGAAAAATATGCCTAAAAGCAATTTGCAAAAAAAATAAAAGCGGTGTTATATTTTCAACTTTACTTGACATCTGTACATCTTCAACTGAGGTCACATTACTTTAACTTGCAACAATTAAAAGCTAATGTTTAAAAGTAAAAAAAAAATAGGACTGCAACAGTCATTCTAAGTTAGATTTACAATATTGGGGTGGAGGCAGGAATAACTTAAGCATAAAGGTACGTAGTGAAAATTCCAATATTACCATGACATTTCCAGCAATGCTAGTTATTTGCAGAGCTAAAGGAAGTACATTCAGTTCACACATGATCTGCAGGATGAATTTCGTATCCATCCATGTATTCTCAAGTAGGTGCATGAGACGAGGTGAGTCACTAGTGGAACAAAACAAAAATCTTAATAACGTCACATCACACAGCAAATACATACAACACTGGACACTGAATCAGTTTCCTGCAACTTCTCCAATATACTAAAAATATATTTTACTAACCTGTACTGTTAGCCTACAGTATTCAAGTTTTAACAAAAACATTCTGATTTAGCACGTGTATATACAGCATCTCAACAAATGGTGACAGGGGGATTAAAAGCACCAATGTTATATGTGACTGCTTCTCTGCGATTAAGCCAAACACCAGGCATGATAAAATACATCAAGCTGCAGACTACATTTGTAAATGCTACCCCATGATAAATATACCACTACCATACCCTGTCAGGAAAGAATAAAGCTCTGGCAGTCATATTGCCAAGGGTTATTGTTTTGGGACCTTTGTTTCCATCAAGTTTGGCGCAGCTGGATGTGTTTTCTACGAAACTGCCATTCTACCATCAGTCATCCAAGTTGTTGAAGGTACTTTCCTGGTAAGTCAGCTTCACTCATCTGAATGAGGAATGTTGGTACTGGGAACTGGAGTAATTTTCACTTCAGGTACCCACTGTCAACATCAGGTACCCAGGTCAGGTACAGAAGGATTAAATGTAGAATGAAGTTCATTCCCTGCCCCAACTACACTTGTGTGACGTTTTTCCATTTAACATCAACAGCAGTCCTGTGGCCTTCAAATGAGATAACCAAATTATTGATATAAATTATCTTAAATGGAATTGGACTGAAGTCCATTTCACACATGAACAAAATAGGAAAGGCCCCTGCAACGCAGGGATCTTTCATCCTAGCAGTCTGACAAGAATTGAAATTTGGTCCCACAAGTGAAAAGCCAGAGCCGAATGCAGTGCATCACCAAGACCCCTCCTCTTCTGCCATGGACTCAATTATATTCTGCTCTCCTTAAATAATACCTCTTTAAAACCTCAATTGAAAAAAAGAATTATGCAGACTCTCAACATTACTCACCTATAAAGATTACGAATGTTTTCAGTTGGAATGGTGACCCTCTCTGTTTTGAGGACCTGATGAACCAGCTCAGTTAAATTGTAGCTCTTGCATCTGATCAACTCTTTGGCAGAAATTTCAATATCACACATCAGCCTACCGCAAGCTGCATTCTTTTCCACAAATCCACCACGACCCTTTAATAAGAAAGCGACAGCAAGTTGAATTATTGCGTGCAATATCAGTTCCGCTAAAGTAGTGGTTTGGTTGTCAACAGCCAGTTTAAAATGTAAGCAAACTGTCTGAAGGGGCCATATCCCCGAGTGCAAGCACTAAACCAATTAAAAGGAAAAGTTAAGCACATAGCAAGAGTACTTTCAACATACAATACACTCCTATTCTAGATACTACACCATTAAAAAAAAAACTACGCAGAGGACGATACCCATGCTTTAGACCTGGCAACTCTCAGGAGTGCTGTCACAGGACTGGACTTTGCCAGATTGTTGACAGATTTAACAGATTTTTTTCCAGAGCTGCTTGCTGATGGGCCACTTTGCGAGTATTAGTAAGCTTATCCAATTGACAATTTTGGAAGATTGTACACTGCACATTGCTCTCACACAAGAGGTACATGTCCCCTTAGGGGCCTATGTGCAAGAGAGAAGGGTGAAATTGTGTAGAATGCATGCCCCCACCCTACAAGCTGACATTGAGAATCAGCATAGCATCATGAAAACGTGCTTTGTCGAAAGATGATTTTTTTTTAAACTGACCGGATGGAAACCTGAATATTAAACTGGTAGCGACAAACCACTCAAATCTTGCAAGCTTTGAGCTCTGCCTGCTGACCATGATCACTGAAGCATAATCCCTGCTGCAGTCTGTGGTGTTCAGCGGTTTAATTGATCTGTGTTTGACTGTGTTAGTCTGTTCACCAATCAATGTTCACTGTGCTTAATCGCTTAAGCCTAAGGATGGAGCTAGTGAGTTTTGAGAAGGTTCCGGAAAAAAGAGAGACACCCTCAAAGGAAATCCCAGGGAACCACCAAATCAGTCATCAACATCTTCAAACCGGAAGCCGGAGAACCACCAATGGAAAGTCGCACGACCACTGAATTCAGTCTGAAGCCAGCCGAGTCACCAACCTCCACAAACTGTATACCCCTTTTATTTCTCTAGACTCTAATTCAACCACTTTATCCTTCTCCACTCTGTAACCTATTTGTGTGTGTGGATATGAAAGTTGGAGCTTATTTTATTCAGATTCTTTTAAGTACAATAAAGCTAACCTCTTTCTTTGTTAAACGCAAGAAAACCAGTCCGATTGGCTCTTTTATGATCATGGCACGTAAACAGTTAAACATTCACTGAATTGGCAAGTACATCCACTTAAAAAGTGGTCAGGCAAGCAGGGAAAAAGAGGGTAGTCCTTCAACCCTCCACACCTGATCATAACAATAGATCTGCATCCTAACTGCCGACTCCAACTCTAAATTGACTTGACCTTTGTCACTTTCCCCACTGCATTTCCAGCTGAGTTTTGTGTAATTTTTTTTTTAAGAGATACAGCACTGAAACAGGCCCTTCGGCCCACCGAGTCTGTGCCGACCATCAACCACCCATTTATACTAATCCTACACTAATCCCATATTCCTACCACATCCCCACCTGTCCCTATATTTCCCTACCACCTACCTATACTAGGGCCAATTTATAATGGTCAATTAACCTATCAACCTGCAAGTCTTTGGCATGTGGGAGGAAACTGGAGCACCCGGAGGAAACCCACGCAGACACAGGAAGAACTTGCAAACTCCACACAGGCAGTACACAGAATTGAACCCGGGTCGCTGGAGCTGTGAGGCTGCGGTGCTAACCACTGCGCCACTGTGCCACCCCAAATGTAATGTAAGCGAAGCTGATTTAAAAACCAAGGACATGTAATCTCTATGTTGAAACTTCCAACATCCCATATTATCGGATATGACTTATTCAGTCATGGCCCCCAACCACTGTCAGGTACAGCTAACACTGAGGAAGAACATAAGGCAACATTAGAACATTTGCAAATTGGGCAGTTAAGTAAATGTTACCCTAGATTTTATTTTTATTTATTGGGATGTGAGCGTCACTGGCATGACCAGCATTTATTGCCCATCCCTAATTGCTCGAGGTGGTGGTGGTGGTGAGCCGCCTTAGTGAACTACAGCAGTGCATCTGGTGTAGGTATACCTACAGTGCTGTTAGGGAGGGAGCTCCAGGATTTTGACCCAGTGACAGTGAAGGAATGGTGATATAGTTCCAAGTCAGAATGGTGAGTGACTTGGAGGGGAACTTGCAGATGGTGTTGTTCCCATGCATCTGCTGCCCTTGTCCTTCTAGGTGGAGGAGGTCGGAAGTTTGGAAGGTGCTGTTGAAAGAGCCTTGGTGAAATGAAGAATGTGATGTGATGCACTTTGGCAGGAAAAACAGAATCATCTACAGCTTAGTAAATAAGAGGTAGAATAGCAAAGTGATAATGGGGAAACAAATCATTAAAAGCAGCATCACGGGTCAGCAAAGCAATTAAAAATGCTAACAAGACACTGGGATTTATTTCTAGGAATACAGAATTCAAAAGTAGTGAAGTTATGTTCAACTGTATGGGACCTTGGTCAGGCCACAGTGTACATTGTTCTGGTCTCCATACTATAAAAAGGACATTGAAGCACTGGAAAAAGTACAAACAGATTTACAAGGATGTTTCTAGAACAGAGATTACAGCTTTCGAGAAAGATTGAATGGGTTGTGACTTTTTTTCTTTAGCAAAGGGGAGACTTACAGGAGACCTGATCAAGATCCTTAAAATTATGAATGGGTGGACAGGGTAGATTTGGAGAGAATGTTTCCACTTGTAGGAGAATCCAAAACTAGGGATTATAAATACAAGACAGTTACTAATAAATCCAACAGGGAAATAAGCAGACATTTATTTTCTCAGAAAGTGGTTAGAATGTGGCACTCGCTGCCACATCAAGTGTTTGAGGCATATAGCTTAGATGCTTTCAAAACAAAACTAGATAAGCACTAGATAAGAGAATATAAAGATATGCTGAAAGGCTGAGATGAGGTCGATGGAACCTTTTTCACAGAATTGTTAGTGTAGAAGCAAGCCATTTGGCCCATCGTGTCCACAACTGCTCTCCAAATGAGCAATTCATTCAGTGCCATTCCCTGCCTTCTCCCCGTAACTCTGCACATTCTTCCTTTTAATATGTCAGTCTAATTCCCTTTTGAATGCTTCAATTGAACCTGCCTCCACCACACTGTCAGGCAGCGCATTCCAGACCTTAACCACTCGCTGCATGAAAAAGTTTTTCCTCATGTTGCTTTTGCGTCTCTTACACATTACTTTAAATCTGTGCCCTCTCATTCTCGATATTTTCACAAGTGGCAACAGTTTCTCCCTATCTACTCTGTCCAGACCCCTCATGATTCTGAATACCTCTATCAAATCCCCTCTCAGCCTTCTCTGCTCCAAGGAAAACAGTCTTAACTTCTCCAATCCATCGTCATAACTAAAGCTCCTCATCCCTGGAACCATTCTTGTGAATCTTTTCTGTGATCTCTCCAATGTCCTCACATCTTTCCTAAAGTGCGGTGCCCAGAACTGGACGCAATACTCCAGCTGAAGCCGAGCCAGTGTCTTATTTTTTTATCCCCCTCTCTATCGTGTCTGAAAACCCTGTAACCAGGAACACGGAGCTGCCATTCCTGTCCCTCCTGAACCAGAAACTTGTGTGGAGAATAAACACCATGACAGACTAGTTGGGCCGAATGACCTGTTTCTGTGCTGTATATTCTGATAGAGGATCAGCTCCTGTGCAGATAGAGGAATCCCAAATTGTTTGACCTCTGCTTGAGGAGATGATTTAAGATAGGGGGCTACTTGGTATTAAAATATTGTTTCCTACACTTCCCGTCACTGTGGATGCAGTTGAATAAACAGAAGCGCAGATGACTACGTAGCTCAAACTCATAACTAGGTTCACTCAGACCAGAATCTAATTCATCCAGTTGATAAACAGATCAAAAAAATTCTTTGTAAAAGTCAGATTTATAAGTGATAATATACTAGTGCTTTGACACCTTTATTAAGCAGCAAATTGTCTGAAGTAATTGCAATTAACAAACAATATAGGTCTAGCTTTTTAAAAGCTTACTGCTGAAACACCACACTGAGTCTAACTGAACAATTCTTGCAACACTAAGTGCACTTATTCACACACCTTAACATTAAGGGTGCTGTCATTGTACAGACTGCTAATTTTGTTTTTTTAATGTAGGTATGATGACAAGTGTTTTCCCCTTCACTTTGAATCTGGGATAATACTTAGCATTCCTAGGTCACATATTGTGTAGATTTCCTTCAGAATGATAATGGCATTCCATTATTTAGTCTGTTAGCATATATCAAATGCATAATGACACTGGGTTAAAAGCATTTTTACCAATATATGTGGCAATCTACTTCCATTACTTGTGCTACATTGCTGTTTCAACATAACTGTAACTTTATTTCTTTTATTATCATTCTCTGGCAGTTCGTGGGTTTCTTATTCTGAAAAAGTCAATTATGTCTTACCCCAAGTTTAGGCATAGTCGATCTCCTTAACCGACCAATCTTCGACCAGTGAGGAACTTTGCAGACATTAATTCTTTGCAGCAGAACATCGACATCAAATCCAAAAATATCATGGCCCTGAAAATAAGTGCATGCAGACTTTAAATGCTTTGTATGATAAAAGACTGAGAAAATCAGCTACCAAGTTTAACACAGCTTCTGGGATGCTTCTGAACCCTCATTGTCACAACCTTGGGACATGCTCTTACACGTGTGCTGTTCTTTACATTGTTACAGCCAGGTGAGAAATGTGTCTATGGGTCTTTTGTGGTCTTTACCTGGTCTTATTATAACAGCATTTAATTTTAAACACACAGTGTTTTGAGCTACCCCTTTGTGAATCCTTGTTCACAACTTTCCAATTATAAGGCAAAGAAACCAATTCACACAGGCTTTCTGAGGTTTAAAGATGAAATTTTATTAAACCTTAAGCTTAACCTTAAACTCTAATACTGCTCATGCCTATGGATATACAACCCGCCCACGTTAGCATGCACATGCAATATACACATGCAGGTAGGGACAAAAAAGAGAACAGGAAAATATAGCAGAGAGGGGTTTCAGGCAATTTCAGAAGAGTTTATTGTTTACTGTGCTTCTAGCTCACTTGATTGTAGGTAGACTTGCTTTTCGTTGGGGCCCAGTACAACCTTGTTCACTGTAGGAGACTTTGAGTCACAGAGTCATAGAGAGATACAGCACCGAAACAGGCCCTTCGGCCCAACGAGTCCGCGCCGACCATCAACCACTCATTTATACTAATCCTACATTAATCCCATTTTCCCTCTCACGTCCCCACCTTCCCTCAATTCTCCTACCACCTACCTACAATAGGGGCAATTTTTTTTTATATAATGGCCAATTTACCTATCAATCCGCAAGTCTTTGGCATGTGGGAGGAAACCGGAGCACCTGAAGAAAACCCACACGGTCACAGGGAGAACTTGCAAACTCCACACAGGCAGTACCCAGAATCGAACCCAGGTCCCTGGAGCTGTGAGGCTGCGGTGCTAACCACTGCGCCGCCCTCACTGAGGTTCATGGATCTTCACAAGATTCAGTTCCCTGAGAGATAAGCAGGTAGACAGGAGAGGAGGCAATTCTTGCTTCAGTGCCAGGAGCACACAGCCTTCTGAGTTCAAATTCTGTTTTTCCAGTTTAAAACTCCTCTAGTTGGCCAGCAGGCGGTCACGTGACCGACTGGTTTGACCAGGTCTCTTCTGTGTATTGGGGCGGGGACTGGTTCCTTTGTTTCAACACTGACTGCTACTATGCAAATGTCCTTCCAGTCAGGGGCTTGCAATTTTAAATTTTAATGTTCATGTGGCGAATTCACGTGTGCCTCAGTCTTGATAGGTGGGGAGTTTGCCTGACAGAAAGGGCTTGCTTTTATTTTTATATAAATATACACACACCTAATTTAAAACATCTTAATTATCAAGATAGGCTCAAAAGGCTGGCTCACCACACTTTAAGAGAAGCATAGACTTAAGGGCGATTTGATCCAGGATTATAAAAATAAGTGGTTACATAGTGTTTGTGGAGACAGTTTGTTTCAACTACAGAGTTTTTGTCTTAATTTATTCACAGGAATCACTGGCAAGGCCAGTATTTATTGCCCACTCCTAATTGCATAATTGAGTGCTTGCTCGGCTATATCAGATGACATTAAAGAGTCAATCACATTACTGTGGGTCTGGAGTCACATGTAGGCCAAACCAGATAAGGACGGCAGATTTCCTCCCCAAAAGGACATTAGGTGAATCAGATGGGTTGTTTTACAAAACTCTGGTGGTTTCATGGTCACCATTAAATATACCAGCTTTGTATTCCAGATTTATTTAATTAATTGAATTTAAATTACCCCAGCTGTCATGGTGGGATTTGAACTCATGTCTCTGGATCATAATCTCAAGTTATGTAAATGACAGATGTAGGTTAGATGTTAGGAAGTGGTTCCTTTCCAATAGTAGACCTGTGGAATAGGCTACTGGCGAGAGCTGGACAGGTTGCTGAGTGGGACAGAGATCACCGCATACAAAAAGGTCAATATTCTATAATATAAATCAGGACAAAACTGATCTCCTAGATTAGCTGTGATTGCCTAATAGGGTCGGAGAGGATTTTTCCAATTTTTTTTCCCTAACTGAATTGGGTTTTTGCCTCTCCCAGGAGATTACATGATAGCAGGTAGGCACGGAGTGGATGTATTATGATGGACAAGATATCACATTTATGTGGGATAGATCTGATGGACCAGTAGGTCTTCTCCTGTCTGTCTTTTGTCATATGCTCATATAAAACAACTTATCCAAAGCATTTAGATCAGGCAAAAAACAATTAGCCATGCGTACTGTTCCTGATTATTCTGTGCGCTGCACAAAAAAGTGCCCATGAGGGAGTACGGTGATTAGGGGATACAATTCACCCCTGAGGTCAGCTAATTGTCACCATGGGATCTCACTCATGAGGAGTGGTCACTTGGCAGAGGTGCGGGGATGGAAATTGCTACCTGTGGAAACTAAATCAGCACAGGCCAATGCCTTTTGGAAGGTGGCGGGGAGGGGGCGCACAGTAAGGTCAAACATCACTTACAATGAAATTAGTATTTTTCTACCTTCTGCAAACTTTATATTGCACATTTTTTCCTCAATTGTCAAGACACCATTAAACAGCATTTCCCAGCAAATAAACACACACATCATTCATAACTTGCAGCCGGCGTATTAATTGCAATAGATCTTTTAGTATGTTTTTCACATTACTAAGCACCACAGTGTTTCAATTTGGGTAGTTCTTTGCCGTTTTATTTTTGTTATTCATTCATGGGATGTGGGCATCGCTGGCTAGGCCAGCATTTATTGCCCATCCCTAATTGCCCTTGACAAGGTGGTGAGCTGCCTTCTTGAGCTGCTGCAGTCCTTGGGGTGTAGGTACATCAACAGTGCTGTTAGGAAGGGAATTCCTGGATTTTGACCCACTGACAGTGAAGGAACGACGATATAGTTGCAAGTCAGGATGGTGTGTGGCTTGGAGGAGAACTTGCAGGTGGTGGGGTTCCCATGCATCTGCTGCCCTTGTCCTTCTAGATGGTAGAGATCGCAGGTTTGGACGGTGCTGTCGAAGGAGCCTTGGTGAGTTACTGCAGTGCATTTTATAGATGTTACACACTGCTGCCACTGTGCATCAGTGATGGAGGAAGTGAATGTTGAAGATGGTGGAATGGGGTGCCAACAAGTGGGCTGCTTTGTCCTGGAAGGTGTTGAGTTTCTTGAGTGTTGTTGGAGCTATACCCATCCAGGCAAGTGGAGAGTATTCCATCACACTTTTGACCTGTGCCTCATAGATGGCGGACAGGCATTGGAGAGACAGGAGGTGAGTTACTTGCTGCAAAATTCCCAGCTTCTGACCTGCTCTTGCAGCCACAGCATTTATATAGCTGGTCCAGTTCAGTTTCTGGTCAATGGTGACCACCGGGGTGTTGATAGTTATACTAAAATTTAAACCAGCAAATGAATCTTGCACTTGAATTCCTGTAATAATTTTGGTGAATTACAGACACAAAAAAAATAAGAAAAAAAATACTACTGGTTGGTTGAACAAGTTTTAGAAGCAGTCCAAATATAGTTTGATCTTAAAATGAACTTAAAAAAACTCAATCCCAGGCATATCAAACTGGAATAGTTTGGACTATGTGCAGTTAGAGACAGCAAAATTCTGAAAAGGCAGATGCTCCAGAAATTGGGGATGATTTGCACCATGTCATTTGCAAATGGCTGTGATAAACTTCGTCATTAAATGCTGACTGTGGTGTCCACACCGTACATTGGAATTTACTTAGTAGCCGTGAACTTTCAATATTCCTTTGGCAGGGGGATGGGGACCGGAGCCACGGATCAGTGGATGGGGTAGCTGTCGAACAGGCAGATACCGAGCGCAGAGAGTCTGTGAGGAAGGTTAGACAGTTGACAGGGCAAAGTTGCAGCCAGTATGATGGGTTGAAGTGTGTCTATTTTAATGCAAGAAGTGTCAGGAATAAGGGTGATGAACTTAGAGCATGGATCAGTACTTGCAGCTACGATGTTGTGGCCATTACGGAGACGTGGATATCACAGGGGCAGGAATGGATGTTGGATGTTCCGGGGTTTAGATGTTTCAAAAGGAATAGGGAGGGAGGTAAAAGAGGTGGGGGAGTGGCATTGTTAATAAGGGATAGTATCACAGCTGCAGAAAGGGAGGTCGTCGAGGAGGGTTTGTCTACTGAGTCATTATGGGTGGAAGTCAGAAACAGGAAAGGAGCAGTCACTTTGTTGGGAGTTTTCGATACACCCCCCAAAAGCAACAGAGACATGGAGGAACAGATTGGGAGGCAGATTTTGGAAAAGTGCAGAAGTAACAGGGTTGTTGTCATGGGTGACTTCAACTTCCCTAATATTGATTGGAACTTCCTTAGTGCAAATAGTTTGGATGGAGCAGTTTTTGTCAGGTGTGTCCAGGAAGGTTTCCTGACCCAATATGTAGATAGGCTGACTAGAGGGGAGACTATGCTGGAATGGTGCTTGGCAACGAACCAGGCCAGGTGGCAGATCTCTCGGTGGGAGAGCATTTCGGTGATAGTGATCACAACTCCCTGACCTTTACTATAGTCATGGAGAGGGACAGGAGCAGACAGGTTGGGAAAATATTTAATTGGGGGAGGGGGAATTACAATGCTATTAGGCAGGAACAGGGGAGCATAAATTGGGAACAGATGTTCTCAGGGAAATGCACGACAGAAATGTGGAGGTTGTTTAGGGAGCACTTGCTGCGACTGCTGAATATGTTTGTCCCGATGAGGCAGGGAAGGGATGGTAGGGTGAAGGAACCTTGGATGACAAGAGCTGTGGAACAGCTAGTCAAGAGGAAGAAGGAAGCTTACTTAAGGTTGAGGAAGCAAGGATCAGACAGGGCTCTAGAGGGTTACAAGGTAGCCAGGAAGGAACTGAAGAATGGACTTAGGAGAGCTAGAAGGGGACATGAAAAAGTCTTGGCGGGTAGGATTAAGGAAAATCCCAAGGCATTCTACACTTATGTGAGGAACAAGAGGATGGCCAGAGTGAGGGTAGGGCCGATCAGGGATAGTGGAGGGAACTTGTGCCTGGAGTCGGAGGAGGTAGGGGAGGTCCTAAATGAATACTTTGCTTCAGTATTCACTAGTGAGAGGGACCTGGTCGTTTGTGAGGACAGCGTGGAACAGGCTGATATGCTCGAACAGGTTGAGGTTAAGAGGGAGGATGTGCTGGAAATTTTGGATGATATGAGGACAGATAAGTCCCCGGGGCCAGACGGGATATACCCAAAGATATTACGGGAAGCGAGGGAAGAGATTGCTGCGCCTTTGGCGATGATCTTTGCATCTTCACTGTCCACTGGAGTAGTACCAGATGATTGGAGGGTGCCAAATGTTGTTCCCTTGTTCAAGAAAGGGAATAGGGATAACCCTGGGAATAATAGACCAGTCAGTCTTACGTCGGTAGTGGGCAAATTATTGGAGAGGATTCTGAGAGACAGGATTTATGATTATTTGGAAAAGCATGGTTTGATTAGAGACAGTCAGCATGGCTTTGTGAGGGGCAGGTCATTCCTCACAAGCCTTATTGAATTCTTTGAAGATGTGACAAAACACATTGATGAAGGAAGAGCAGTGGATGTGGTGTATATGGATTTTAGCAAGGCGTTTGATAAGGTTCCCCATGGTAGGCGCATTCAGAAAGTAAGGAGGCATGGGATTCAGGGAAAGTTGGCTGTCTGGATACAAAATTGGCTGGCCCAAAGAAGTCAGAGGGTGGTAGTAGATGGAAAGTATTCAGCATGGAGCTCGGTGACCAGTGGTGTTCCACAAGGATCTGTTCTGGGACCTCTGCTCTTTGTGATTTTTATAAATGACTTGGATGAGGAAGTGGAAGGCTGGGTTAGCATGTTTGCCGATGACACGAAGGTTGCAGGAGTTGTGGATAGTGTGGAAGGCTGTTGTAGGTTGCAACGGGACATTGACAGGATGCAGAGCTGGGCTGAGAAGTGGCAGATGGAGTTCAACCTGGAAAAGTGTGAAGTGATTCATTTTGGAAGGTCGAATTTGAATGCGGAATACAGGCTTAAAGACAGGATTCTTGGTAGTGTGGAGGAACAGAGGGATCTTGGGGTCCATGTCCATAGATCGCTCAAAAGTTGCTACCCAAGTTGATAGGGTTGTTAAGAAGGCGTATGGTGTGTTGGCTTTCATTAACAGGGGGATTGAGTTTAAGAGCTGCAAGGTTATGCTGCAGCTCTATAATGCCCTGGTTCGACCACACTTGGAATATTGTGTTCAGTTCTGGTCGCCTCATTATAGGAAGGATGTGGAAGCTTTAGAGAGGGTGCAGAGGAGATTTACCAGGATGCTGCCTGGACTGGAGGGCATGTCCTACGAAGAAAGATTGGGGGAGCTAGGGCTTTTCTCATTGGAGCGCAGAAGGATTAGAGGTGACTTGATAGAGAGGTACAAGATGATGAGAGACATAAATAGAGTGGGTAGCCAGAGACCTTTTCCCAGGGTGGAAAGGGCTATCACCAGGGGGCATAATTTTAAGGTGATTGGAGGAAGGTTTCGGGGAGATGTCAGAGGTAGGTTCTTTACACTGAGAGTGGTGGGTGCATGGAATGCGCTGCAGCGTTGGTAGTAGAAGCAGATACGTTAGCGGCATTTAAGCGACTCTTGGATAGGTACATGGATGACAGACGAATGAAGGGTAGGTAGTTAGTTTGATCTTAGAGTCGGTTAAAGGTTCGGCACAACATCATGGGTCGAAGGGCCTGTACTGTGCTGTACTGTTCTATGTTCTATGTTCTATTCAGGACGTTGGGACAATCTTTGCCAATATTGCTCAAAATCTCTACTCACCACAAGAACATCAGGGTCGATCTTGTGAATCTTCGCCAGAAAAAAGCCTAAGAGAGTCCTTTCAGTAGCAGCAACCTCAACTTTGGCATTCTGAAATCAGAAGAATAAATCAGCTTGAGGTTTAATTACAGCACCAGGGATGTATGTCTAGAATTTAAACAAACTAACTAACTTACCTTCATCACCCTGACACTGGGTCATTAGTAAACTTCCAGCCAAAAATTAAGGAGGTCCACTCAGACAGCAAGTGCGGTCACTTAAGACTCATGCAGTCTAAGGTTTTCTGATTATATTTGATTATTTTTGATCAAACTAGTACACATCTCTAGTTTTCCTAAATAATTTTATTTCCTTTCATTCATAAAATATTTCACTTCTTAACCCTAAAAAGCATTATAACAAAGTTAATCCTCCACGTACTGCAAGGTTGTAGGGAATGAAGAGTATATTCATTCAGCCGAGCTCCTTCTTCATTTGGTGACTATTTACGTGATAAGATTGACAGTTATTGAATAGGCCAATTTAAGAGCCAGGGCTTTCCATTGGCTGGAAAATTTGCCTTTCAAATTAATTTTTAGCCAATGAAAATCCAATATTTTGGAAGCTGCTCCCATCGGCAAGAAACAGGAAGAAAATCAGTTGAACAAAAAGTTTCAATTATTTTTAAATTGAAGTGAAAAAGAGATTACAATTTTTTTTAATTTAAAGTGTACTAACTCATTGACACATCCAGACCACATAAAAATACTTGGGCATTTAATAAGAACATAAGAAATAGGAGCAGGAGTTGGCCATTATGTCCCACGAGCATGTTCGGCTATTCAATAAGGTCGTGGCTGATCTTCTACCTCAACTGTACCTTCCTGCACTATCCCCATATCACCTCATTCCCTTAGTGCCCAAAAGTCTGTCTATCTCTGACTTGAATAAATTCAATGACTGAGCATCCACAGCTCTCTGCAGTAGAGAATCCCTAAGCTTCACAATCCTTTCTGAGTGAAGAAATGTTTCCTCATCTCAGTCCTAAATGGCTGAACTTACATTCTGAGACTGTGACCCCTAGTTCGAGACTCCCCAAGCCAGGGGAAACATCCTCCCACCATCTACCCTAACAAGCCACTAAAGAACTTTATGTTTCAATGAGATCACCTCAAACTCCAGGGAATATAGGCCTAGTCTATTCAATCACTCCTCATAGGACAATCCCCTCAGCCCAGGACACGTCTAGTTAATAGTTGCCTCCAAGGCAAGTATAATCCTTCCTTAGATACGTAAGCCTGAATTGTACACAGTACTCATGGTGTCATCTCACCAAGGCCCTGCACAACTGCAGTACGACTTCCTTACTCCAAACCCTTTGTAATTAAATACATATCATTTGCTTTCTTAATTGCTTGCTCGACTTGCATGTTAACTTTGTGATTTGTGTACAAAGACATTCAAATCTCTCAGAATAGCAACATTCCCCAGTCTGTCAGCATTTATACATTTTTTCTGCTTTTCTAGTTTTCCTACCAAGTGGATAAATTCACATTTCTCCATGTTATATTCCATCTACCACGTTCTTGATCACTTAACCTGAATAAATCCTTTTGCAAACTCATTGTATCCTCCTCACAGGTTACTTTACTGCCTAACGTTGAATTGTCAGCAATTTGGGGGGGGGGAGGGGGGGAGGGGATATGGTGGCATAGTGCTAATGTTGCTGGACTAGTCATTCAGAGGCCCTGGCTAATGTCCTGGGGCCATGGGTTCAAATCCCACCATGGCAGCTAGTGGAATTTAAATTCAATGAATTAATAAATTCAATGAATTAATAAAAATATGAAATTGAAAGCTAATCTCAGTAATGGTGCCATGAAACTATAATCGATTGTCATTTGAAAAAAACCCATCTGGTTCCCTCCTGTCCTTTCGGGAAGGAAATCTGCAGTCCTGACCTGGTTTGGCCTACATGTGACTCCAGACCCAACGTGGTTGACTCTTAACTGCTCGCTGAAATGGCCACTCAGTTCAAGGGCAATTAGGGATGGGCAACAAATTCTGGCCTTGTCAGTGACGCCCACGTCCCATGAAAGAATAAAAAAAAATTTGGATACATTATACTCAAGCCACTCATCGCGTCATTAATATAGATAGTACCCTACTACTTACAGCCTTCCAACCTGTGAACGAACCATTTATTCCTACTCTCCAATTTAGAAAACAAAAACCAATTGGACGTGATTTCACTTTTAGAAATTTTACTTGAACACACAAACCAAAAATTATATTAACAAGGTGGTATTGAACAGTCACCCAGGACAATAAAATCAGGATCTTTCTCAGGTAGTTTTTTTCAAGTTAGGTCCTCCAAGATGCTGATACAGAAGTCATGAAGTTCCATCCAGAGGGAAAGGGAAACCTCCCTTTAACAGTTCGGTCTTGCCACCTCTCAAAGAGTCATAGAGTTATACAGCACAGAAACAGGCCCTTCAGCCCATTGTATCTGTGCCAGCCATCAAGCACTGATCTACTCTAATCCCATTTTCCAGCACTTGGCCGGTAGCCATGTATGCCATAGCGTTTCAAGTGCTCATCAAAATACTTCTTAAATGTTGCGAGGGTTCCTTCCTCTACCACCCCTTCAGGCATTGTGTTCCAGATTCCAACCACCCTCTGGGTAAAAAAAGTTTTCCCCAAATCCCCTCACCTTAAATCTATGCCCCCTGGTTATTGATCCCTCCGCTAAGAGAAAAAGAGTTTCTTCCCATCTATCCTAACAATGCCTCTCAATTTTGGATACCTCAATCAGGTCCCCACTCAGCCTTCTCTGCTCTGAGGAAAACAACCCTAGCCTATCCAGTCTCTCTTCATAGCTGAAATGCTCCAACCCAGGCAACATCCTGGTGAATCTACTCTGCACCCTCTCCAGTGCAATCACATCCCTCCTAGAGTGTGATGACCAGAACTGTACACAGTACTCCAGCTGTGGCCTAACTAGTATTTTATACAGCTCCATCATAACCTCCCTACTCTTATATTCTATGCCTCGGCTAATAAAGGCAAGTATCCCATATGCCTTTCTAACCACCTTATCTACCTGTGCTGCTGCCTTCAGTGATCTATGGACAAGTACACCAAGGTCCCTCTGACCTTCTGTACTTCCTAGGGTCCTACCACCCATTGTATATTCCCTTGCCTTGTTTGTCCTCCCAAAATGCATCATCTCACACTTCTCAGGATTAAATTCCATTTTCCACTGCTCCGCCCATCTTACCAGCCCATCTATATCGTTCTGCAATCTAAGGCTTCCCTCCTCACTATTTACGACACCACCAATTTTCGTGTCATCTGTGAACTTACTGATCATACCGCCTACATTCACGTCTAAATCATTAACGTACACTACAAACAGCAAGGGTCCAAGCACCGATCCCTGCGGTACACCACTGGTCACAGGCTTCCACTCGCAAAAACAACCCTCGACCATCACCCTCTGCCTCCTGCCACTAAGCCAATTTTGGATCCAATTTGCCCAGGATCCCATGGGCTCTTACCTTCTTAACCAATCTCCCATGGGGCACCTTATCAAAAGCCTTACTGAAGTCCATGCATACTACATCAACTGCTTTACCCTCATCTACACATCTAGTCAACTCCTCGAAAAATTCAATCAAGTTTGTTAGACATGATCTTCCCCTGACAAAGTATGCTGACTATCCCTGATTAATCCCTGTCTCTCCAAGTGGAGATTAATCCTGTCCCTCAGAATGTTTTCCAATATTTTCCCAAACACTGATGTTAGACTCACCGGCCTATAATTACCTGGTTTATCCCTGCTACCCTTCTTGAATAATGGCACCACATTCGCTGTCCTCCAGTCCTCTGGCACCTCTCCAGTGGCCAGAGAGGATTTGAAAATTTGTGTCAGAGCCCCTGCCATCTCCTCCCTTGCCTCACATAACAGCCTGGGATACATCACATCTGGGCCCGGGGATTTATCCACTTTTAAGCCTGCTAAAACAGCTAATACTTCCTCCCTTTCAGTGCTAATTTGTTCAAGTATATCACAATCCCCATCCCTGACTGCTGCACCAACATCGTCCTTCTCCATAGTGAACACAGATGCAAAGTAATCACTTAAAACCTCACCTATGTCCTCTGGCTCCACACACAGATTGCCACTTTGGTCCATAATGGGCCCCACTCTTTCCCTGGTTATCCTCTTGCCCTTAATATACTATTAAAATGCCTTGGGATTTTCCTTTATCTTGCCTGCCAGTGTTTTTTCATGTCCCCTCTTCGCTTTCCTAATTACTTTTTTTTTTAAGTACCTCCTACACTTTCTATAATCCTCTAGGGCCTCTGCTGTTTTCAGCGCTTTGAATCTGCCATAAGCCTCCTTTTTTTTCCTGATCCAATCCTCTAGATCCCTCGACATCCAAGGTTCCCTGGACTTGTTGGCCCTACCCTTCATGGGAACATGTTGCCCCTGAACTCTCACGATTTCCTTTTTGAATGATTCCCACTAGTCTGATGTAGACTTTCCTACAAGTAGCTGCTCCCAGTCCACCTTGGCCAGAT
Organism: Heterodontus francisci; assembly: GCF_036365525.1. NCBI lineage: Eukaryota > Metazoa > Chordata > Chondrichthyes > Heterodontiformes > Heterodontidae > Heterodontus > Heterodontus francisci. The sequence continues at coordinate 52,877,699 of NC_090380.1, forward strand.
CCCGCTTTATCTTCTTGAAATCGGCATTCCCCTAATTCAGTACTTTTATTTCCGGTCTCTCTTTGTCCTTTTCCATAACTACATTAAACCTTAGAGTTATGGTCACTATCCCCGAAATGCTTCCCCACTGACACTTCTACCACTTGTCCGCCTTCATTCCCAGGATTAGGTCCAGCATCACCCCTTCTCTTGTAGGACTTTCTACGTGCTGACTCAAAAAGCACTCCTATATGCACTTTTAGAGTGCAAAAGGCTTAAAGGGGGAGGAATCCTTAAACAACCTCAGCTTTTCGCACTGCTGTCCTGATGGCGTGGTTCCACTGATAACTTTTCACCAAAGACAACTGCCGTAAATCATTCACCTAGGGTCAACCTTCAGTCCAGTCTCCATTGCTTGCAATCAATCTGCTTCAACCAACTTCTTTACTGTCTGATTCTATTCCAAGCAGCTGCTTTAGAAGCCCATAAACTTGCAGCTCTCAGCCGGTCTCTTTAAAACAATGTGGCTGATTTTCCATCCAATGCAGTGTCCTTCACAACTCTCCAAAAGCCTTCATTATGTAAAACAAACACAGCCTTTGCACTGACTTCCACCTTTTCCACAAGCCTTCTGATCAAACAGAAACCACAGCCCCCAGTTACATGTCCTTGACCAATAAAAACAATTCTTTTTTCCAGTGTCACATGACTGTTTGTTTGTCTAACCTGGGTTTGACTCCCCGAAAACCTGAGAGCCTCAGGTTTCAATTTCAAATCAGGGACTGTCTCAAAAACACAAACACAAGCTGTGTAGAACTCTGTCTACATACGAACACCCCACCCCCCCCTTGGAAAAATGCCTAAGTGTCAGGAAAGTTTCTTTTAAAAGTTAAAATACAATAAATTCTTAATACAAAACATTAACAATTACATTATATACTGTACAGGTAACATTTTCCTATTTACCAATTACACCATCATAAGGCTTAATCAATAACAAAACTAAAATTAAGAGGATACAGACATGGTGAAAGTTCCACATTTCAGACCTTTCCTTCACTCTTTACCCCTTCTCAAACTCTGAACAAAGCATCAGCAATTACACTGCTTTTCCCTGCAACATGTACAATTTTTAATGGAAATGGCTGTAAAATTAAAGTCTAGCAAAACAACCCGAAATTCTTTCTTCTGAACTTCTGCGGAAACACAAGTGGATTATAATCTGTACAAAGCAATATTTCTCCCTGACTATTGGTTACATATATTTCAAACAGTTGAAAAGCCAGTACAAGACTTAAAGCTTCTTTTTCGATGGTTGATTACTTTATTTGATGTTTATTACACTTCCTAGAGAAGTAGCTAACAAGCCATTCCATACCAGCATCAACATCTTGGAGCAGTACCGCTCCTACCCCTGTGTCACTGACGTAGATAGCCACTTTGTTTCTTAAAATCTGACGCTGCAAGAACTGGTTCTTTCATGAAAATGGCCTTTAACTTCTCAAATGCTGTTTGGCATGACTCTGACCATTCAAACTTCATGTTCTTCTTGAAATCGATTAGTCAAAGGGGTAACTGCTGAAATTAGGGACAAATCTCCTGCAGAATCAACACATACCCAGAAATCGTAACACTTCTTTCTTTGTCTTGGGTACAGAAAAATCTATTATCCCTTGAACCTTGGCCTTTTGTGCTAATACTTGACCTGCTCAGCATAGTGGGGAAAGTCTTTGCTCGAGTCGCTCTGAACAGGCTCCAGAAGCTGGCCGAGCGCGTCTACCCTGAGGCACAGTGTGGCTTTCGTGCAGAGAGATCGACCATTGACATGCTGTTCTCCCTTCGTCAGATACAGGAGAAATGCCGTGAACAACAGATGCCCCTCTACATTGCTTGCATTGATCTCACCAAAGCCTTTGACCTCGTCAGCAGACGTGGTCTCTTCAGACTACTAGAAAAGATCGGATGTCCACCAAAGCTACTAAGTATCATCACCTCATGATATGACAATATGAAAGGCACAATTCAACATGGTGGCTCCTCATCAGACCCTTTTCCTATCCTGAGTGGTGTGAAACAGGGCTGTGTTCTCGCACCCACACTTTTTGGGATTTTCTTCTCCCTGCTGCTTTCACATGCGTTCAAATCCTCTGAAGAAGGAATTTTCCTCCACACAAGATCAGGGGGCAGGTTGTTCAACCTTGCCCGTCTAAGAGCGAAGTCCAAAGTACGGAAAGTCCTCATCAGAGAACTCCTCTTTGCTGATGATGCTGCTTTAACATCTCACACTGAAGAGTGCCTGCAGAGTCTCATCGACAGGTTTGCGGCTGCCTGCAATGAATTTGGCCTAACCATCAGCCTCAAGAAAACGAACATCATGGGGCAGGATGTCAGAAATGCTCCATCCATCAATACTGGCGACCACGCTCTGGAAGTGGTTCAAGAGTTCACCTACCTCGGCTCAACTATCACCAGTAACCTGTCTCTTGATGCAGAAATCAACAAGCGCATGGGTAAGGCTTCCACTGCTATGTCCAGACTGGCCAAGAGAGTGTGGGAAAATGGCGCACTGACACGGAACACAAAAGTCCGAGTGTATCAGGCCTGTGTCCTCAGTACCTTGCTCTATGGCAGCGAGGCCTGGACAACGTATGCCAGCCAAGAGTGACGTCTCAATTCATTCCATCTTCGCTGCCTTCGGAGAATACTTGGCATCAGGTGGCAGGACTATATCTCCAACACAGAAGTCCTTGAAGCGGCCAACACCCCCAGCTTATACACACTACTGAGTCAGCGGCGCTTGAGATGGCTTGGCCATGTGAGCCGCATGGAAGATGGCAGGATCCCCAAAGACACATTGTACAGCGAGCTCGCCACTGGTATCAGACCCACCGGCCGTCCACGTCTCCACGATAAAGACGTCTGCAAACGCGACATGAAATTGTGTGACATTGATCACAAGTCGTGGGAGTCAGTTGCCAGCATTCGCCAGAGCGGGCGGGCAGTCATAAAGACAGGGCTAAATTGTGGCGAGTCGAAGAGACTTAGTAGTTGGCAGGAAAAAAGACAGAGGCGCAAGGGGAGAGCCAACTGTGCAAAAGCCCCGACAAACAAATTTCTCTGCAGCACCTGTGGAAGAGCCTGTCACTCCAGAATTGGCCTTTATAGCCACTCCAGGCGCTGCTTCACAAACCACTGACCACCTCCAGGCGCGTATCCATTGTCTCTCAAGATAAGGAGGCCCAAAAGAAAAAAGAACCCACGATATGTCCAGAAATGCTCCATCCATCAATATTGGCGACCACGCTCTGGAAGTGGTTCAAGAGTTCACCTACCTAAGCTCAACTATCACCAGTAACCTGTCCCTAGATGCAGAAATCAACAAGCGCATGGGAAAGGCTTCCACTGCTATGTCCAGACTGGACAAGAGAGTGTGGGAAAATGGCGCACTGACACGGAACACAAAAGTCCGAGTGTATCAAGCCCGTGTCCTCAGTACCTTGCTCAATGGCAGCGAGGCCTGGACAACGTACGTCAGCCAACAGCGACGTCTCAATTCATTCCATCTTCGCTGCCTCCGGAGAATACTTGGCATCAGGTGGCAGGACCATATCTCCAACACAGAAGTCCTCGAGACGGCCAACATCCCCAGCTTATACACACTACTGAGTCAGCGGCGCTCGAGATGGCTTGGCCATGTGAGCCACATGGAAGATGGCAGGATCCCCAAAGACACATTGTCCAGCGAGCTCGTCACTGGTATCAGACCCACCGGCCGTCCATGTCTCAGCTTTAAAGACGTCTGCAAACGCGACATGAAGTCCTGTGACATTGATCACAAGTCATGGGAGTCAGTTGCCAGTGTTAGTCAGAGCTGGCGGGCAGCCATAAAGGCGGGGCTAAAGTGTGGCGAGTCGAAAAGACTTAGCAGTTGGCAGGAAAAAAGACAGAAGCGCAAGGATAGAGCCAACTGTGTAACAGCCCCGACAAACATATTTTTCTGCAGCACCTGTGGAAGAGCCTGTCACTCCAGGCACTGCTCCACAAACCACTGACCACCTCCAGGCGCTTACCCATTGTCTCTCGAGATAAGGAGGCCAAAGAAGAGAAGAACCCACGATATGTCCTAAACAAGTGACCTTGGCAAACTCACTCTTTTACAGGTTTATGACAAGGTTAAAAACTGCCAGCCTGTCAAACAGAGCTCTCATATGTCTGACATGATCACTCCAAGGGTCACTATACACCAAAATGTCATGAATGTCTTGTTTTTATTCTTTCATGGATGTGAGCCAGCATTTGTTGCCCATCCCTAATTGCCCTTGACAACTGAGTGGCTTGCTAGGCCAGTTCAGAGGGCAGTTAAGAGTCAACCACATTGCTGTGGGTCTGAAGTCACATGTAGGCCAGACCAGGTAAAGATGGTGGATTTCCTTCCCTAAAAGACATTAGTGAACATATGTCTTTTTTTAAATGACAATCGATGATAGTTTCATGGCATCATTACAGAGACTAGCTTTCAATTCCATATTTTTATTAAATGAATTTAAATTCCACAAAATGGCATGGCGAGATTTGAACCCATGTCCAAAGGGCATTAGGCCAGATCTCTGGATTACAAGATCTGTGACATTACCACTACGCCACCGTCTCCCCCTGGACACAGCACAATTACAGTATTTAGCAATTACTTGATTGGTCAATCTTTGAAAGGTAGCCGGTGCATTTTTCATACCAAATGACAGGACTTTACACCAAAACAGACCATCTGGTATCACAAAAGCAGATATTTTTTCAGCTTGGTCAGACAAGGAGACTTGCTAATCTCATTTAAGCAAATCAATTTTGCTAACAGAAGCAGAGTTCCCCACCCTATCAATACAATCCTCAAACCTTGGGATAGGATAGGAGCCTATCTCAGTTATCGCATTAACCTTTCAGTGGTCTATACAGAATCTTTGAGACCCATCTGATTTGGCTACTAAAACATCAAGAGAGCTCCAACTACCTTGGTTAGGTGCAATGATATTACTTAGCATGTACTGACCCTTGTCTCCAAATTTGGCCCATTTGCTGGGATTGAGTCTGGAAGGGTTTTAATTGGTTTCGCTTCTCTGACATCAACATCGTGATCACCAGAGAAGTACGACCTGGCTTATCAGCACAAATCACCATATTCCCTCAATAGATCAGTTATGTTTTTCCTCTGGTGCTCAGGTAGTAGCACCTAATCCAGACCCTCTAGCACCTCTGTGTTCAGTAGCTTCACCTCAAGAGGTTCAATCTGGGAACACTCCGTCTCAGGCCCATCATCTGGTTTATCACATGCACCAGTGTCACTATCTACATCAGAGCTGTCCAACATACAGCCCGCGGGCGAGAATTGGGCACACCAATCTTGTGTGACTGACAGCAGGTTGCCCGCGGTTTGGCTTTGACTGACGGCAGGATTTCTAGCATTGAACATTAGCTATTGGAGGAAGGGCACAGTTTAGGTTTGATTAATGGCTCTTCCAATAAAGTGGATGTTAGGCAGGGAAGTCGGCGGGACCTGCGTCTGACGGACAGCGGGTGTCTGTCTGAGATTGGTCATTGTCTATGACAGACAGCAGGCTTCCCAGGCGGGGTGAGCGCTGATGGGTGGTTCACGGCACTGACGCTGGGATGCTGTTTTCAAGTGGATCAGGAGGCGAACTAGTGAATGGGAATGGCTGCTGCAGGCGAGAGGGACAGCAGGAAGCAAGCCAGCACACAGCCAGAGAGAGAGACAGAGAGAGAGAGACGGAGAGACAGACAGAGACAGAGAGACGGAGAGACAGAGAGAGAGACAGACAGAGACAGAGAGAGAGACAGACAGAGACAGAGAGAGAGACACACACACAGAGAGAGAGACACACACACAGAGAGAGAGACACACACAGAGACAGAGAGACACACACAGAGACAGAGAGAGACGGGGAGAGACGGGGAGGGGGCGCGAGGGAGGGGGCGCGAGGGAGGGGGCGCGAGGGAGGGGGCGCGAGGGAGGGGGCGCGAGGGAGGGGGCGCGAGGGAGGGGGCGCGAGGGAGGGGGCGCGAGGGAGGGGGCGCGAGGGGGAGGGAGGGAGGGGGCGCGAGGGGGAGGGAGGGAGGGGGCGCGAGGGGGCGCGAGGGGGCGCGAGGGGGAGGGAGGGGGAGGGAGGGGGAGGGAGGGGGAGGGAGGGGGAGGGAGGGGGAGGGAGGGGGAGGGAGGGGGAGGGAGGGGGAGGGAGGGGGAGGGAGGGGGAGGGAGGGGGAGGGAGGGGGAGGGAGGGGGAGGGAGGGGGAGCGAGGGGGAGCGAGGGGGAGCGAGGGGGAGGGAGGGGGAGGGAGGGGGAGGGAGGGGGAGGGAGGGGGAGCGAGGGGGAGGGAGGGGGAGCGAGGGGGAGGGAGGGGGAGCGAGGGGGAGCGAGGGGGAGGGAGGGGGAGCGAGGGGGAGGGAGGGGGAGCGAGGGGGAGGGAGGGGGAGCGAGGGGGAGGGAGGGGGAGCGAGGGGGAGGGAGGGGGCGCGAGGGCGGGAGGGGGCGCGAGGGCGGGAGGGGGCGCGAGGGCGGGAGGGGGCGCGAGGGCGGGAGGGGGCGCGAGGGCGGGAGGGGGCGCGAGGGCGGGAGGGGGCGCGAGGGCGGGAGGGGGCGCGAGGGCGGGAGGGGGCGCGAGGGCGGGAGGGGGCGCGAGGGCGGGAGGGGGCGCGAGGGCGGGAGGGGGCGCGAGGGCGGGAGGGGGCGCGAGGGCGGGAGGGGGCGCGAGGGCGGGAGGGGGCGCGAGGGCGGGAGGGGGCGCGAGGGCGGGAGGGGGCGCGAGGGCGGGAGGGGGCGCGAGGGCGGGAGGGGGCGCGAGGGCGGGAGGGGGCGCGAGGGCGGGAGGGGGCGCGAGGGCGGGAGGGGGCGCGAGGGCGGGAGGGGGCGCGAGGGCGGGAGGGGGCGCGAGGGCGGGAGGGGGCGCGAGGGCGGGAGGGGGCGCGAGGGCGGGAGGGGGCGCGAGGGCGGGAGGGGGCGCGAGGGCGGGAGGGGGCGCGAGGGCGGGAGGGGGCGCGAGGGCGGGAGGGGGCGCGAGGGCGGGAGGGGGCGCGAGGGCGGGAGGGGGCGCGAGGGCGGGAGGGGGCGCGAGGGCGGGAGGGGGCGCGAGGGCGGGAGGGGGCGCGAGGGCGGGAGGGGGCGCGAGGGCGGGAGGGGGCGCGAGGGCGGGAGGGGGCGCGAGGGCGGGAGGGGGCGCGAGGGCGGGAGGGGGCGCGAGGGCGGGAGGGGGCGCGAGGGCGGGAGGGGGCGCGAGGGCGGGAGGGGGCGCGAGGGCGGGAGGGGGCGCGAGGGCGGGAGGGGGCGCGAGGGCGGGAGGGGGCGCGAGGGCGGGAGGGGGCGCGAGGGCGGGAGGGGGCGCGAGGGCGGGAGGGGGCGCGAGGGCGGGAGGGGGCGCGAGGGCGGGAGGGGGCGCGAGGGCGGGAGGGGGCGCGAGGGCGGGAGGGGGCGCGAGGGCGGGAGGGGGCGCGAGGGCGGGAGGGGGCGCGAGGGCGGGAGGGGGCGCGAGGGCGGGAGGGGGCGCGAGGGCGGGAGGGGGCGCGAGGGCGGGAGGGGGCGCGAGGGCGGGAGGGGGCGCGAGGGCGGGAGGGGGCGCGAGGGCGGGAGGGGGCGCGAGGGCGGGAGGGGGCGCGAGGGCGGGAGGGGGCGCGAGGGCGGGAGGGGGCGCGAGGGCGGGAGGGGGCGCGAGGGCGGGAGGGGGCGCGAGGGCGGGAGGGGGCGCGAGGGCGGGAGGGGGCGCGAGGGCGGGAGGGGGCGCGAGGGCGGGAGGGGGCGCGAGGGCGGGAGGGGGCGCGAGGGCGGGAGGGGGCGCGAGGGCGGGAGGGGGCGCGAGGGCGGGAGGGGGCGCGAGGGCGGGAGGGGGCGCGAGGGCGGGAGGGGGCGCGAGGGCGGGAGGGGGCGCGAGGGCGGGAGGGGGCGCGAGGGCGGGAGGGGGCGCGAGGGCGGGAGGGGGCGCGAGGGCGGGAGGGGGCGCGAGGGCGGGAGGGGGCGCGAGGGCGGGAGGGGGCGCGAGGGCGGGAGGGGGCGCGAGGGCGGGAGGGGGCGCGAGGGCGGGAGGGGGCGCGAGGGCGGGAGGGGGCGCGAGGGCGGGAGGGGGCGCGAGGGCGGGAGGGGGCGCGAGGGCGGGAGGGGGCGCGAGGGCGGGAGGGGGCGCGAGGGCGGGAGGGGGCGCGAGGGCGGGAGGGGGCGCGAGGGCGGGAGGGGGCGCGAGGGCGGGAGGGGGCGCGAGGGCGGGAGGGGGCGCGAGGGCGGGAGGGGGCGCGAGGGCGGGAGGGGGCGCGAGGGCGGGAGGGGGCGCGAGGGCGGGAGGGGGCGCGAGGGCGGGAGGGGGCGCGAGGGCGGGAGGGGGCGCGAGGGCGGGAGGGGGCGCGAGGGCGGGAGGGGGCGCGAGGGCGGGAGGGGGCGCGAGGGCGGGAGGGGGCGCGAGGGCGGGAGGGGGCGCGAGGGCGGGAGGGGGCGCGAGGGGGCGCGAGGGCGGGAGGGGGCGCGAGGGAGGGAGGGGGCGCGAGGGAGGGAGGGGGCGCGAGGGAGGGAGGGGGCGCGAGGGAGGGAGGGCGCGAGAGAGGGAGGGCGCGAGAGAGGGAGGGCGCGAGAGAGGGAGGGCGCGAGAGAGGGAGGGCGCGAGAGAGGGAGGGCGCGAGAGAGGGAGGGCGCGAGAGAGGGAGGGCGCGAGAGAGGGAGGGCGCGAGAGAGGGAGGGCGCGAGAGAGGGAGGGCGCGAGAGAGGGAGGGCGCGAGAGAGGGAGGGCGCGAGAGAGGGAGGGCGCGAGAGACGGAGGGCGCGAGAGACGGAGGGCGCGAGAGAGAGAGAGAGAATCACAGACAGAGAGAGAGACAGACTGGAGTATCAGACAGAGAGAGAGAGAGAGACACACAGAGACAGAGACAGAGAGTGACAGACAGACAGAGAGAGGCAGAGAGAGACACAGTGAGAGACAGAGTGAGAAAGAGAGAGTGAGTTATCAAGATCACTCCAGACAGATGGACATCTATCTGGAATATTCCGCATCGCTACAAGTGTGAGGGTAATCACTGACTACTTGTGCAAGCAAATCAATGCCAGCTATCTCACTAAATCAGTATCCAACATAGTAATGAGAAAATAAGTCAATAAATTAATCTTCTCATTAAATTGTTACGACTGGGTGAGGAAGGGGTCTCAGTCTCCCCTCCTGCTCCTTTCCCGGTTTGGCTGTAACAGAGTTTAACTTTTAAAACAGTGTTTTTTTAGCTTCACCTCAGTTAGCCCTTGCTCACTGCTCTCTAATTGTAATTGTAAATGAACCAGACAGGCTTCCTTTGGTTGAAACAAGAAAGGTGCAAGTTTATTAGCCTTAACACTCTTAACTCAGTTGAAGTTACTAAAAATATGCGATGCAACCATGCTAGCATACATACTGAATAAACACACACACACAAATAGATACAGAGGGGTAAAGGAATAAAGAGCAGCAGAGTTTGGATAGTAAATGGAATTCAGTTACTGTCTTTGGTTTGGATGTAAAGTCCTTGATTGAAGTTAGGACTTTCATTTCTCGTTGGGGCCCAGTGCACACTTTCAAACTTGCTTCACTGGTACCAGAAGGCTGAAGTTGTCCTCTTAAGCTGCTTCCATGGATCCCTGGAACTTTGCTGAGAGAGAAAGAGAGAGGTGCTTTCTTTTTGAAGCTCAATTACAGTCTTCCCCAAACCTTTCTGCGAGGCACAATTCAATCAATTCCTAGGTTGGCCAGCAGATTAGTCATGTGACCAGCTCTTTGCTTGAAACAGCATCGCCTGTGAGATTTGTTGATTCTTCAAAGCTTACTAGACACACTCAGTGGGGGAGGGAGGGGGTCGTGAAGTGCTGGCTCTTACACACACAATGGCTCTCAATATCTTTTGATCATCACTATTGACCAGCCCAGTCTTGCGAATTGAATCAGGGAGCACTTCCATTGTCTCTCTCTTTCTCTATTCAACTGTCTCTCAGAATGCAAATGTGCAGCCATGTTTTCAGCCGTTCAACTCTGTGGTCTTTTTGAACAAGTTATGTTCAATGTCCAGTAAAGGTTCAAATATCGTTCCATACGACAAAATTGATGTTTCCATTTGGCAGGTGTGATTTTGTCACAAAAGCTTCTTCACAATAATGCACATTTGTTGTTGTTTTGATTAATAGTTAGATGCATTTTTAATTCCTTTATCTTTCTGAAATTGTCCCACCAGCCCCCCATGCAAGACAAAAATTGTAATATAGCTCCCCCACGCAAAAAGGTTGGACAACCCTGCTATGAGGCTATTAATTAACTCTGTCTCTTTGCACATACGTAGGTCACAGTGTTATAGAAGGTGCATCGTGTTATAAAGATGAGGAAATCCATAAGTGGTTTCACATTTCAAAAATAAAAAATTAGCTGCAGATCAGTCAGCATCTGTGTAGAGAACAGGCAAGTTAAAGTTTAAGTATGTACCCATCATCTGGCAAACAGCCCACGTGTGAAACATGACCTGTCCTCTCCCCGGATACTCGCTGACCTGCAGAGTGTTCCCTGCATTTCGTCTCACACTTACAGCATCTGGTTTGTTTGCTTTTTGGTTGCGTGTTCCAATTCTCTCTGCCCTTTTCTACAAGGACAAATGCAGCAATGCTAACTGAAGGTCCCACAGCTAGAGGCTACACGTTCCACTGTATGTTTCCCTCCTTTTTTTTGGAACATTATTAGCTTAGTAAAACTAAACAGTAAAACTCATACAAAAAAAATTGTAAAACTATTCCTTTCTCCCAAAGTGACAGGTCTGGTGGGCAATTTGACACAAAAAACATGAAACCATAATTCATGAAATCCATCAACGCAGTAATCTGTGAAGGTCTGTGGAAGGTGCTGTACAAATATGGCTGCCCTGAAAAGATGTTCAGATCAACCCCTCATTTCATGACAGCATGATGGCCAATGTGATGCAGAATGGAGCCTTATCAAATGCATTTCCTGTCACCAATAGCACCAAGCAAGGCTGCTTCACATAAAGCAACTAGAACCTTCACTGCTTAAGATCTATCTGCGACATCAAGTGGCAGGTCCCTAACACCAAAGTTCTTACAAGGTGTCACATACCTAGCATTGACAGCCTGCTCATCAGAGCTCAGCTTTGCTGGGTCAGCCATGTGTTTCGCATGGAAGATTCACATATACCAAAGGCAGTATTCTACAGCCAGCTGAGCACAGGAGCCCACATCATGGGGCATCCCAAACTTGGATACAAAGACATTCTGACAGCCAATCTCGGAGCCTGTAAGTTGGACTCCATGCATGGGAAAAAAAACAACCATGGACAGATCCAAATGGAGAAGTCTCTCATCAAGCGATCTCAACATTTGAGGAAAACAATTAGGTCCCTACAAGACAAGCAAGCACGCCGCAAAACCAGTGCCTTCATCCACCCCACCAACAGTCACTTCATATGCAATCGGATCTGCAATCAGGATTTGGTTCATCAATTAGGAGATGACACCAAACTAGACCGTGAACATCCAGTCTCCTTGCTGAACACTCATCTGTCAAAGCAATAGGAGAATCGACCAATTATCTGGACTAGCTTATACCTCCCATCAATATATTCAAAATGGAAATACCCAGAAATGAAAAAGTATAATTTCCATACAAGTACATGGAGATAAATTCCTTCCTTTATCCACACACTAATAATTTTATACAAAAGAAATAGTACACGCACACACAGAGAAATTACTTACTTTTTTTGTCAGTACCTCCCGAAAATCATAAGGAAAGATACAGTCACTGGGCTTGCTGATGACTAAAAAAGAAGGCAGCATTAGTATTTTAACAAAGTTCTCAACACTGAGATTCCTTCCCTCAGGATATGGTGAACAGATGAATGGGAAAATTAAAGGAACCTGATTCTCTCCCACAGATACATATCCAAGTTCATCACTCCCAAAGATAATGTCCGAGAAACTTTGAAAATGTCAAATATCAGTTTCTGGTGTTGGGTTTACCCAAGATAATTGAATAATGTGTGCTTGTGGAATACAATTTGCCATACTGGGAGATCAATTACCATATTTACACCTCAGGAAAGGTGAAGAGTTACCAGTAATATAATTACTAACTGCCTTACCCTGCAAACAGCTAAGGTTTTGTTATTCCTCTCCTGTCGCCTAGAGGAAAATTAAGGAATGCACCAGATGTGATAATCAAGATTGCAATATATAGAAATGAAGGACATATCAAACTGTTGGTCCTTATTCTAGAATCCACTTTTAGACTCCCCAAGAAGTTCTGATCTTTTCACTCACCAACAACTTTTATACTATTTGTCTCAGAGGACCAGGTAGTACAAGACCAGAGGTCTTATACTGAATGTTTAGCAACATCACCTGAACAGATTTCCCACGTCCAAATCAAAAACCAGCAAACGCTGCTAAACATGAATGTAAATGGACATCAGAGGACAACATTGGGCTTAGCAGCGCTGCTCTACACAATTGAATAGCATGCCAATACTCAGCTTCTACACTTACTTGAGCAAATGGTGGCTAGGTCCTAGGGAACTGCACCCCAGCGCAAGCCACCATCTTGAGAAATAGGGAGAAGAAAAGGCAAAAATTGGGGAAAAGAACTTGAGCAGACTGAATTTTGTGCTGATCATATAAAGGATGTAGGATGGGGAAACAGCAAGTTTCTACTTTTTCCACCTAGCACCAACAACAAGCACAGGTTGCAATGCAGAGAACAGTTCCATCACTGCATCACAATCTGCCTTTACATTAGAAAAACATCCTCAAAGAAGACCAGTAACATTTCATATACTCTACACCAGCCTCACTGAGGCCTCTCCGAACAATGTTATCTTGATGAGCAACAGCCACTTGGAAGTACATTGAGAGAAACAAAATTCATTTCACTTAGGACTTTAGCACAAGAATGCAAGGCAGCCTTCATCCCTTCAATCCTGGCTCAATTTAAACCCAGGCATTACGCAAGGACTGTATTCAAACATGATGCAGCACTCAATTCCGTTCACCAACCTAAAGATACCAACCATTAAAATGATCTGTGTTTACAGTTGCACATTGTTCTTGCATTTTACATACTCCCTCTTTCTGAAGGAAGACAAAAATACTTACCACAGAAATGGGCCTGGAATGGAGGCTGGGGAGCAGCTCTGTCCAGAGGGAATTTGTGATGAACTAAAGCTGCCAAGGCCACAATCTGGAACAGAAGGAAATTGATACAGGTATATCCTTTCATCAGAAGTCTCACCTTTAAAGGTTCATTTTAAAATACATGCAGTTACAATACAAATTACAGCTAACATCCTCTTGCTTTGTTCTGTCCACACTGACTTTTAGCTTAAGATGTGTTCAAATTACTGAGACCAGGGTTTGAAGCAGAATCCGACAGAAAGAGCAGAGTTAACGGAGGTCTAGATATTAGCTCACAGGTAAGGAGGGAGCTCGGAGGTTTCTAGTTTGAGGTGGGCAAGCCCTCGGATCCTGCCAAATTTAACAGATCAGAATGGTCATGGGGTGTGTAATCATGCCGAGGGTGGGTGAAGATGATAAACTGGATCAAGCAGGTAAGCGAAAAGGCATTTACCACCTGGATCCAGCAGGCCTCACCTCCTTTGAACCACTGAGTATCCCCGAGGGCCAGGAAACCTGGTCAGCGAGGGCAAAACTTAATAGTGGTTGATTCTGAGACACACAGCATTATAATATTTAAATGAGCAGTCTGTCTCCTATGAGTGGGTTCATTGCCCGACCCGCGACCCACCTTCACTGAAATCGGAAGTGGGCAGATTGGAAGTGGGATCTAGTTCCAGATTTTTAACGTTTTTAAATCCCACCCAACCCAAGCCCACACTTCGCATCACCAATACTGAAGTGATTCAACAAGTGTCTGTCAAATCAACTTATTCACACTTCTGTGTTCGGCATACTCCATTCAACAAGTAAACAAGTCATTCGCACCTGCTGTTTAAACAAACATTAAAAATGAGGGCAAAGGGCTAAAATTGCTAAAAATTCATTTTACTAAGGATCCAAACAGCCAGTAGCAAAAAGCAACTGTTAGCCCATCAGGCTGAGCTTCAGATGAATAAACCTTCGTCCCACTTGCCAAGATACATTCAGATGCAAACAATAATTTACAAATGAAGTGATGGCTACCAGAATGCTCGTAACTGAGTGCCTTGACTTGGATATCTATGTTTTTCTCCGTGTGCAGCATTTAAGTTATATTCCTGACATAAACTTAACAGATACTAAACTCCCAACACTTTCTGAACAAAAATCATTCTAATCTGATTTCAAATATGCTAACACAATTCAAAATCTGCCTAAAATGTGGGTATTCATAAAAAGTGTGATGACATAAGAAAGCACTTTCATCCGATAAACATCTCAAAATAACAATCTTGATGAGCCCTCAGCCTCATTAATGCTAAAAAAAAACAAAATAATTGATGCAAGCCAAGATTTGGGTGTTAGTAGAAGCAGCTATTAATGACCACTGGTAATAACACACTGAATATGAGACTTCATTCTTAAAATCATACCTCATTCTGATGTGTCTTCGAATTCTGCACAGTCTTCATGCTGACTGACATGATGACAAGAGGAGGAGGGGCAATATCTTTTACTACAGTCACATGATCAAGTTTCAGGGCTACAGCCTCCACTTTGCACCAACTCATGGATTTATCGGGGAGTTCTGGACAGAAAAGCAACCAACCAGATATATTTATGTCATGCCAAAAGCTGTCAAGTTAAAATCTCAACCCAATATGCATGCCCGACACATTCTTTCCCCCTCCCAACATCCCCTCTCACCTCCCCCACCCCCATTTAGAACAGCAAACAAACCAACTTCAAACTCAAAACAGGAATTTAAGCAAAACTGAAGAGGGAACCCAAGAATTGAACACTACGATTTCTTCTATTTACTCTCAGGATGTGGGCGTCACTGGCAAAGCCAGCATTTATTGCCAATTCCTAATTTGCCCTGAAGTGGTGGGGGAGCTCTTCTTGAACTGCTGTGTCACGATTTGATGCAACTCAGTAGTTTGCTAGGCCACTTCAAAGGGCAGTTAAGAGTCAACCATGTTACTGTGGGACTAGAGACACATAGACCAACCAGACTGGGTAAAAGCAGGAGGTCCCCTTCCCAACAAGGACATTAGTGAACCAGTTCACCTTTTATGACAATAGTTCATGGTAACTTGTATGACTAGCTTATTTCTAGATTTTTATTTATTTATATTTTTTTTTAAACTGAATTTTAATTCTCAAACTGCCATGGTAGCACTTGAGCTCGCGTTCCCTGGATTTAGCCCAGTTCTCGAGGTTACTAGTCCAGTAACATAACCATATCCCAATAATATAGTGAACACAAATCTAGAAAACTGAAGCAAAAGCAGACAGGCCACTACCACTTTAACAGAAAGCAGTAAACATTAGCATATTACAAAAAAAAGTAAATGAATTATAACAACTTGCATTTATATAGCACCTTTTACATAGAAAAAGCATCCAAGGCACTCCACAGTAATAAAAAGATGAACACCCAGCTAAAGGAGATGATATTTGGTGAGGCGAATAAAGATTTGGTCAAGATAATGCTTTTGAAGGAGGATCCTAAAGTAAAAGGGGGAGATGGAGAGAAGGAAGAGTTTAGGGATGGAATTCCAGAGATTAGTACCTAGACAACAACAATGATTGGGAAAAGGGAGGGCAGGATGCACAAGAGGCCAGAGTCAGAGAAACATAGAGCTTGTAGGGTAAGGGAGGTAGAAAGGAATTGTAGGGCTGGAGGATGTTACACAGAGATAGAGAGAGGCAAGGCCATGAAATAATTTGAACAGAGTATGAGAATTTGAAATTGCAGATGCTGGGAGACTGGGAGCCAATGTAGGTCAGTGAGGACTTGATTTGGATAGGATACAGGCAATACTTTTGGATAAGCAGAATTAGTGGGTAAATGTATCTACCATGAGATATAAACCAGGTTCAATCTGTATTCTGTGCTGAGCCAGTCAATGTCAGTCACAGCAGTAATGGTGCTATAATTGGCTTTAATGTTTCCAAGCTGAAGTCAGAGGGAGAAAAAATATGATTGAAAGTAGGTTTTTGCGTGAACATGAGGTGTGGTAAGAGGAGCAGGCTAGTCTGTACTGCCCCTTTATGGTCAAGTAACCAACAGTCAATGTCTGCATGAATGGCTACTTGAGTAAGGTACTTAGAGGGTGCACGGTGTCCTTGACATCATAGCCCAGCACGAGTCAGCATGTTCAGGAGGGGAGAAAAGAAAAAAAATGTTAGTATCAGACACAAGGTTTGGTAGAATTTCAGCTTCTTCACCATCCTTTCACTCAAATCACACCATAACTATGCCCATTGTGCTACAGTAAAAGGTGGCACAGGTGTTCTTGCATAAATTGTAGGAGACAATACTAAAGTGCCCTTGCAATTTGCTGCGTACATTTACCAGAAGGTGGGAACCAGGAAAATTCAGGCGGATCCCCAGAAGGAGCGTAATTAGGATTAAAACAAAACGTCTATCAGTGTTCACTGCTGACTTAGTGCAATAGCAAATGTTTATCTGTTCTAATGAAGGGTCATCGACCTGAAATGTTAACCACAGATGCTGCATGACCAGAATGTTTGCAGCATTTTCTGTTTTTAAAGCAAATATAATGGCTATCCTTGGTCTACACACTGTTAACGGACAGGTGAGAGATGATAGGAACAGTTCCCCCTTTTCACCTCTCGACTGCGTTTTTTTTTTTAAAAGGTGGGTTTTTTTACAACCCGAGTGTTTTAATGGTCAAGAGCAGATGAATGACAGGTTTTCTCGTAAGTTTAAAAGAAAGATAGATGTTTATTATATAACACACACACACAAAAGATAGAGATTATAAAGATAACGCGTATTAGGTCAGATAATTTTAAAGAGTCCTCTGTTAAACTTGCTTTTCCCTGGGGTGAAGACTTGAAACAGTGAAGGCCTGTAATCATTTCCCTTCTTCACTGAAGAAAGAATTGGAAGGTTCAGGAAGATGGATGCACTGTTGCAGACTGCTTGTTATATTCCAGCCAAAGGTCAATCGTGAAGTCCTGGTAAGGAGTTCAACGTCAAACTCCAGTCTCTGCCGACATGTAGTTCAAAGCTGATAATCATAGGCAGGGTTCTTTCTCTTCAATGGCATAGATGGATCTCCTTTGTCTGCCAAGAATATACCTCATCAAAGCTCAAACTCATCAGAAACCTAGTTTGTCATGTGACCATGGTTTCTCTTTACATTGTCCTCATAAATGGTTTCTGCTGGCAAGACCATTGCTAGACAACGGAGTCAGAGTATCATTCATCTTCATCGCACCTTGATAAAGTAGGGCTTTTCACACCCATTCTTTGGAATTTGAGTTTGGAGTCCAAAAGTCTTCATTGTTAATCCAGTCAGTTGGAGAGAAGCAGCCATTTCCACAGAAAAGGTCATTTGCATTTTAATGATTTCTCAGGGATGTGTCCAGAAAGGTCGTTTGTATTTAAATGACTTCTCCAAGACTTGTCCAGACATGAAAATTGAAAATTAGATCAGGGTTCTTGTAGTTGTGTATATGGCAGGAAAGGAAAGGTCACCTGACCTCTAATGCCATTTTGTTTGCAAGAAAAGTGTCCTTTTCAGATTTACTTCTCAAGTAATCTAGAATAGTGGGAATGGAGGTAAAGGCAGTTGTATGTTCCTCCTGCAGAATGTGGGAGGTAGGGGTCGCCAAGAGTGTCCCTGCTGACTGCATCTGCGGGAAGTGCACCCAACTCCAGCTCCTCGCAGATCGCGTTAGGGAACTGGAGCTGGAGGAACTTCGGATCATTCGGGAGGCGGAGGGGATTATTGACAGGAGTTATAGGGAGGCAGTCACACCTCAGGTAAAAGAAGTAGGTAGATGGGTTACCGTCAGGGGAAGGAAAGGGAACCAGCAGGCAGTGCAGGGATCCCCTGTGGCCGTTTCCCTCAACAACAGGTATACCGTTTTGGATACTGTTGAGGGGGACGACTTACCAGGGGTAAGCAATGGGGTGCAGGTCTCTGGCACAGAGTCTGTCCCTGTTGCTCAGAAGGGAAAGGGGAAGAGGAGCAGAGCATTAGTCATTGGGGACTCCATAGTTAGGGGAACAGATAGGAGGTTCTGTGGGAACGAGAGAGACTCACGGTTGGTGTGTTGCATCCCAGGTGCCAGGGTACGTGATGTCTCTGATCGTGTTTTTGGGATCCTTAAGGGGGAGGGGGAGCACCCCCAAGTCGTGGTCCACATAGGCACCAACGACATAGGTAGGAAGAGAGATGGGGATTTAAGGCAGAAATTCAGGGAGCTAGGGTGGAAGCTTAGAGCGAGAACAACCAGAGTTGTTATCTCTGGGTTGTTGCCCGTGCCACGTGCTAGCGAAGAGAGGAATAGGGAGAGAGAGGAGTTGAACACGTGGCTGCAGGGATGGTGTAGGAGGGAGGGTTTTGGTTTCCTGGATAATTGGGGCTCTTTCTGGGGTAGGTGGGACCTCTACAAACAGGATGGTCTTCACCTGAACCAGAGGGGTACAAATATCCTGGGGGGGAGATTTGTTAGTGCTCTTCGGGGGGGTTTAAACTAAATCAGCAGGGGAATGGGAACCTAAATTGTAGTTCCAGTGTACAGGCTGTTGAGAGTAGTGAGGTAGGGGATAAGGTTACAGGGACGCAAGAGGGCACTGGCAAGCAAGAAGTTGGTTTAAAGTGTGTCTACTTCAACGCCAGGAGCATCCGGAATAAGGTGGGTGAGCTTGCAGCATGGGTTGGTACCTGGGATCCTGATGTTGTGGCCATTTCAGAGACATGGGTAGAGCAGGGGCAGGAATGGATGTTGCAGGTTCCGGGATTTAGATGTTTCAGTAAGAACAGAGAAGAGGGTAAAAGAGGGGGGGGTGTGGCATTGTTAATCAAGGAAAGTATTACAGCGGCAGAAAGGACGTTTGAGGACTCGTCGACTGAGGTAGTATGGGCCGAGGTTAGAAACAGGAGAGGAGAGGTCACCCTGTTGGGAGTTTTCTATAGACCTCCGAATAGTTCCAGAGATGTAGAGGAAAGGATAGCGAAGATGATTCTCGACAGGAGCGAGAGTAACAGGGTAGTGGTTATGGGGGACTTTACCTTTCCAAATATTGACTGGAAATACTATAGTTCGAGTACTTTAGATGGGTCAGTTTTTGTCCAGTGTGTGCAGGAGGGTTTTCTGACACAGTATGTGGACAGGCCAACCAGGGGCGATGCCACATTGGATTTGGTACTGGGTAATGAACCCGGCCAGGTGTTTGATTTAGATGTAGGTGAGCACTTTGGCGATAGTGATCACAATTCGGTTAGGTTTACCTTAGCGATGGGCAGGGACAGGTATATACCGCAGGGCAAGAATTATAGCTGGGGGAAAGGAAATTATGACGCGATTAGGCAAGATTTAGGATGTGTAGGATGGGGAAGGAAACTGCAGGGGATGGGCACAAACGAAATGTGGAGCTTATTCAAGGAGCAGCTAATGCGTGTCCTTGATAAGTATGTACCTGTCAGGCAGGGAGGAAGTTGTCGAGTGAGGGAGCCGTGGTTTACTCAAGAAGTTGAAGCGCTTGTCAAGAGGAAGAGGGCGGCTTATGTTAGGATGAGACGTGAAGGCTCAGTTAGGGCGCTTGAGAGTTACAAGCTAGCCAGGAAGGATCTAAAGGGAGGGCTAAGAAGAGCAAGGAGAGGACACGAGAAGTCATTGGCGGATAGGATCAAAGAAAACCCCAAGGCTTTCTATAGGTATATCAGGAATAAAAGAATGATACGAGTTAGAACAGGGCCA
The DNA here is from genome assembly GCF_036365525.1 of Heterodontus francisci. Lineage (NCBI taxonomy): Eukaryota > Metazoa > Chordata > Chondrichthyes > Heterodontiformes > Heterodontidae > Heterodontus > Heterodontus francisci. Next base: position 52,897,576 of record NC_090380.1, read on the forward strand.
ATCAAGGATAGTAGTGGGAAGTTGTGTGCGGAATCAGAGGAGATAGGGGAAGCGTTAAATGAATATTTTTCGTCAGTATTTACAGTAGAGAAAGAAAATGTTGCCGAGGAGATTACTGAGATACAGCCTACTAGGCTAGATGGGATTGAGATTCACAAGGAGGAGGTGTTAGCAATTTTGGAAAGAGTGAAAATAGATAAGTCCCCTGGGCCAGATGGGATTTATCCTAGGATTCTCTGGGAAGCCAGGGAGGAGATTGCAGAGCCGTTGTTGTTGATCTTTATGTCGTCATTGTTGACAGGAGTAGTGCCGGAGGACTGGAGGATAGCAAATGTTGTCCCCTTGTTCAAGAAGGGGAGTAGAGACAGCCCTGGTAATTATAGACCTGTGAGCCTTACTTCGGTTGTGGGTAAAATGTTGGAAAAGGTTATAAGAGATAGGATTTATAATCATCTTGAAAAGAATAAGTTCATTTGCGACAGTCAGCACGGTTTTGTGAAAGGTAGGTCGTGCCTCACAAACCTTATTGAGTTTTTCGAGAAGGTGACCAAACAGGTGGATGAGGGTAAAGCCGTGGATGTGGTGTATATGGATTTCAGTAAGGCGTTTGATAAGGTTCCCCACGGTAGGCTATTGCAGAAAATACGGAAGTATGGGGTTGAAGGTGATTTAGAGCTTTGGATCAGAAATTGGCTAGCTGAAAGAAGACAGAGGGTGGTGGTTGATGGCAAATGTTCATCCTGGAGTTTAGTTACTAGTGGTGTACCGCAAGGTTCTGTTTTGGGGCCACTGCTATTTGTCATTTTTATAAATGACCTGGATGAGGGTGTAGAAGGGTGGGTTAGTAAATTTGCGGATGACACGAAGGTCGGTGGAGTTGTGGATAGTGTCGAAGGGTGTTGTAGGGTACAGAGGGACATAGATAGGCTGCAGAGCTGGGCTGAGAGATGGCAAATGGAGTTTAATGCGGAGAAGTGTGAGGTGATTCACTTTGGAAGGAGTAACAGCAATGCAGAGTACTGGGCTAATGGGAAGATTCTTGGTAGTGTAGATGAGCAGAGAGATCTTGGTGTCCAGGTACATAAATCCCTGAAAGTTGCTACCCAGGTTAATAGGGCTGTTAAGAAGGCATATGGTGTGTTAGCTTTTATTAGTAGGGGGAATCGAGTTTCGGAGCCACGAGGTCATGATGCAGCTGTACAAAACTCTGGTGAGGCCGCACCTTGAGTATTGCGTGCAGTTCTGGTCACCGCATTATAGGAAGGATGTGGAAGCTTTGGAAAGGGTGCAGAGGAGATTTACTAGGATGTTGCCTGGTATGGAAGGAAGGTCTTACGAGGAAAGGCTGAGGGACTTGGGGTTGTTTTCGTTAGAGAGAAGGAGGAGGAGAGGTGACTTAATAGAGACATACAAGATAATCAGAGGGTTAGATAGGGTGGATAGTGAGAGTCTTTTTCCTCGGATGATGATGGCAAACACGAGGGGACATAGCTTTAAGTTGAGGGGTGAAAGATATAGGACAGATGTCAGAGGTAGTTTCTTTACGCAGAGAGTAGTAGGGGCGTGGAACGCCCTGCCTGCAACAGTAGTAGACTCGCCAACTTTAAGGGCATTTAAGTGGTCATTGGATAGACATATGGATGAAAATGGAATAGTGTAGGTCAGATGGTCGGCGCAACATCGAGGGCCGAAGGGCCTGTACTGCGCTGTAATGTTCTAATTCTAAAAAGTTCATTTTATAGTTCAGATATTTGGCTTGCGTAGGTGTGACAGCGCTTTGTGGTTGACTCCTAATGTTCTCTGAAATGGCCTGACCCCATGGCCACCAGGACTACACTGGTTCAAGACAACCCACTACTTTCTCAGACCAACAAAGATGGGACAATAAATGCAGCCAGCTTGTATTGACTGGGCCCTGCTTGTCTCTCCCACTTCAGACCTTCTGATGATCAGTCTGTGCTAGTGTCAGATACAAAACATGGAACGGACCAACACACTACAATTATTATTGACACCAAGCTACAAATGCTTATTGCTGTTACTTAGCAACATGTCGGATGGGAAAGAAAAACAAATCTTTCAGCAACACTATGCCTGATATTAAGTACAAAAAAAAAAGAACAAAAAAGGACTAGTGTAGATGCAGTCTTAGCAGAATGGTGAAATTCCTCCAATAGTAGCCATGCCACTTGGACACACACATGCAGAGTAAATTCTGTGCAGTTTACTCAGAGACTGGATTACATCCTTAATAATAGAGGACAGATGAATACAATCTAGCATTGCCCATTCTAGAAGGCTTGCAGCAAATCTCTCTTTTTCCAACCCACAGACTATTAATCGTGCAAAGGAGGATGCGAATAGATGCCTCTTCAACTGGAAGATTAATAGCTTTCAAATGCATTTGCGTGGTGCTTTAGGAGTTATAAAAACATACATCAGTTCGAAAAACACAATAAATGGCAAACAAAAAGGATTTTAGTTGGTATCAATTTAGATCCACTTGCAATATGCGTGTTTCCAGTGATGGCACAATAAAAGAACTACACTACAGCAAAATGCTAAACCTATATTTATGTAATTATCTTGACAGAGCAATCAGAGACCATTTAGAGTATCATAATAGTGCTAAAGACAAAGTTAAATAAGCTATATGATGCTACAGCTGTATTTTCAAATGCATAAATAATTTGCCAAGAAATATTATGCTTGGATCAACACTCTTGTGAGAATACAGAGAATTTAGAAAGTACATAGAAAGATTTTAAATTAACTCTCCAATGAATCCATGAGAATCAGAAGGTTCCAGGTTTTCAGTCAGGACTGAAATTAACTCATCTGAGCCAGAACAACAGTTTGGGCTCTGCAAGTAGTCTGAATGCCTGAGGCTCGGGATGGGAGTAAAGAAACAAAAATCACCCACTATCGCTTGCAATGACATCTAATCTTTTTTTTTTAATTAAAGATGTTTGCCAGCTTGAAATTGAGCAGCAAAACAGAAATGATCCACAAATGTTGCTAAAAAGTTGGCTGGCAGTTGCATCATCACAGACAAGGTGCAGCACTGACCAGAACAAATCAGAACATAAGAACTTAAGAAATAGGAGAAGGAGGAGGTCATTCGGGCCCTCAAGCCTACTCCACCTTTCAATAAGATCATGGCTGATCTGATTTTGGCCTTAACTCCACTTTCCTGCCTGGCCCCATAACCCTTGTCAATCAAAAATCTGTAACACCTCCTTGAATACATTCAATAACCCAGCCTCCATTGTTCTTTGAGGGAGAGAATTCCAAAGATTAACCACCCTCTGAGAAGAATTTCCTCTCATCTATATGTTTCAATAAGATCCCCTCTCATTCTTCTAAACTCCAATGAGCATAGACCCAACCTGCTCAACCTTTCCTCATAAGGTAACTTCTTCATCCCAGGAAATAACCAAGTGAACCTTCTCAGAACTGCTTCCAATGCCAGAATATCCCTCCTTAAATAAGGACTCTAGTTGCAGTCTCACCAACACCCTTTACAGTTGTCGCAAGACTTCCCTACTTCTACACTCATCCCTCTTGCAATAAACGGCAACATTCCATTTGCCTTCCTAATTACTTGCTGTACCTGCATGCTTACTGTTGGTAATTTATGTACAAGGACACCCAAATCCGTCTGTGCCTCAACATTCTGTAGCCTCTCTCTATTTAAATATTTTTCTATTCTTCCTACCAGAGTGGACAACCTCACATTTTCCCACATTATACTCCATCTGCCAAATGTTTGCCCACTCACTTAACCTATCTATATCCCTTTTCAAACTCCGGGTCCTCCTCACAAATTGCTTTCCCACTTATCTTCATCAGCAAATTTGGCTACAATACACTTGGTCCCTTTACCCAAGTCATTAATATAGATTGCAAATAGTTGAGGCTCCAGCACTGATCCCTGTGGCATTCTTCTAGTTACAGTTTGCCAGCCTGAAAATGACCCACTTATCCTTACTCTATTTCCTGTTCGTAAGCCAATCCTCTATCCATAATAATGTATTACCCCCTACACCATGAGGTTTTAACTTGTGCATTAACTTTTTATGTGGAACTTGATCAAATGCCTTTTGGAACTCCAAATACACTACATCTACTGGTTACCCTTTATCCACTCTGCTTGTTACATCCTCAAAGAGCTCGAATAAATTTGTCAAACACAAGTCCCCTTTCATAAAACTGTGTTGACTCTGCTTGATTGTATTTGGTACAACACAACTTCTTGTTTTACACACAACAGTTTTGTATAATTCAGATTCCAGCTGATAATTTAGATGCAAAGACATTCTTCAGCAGGTGCACTCAAAAGTAAAGAAAGATGACGCCTGACACAGCTCCTTGTATGACAGACATACAGGCTTGCGATCCCTTTGCTCATATAACTAGGGGAATTCCATGAGGTCCCTTGCTAATCCCCATCTTTAATGATTTAGATAACAGCATTAATGGAGTAATTCATAAACAGCAGGAAAATGTGCACAGGGTTCGTAATTCAGACAAAATCAATAGGCTGCAGTTTGCCTCAAGAGAAATTAAGGGAATTAGCCAGTGTGGCAATTGCTCTTTACTGTGGACAAGTGCAATGTTAGGTTTAGAGTTAGAAAACTCCAGGAATGTTGATACCACACAGGTATACTCCTTAAAGGTAACAGATCAAGAAAGAGACGGGAGAAATTCAAGATGACCATCTTTTAAAGATTCAAAAAGCAGTCTGCAGCTGTTAGAGGGAAAGCAGTTTCAGGCTGCATTGCTAGGACCATTAAAGCAGAGTTATAAGCTTTCATACGTCCACACTTCAAATATGGTATCTGGTTTTGATCTCCTCTCACACAAATAGCCTTCAAGTGCTTATTTATGAGGAAAGGCTCCAAGAGCTAGGGATATTTACTTAATAGAAGTACAAGCATCGAGGGTGGGTGACTAAGGCCTTTTTAAATGACAAAAGGATTGGGCTCTGTCGAGGTGGAAGGGTTATTTGAGGTTGTTAGAAATAATAGGATGACAGCATGTGCATACAAGATTTGTAGGGAATCAGCTAGATTTCATGCCAGTAAATATTGCTTCTCACAACGAATCAATCGCCCTCTCAAACAGATTACCAATATGTGCAGTGGGTATGCATTTAATCAGTCTCTTAAAAAAGAATGTGTTAAGTTCCTGGGGGAAGAGGACATTGACACATATAGGAAGTAAGCTGGTAGTTAGCTGGGATTATGAGGAGTTATTGGCCACTGTGGCCTCCTGAAGATTTGTTTCATTGCCTCAGAAGAACTGAGTATCAGCTGTTGAGTTTTTTTCCTCTTTCTTTATGGTCTTGGTATGTAATTGCCTGGATGGGGGTCGGCTTTATCATCTTTTCAAAAGTAATTTATGGGATGTAAAAAAAAAGCACTTTGGGGCATCTTAGAGATTCTATAAAACCCAAGTATTTTTGTTCTTTAGACAGCTTCGTCATGTAATCTCTCCTGCCCTATCAAACACCTTCCCCTTTGTTCTCTCCCACCCCTTTCGCCTTCACTTGCTTAAAACCCAATTCTTTTCTAACCTTTGCCATTTCTGACGAAAAGTCACAGACCTGAAACGTTAACTTTGCTTCTCTCGCCACAGATGCTGCCAGACCTGAGTATTTCCAGCACTTCGTTTTTATTTCAGATTTCCAGCATCTGCAGTATTTTGCTTTTACTTTATCTTTTTCTGTTTATATGTCAATGTGTTCTCTGCTTCATAAAGATGCAAATAGTTATGTTCTAACTCACTACACCTTTTAAGAGAGTCTATTTTAATAAAATAGAAATACTTTGGCTGCAATACACTAATTCTGAATAATTGCTCCCTACAGCTTTGCTGTGAACTGTAACCAGTAAGGAATCTCCCGGCTTTGACAATCTTGACTCACGGGTCATGCTCGTTATTGAAACCTCTCCGCCTGCTTCACTATCCGCCACCTGCACTGCCCAAACTGCTATAGTACCAGGGTGGCCCTCATCACAAAATCACACTTTGGTCCCTTCCTCAACTCCTCTGGCACCTTCTCCTCCTTTGAACACCTCACCTTGTTCCAGCCCCCTCACGTCTCCTTTAAAATCCTCATTCTTTATTCACCACTCCAGCCCCACCTCGAGTTTCTCACCGATACGATCACCTCTCTGCCTCTGAACAGAGCAGCTCCTCATCCTCTCTGATTTCACTCTCCATCTCAATGCCTCTTAACCCAGTATCTCCTCCTTTGGCTGGTGTCCCTCTTTGACTGATCATCCTTCTAAACTGTGTTGGAACGGGGTATGTTAATGACAGCAACCAACTTTCTTTCCCTAGATGCCTGTAATGATCCATATGAACAGCCGAGCGTTCACGAATGGCAGAGAACTGGTACCAAGAACTTAAATTCTGTCAACTTTATACTTTCTTTATAATCCAGAGCTCAGGAGTCTGCAACCTGCAGCTTCACAGCGACACGAGGCTCTTCAATATCTCATCTGCGACTCCCAATCTTTTCCAGTTGGACTGCATTACCATGAAAAAAGTCTTTAAAAATTGAGTCAAGAAAAGTAAGAGCCGTGTTTTTATTGCGAGGATCAAAGGCTAATCATTATGCTGCACTTTGCAGTTTCAAATGATTATTTTGACGAAAAACATCACCGTGTTCTAACTATACCTGTTCGAGTGGTATAGTTACACCATGGTTACAGATAATGCGTTTGGTTCAAGGAACAGATTTTATGGTCGCAACAATTATTGTTCCTAATGATGCTGAGATGATAAATTATTCTAAATGTGCCACTGGAAGCAACTTTATCATGAGAAGCAACAGCTGAAAAAATTGTCTTAATTCTACACATCTTAAGTTAAAGTTTGTTTTAAAGATGACTTTACTGACAAAATTACAGCAAAATTCCATTTATCACAAGATCTTTTATAAAAACACAGACAAAAAGCATTCAGTTTTATATGTAAATTTCTTATTACTTTTTTATTCAAAGTGGAAACATGCTGTTTTTCCATTAAATTAATATGGTTCACCATTTTTACATTTTCTTTTCGAACATGCTTATACATAATTCATGCAAATTGCCAAAACTTGAACATGCATATACTGGAGATACAAAAATCAAAAAAGATGTAAAATAAAAAGTCAAAAAATGCGATAGTTCAGAGTTAGGTCTATTTTAATTCCCATTTATTTCTATTGATAAATAATAAAATGCATGGATTGAATTTATATATGAAAATTATGCATTCTACCAGAGATACTTGCTAATTTGCCATGCATTTGGTTTAGAAATGGCAAATTTTCATCTTGTGGCTCCCAATAGTTTTTATTTTAGGCAATGCTTTTTTTTTTTAAAAAAGACTGTTCAGGTTAAAAAAAAGGTTGCTGAGCCCTACCCTAGCCCAAAGCAAGCAGCTCCTGGACTTCTATACCCTTGTCGACCCAGTCATTTGCTGATATCTTTATTTATTCAGATACTGTGAAATGTAACCAGCAAAATTGCTGTGGTGTTTAATAATTGAGTTCCAACACGCACCTCAAATAGCCTCATGTGCAGCATTAGGGAAATGCAGAATACAAGATCCTACGTTTGATTCCCAGTATGTGCTGAAGTAGCTGATCTGAATAATGTTGGCATTGATGTGCTTGGACTGAGGAGGAAAAATCTGTCTGTGTTCACACTTCATGCCCGCCCGCAGTCAAATCACCTGCAGAGACTTGCTGTTCAGGTGTACAACATGAGGAATGGTCCTTGAATAAGGTAGTGACAGGTTATTGGTGCCTCTGCAATCCATACCCACCAAGCCTTCAGCAGAGAAAGGGATTAAATAAGGTGAAAAAATTTCATCTTTCAAACGAGACATTAAACCAAGATCCCCAAGTGCCCCCTCAGGTGGACGTAAAAAGATTCTATGGTACTATTCAAAGAAGAGCAGGCATCTGGTCAATACATCCCTCAACCAAAATCACAAACAAATTACCTGGTCATTTACTTCATTGCACTTTGAGAGCTTGCCATGCACAAATTAGGTTCCACATTTCCTACATTACAACACTGACTACTGTTACGCTCACATGAAGTGCAGCGATTGAAAATATAAGAATTCAACCTGAAGAGTTATAAAAATTGACTTTTCTTTTAAAAAGTGGACAATGTGCTGGAAAAATGGCCGCCATTGTTCAAGAGACTTGGCCTTGTATATTCAAACTGTCTACTGCCTGACAAGGACAAAAGGATACCTTCTAAGCCAAGAGGTGTCAATTACATCCATCTTGAACCCATCAAGAGACATTTTTAAATGAATGGGTTCTTCTGAAACAAAGGAAGTGTGAAGTAGCCAGATTCTGGGCTACCGTCAGTCACCACAGGAAGATCCTCGTCTCCCAACAGAGGTAAGATGCAAGACCATTTTGAATTAAAAGTAACTCTCTGGAGAGAGAGGAGAGAATCAGGTCAAACATCACCAAAACCTGTCCAGCTGACAGCTAGGAGAAAATCCAGCAAGTCAAAAAAAGGTGCCTTGCTGCGAGTTCTCCACTTCAACTTGTGCAGCAGAGAAATGGAAGTGATCCCATGTCTCCAGATTGAAATTTCAACCAAGAGAAATCTACGAACAATCCAGGCCTGCAACTTTAAAGAGAAATTGACCTCCAAGATGATTCAACAGGTTACCATGCACCCCAAAAACCTACTTCACTTCAAACCACTTACCTCTTTTCCTCTCTATCTCTGTGGTTTGTGTGTGCATGCGAGCGAATGCATGCATAGGTGCGGTTGTGACCATTTCAGGATTGAATATTTGCTCAATAAATAGCCTTCTGTTTTAAACCTACAAGAAAAGTTGTAATTGCCTGTTTATTTGACAAAACAGAGGGGTTAAAACCCTGGTAACAAAAACACTTGCTGCAGTCAATTGGGAGTTGAACAGTGGGAATCACCTACGCTCCTCACCACGTGGCCATAACACTATACCTCAATCATGATATTGATTGTGAAGCATTTTGGGACATATAAAAGTCACAAAAGGTGCTGTATAAATGCAAGCTCTTTCTTTTATCTAGATAAATAAAAATCAGAATTCTTACGAGGAGCCTTGAGTTCCAGCCAGCTTGGTCCCTTGATCTTCCTGTTCAGCAGCAGAAGTTCTAGACTTGATGTATTGGTACCAAACACATGCGAAAAGGTTTCCCCTTTCAAGTCAGAAGGAAGTGGAGGCAGGTCAGCCTGCATCAAAAAATAGCAGCAATTACAAACATTTCACTTTTGAAAACAGCAACATAACATTGGGATATTCAATGTACAAGTTTATTGACATTGGGCAAACAAGCGTTCAAAGACATTTTCAGGCTTGCTGATAAAATGCTGAAAACCTTCAGCTAAACAGAATGACTGATATTTATTCATTACAAATTTTGTATAGCACAGAAACAGGCCATTCAGCCCAACCAGTCTATGCTAGTGCTCATGTCCACACAGGCCATCACTCACTCTATTTACTTAATCTAACCCGATCAACATACCCTTGATTATTTTCTCCCTCATCTAGCTTCTCCTTAATCAATTCAAAATAAAAATTTAGAGGGTAGTGACCCATGAAGATTAATTATACTCCTTCATAGCTTGCATGTACACCAGACTATGCAGTATTACGTGGCAGGCAATAACCTTTGCTGCAACAGAAGTGCTATCAATATAAAATCAAGAATAATCAATTTATTTCACCTGAAGACAAACGACACACTCATGCTCAAAACACAAATTAGAATTCATTCGTACAACTGGTTTAGGCATTTTACTATACTTACTGCATATTTGACTTCTAGGTATTGACAATTTTCAGGGACATCTGGAATTTCAAAAGCATACTTTCTCTCCACTTTCTGAAAAATTAAAACATAACCAAGTCAGTGAAGTCATGTAAAACCAAAGACTGTTTGAATTGTGCAAAACACTTCATTTAACCAACCTTCGATTTGAACTTCATTATTTTGTATTTTTCAGAAATCGCCTCGCTGAATTCCTGATAAACATCCAACATTGCTACAGGTGTCTCTGTATCCTTGCCAGTTTTAAGATTTATGCGCTGAAAAGCATTGATAATGAAAAAATCAATTTTTATCATTTTCAAAATATCTTAATAAAAACATTAAAGTTTAAACAGTCACTACATCTCTAAAGTTTTACAATCTCAATTTAGCATGCAATACTGAAAGAACAAAGCAGCAAACAAACTGGGATTCACACAGCACCTAATTATGCCCTCAAGAAATCTCAAGCAATGGAATATTTCTGAGGTGCAGACACGGCAGCCAATTTGCAAACAGATGAACAAACAGATAATCTTTTTGACAAGGGGAACGTTTTGTCCCTACTTTCCTTCCGTTAGTGCCATAGGATTTTTTTGTGGCTACTTGAGCAGGCGGACAAAACCTCAGTATAAAGTTTCGCCCAAAAGATGACACCGGCATGCAACACTCCTTGAGAGTTGTAAATGGGTCAGCATATATTATGTGCTCTAGTCTGTAGTGGGGCTTGAACCCACAATTTTCCAACTCAGAAGAAATCATATAGAAATGAATCCATTTCTTGAGGAGACATTTTAAAAGATCCAGAGGAGACATCACAAAATTTGAAAAATAGATCTTTAAAAAGGCAACCAGAATGTACATTTCAAGTAAGAAAATGGTTAAAATTTAAATACATTTTAAAAAGGAGCTCTATTCCAAACGGTTGAAGTGTGATTGCTGAAGGCATAACCACCACACCATCACTACAGTAAAAATAACAGACAGTACATATTGTGAACCTTAAATTGACTAGTTTATAAAATTTAATATGTTCCATTACAAACAACTTTATGGCAAGATCAAGGCCATTGCGTACCGTTTCCCGTGGCAACAGGTATATTGTGCGCTCAATATTTCTCACAGCCACACAGCAGCTGACATGTGTCTTTGCTGATTCAATCCACACTTTGCCAAAGAGATAAACGACTCCTGAGAAAAACTCAAAATGGTTAGTTCTTGTCCTTCCAGTATAAAGCAACATGCAGTAGCACAGTCATTTCATCAGATCCGTGCAACATTACAAGGGCATAAGCAAGATCTCATTGAGCTCCAAGCAGTGCTGTTCTGCTTTTTCAATTATTAGGGAGCACATTTTAATAACATGTAGGTTTCTACTTAAAATACAGTTGATGATCATCCAGGTCAATCTTTAGACTGTGCTCTTAGATAATCTCAGGCAAGCCAGCAGTTCAATGCCACATTATGTATCAGAAAACCATTAGCTAAAGGCTGCAGGGAGTACGGTTGGGGGGGTGGGGGGGACAGGGTGCGAAGGAGAGAAGAAGAAAGGAGAGAAATCAACTGTGCGTCCCCTGTGGACATATATAACAGCATTATTAAACTAGGACAGGACAGGACAGGGAACTAAACATTCCTGGTTAGAAAATACTCAGAAGGGATAGAGTGGGAAATGAGTGCAGCTGTAACGTTACTGAGGATTCTATCACAGCACTAGTATATGAGGACATGCTATAGATTTACATTGAGACAGAACCCTTATGGGTAGGGTTAGGAAAGGAAATGGTATATTAAAGGCCATCAAAGCTACAGGGGATGATCCAAGTGTTAAGCAAGAACAAGATGGCAATCATGCAGAGTGATTTTAAGTTTCAAAAATAGACTGAAATAAATGCAATGATGTGGGTCAAAATGGGGAAATTATTTTTGGAATGCACCAGGACTTCTTACATTAGTATGTTTCTAACCCAAGAAGTGATGAAACATTGCTCGACTTAAGTGGGGCAAATGACTAAGGTGAGAGGAGGAGGAATCAGCAAGACTGTTTAATGAAAGAACAGGAAAGGATAATGAAAAGTCAAAGTCTGCTGGACTGAAAAAAAAGACAAAGTTCAGTAAGATAAGAAGGGATCATACTAAAATAATTGGACAGAAAAGTCAGCCAACAGGACAATTGATCAGTAGCGAAAAATCTACAAACAGGAGATGGATAGAATGCAAAACAGATGTATCCCTATAAAGGGAAAAAGGGATGCAAAGATTAAAACTAACCAAATTAAGAAAGCTCTAAAATAAACCAAGGCTAACAATACTAAAGAAAACCGTCAGCGATATAGAAAAAGGAGAGATTAAAAGGGAAATTAAAAGAATTAAATAGGATTTGAGGAAGGCCAGTACACAATATAAAAGTAGTAAAGGGTTTGGCAAAAGTAAAATAATTAAAGAGTATGACCACTCAGTTGAAACAGGAAGTCTAGTTGTGGAGGATGAAGGCATAGTGGAGATATTACATATTTTACAGCGATGTTTACAAGTAATGATGAAATGAGAATATAGGTATACTCGAAGAGCGGGTAGAACAACTGTTAGGAGGTAACTAGAAAAGGAATTTGTTTGCAAATATTAGCAGAACTTAAAGTGGATAAGTTACCAGGCCCAAGTGGCATGCACTCTAGGATATTAGAAGAAGTAACTGAGCAAAGGTTTAAACGACAGTCTTTTCCTCGGTTAAACAAATTGAGCCAATTTAACACTTCAATCGAAGAAAGAAAAGGTGACTAAATCAGGCAACTATAGACCAGCATCAGATGTAGACAAATTCACAATGTGAGATCAATTTAGTGAGGTTTTGGACAGCCAGCAGGAATTTGTTAAAAGCTTGTAGGCCTGGAATTTCCACTTAGAATTTTAAGTACAAATTATGCTCAGGGAAATACAGATTTCTGCAATCTTTGGCATCAATTTAAAAAAACATTACGCGAGAAGATAGTGCGCCTATAAAATTGGCCATAGCCCCAAAACAAATTATTCACCACTGCAAGTTTCTGCTAATTGTGCTCATTTGCAGGCCTGCGAGGAGGCTCTAAAAATTAAGCTTTTTTTAAAAAGAAAAAAGCACAAGGACATTGATAAACCCGTTATAAAAGCTTTAGAATTTTTAATTTACTAAGAAACTGACTACCGTATACCAATACAACTAGTAAATGGTTCGGTACAGATTTTTTAAAAATCTGTTTCAGTTATTTAAAATTGGGTTACTCACAGGTAGTGGACTAGCCATTCTAATTATGGTGCTTATTTTTTTTGAGATATACCTGTTTTCAGCTGCATTAATCAAATTGTAATATATTTTTGAAGAAGGACAAGCAAGCGATGGGAGTATAAATTTAGAGCAACATTATTCAGTATTTTAAAGTTTTTAATTAAAATCTTTGTGGAATATTGCCAATACCTGGCTGATGATATGGAAAGAAACTAAAGGACATGGAGCAACGGAGACAACCTAAGGATTTAAAGATGTAATTCACTGAAAATGTGAGCGCAACATACAATGAAAAAATTGCACAAGATAATGGTTGGACCATAGTTATGGGTAGTTTTGGGCAATCACTCCAGAGAGAGAGTACAGCCGAGGTTCGCAAGGATGATGACAGGAATGTAAATCTATTGCTATGAGCAAAGACGTGCGATGCTCTTTGTACTTCTACTGCAACAGAGAACACTATAATGGGAATTATTAGGGGTGTGTCAAATTAGGAAGAGTTTTGGTAGGGTGACTAGACAAAGACTATTCCCTCTGGTTGAGGAGTTAGGGATAAGGGGATCATCAACTTATAACTATGCTTGGGAGTGAAGAAATGGGTCAGAACTACTTTTTACAGACTTGTTTTGCCACAAGAAGCATTTAAGACGAAATAAATGTTTGAAGCAGAGGAAGATACCGCAGAAAAGTTCAAAATTTGGCACGACAATTATTTAAATGCAACACAACAATGTCAGTAAAACTAGTAGGTAACTAACCATTGCTGTTAGTATAAATTTAGAGCAACATTATTCAGTATTTTAAAGTTTTTAATTAAAATCTTTGTGGAATATTGCCATTACCTGGCTGATGATATTGGTCCTCATAAGCATCCACCCAGTAGAATCTGAATACCTGCTCTCCTTCCGAACCAGTTACTAATGGCAAACGACCTGCGTCGACCTGCACCTCAACCACCACAGAATCACATTCATCTTGGTCCATACGATCCCAGCAAGATGATTCAGTGACAGTAGAATTTCTAAACAAGAGAACAGAACTTTTAAAACATGCATAATCTCTTCAAGAACTAAATGCAGCTTGATTGGGGACTGTCAATGCATCACTTGGGAGACTTCATGTGGACTAGCATGGTGGAAAGGGAGGCGCCTATGCGGACTTCCAGAAGGCACTTCGATAAAGTTACACACAAGAGATTAGCAAAAATGAAAGCACATGAATGAGGTAACCTTGTAACATTGTTTCCTTCCTCCCCACCAGTAACCCAAGAGTGGGTAAAGGAAATATTGTCTGACTGGTGGGATTTGAACTGGGGTCTCAGCTTTTCACTGTATAAATTATTGACTGGATGAAGGAACAGGGAATTATATATCTAAGTTTGTAGATGGCACTAAGTAAGAAGGCACAGTAAGTTGTACAGATTGGAACAGGAAGTTACAATGGGGCACACAGACAGACTAAGCGAGTGGGCAAAACTATGACATTTGGGATTTAATGTGGAAAAGTGTGAGCTCATCCACTTTGGATCCTAAAAAGATAAATCAATATTTTCTTAATAGGGTGAGACTACAAGTGGAGAAGCAAAGGGATTTAGGTGCCCATGTACACAATCATTAAAAGCTAGTGCATAGGTACAGTATGTAATTAAAAAAAGCTGATGGAATGATAGCCCAAAGACAATTGAAATACAACCAGAAAGGGAGCAATGCTGTAAATTAAAGAGAGCCTTGGGTCAGACCCCATCTAGATAACTGCATTCAGTTTTGATTGCAGAACCTCAGCAAAGGCACACTGCCTTGGAGGGGTACAGCAAACATTCAGTAGAAAGATAACCAGGGCATAGAAGGTTAAATTATACAGACAGGTTGCATAAACTTGGCTTATATTCCCTTGAGTTTAGATGGTTGAGAGGTCATCTAAATGAGTTCTTTAAAATGATAAAAGGATCAAATAGGGCAGATCCAGAGAAATTACTTCTGTTGGGGGAATTTGGAACAAGAGGGCATAATATGAAAATTAGACCAAGGCCATTTAACAGCAAAGTTAGGAAACATTTTTTCACAGAAATCTGGAACACTCTACCCCAAAAGGCTGTGAATGCTGGGTGAACTGAAATTTCCAAGACTGAGATTAATAGAATTTTATTACTTAAGGATATCAAGTGATATAGAGCAAAGGTGAGTTAATGGATTTGAGTACAGATCTGCCATGATCTAATTGAATGGTGGAACAAGCTCAAGGGCCGAAGGGCACACTCCTGTTCCTATGAATAATAGTTATTTTTGCATCTCAATTCATGAAGCAGCAACTGTGTACAAAATTAAGTGGTCAACGTTCCTTCGGACAAAAAGTGGGACCAATATCAGTATGAAATTTTCCTCCAGATGCATTAATGTACCAAAGTATTCAAAATATGACGATGCTTTTAAGATCTATCGCAAGGACAGAGGAAAATGTACTTATCAACATCAGCATAGGAATCTTAAATTGCTTCTCTACAAACGTTTGAGCTCATTTTGTACCCCTTAACATCTCGTCTCAAAATTACAGACTGGATGCTAAAATAACCAGAATGTCAACCACATTATTCAGAACTGGCTCCACAGACCCAAGGCCCACAATCCATGGGCACCTCACTGATCAAGACAAATCATGAGTGAACCTGGTAGACTGAGCCCTCTTCGAATAGATCACCTTCAACCCAATCCAGACACACATTGACTAGTGACTTATCCATATTCGGAGAGGGGTCGATACCAGACGATACGTCAGAAGCTAGAGAAGGATTTTCAGCTTGTAATGTCCACTTATCCAGGACCACAAAAATTGATCACTTTCAGTTTCAGCATCCACAAACTGCCTGGAATTCTGCAAAAGCTGTCATCAAAATGGAAATTTCTTGCTCAGCGGTCCTGAAATTACCACTCAAAAATGAGACTGACAGAGAACACAGAAGATTGAAAGTCCTCGGAAAGTACAATGCTGGGCAGGCCCCAGGTACAATTTTCTGACCAGACAAGGAACTTCACACTGCCCAGCATTCTGGGTGGTAAAAATCAGACCAAATGCAATCCCCTCTTTTGACGTCTTATTAGTTGCAGAGTGAGCCTGAAGTATTTTTGGACTGAAAAGTATCCCAGATATTTTACTTCAGTGATTGCCTGTAAAATTACCTTTAACTTGTGCTTTTGAATAAACGTGTGAAAAGCTGAGACTAATGGTGAATCAACAATGGGATTCTTTGGCAGGCATCAACACCAAGCTACTGCTGAATCTATTTTATGGTCTGTATAATGCCAACCAGTAAGTGTGCTATCCTTTTGGAAGTACAGCCCAGCCCAACAATGGATTGAATCTGTGGTTAATAGGTAAACTGGCAGGTCAATATAATAGGTGCCGTTTCAGCTTTACTTTGCAAGAGGCCCATTACGCAAAAATTACCAAAGACCATCTCCAACCCCATTACCAGATTCATATCCCATTTATTTAGTTATAGAGGCATTATGGCACAGAATGAGGCCATTTGGCCAATGGAGCCCAAATTCTGAGAGTTAACAGGGGCAATTTTCAATGGCTCCCTTAGGCACTAAAGAGCCTCCCAGGTGGCAGGCTTTTAATGCAAAAAATCATCTTGATGAAGGAGTTGAAGCATGTGCTAGGAACGGCTGCCTGGAGGATGTTAAGGGGCTGATTAAATTGCCTGCTGGCGCTCTTTAGTGAGGCTGCACGGCATCTTGGTTCATAACACTTCATTTACTGACTTCTCCGAACTGACCCGTGGGACAGGAGTAAACAAGTGGTTGCAGAGGATTTTGAGCACTATTTAACAGCTTACTCGCTTTTTAACTGTTCACTTGCTGCTCGAGGCTTGAAGAGGACTTCTGAAACACATCAAGAGATTTTGTCAAGACTCCAACAACATATATTCTGGAAATTTTCCGAAAACTTCACCTAAAAAGAGGACGTGCTGTGCTACTCTAACTGATTGCACACCTTACAGGAATCTCCCAGGAGAAAGGGAGTGTTTGGTATCTTGCTAGGGATCCTCCATGGTCTGCAGAAGGAATGGGAGGAATACAAGAGGTCGAGGAGAGCAGCACCAGCTGCTGAAGAGGAGTACAGGAGGGCAAAGTAGACTCCTACTCCCCTGTGGGTGCAAGACATCCCTCCTGCTCTGGATCTCCTCCATGCGGACCTCCAATGCCATGTCCTCTACCTCAGTCTGAGCCATCCTGAAACCTGCTGCTGTGTGTCAGCCAGGTACTCCACACCTTCAGTGGAAGTGGGTGCATGGAGCCTACATACACTGATCAATGTTCCCTCTAATTTCTCTTTGCTGTCCGTGGAATGTTTTCTGCAGGTGCCTTGGAAATTGCTGTGTGGCCATGTGTGAACACATTTAAAAGGGAACTTTGGTTGTGAGCAGCCAGTTTGTTCCCTGCACGGTAAGTTTCAGTTTGCTGCATGCTCACTTGCCCACGCAATTTAGAGGGAAAGTTGATAAACAAAAATACCTTCTAATCAGCGGCTGAATGCTAAACCTGCAGGGGTCTATTTTCGTGCCTCCAGGAAAAATCGTACTCTGAACAGAGACTTTCAAACAGACATGTCTTATTAGCATAGCACCCATTTGCTGCTCATTTCATCCTTTCACCAAAACAAACCCCATGTATTATAGTAATTCCCAAAAATGTTATTTTGCTCAATCATCTTACATGAATGGTTTGTCTTCCTCCTCTGGTTCTTCTCTTGTGATGTTTTTTTCAGGTTCAGTTCCCATTTTCACGGTGGAGAGAGATTCAGTTTCCATGGGTTCATCAAAGTCTCCCTCATCGAACTCCACTGCATAGGGGTCATCTACAAATCAAAATTCACAACTTAAAACACACAAGGAGGTACACAGTGCTGAAGCCTTCAGGTTTAAAAAGGGGATCTCTCAAATGTTTCTCCATTTCTCCCTCAACAGATGCTGCCAAACCTACTGAGTATTTCCCAGCATTTTCTGTTTTTATTGCAGATTTCGAGCATCTGCAATACATTACTCTTGTACTAATCTCTCAAATGTGGTTTTTTTTAAATAACTGCCGCCACATGCCTGAATGGATACACAGTGTCATATGCAACGGTCATGTTAGTGGGCAACAAGGACTTGATTTTCTCTGCCACTGAAGTTGCCAGTCTAAGTTTAGCCACCACAGAGAGGTATCAAAAGGATTCAGTTGCTTCTCCACACGGAAGGGAAAGTTTACACAAAGGTTATTCTTGAGTCAGTGCCATAGACCTCCAATTAGGCAAAACACTCAATGGCACCAGAAAAAAACTAAAATCTGTTGTCTGCTTGTGGTTGTCTAGTTGTTAGTGGGGATGAGTCCATAAAGCACATCTGCTTCTTAGTTTGATATTCACACCAGACGCAACATTGGATAGTCGTTGCGTGAAACGATAAAAGTTGCTCTCGTGCGGTTAAAGCACCATAATGGGAGGTTTAAGCCGCATCTAACTATCTGCCTGAAACTAGAGGTGGGGAGGATTTTCCCAGTTTGGTGAAGGTGCTGTGGAAAGCCTGGAAAAATGATGCAAATGCAGTTTATGCCATTTTCCTGGGTTTCTGTGCCTCTTCTGCCAAGGTTACAGCGGATGAGTGGGAAAAGCCCACGGAAATTCACCCGCTAGGTCTCAAAATTGGAAAACTTTTTGTTCCGTTGCATATAGTTCAGTATGGTAATTGAAAAGTCCTGGAAATAGGGTCTGCTATAGCCAACGCATGATCCAGGCAAACTGGTAAAATAATAGAGGACAAAACACAATACTCAGACACAGAAGTTGTTTATCTGGATTTTGTGGCAGTAATGGTGGCAGGAACTGTAGAGATGGCATCATTACGCTTCTGAAACTGACAGCAACTTCTGGAGTCTGCAGATGCACAGTTAAACTTGGAAATCCAGAAGCTGTTGTTAGTGAATCTAAGCTTCCCCACAGGGTGCACTGTTGAAATCCCTGAAGATGGCAATCATAGAATTGTTGTACTATAGAAGGAAGCCATTGCACCCATCGTGGCCGTGTCAGCTCTCTGCAAGAGCAAATCAGCTAGTCCCACTCGCAGCCCTTCCCCCATAGCCCTGCAAATTCTCTCTCTTTAGATCCTTATCCAATTCCCTTTTGAAAGTGACTACTGAATCAGCCTCCACCACACTCAGACAGTGCATTCCTGATCCTAACCACACGCTGCGTAAAGAGATTTTCCCTCACATCACCTTTGGTTCTTGTGCCATTCACCTTAAATCAATGTCCTCTGGCTCTCAACCCTTCCGCCAATGGGAACAGTTTCTCTCTATCTACTGGGTCAAAATCCTGGAACTCCCTTCCTAACAACACTGTGGGTGTACCTATCCCACATGGACTGCAGCAGTTCAAGAAGGCAGCTCACCACCACCTTCTCAAGGGCAATTAGGGATGGGCAATAAATGCTGGCCTAGCCAGTGACGCCCACATCCTATGAACGAATAAAAATAAACTCTGTATAAACCCCTCATCATGACCGCTAACAATTCTCCTTTCTACTATCTCTTCCCTGAGAAGAACAGTCCCAGCTTCTTCAATCTATCCGTGCAACTATCCTGGAAACATTCTTCCTTCCTAAAGTGTGGCGCCCAGAATTGGACACAATACTCCAGTTGAGGCGGAATCAATTTAATAAAGTTTCAGCATAACTTCCTTGCTTCTGTACTCTTATCTATTTATAAAACCCAGGATCCCATATGCCTCTTGAACCACTTTCTCAAACAGCCCTGTCACCTTCAATGATTTGTGCACATATACTCCCAGGTCCTTCTGTTCCTGCACCCCCTTTAGAATTGTACCCTTTAGTTTATATCGTCTCTCCTCATTCTTCTTACCAAAATGGATCACCTCTCATTTCTCTGCATTAAATTTCATCTGCCACACATCCGTCCATTCCATCAGCCTATGTCCTCTCGAAGTCTATCACTCTCCTCCTCAGTTCACAATACTTCCAAGTTTTGCATCATCTGCAAATTTTGAAATTGAGCCCTGTACACCCAAGTTAATGTCATTAATATACATCAAGAAAAGCAGGGGTCCTAGTACCGATCCAAGGAGAACCCAACCGTATACCTTCCTCCAGTCCGAAAAACTGTTCACCACTACTGTTTCCCGTCACTCAGCCAACTTCATATCCATGCTGCCACTGTCCTTTTTATTCCATGAGCTTCAAATTTGCTGGCAAGCCTGTTATATGGCACTTTATCAAACACCTTTTGGAAATCCATGTGCACAATAACTGCATTACACTCATCAATCCTCAATCAATTAGAAATCCCTGAACCAACGAAAACTTGCCCTTTAAGCAATTAGTCTCGCTGCAAAAGCCCTTGAAAAAGTTACACCTTATTGAATAATGCATAATTGGGTTACTAACAGTATACGAAATTCATAATTACTGCTGAAAAACCTCTGGCCCTAAAAAACTGATTTTATATTTGTGGAATGACAAATCTCTCGATTATGATAAAAAATTTTTTTTAAGTTTAATGATATTTCAGCTCTCATCTTAATCCCATATGTATATCTCATTTACTTCAGTCCCTGCAAAATATTAAAAAGTGAAGGATTATCAGTGCATTTTACTTCAATGTGATTGGTTGCTTACCCTGCTTGATGACATCACTATTGCTGGATGTCTGGAGATGCCCTTGACTTGGCACCAGATTCAAACTAACATTGGAAAGGGGGGGGGGTGGGGGGGAAGTGATACATTTTGGTATGAAGAATGAGGAGAGGCAATATAAACTAAAGGGTGAAATTCTAAAGGGGGTACAGAAACTGAAGGACCTGGGGCTTTATGTGCACAAATCATTGAAGGTTGCAGGGCAGGTTGAGAAAGTGGTTAAAGAGGGAAAAGGGGGAAAGAGGGGGAAATCCATCAACAGAGATTGCTAGATCTTTGTGAGCAGCCTTCAAAGATTAGAGGCGAGTGATATTGCTGAGCCACTGAACACTAAATCCAGCTTTTTCTTTTAAAAAAAACTCAACAGTACCATGGTGAGCAGTGAACCTGTACTAGTTAAGAACCTAGGCATGAACCATGGAACCACTCTCTGGTTCTCCCATGTCAAAGAACCAGGGTAGATACAGCTGTACTAATTTTCTGAATGACTACACCTTCAAATTGCACAATGTGACATTCACACTTCCCAGAGTTTAATTTATCCCCTACTCCTTCATAATTACAAAACAGTTCCAAAGTGGTTTCTAAATCAGTATTAGCAGTGCTATATTTGTAGGTTGTGTGGTACAGAAAGAGATGCATCTTAAATTAGTTCACATCAATATTTTCATCTAATTATAAACACTGGCTTTTTTTTTAGGGAGCATGTGTCATTATCAAACTGCCTTTAAAATTGCATTCCCTAAGCTTTGTTCTACCACCACCTAGTGGCCACCAAATGAAAAACACAGTGCAAGAGCCGAACTGAGCATTTCCCACTTCTCTGCCTGGATCATTTTCCTTTAGTCCTGCCCTCAATTACTCAGATACACTAATATCCAGAACAACACTCAAGGTCAATGAGATGATTTCCCAGATGTTCCCAGTCTTTGAAGTCTATTACCAATTCTCTCCCATTCCCCACCCCATCAGATTTTTAATTTGCTACTTAAATTTCATCACTTTCGTGACTTTGTGCTGAACACTGAAACTACATAGGTATTGGGCACATATTTACATTAGTAATATGACCAAGGGGTATCAGATCAAAATCGAAGAACCACAGTCCAGGATAACTCTTCGAATTTATGTACTGTCAGGTAATTATAAACTTTAACAGTGATGGTCACAAATTTTAAAACTACCAGACAAGGCTAAAAAAATGTACCTACTCTACTTTACAGTACTGCACTCAAAGCAGGAAGTCAGCCAACAGATTTATTCTGCATCAGTCTTGGACCTGGGAATTAAAGCCAAAAAGTCTGCATGGTCTCCTAAACCGAAGAACTGTTCTCAATCCAAAGTATGAATCAAATTTTCTCCGATTTTTTTCTCCCCTCCTTTCTCATCTTTTTGTCTCTTCATCTCTGGCTGATTTGCTCCTGTCCTTTTCACTGTTTTCCAATACTGTCCTTTGGGTTTTGTTGTTCAGCTACATTAGCAAAGGGCTCCCATTAAATAACCTTGACTTGAAAGCTTAACTGAATATTGGTGTGACCAATTCCATTGCCACTGTACATAGGTAGAGGCAGAATTAGTTTGTGTATAAATATATACTGATAATATTGAGTGCTGTACACATTTGAAGCTCAAGCAGGGGTAGGTCTAAAATGGCCACTAACTCCACTATGTTTGGTTTCTAGATTACTTTTCTCGGTCTCATACAGTATTATTCAAGCTAGGGAAATGCTGTTTGATGACAATTCCCTCCTATGTGGCATTCAACCTGAAAGTGGGAATATTATGGAGTCAACTCTGTTGCTTCATTATTTATGTCTGCCTGGAATTCAATGATAGCCCATGGATCTCAAAAGAAAAAGGATAGATTTAAGCCTCTGGTGCATCAGGATTGAAAAAAGGGAGAGGTAGGAGGAGGAGGAGAATAAATGATTCAAAGAAATCACAGAAGCACACCATCTCAGGTAATCCTGGGTGAAAGTGAACTGAATCATTGAACCCAAAGATGTTACAAACCATTGGTAAATAGAATCACTACATTCACTGTCATCGGAACCAGTGTGTGGTTTTAGAACAAAATCAGGTCATTTTGGTGTCATTATGCTGATGTGTTTTAATATCTGTACATAAATACAACTATAGTTAATAAATAAAACTTGGAATGAGCTCAACTATAATGTGGTGTCCAGATGTTACCATTTTTTGTGTGACTTGAAGAAAAAGAAAACGCAGTGGATGCAGTAAAAGGAGTTCATGCGTTTTCTGACAGGAAATCACCAGGTGGCAGCATCTTGTTTGTAGTGGGACTCAAGGCCTGTTTGCAAGAAGGGCAGTGAAACCATTGCAAGAGGGAATGGTTCAGTGTAGTAACCTAAAGTTATGGCACAATGTCAGCAGTATGTTGAGAGAGCTCTCTCTCCAGACACAGCTGGCCAGGCACTCATTTTTTTCATTTATATTTGAAACAGCTATTTTTGTTGACTGTCAATCAACTATCTGTTATAACATTTCACAATTTTAAATAATTCGATTGAAAGCAGCAGTGGATTCCACTCAACCTCCTCCCGAGATCCCTGCCATCATGGGTGCCATGTCCAGCCGCCGATCTGTTTCATTTCACCATTCCATGTGATTTTAATCAGTACTGGCACAGCAGAGACCATGGTGGCTGACAATATGCTGGCTGTAGAACACAAGAGCTGTCCACCAGAGCTAGCTGCTTCCCAGCCAAGCTGTTCCAGTACAGCTACTACACTGTTATCTACCCGATGACGTGGAAGCTTGCCCAGGTAGATCCAGTACACATAAATTGAATAAGTCTAACTTGGTCAATTATCATCCTATCTGCTTCCTCCAAATCATCAGTGAAGTGATGGAAAGAGTCATCAACAGTGACACCTAATCACCAATAACCAATTAATGCACTCCATTTGGGAATCACTGAGCTGCAAACCACATCGTAGCCTGAAGGAGACAAGGAAGAAAGATCTGAATGTGCCAGAGGAGAGGCAGCATTCATTTGAGCAGGACACCATGGAGCCCCATCAAAACTGAGGTCAAAAAGCAATGGCTGGAATCACAAAAGGATAATGGTTGTGGCTGTCACAGCAACAGGACATCACTGCAAGAGTTCCTCAGGAGTAACACCTCCAGCTCAACAACCTTCAACTGCTTCAAGTATAAGGTCAATTATAAGTCAACGGTAAGGCTCTTTATTGACAAATCCAGTGTTCAGTTCCATTCACAACTCCTCAGAATTCACGGAAAAGTGAAGGTACAGGAGTGCCGCACGCTGCGCTGAGGATCGGGAACTGAAGGTAAGATTATGAAGCTAGCCTACAGCTGGACCTACAGAAGGGCAGCTTTGGGCTGGTGATTGCAGGTAACATTCACACACACAAGTGGCAGGTAATGGCTCCGAACGCTTAATTACATTCAACAAAAGAAAATCCAACCATCTCTCCTTGCCCTTCTAAAACACCACCATTGCCAAGTCCCTGGCTAACAACACCTTCGGGGTGACCATTGACCAATAAATGCTGGCATAGCCAGTGACGCCCACATCCCATGAATGAATTTTTAAAAAAGCAACTTAACTGCACCAGCCATATCAATACAACAGCTACAAGAGCCGGGCACAGGCTGGGTGCTTTACTAGAGCTGACCCACCCCTCAACACCTCTTTCACCATCTACAAGGCTTAAGTCAGGACCTGGATGGATACTGCTGCAACAAGCATCGCACCAACCAGGACAGATGAGTGCCCGAGCCCAATAATCACTCGTTCCACTACTTACACGCTGAGCGCTGGATTTTGTATTTCTGCCGCTGGGAGCAGTGGCAGGTGTGGAACATAGCGGCAGTCCCCCACAGGACCCGTGCCAACGTGATTAAACGGCAGACGGCCATTCGACATATTCACGGCGGGCGCTCTCCCAGTCACATGGTGGGAACAGCCTCGGCAACGCCATTCATGGCGTCACTTGTTGAAGGAGCATGTGCTGGTGTCATTTTTTAAAAGGCTGCCAGCCCTGCAAACAATACACCATAACACAGAGCTCACCCCTTCCCCACCCCCCACCCAAAGTGCAGAGCTCACCCCTTCTTCCCCCCCCCACCCATCAAAGTAGAGCTCACCCCTTCCACCCCCACACCTGTCAAAGTGCAGAGCTCACCCCTTCCCCACCCATCAAAGTAGAGCTCACCCCTTCCACCCCCACACCCATCAAAGTGCAGAGCTCACCCCTTCCCCACTCCCCAAAGTGCAGAGCTCACCCCTTCCCCACCCCCCACCCATCAAAGTGCAGAGCTCACCCCTTCTTCCCCCCCCACCCATCAAAGTGCAGAGCTCACCCCTTCTTCCCCACACCCAAAGTGCAGAGCTCACCCCTTCACCCCCCCCACCCATCAAAGTGCAGAGCTCACCCCTTCCCCACCCCCCACCCATCAAAGTGCAGAGCTCACCCCTTCTTCCCCACACCCAAAGTGCAGAGCTCACCCCTTCACCCCCCCCCCACCCATCAAATTGCTGAGCTCACCCCTTCTTCCCCACACCCAAAGTGCAGAGCTCACCCCTTCTTCCCCACACCCAAAGTGCAGAGCTCACCCCTTCCCCACCCCCCACCCGTCAAAGTGCAGAGCTCACCCCTTCTTCCCCCCCCCACCCATCAAAGTGCAGAGCTCACCCCTTCTTCCCCCCCCCACCATCAAAGTGCAGAGCTCACCCCTTCTTCCCCCCCCCACCCATCAAAGTGCAGAGCTCACCCCTTCTTCCCCACACCCAAAGTGCAGAGCTCACCCCTTCGCCCCCCCCCACCCATCAAAGTGCTGAGCTCACCCCTTTCCCCCCCCCACCCATCAAAGTGCAGAGCTCACCCCTTCGCCACCCCCCCACCCATCAAAGTGCTGAGCTCACCCCTCCCCCCTCCACCCATTAAAGTGCAGAGCTCATCCCTTCCACTCCCCCCCCATCCCATCAGAGTTCAGAGTTCACCCCTCCCCCCACCCCCCACCCATCAGAGTGCAAATTTCACTCCTTCCCCACCTCAGTGGTGTCAGCTTTCCCTGCACGAGAAAGTGAAGGTACGGGAGTGCCACATGCTGCACTGAGGATCAGGAACTGAAGGTAAAATCCCTGTGGGTAAGATTTTAATTCATGCAAAAGTGTAATTTAAATATGCCAACTCAGGCCCCATTGCAGAGCGGCAGACAGGCCGCCACAGAGCTTCCCCGCT
The DNA here is from genome assembly GCF_036365525.1 of Heterodontus francisci. Lineage (NCBI taxonomy): Eukaryota > Metazoa > Chordata > Chondrichthyes > Heterodontiformes > Heterodontidae > Heterodontus > Heterodontus francisci. The sequence goes on from NC_090380.1 coordinate 52,923,585, forward strand.
GCCGGGAAGATTGGGCCCGGCAATCCCAGTGTCGGATTCCGCGGCGGCCGCTCCCACTCCAATTTTGTGGCCTCGCCATGGAACCAGACATCAGGCTGTGAACAAAAACAGCCCTGAGGCTGCAGTGTATATGACCCACAGGATGCCCTGCAGCAACTCACCAAGTTTGCTTCAACTGCACCTCCTATTCCAGCAACCTCTACCACCAAAGACAGAGCAACAATGTTGGAAACACCATCAACTTCAATTCCCCCCCAAGTCATACACTATCCTGACATAGATCCTTGTTGCTGGGTTAATCTCCTGGAATTCGCTATCCCAACACCATTGTGGAAACACCACCACAAGAACTGCAGCAATGATAAAGTCCCATCACCAACTTCTCAGGGCAACTAGGGACAGGAAATAAATGTGGCCTTTCCAGCGTGATCCACAGCCCAAGAACAAATCAAAACAAAAAGCAGAACAGCAGGGACGAACTTGATAAGTGTGGGTTATGCTGGTGACATGCATGCAAAGCTAGAGCGTTATTTTTTGTTAATTCAGTATGGTGATATCACAGGGGTGTAAATAATACCTTATTCGGATATAACTTCTGGCTAAGGAACTGCGTTATAGGGAGAAATAAATAAAAATTACTAAAAAAAGAGTGCACCAAAACAAAAGCCACCAACATGTGGACAACAGGATCACAATATCCATTAGACTCTGAGTAAATACCTCAGTTTGGAATTCCACACAAAACAACTGGACAGTTGGGTACTGGATCAGATGGCTGCTTATATGCTTGGAACAAGATCACAGCATGAGTCACTGCCCTCACAAAACAAAGGATAAAAGGGGAGGAGGAACCTTTTTTTTTTTAAAAATCAGTACGTATAAAAATATACCATCAGCAAATTTCTCTTCTTTTACAGCCACAGCCTCCGGACTGTCCTTCTTTTCTACCGATTCCACCCTCTTTCCTCCGTGCTTCACAGGCACCTGTTTGACTGAGGAACTCACAGGAACAGGCTGAGCTGAATTCATAATGCTGGCCACTTCTTCAGTAACAGTTCCTTTCCTTACAGAACTGTTCTGACGATTACAATTCGGGACTGGAGAAACCTGGGGGTTCAAAAAAAAAAAAGCTTTAACTTTGTTTTGGAATTAGCCAAGAATTGAACTGTCTTCAGATCACAAATCTTAACTGAACTCTTGTGATATTGAAATGATGCAGCACGATAGTCACTACTAAAGATCCAAATATTGTCAGGGGTTTTCAAAGATTCTTCTCGCCTGTAGCCTCCAACTGCTTGCTTTTGACTGCCCTTCTCACTAGTTTGCTGCTATACTACTCATTGTTCAGCCAAATGTTTTCTTTTCATTCCTTTTAAGATTCCATTATTGCTCCCCAACCCCACCCCACCCATCATCTTCCTGCTCCCTACAAAAATCTGTGGCACTCCTTACCTGTCAGTTTTCCCTTTGTCAAACAAGTTACACAATTTAAAACCTAACTCTGTGGTGTGGGGGTCACCTAATCATCACTTGTGGCATCGTGAACTACTGGACATGTCCCTTCTCTGTCTCCGTCTCCCTCAGAAATCATCAGCAGACAGTCTGGGAGGAAGATAGGGAAAACAGCTCATCATGTGACAGGAAAATGACATGAAGCATTGCAAAGTAATTTAGGGACAAACTTTGCAAAGTCTTTTGCTGAACCGACATTTTACATGAGTGACATAATCTTCTGGACAATGATCTCTTCCACAATCATAATTGCAATGAATTCAGTTATATACATTTTTGGTCTTCACTATATACCTCACTTGCTAGGCTGTTTGCAAGATGCCTATATCTGCACATTTGATTACACCAGACAGAAGCAGAATTGGAATATATATATGCAACAGGTTTGCTATAGTGCTGGCAGAGACAGGTTCAAATAAATTCATTAGAAAATCCAGTCATCAATAAAAGAGATTTTAAATTATACAGTAAAATAAATGTATATATATTAATAAAGACAAAAAACAGCTGGGAACATTTGTTCCATGCTTCTTTCAAAAATCAGAAGCAGTCACAATTGAACAATATCAGAGATTTTACCGCTCACTATCCAATTCCAGGCACAGAGATGACTTTTTTTAAATTTGCTGAAGCCGCTTACTGAGGTACCTTAGGGGCAGGTAGTTTGACGGAAAATGGATTCGCTGAGACTCCAGCAGGCTTCCTCCTCTTTAAAACTACAGCAGGAGGTGGCACAGGTAGCGAAGATGCCTGTTAAATTCAAACATTTGTCGCTTAGGAATAGATTAAACACTAATGCTATATACGCAAAAGCACAATAGGAAGAGGAAATAAGCAATTCAACAACATACAATGTAATTATCTGAAATAATTTAAACATGATTTGGCTTTTTACCTCTGCATGAAGATCCTGAAGTATATCTCCTAGTAGATCATCCTTGGACAAATCAACATCTTTCTGCAAAAAAAAAGTAACTTTATAAAAATAGAAAATTATTTACAGCAGGATTATATGAAACCCTTTAGCTCTTCAGAATGGTCAGTGGCATGGCCTACTCCACAGCTAATAATAACTTATAGTGTCTCTAGTGTAGAACTAGAGCCCTAACCAATAAAAGGACACCAAGCCAAGATTATTGAAGGAGTGCCCAAAAACTTGGCCAAAGAGGTGGGTTTCAAGCAGAGTCTTAAAGGAAGGGTTAGGTGGAACGGCAGAGATAAGGAAGGGAATTCCAAAGTGTGGGATGGAGAGAGGAGGGAGATGCCCAGGTTGTCAGAGGAAGAGTGAGATCGGAGACAATGTATGGCAGGGTAAAATTACAAAGATGTGGGACAAGCAGTCTTACAACAGAGACAATGGACGGGTCACATTAGATGTTAGCGGCATGCTTGTGGAAGCTGACCCCATGTCTGTGGATGGTGCTGTTCGGAGGCAGTGTGTCGATGGTGAAGTGGGGGCTGGTGGGGAACAGCCAAGAATAAATCCTTGGCGGGGGCTCTGGAAATAAAAAAAGGTCCTAGAGTGAGACGAGAAGCCACTGCTGGGGATGCTCTGGCTACAACTGGCAGGCAGGTGTTGAACCAAGCGAAGGGAGTCACACCAAGTTGGCCAACAGAGGGGCATTGGAGGAAGATGATATGGTCAACAGTGTTAAAAGCTGTAGAGGTTGAGGATGACAAGGAGAGATAATGCGCCAAACTCACAGTCATAAAGGATGTAATTTATGATCAGGGCTAGCTCAGTGTTGTGGAGAAACCTGACTGGAGAGATTCAAACTTGGGAGTTGCAGGAAGGTTGTGCACAGATTGAGGAAGAAACAAAACATTCAAGTACTTTGGAGAGAAAAGGAAGATTGATAATTTTCAAGGACAGAGAAATCAAGGCTGGGTTTTTTGCGAAGGCAGGGGCAATAATGGTCATTTTGAAAAGGAGGAGGACAACACTAGAGGAAAGGGAACCATTTATAATCCCAGCTATCATGGAGGCCAGGATGAAAATTAGGGGCGGCACAGTGGCGCAGTGGTTAGCACCGCAGTCTCACAGCTCCAGCGACCCGCGTTTGATTCTGGGTACTGCCTGTGCGGAGTTTGCAAGTTCTCCCTGTGACCGCGTGGGTTTTTGCCGGGTGCTCCGGTTTCCTCCCACAGCCAAAAACTTGCAGGTTGATAGGTAAATTGGCCATTATAAATTGCCCCCAGTATAGGTAGGTGGTAGGGGAAGGTGGGGATGTGGTAAGAATATGGGATTAATGTATAAATGGGTGGCTGATGGTCAGCACAGACTTGGTGGGCTGAAGGGCCTGTTTCAGTGCTGTATCTCTAAATAAATAAATAAAAATAAAAATTTGGGTAGTAAGCAATTTAGTAGGAAAAGTACAATTAAAAGCAAGGAGTGGATCTCTTGGACAGGATTGAGAGGCTTGAGTGGAGATAGGATAGAAACTAGAAGACCCGAAGGGGTGGGAGCGATGTGGTTGGGGGTGGGAGAGGGAAAATAGAAGCAGGGAAGCATCAGATGCAGCTAAGCAGATGGTCTCACTCTGAGTAACAAAGAAGTCCATGAGCTCATTACACTTGTTGTCGGAGGTGAGGGTGGAGGGGGCAGGGGAGAGGTGGGTGGTAGTGGAGAAAGGAAACAAGGGGTTATCTTTGCTTACCAGGATAATCTGAGAGTAGCGTCCACTTTTGACCAAGGAGAGCAAGGCCTGTTAGTACCAGCCACATCTAGTGAAACCAGTTGTGTACCAGAAACCCTCAGGTCCACACCACTTTGATTTGAGGGAGTAATCAAGATGAGAGAGAGTAAAACCTTTGCTGGGGTCAAGCGCATCAAAAGGGAAGAGGTAACAGAGTTGGTGAACAAATTGACGGTTGCAGAAGTATCGTGGCAAATGGAGGGCCATAGACTGGATGAGCTTGGATCTTGAAAGTGACTGAAGGGGCAGAGATCATTAATATGGCTCCACCTGTTATTTTTCCTTCCTCAATCAGAAGTCTGGGGCATGCACTCCTCCATAAACACCATCAATGCTGTTCCATATTGACCCAAACATGCCTCTAAAGTCTGTAACTGGGGAGTTTTGGCCCTATTACAATCTAGAGTCCAGCAGAGAAATCATACTTACTGCCTGACACAAGATGCTATAAATAAAAGCTTTGAGCAATATTTTATACAAACCATGACACAGACCAATTCTGATATTGGTGTCCAGATTTGGGTGCCTTACTTTGGGAAAGGTGTCAAAGCCATGGGGGGGTACAGAAAATATCCATTATCATACCAAAGAAAAGAATCCCATGAGGAGATATTAGAGAACTTGAGGTGATTTCATTAGAGTAATGATGAAGAGAAAATCCAAGAGAGATGGTCAACATTCTGCAAGCTTTTAATACAGTTAGTAACTAGAGTAAAAATGAAAGATTGCACCAAAAGAACAAAGAGAGGGGTAGGAGGATTATTTTAAACTTAGGGTAGTTTGGATGCAGCACCAGAAACAGTGGTTAAAGCAGAATCCACAATAGCTTTTAAAAAAAGGGAAGTAGATATTTGGAAAAAAAAGGAAAAAAGACAGAGCTTGGGGAAAGGGACCAAGTGAAAGTGTTCAGAGTGCCTGCACAGGTGCTTTAAATTTGGAATGCAAGTAGATAATGGGATTCAAGCCCGAGAGCCCAGTTCTCCACAGCTTTAAAGGCAATCGATATTCCATTTTGGAAAAGCTGACAGCCAAAAATCCAAAACGTGAAGATATCTACCACACCCGAGTACAAGTTAAATCTGTCCCTCAGCATATTATGGTGGTACATTGATTATTCCAGTTTATTTTTAAAAAAAGAACATTCAGGATACAACTGATAGGTCAGGCTTTCAACAACTCTCATCTCTTTTTAACTGAAGCCCTCATGTTTCCAGAATCTGCGGTGCAAAACGATAATTAATGAAAAGTCAAGATGGCAAAGAACAAAGACAAGGAAAAGTGGTATTAAATGCAGAGAATCAAACAAGTCAATGTACATTTCCATATATAATGTCCCACTGTACACAAGCAATATTGGTATACAAATCACTACCTTCAAGGCCGAAAGAGGATGCATACCAATGTCAGATTTTTTTAAAATTGCATTTCATTTCTACCAGCTTGCCAAGAACAGGTTTGCAACTGAGTTTCCAAAAAGGGCAAGAGGAGGAGGCAAAAAAATGAAATCAAAATCAGGAAATATGCATCTCATTTACTATGAAGAGATTATGCCGCACCTCAGTTTTCTTCTTGGTCGTGCTGGCCAAAAACATTGATTTGATGTTGTTGGGCTTTGAAACCATCATATTCTTCACATTTTTCTTTTCTTTATTTGAACTGGAATTTCCTTTGCCTACAAGAACAGACCAGAGTAGAAAAAAGAATCCAGGCATTTTGACAAACAAAAAAGCATCTAAAGTTTTAAACATCTGATCAATGATACACCCAAAAATAGAAATACAACAACTTACATTGATATTAACACATTTAATGCAGTAAAATGTTCCAACAAAATGTACAACAAAAACAAAATTCTGCAGATGCTGGAAATCTGAAAACAACAACAGAAAATGCTAGAAATATTCAGCAAATCAGGCAGCATCTGTGGGGAAAGAAACAAAGTTGATGTCAGTTTCAGGTATGTTCCCTGCCTCTGTACTTGTTCAAAAACTGTTACTAACTTCTTAAAAAGAGTTCTGATATAAGATCATTGACCTGAAACGGTAACTCTGCTTCTCAATCAACAGATGCTGCCTTGCCTGCTGAGTATTTGCAGCACTCTCCATTTTTATTGCTGAATCGTTACCTTTGTTTTTTGTATCAAAGACATCTTCCTCCAAATCATCATCAAAAATTTCTCGACCATCTTCCACATAACCGATCCCATCTGGCAAACACAACGCAATATTAACATGTTGTCTACAATATTAGTAGAAATGTCTTACTTAGAAGATACAGGCAAGTCCAGGGATGATTCCCATCACATCTTAAGGAATTTGCCTTAGCAGGACACACAGCTCCATTACGAACAGGGTATTAAATGAAATTTTGTACCTACCATCATCAACTATCCAGTCGTCATCCTGCCGTTCACATACAAGTTTGGAGTACTGATCTTCATCAAGCTCCTCATAAACATTCGAAATATTTTCAACCTGAAAGACAGTAGATTCAACACCATTTTATACCACACAGGAAAAGAAGTGGACATTACCAAACTGGAACATCACCTGAATCAGTGCCACAAAGTACCGATTCCTTAAAAAGACACCAAGGACTAACAATTTCACAAGAGAAACCACTTGAATCAGTGTTAACATGAAGTGTCCATTAAAAATAAAGTACCATCTGCCAAAAAGACCTACCGATCACAAGAATAATGTAACTGTCACGACTAGGTGAGAAAGGTGTCTAGGGGTCACTTCAGCCTTCACCTGGTCTTACCGTAACAGGGTTTAATTTTTAAAAACAATTTTTTTAGCTCCCCCTTGGTGAATCCTTAATTCACTGCTTTCTAATTATAAGGCAAAGAAACCAGCACAAACAGGTGTTCTTGGGTTTAAAGAAGAAAAGTTGAAATTTATAAAACTTGAATTTAAAATCTAATTCGGTTGATGCCTATGGATACACGACACGCCCATGCTAGCATGCATATGCGGTACACACATGCAAATAGAAACAGAAAAGAGAAGAAAAATAAAGTGGAAAGGTTTGAGGCAATATCTGAAGAGCTGTTGTTACGGTTCGTCAAGCTCACTGTAGAGTCCTTGATTGTAGGTAGTTCTTGCTTTTCGTTGGGGCCTAGTATTCTTCTTAAACCTTGCTCGCTGTAGGAGACTTTTCCCTCTTGGGGTTCATGTGGCTTCAGCAGATTCAGAGGATTGTGAGAAAGAGATGGGAGCAGAAAGGAGAGATCTTCTCAGTCCAGGAGCAAACAGACACTCTCCGTTCAAGCTGTTTGTGCAATTCAGAAAAGCTCAGGTTGCCAAGCAGGTTCGTCATATGACTAACTGGTCCGACCACGTCTTGGATTGTATCACCTTAGTCGTCTCTGGAATGCTCCTCTTACACACAATGATTGTGTCCGGGAATGGTCCTTTCAATCACCGTCTATTAACATGCAAATATCTTTTCCAGCCACAGCTGATCTGTTTAACCAGTCCTTTCCTCACTCCAGTAATAGTTTAAAATCAATGTTCATGACCAATTAATGTGCCTCATTCTTGGCAGGTGGGGGCCTTGCATGACTATAACCTACAGATCAAATCCATTGGAACTTATGATAAGCTACTTTAAGGGCTGCACTGCATGTAGGTCCTTTGCCCTTAGACATAACTCCACACATACACTTTCCAACTTGTGAAGTGTTAACTGCACATGCCCAAGTGTTAGAATGCACTGATCTGATGCTTTAAAATAAAACAGCATTGCTCTCCTGTAACCACTGACAACAGAATACTGATCCTACAGGTGCCATAGTTATCAGAAATTTACAACTGTTACAAGAGTGCTTCTACATTTTTTGTTAAGTATATGTTTTTGAGGACTTATATTTAAATTGCAAAGATGGATTCATTGGAATGCTGAAGATTTCATAGAAGCTGGACTTTACCTTGTTGTTGACAGTTCATCAAAAGGACACAGATGTTAGTCTTGCTGGAAGTCATGTGCTTTAAGCAATAAACAACAGAAATCTTGGTGACCTGGGGAAGATGTTTACAGAGAAATAACAGGTCAAGATTTATTGGGGGCAGGAGGCTTGACTCGAGATATTGGCCGGAATTTTCCGTTGGGCGGGAGGTTCCGTCCACCTGCTAATAAGTCGGTGGCAAGCCCGCCTCTGCCGAGCCTGGGGAGCCAGACTGGGATTTTTCGCTCCCCAGGCCTTTAATTGGTCCTGGGTGGGACTTCCACCTCAAGGCAGCAAGTTCTGCCAAATGGAGCTGCCAGCCAATCTATGGGGCGGCAGCTCTTAGTCCCACCAGCGCCATTGGGAGCGGTGGCCACTGCAATTTTGTTGTTTATTGAAGAAACCTGTTTGGTGTATTTTATTCTGGGATCTTCTTTTGGGCCTCCTTATCTCGAGAGACAATGGATACGCGCCTGGAGGTGGTCAGTGGTTTGTGAAGCAGCGCCTGGAGTGGCTATAAAGGCCAATTCTGGAGTGACAGGCTCTTCCACAGGTGCTGCAGAGAAATTTGTTTGTTGGGGCTGTTGCACAGTTGGCTCTCCCCTTGCGCCTCTGTCTTTTTTCCTGCCAACTACTAAGTCTCTTCGACTCGCCACAATTTAGCCCTGTCTTTATGGCTGCCCGCCAGCTCTGGCGAATGCTGGCAACTGACTCCCACGACTTGTGATCAATGTCACACGATTTCATGTCGCGTTTGCAGACGTCTTTATAACGGAGACATGGACGGCCGGTGGGTCTGATACCAGTGGCGAGCTCGCTGTACAATGTGTCTTTGGGGATCCTGCCATCTTCCATGCGGCTCACATGGCCAAGCCACCTCAAGCGCCGCTGACTCAGTAGTGTGTATAAGCTGGGGATGTTGGCCGCTTCAAGGACTTCTGTGTTGGAGATATAGTCCTGCCACCTGATGCCAAGTATTCTCCGAAGGCAGCGAAGATGGAATGAATTGAGACGTCACTCTTGGCTGGCATACGTTGTCCAGGCCTCGCTGCCGTAGAGCAAGGTACTGAGGACACAGGCCTGATACACTCGGACTTTTGTGTTCCGTGTCAGTGCGCCATTTTCCCACACTCTCTTGGCCAGTCTGAACATAGCAGTGGAAGCCTTACCCATGCGCTTGTTGATTTCTGCATCTAGAGACAGGTTACTGGTGATAGTTGAGCCTAGGTAGGTGAACTCTTGAACCACTTCCAGAGCGTGGTCGCCAATATTGATGGATGGAGCATTTCTGACATCCTGCCCCATGATGTTCGTTTTCTTGAGGCTGATGGTTAGGCCAAATTCATTGCAGGCAGACGCAAACCTGTCGATGAGACTCTGCAGGCATTCTTCAGTGTGAGATGTTAAAGCAGCATCGTCAGCAAAGAGGAGTTCTCTGATGAGGACTTTCCGTACTTTGGACTTCGCTCTTAGACGGGCAAGGTTGAACAACCTGCCCCCTGATCTTGTGTGGAGGAAAATTCCTTCTTCAGAGGATTTGAACGCATGTGAAAGCAGCAGGGAGAAGAAAATCCCAAAAAGTGTGGGTGCGAGAACACAGCCCTGTTTCACACCACTCAGGATAGGAAAGGGCTCTGATGAGGAGCCACCATGTTGAATTGTGCCTTTCATATTGTCATGGAATGAGGTGATGATACTTAGTAGCTTTGGTGGACATCCGATCTTTTCTAGTAGTCTGAAGAGACCACGTCTGCTGACGAGGTCAAAGGCTTTGGTGAGATCAATGAAAGCAATGTAGAGGGGCATCTGTTGTTCACGGCATTTCTCCTGTATCTGACGAAGGGAGAACAGCATGTCAATAGTCGATCTCTCTGCACGAAAGCCACACTGTGCCTCAGGGTAGACGCGCTCGGCCAGCTTCTGGAGCCTGTTCAGAGCGACTCGAGCAAAGACTTTCCCCACTATGCTGAGCAGGGAGATTCCACGGTAGTTGTTGCAGTCACCGCGGTCACCTTTGTTTTTATAGAGGGTGATGATGTTGGCATCGCGCATGTCCTGGGGTACTGCTCCCTCGTCCCAGCACAGGCATAGCAGTTCATGTAGTGCTGAGAGTATAGCAGGCTTGGCACTCTTGATTATTTCAGGGGTAATGCTGTCCTTCCCAGGGGCTTTTCCGCTGGCTAGGGAATCAATGGCATCACTGAGTTCCGATTTGGTTGGCTGTATGTCCAGCTCATCCATGACTGGTAGAGGCTGGGCTGCATTGAGGGCAGTCTCAGTGACAGCATTCTCCCTGGAGTACAGTTCTAGGTAGTGCTCAACCCAGCGGTCCATCTGTTTGCGTTGGTCAGTGATTATGTCCCCCGATTTAGATTTGAGGGGGGTGATCTTCTTGATGGTTGGCCCAAGAGCTCTCTTCATGCCATCATACATTCCTCTGATGTTTCCGGTGTCTGAGGCCAGCTGAATATGACTGCATAGGTGTTGCCAGTAGTCGTTTGCGCAACGCCTAGCTGTTCTTTGTGCAGTACTTCTGGCTGCTTTAAGTGCTGCGGATGTTAAATCGCTGGGGGCTTTCTTGTAGTTCAAAAGTGCAATGCGCTTAGCGGCTATGACAGGTTCCAGCTCTTCATTATGAGATTGAAACCAGTCTGCATTTCTCTTCGCACTTTTGCCGTAGGTGGTCAAAGCTGACTCATAGATGGCGTCTCTGATGTGGGCCCACTTGGTCTCAGCATCCCCTGTGGGAGTGTTTTGAAGGGCTGTTACAAGTGAATTTAGAAATTTTTGTAACAGCTGTGGGTGAGAAATTCTGCTCGTGTTGATGCGCGGGTGGCCCTTCTGCTTGGAATGATGCAACTTCTTTGGTCTGAGTCTAACCTTGCTGCACACCAGGGAGTGGTCGGTGTCGCAGTCCGCACTGTGGAAGCTGCGTGTGATTTGAACACTGTTTAAGGCGGCTCGCCTTGTGACAATGAGGTCTAGCTGGTGCCAACGACGTGATCTTGGGTGCCTCCATGAAACCTGGTGACAGGGTTTAGTGTGAAAGAACGAGTTGGTGATGCAGAGGTTATGATAGGTACACAACTCAAGCAGTCTCTGCCCGTTCTCATTCATCCTTCCAACGCCATAGCGCCCAAGGCAGGAGGGCCATGAGTCATGGTCGGCCCCAACCCTGGCATTAAAGTCCCCCAGCAGGAATAGGTGTTCGGTGTTGGGGATGCTGCTAATGATGTTATGGAGTTGTTCATAGAACTGGTCTTTAGCTTCAGGTGCGGAACAGAGTGTTGGAGCATAGATGCTGAGTAGGTGTTCTGGGATAAACAGTAGAATATATGATTGGCTGCATCGTAACTGGGTAAACATTTTAAAAAATATATGTTGTGACCTGTGGAGAAATGGAACTAGAAAAGACAGTGCACTCCTCCCACCTCAGTCATAGCACAACAGACATTGATCTCAAACTACATACTTTTTGGTGCACTCTTCCCTCAAGGTCAGAAGTTGGTAGGTTTATGTCCACTCCAGCACTTGAGCACATGATCTGCACCGACACTACAATCCAGCACCAAGACAATGCTGCATGGCCATAGGTACTACCTTTCCAAACGGACATAAAACCACAAGTTTACAGACTTGAGCTAAGTTCAGAATATGCATAATTTAGCAAGAATAAAAGAGAACATCCTCATATTGTTTTATTTGGGGTATTGATGTAAGAAAAGCTAATTGCATACAAAAAGTCCATTAATAACTGAAAAAGAGAAATGACAGGTTAATGCTTCAGATGGTGAACTTTTGGCAGATACACAGAGGGAGACACCATGAAAGATACAATGAGAGGAGGGAGATACAGAGACTATGGGAGGAGACAGAAAGAACTCAAATCTTTCTCCACTGCCCTATTTACCCATTCCACAAGGACACAGGTGCCTCACCAGTTTAGGTGAAAGCAATCGCTTCTGCACTGCCTTCCCTGGTCCCAAAAGTTGCCCCAGGATACGGAAGCCCTCCTTTCTACACTATCTACGTAGAAAGTCGCACAAGAGAAGGGGCAGTGCTGGATCTAATCCTAGGGAATGAAGCTGGACAAGTGGTAAAAGTGTCAGTGGGGAAGCATTTCGAGGATAGTGACCATAACTCTAAGATTTAAGGAAGTTATGGAAAAGGACAAAGACGGGCCTGAAATAAAGGTACTGAATTGGGGGAAGGCCGATTTCAATATAATAAAACAGGATCTGGCCAGAGTGAACTAGGAGCAGCTACTTGTAGGAAAGTCTACATCAGACCAGTGGGAGTCATTCAAAGAGGAAATAGTGAGGGCTCAGAGCCAACATGTATGCGTTAAGGTGAAGGGTCGGACCAACAAGTCCAGGGAACCCTGGATGTCAAGAGATATAGAGGACTAGATCAGGAAAAAAAGAGGCTTATGGCAGAATCAAAGCACTGAAAACAGCAAAGGCAGTAGAGGAGTATAGAAAGTGTAGAGCAGGTACTAAAAAAATTAGGAGAGCGAAGAGGGGACATGAAAAGACACAGTCGGGCAAGGTAAATGAAAATCCTAAGGCGTTTTACAAGTATATTAAGGGCAAGTGGATAACCAGGGAAAGAGTGGGGCCCATTAGGGACCAAAGTGGCAATCTGTGTGTGGAGCCAGAGGACATAGGTGAGGTTTTAAATGATTACTTTGTATCTGTGTTCACAATGGAGAAGGACGATGTAGGTGTAGAGATCAGGGAGGGGGATTGTGATATACCTGAACATATTAGCATTGAAAGGGAGGAAGTAATAGCTGTTTTAGCAGGCTTAAAAGTGGATAAATCCCCAGACCCAGATGAAATGTATCCCAGGCTGTTATGTGAGGCAAGGGAGGAGATAGCAGGGGCTCTGACACAAATTTTCAAATCCTCTCTGGCCACAGGAGAGGTACCAGAGGACTGGAGGACAGCGAATGTGATGCCATTATTCAAGCAAGGATAAACCAGGTAATTACAGGCCAGTGAGTCAAACATCAGTGGTTGGGAAAATATTGGAAAAAATTCTGAGGGACAGGATTAATCTCCACTTGGAGAGACAGGGATTAATCAGGGAGAGTCAGCATGCTTTGTCAGGGGGAGATAGTGTCTAACTAACTTGACTGAATTTTTCGAGGCACTGACTAGATGTGTAGATGAGGGTAAAACAGTTGATGTAGTCTACATGGACTTCAGTAAGGCTTCTGATAAGGTCCCACATAAGAGATTGGTTAAGAAAGTAAGAGCCCATGGGATGCAGGGCAAATTGGCAAAGTGGATCCAAAATTGGCTTAGTGGCAGGAAACAGAGGGTGATGGTCAAGGGTTGTTTTTGCGAGTGGAAGCCTGTGACCAGTGGTGTATTGCAGGGATCGGTGCTGGGACCCTTGCTGTTTGTAGTGTACATTAATGATTTAGACATGAATAAAGGAGGATGATAAGTAAGTTCGCAGATGACACGAAAATTGGTGATGTCGTAAATAGTGAGGAGGAAAGCTTTAGGTTACAGGACGATATAGATGGGCCGGTAAGCTGGGCAGAGCAGCGGCAAATGGAATTTAATCCTGAGAAGTGTGACGTGATGCATTGTGGGAGGACTAACAAGGCAAATGGGTATACAATGGATGGTAGGACCCAAGGAAGTACAGGTCAGAGGGATCTTGGTGTACTTGTCCATAGATCACAGAAGGCAGCAGTACAGGTAGATAAGGTGGTTAGGAAGGCTATGGGATACTTGCCTTTATCAGCCAAGGCACAGAATACAAGAGCAGGGAAGTTATGATGGAGCTGTATAAAACGCTAGTTAGGCCACAGTTGGAGTACTGTATACAGTTCTGGGCACCACACTATAGGAAGGATGTGATTGCACTGGTGAGGGTGCAGAGGAGATTCACCAGGATGTTGCCTGGGTTGGAGCATTTCAGTTGTGAAGAGAGACTGAAAAGGCTAGGGTTGTTTTCCTTAGAGCAGAGAAGGCTGAGGGGGGCATGATTGAGGTATACAAAATTATGAGGGGCATTGATAGGTTAGATAGGAAGAAACCTTTTCCCTTAGCGGAGGGGTCAATAACCAGGCGGTATAAAAAAGAACAAAGATAATTACAGCACAGGAACAGGCCCTTCGGCCCTCTAAGCCTGCGCCGATCCAGATCCTCTCTCTAAACATGTCGCCTATTTTCTAAGCTTCTGTATCTCTTTTCTTCCTGCCCATTCATGTATCTGTCTAGATACATCTTAAAAGACTCCATCGTGCCCGCATCTACCACCTCCGCTGGCAATGCGTTCCAGGTGCCCACCACCCTCTGCGTAAAGAACTTTCCACGCATATCCCCCCTAAACTTTTCCCCTTTCACTTTGAACTCGTGTCCTCTAGTAATTGAAACCCCCACTCTGGGAAAAAGCTTCTTGCTATCCACCCTGTCTATACCTCTCATGATTTTGTACACCTCAATCAGGTCCCCCCTCAACCTCCGTCTTTCTAATGAAAATAATCCTAATCTACTCAACCTCTCTTCATAGCTAGCGCCCTCCATACCAGGCAACATCCTGGTGAACCTCCTCTGCACCCTTTCCAAAGCATCCACATCCTTTTGATAATGTGGCGACCAGAACTGTACGCAGTATTCCAAATGTGGCCGAACCAAAGTCCTATACAACTGTAACATGACCTGCCAACTCTTGTACTCAATGCCCCGTCCGATGAAGGAAAGCATGCCGTATGCCTTCTTGACCACTCTATTTACCTGCGTTGCCACCTTCAGGGAACAGTGGACCTGATAGATTTAAGGTATGGGGCAGGAGGTTTAGAGGGGATTTGAGGGAAAGAATTTTCACCCAGAGGGTGGTTGGAATCTGGAACGCACTGCCTGAAGAGACGGTGGAGGCAGGAACCCTCACTACATTTAAGAAGTATTTAGATGAGCACTTGAAACGCCATAGCATACAAGGCTACGGGCCAAGTGCTGGAAAATGGGATTAGAATAGTTCGGTGCTTGATGGCCGGCGCAGACACAATGGGCCGAAGGGCCTGTTTCTGTGCTGTACATCTCTGACTCTATCCTTCCAGCCACATATTGGCAATCAGACTCTCTCTCTCCCCATCTGGTCTAGCGCATGACATGGAGCAATCCAGAAATTACAACCTTGGTGGTTTTACTTGTTAATTTAGAATGCAGCTCTTTGAACTGTTTTTGCAGAACCTCAAACTGATCCTATTTGACATTCGTTCCCATATAAACCATGACTTCTGACAACTCTCTTTCTCATTCCAGAGCCATTGGTGTATACTCCATGATGTCCTGAACTCTGGCACCTGTGAAGCAACTTACCATTGAGGACTTTAGATCATGCCTACAAAAGACACTGCCTACCCTTTTGACTGTAGAATCTTCTACAATGCCTACAAATACTGTTTCTCCCATAGGCAACTAGTCAACTGATATCAGTCACATGAACTTGGCTTCCTTATCAACACAAATAATTAAATGGAGACTATTGCTGTGGAAATTTAATGATCAGAATTTTGGAGTCAACATACCTTTCCTTAGCCAGAAGTACAATTTCTTCCCCCATGGAATTGGCTTTTCAAAAGTTAACAGGTTTACCTCATATTTTACTTTCTCGCCAGCCTTGACCTTCTTCAGGCGTTCTAGTGCCGCTGCTCGTCCTCCTTTCTCTTTGCGATCACGTTTTGAGCGTGTTACTGCCAGGCCACATGAGTCAGCGCCATCTGAAAAATTACATTTAAAAATCAGATCATACATTTATCCACGCTGATGTAGGGAGTGGAATGAACTGGACTGCTCTTCGAAAGAGCTGACACAGACTCGATGGGTCGAATAACCTCCTTCTGTGCAGTACTATTCTATGATTCTGCGAGCTTCACTTTAGAACTAGCGTCTATAGAAAACCTAGCTCTCAATGGGATCACCTTCCAAACAGTACGATGCAAACAGGCCTCATCTGGAAATTTGTATTCATACAGGGGGAATTTAAATACAGTTAAATAAACAAAAATCTGGACTAAAATGTTAGTCTCCGTAACGGTAACCATGAAACTACCAGATTATGGTAAAAACCCATCTGATTTATTAATGTCCTTTGGGAAAGAAATCGGCCATCCTTACCTGGTCTGGCCAATATATGACTCCAGACCCACAGTGTTGTAGACCATTAACTGTACTCTAAAATTGCCTCGCAAGCCACTCAGTAGTATCAAACTGCTACAAGAAGATAAAACTGGATGGAGCACCTGGCATTGAGCTTGGCATCAGACACAAGGCACACACTGCCCAGTTGACCCTGAAAAAGATGATCTGGGGATTGTGTCAAAATTGGGAGAGCTGTCCCAGACTAGTCAAGCAACAGCCTGACATAGACATACTCACTGACTCATACCTTACAGCCAAAGTCTGAGACTCCTTAATCACCATCCCAGGGTATGTCCTGTCCCACCAGCAGTGGCGGCACAGTGGTATACAGTCAGCAGGGAGTTCTGCAGTCCTCAACATTGACTCCAGACTCCATGACGTCTCATGGCATCAGGTCAAACATAGGCAAGGAAACCTCCTGCTGATTGCTTAGCTGAGGGAGGGTGGTAGGTGGTTATCAGTATTCCTCCATGTTGAACACTACTTGGAAGAAGCACAGAGGGTGGCAAGGGCACAGATTGTACTCTGGGTGGGGGACTTCAACGTCCATCACCAAGAGTGGCTCGGTACAACCACTAATGACAGAGCTGGCTGAGTCCTGAAGGACATATCTGCCAGACTGGGCCTGCAGCAGGCGGTGAGAGATCCAATACAAGAGAAAATCCTACTTGACCTCATCCTCACCAATCTACCTGCCGCAGATAAACCTGTTCATGATGGCATTCATGGACATGACCACCGCACAGTCCTAGTGGCGATGAAGTCCGCCTTCATCCCTCCATCACGTTGTGTGACGTACCACTGCATTAAATAGGATAGATTCAGAACAGGTCTAACAACTTAAAACTGGGCATCCACGAGGCGCTGTGGGACACTGGCAGCAGCAGAATTGTATTCAACCACAACCTGTAACCTCATGGTCTGAAATATCCCTCACACTATTACCATCAAGCCAGGGGACCAACATTGGTTCAATGTAGAGCGTAGAAGTGCATACCAGAAGCAGCACCAGGCATACCTAAAAATGAGGTGTAAACCTGGTGAAGCTACAGCACAGGACTATATGCATGCAAAAGAGCAGAAGCAGCATGCTACAGACAGAGCTAGGTGATCCCATAGCCAACAGATCAGATCAAAGCTCTGCAGTCCTGCCACAGCCAGTCGAGAAAGGTGGTGGACAATTAAACATCCCCATCCTCAATGATGTCAGAGACCAGCATGTGAGTGGAAACAACAAGGCTAAAGCGTCTGCAACCAGCTTCAGCCAGAAGTGCCATGTGACCAACCCATCTCGGCCTCCTTCTGAGGTCCCCACCATCACAGAAGCCAGTCTTCAGCCAATTCCATACGCTCCATGTGATATCAAGCAACGGCCGAGCACACTGGATACAGCAAAGGCTATGGAACCTGACAACATCCTGGTTGTAATGCTAAAGATTTGTGCTCCAGACCTCGCCGTGCCCCTCGCCAAGCTGTTCCAGTCCAGCTCTAACACTGGCATCTGCCCGACAATGTGGAAAATTGGCCAGATGTGCCCTTTTTAAAAAAAAAGCAGAACAAACCCAATCTGGCCAATTACCACCTCATCAGTCTACTCAATCATCAGCAAGGTGATGAAAGGTGACGTTGACAGTGCTATCAAGTGGCTCATACTCAGCAACAACCTGCCTACCGATGTTCAGTTTGGGATCCACCAGGGTCACTCAGCTCCAGACCTCATTACAGCCTTGGTCCAAATATTGACAAGAGCTGAAATCCAGTGACAGCGACTGTCGTTGACTTCAAGGCAGCACTTGACCGAGTATGGTATCTAGGCTCCACGACCTTCTGGTCAGCTATTCTGTGACCTTGTCCTATTTACACCTTTTCCTTTGTTATCTCTTGCCCCACCCCCGCTTTACTTGCTTATAACCTTTTACATTTCTAATATTTGCTAGTTCTGAAGGAGGGTCACTGACCTGAAACGTTAATTCTGCTTCTCTTTCCACAGATGCTGCCAGACCTGCTGAGTATTTCCAGCATTTCTTGTTTTTATTTCAGATTTCCACATCCGCAGTATTTTGCTTTTATTATGGTACCTAGGAGCCCTAGCATAATTGAAGACAATGGGAATCGGGGGGGGGGGGGGGGGGTAAACTCTCTACCAGTTGGTTTCTGCCCCTATCAGTACCAAAATGACTCTCAAAGTCACAAACGACATATTACGTGACGGCGACAAAAGTAAACTTTCCCTCCTCTCAACTTGGCTGCAGCATTTGATACAGTTACCCACACCATTCTCCTCCAACGCCTCTCCACTGTCGTCCAGCTGGGTGGGACTGCACTCATCTGTTTCCATTCTTATCTAATCATAGACAGTAAATCACATGCAGTGGCTTCTCTTCCCATTCCTGCACCATTACCTCTGGTGTCCCCCAAGGATCTATCCTTGGCTCCCTCCTATTTCTCATCCAAATCCTGCCCCCCACACCAGCTCCGGCCACATCATCCAAAAGCAGAGCCTTAGTTTTCACAGGTACACAGACCATGGCCAGCTCCACATCACCATCACCTCACTTGACTCCTCCACTGTTGCTAAATTATCAGACTGCTTATCCGACATCTAGTACTGGATGAGCAGAAATTTCCTCCAATTAAATATTGGGAAGACTGAAGCCATTTGCCTTTTGGTCCCCGCTCCAAACTCCATTCCCGAGCTACCGACTCCATCCCTCTCTGACAACAGTGGGGCGGCGCAGTGGTTAGCACCGCAGCCTCACAGCTCCAGTGACCCGGGTTCGGTTCTGTGTACTGCTTGTGCGGAGTTTGCAAGTTCTCCCTGTGACTGTGTGGGTTTCCGCCGGGTGCTCCGGATTCCTCCCACAGCCAAAGACTTGCAGGTTGATAGGTAAATTGGCCATTGTAAATTGCCCCTAGTGTAGGTAGGTGGTAGGAGAATTAAGGGAAGGTGGGGATGTAGTAAGGAATATGGGATTAATGTATGATTAGTATAAATGGATGATTGATGGTCAGCACAGATTCGGTGGGCCAAAGGGCCTGTTTCAGTGCTGTATCTCTCCATGACTAAGACTCTATAACTGTGAGACTAAACCAGACTGTTCACAACCTTGGGTGTCATTTTGACCCCGTGATGAGCTTCTGACCTCATATCCACACCATCACTAAAACATCCTAATTTAGAAGGGGAGGAACATTTAAACATTTTTAAATATAAAACAGGGACTTTTGGCATCTCTACAGCATTGCCAGGAGTTTCACTCAGTGATTTACCATCAGCAAACAAGTGTCAGTGCACTGCAAGGTCACAGGTGAAGCAATGAAGTCCCATACTAACTCAAACTTCCTCCGTTAATGTACTGAGTTAACAAAGTTAAATCACTTTTAAAGCCATCATCCTGGAGTGAGAATCGAAAATAAAAATAAAAAGCAGACTGTTCCAGTACACTGGCTGTACATTCAACCCTCAGTACCCAGCTCTCACACGCCAGCTGAATCTCTAACACATGAGAACTTAGTCATTCACAACACAGAAGGAGGCCATTCGGTCCATCGAGTCCAGGCCAGCTCTCTGTGGAGCTATCCAGTCAGTCCCACTCCACCAATCGATCCCCTTAGCCCTGCAAGTTTATTTCCTTCAAGTGGCCATCCAATTTCCTTTTGAAATCATTGATTATCTCTGCTTCCACCACCCTCGTGGACAGTGAATTCCAGACTATCACCACCCGCTGCGTAAAAACGTGCTTCCTAATATTCCTCCTGCAACTCTTGCCCAAAACCTTCAATCTGTCTCCCCTAGTCCTTGCACCATTAGTTAATAGGAGCAGTTTATCTTTGTCTAACTTATCTAAGTCTGTCAAAATCTTGTACATTTCTATTAGATCTCCCCTCAATCTCCTTTGCTCCAAGGAGAAAAACCCCAGCTTCTCCAACCTAACCTTGTAATTAAAATCCCCCATTCCTGAAACCATTCAGGTAAATCTTCTCTGCACCCTCTCAAGGCTGCTCACATCCTTCCTGAAGTGTGGTGACCAGAACTGGATGTAACACTCCAGTTGGAGCCTAACCAGAGTTTTATAAAGGCTCAGTATAACTTCCCTACTTTTGTATTCAACGTCTCTATTTATGAAGCCCAAGATCCCACATGCTAACCACTCTCCCAATTTGTCCTGCCACCTTCAAAGATCGATGCACATGCACCCCCAGGTCCCTCTGTTCCTGCACACTCTTTAGAACTGTGCCGTTAAGTATATATTGCCTCTCCCTATTCCTTCTACCAAAATGCATCACCTCACACTTGTCAATATTAAATTCCATCTGCCACCTCTCTGCCCTTTCTGCTGGCCTATCTATGTCCTGTTGCAGGCAATTCATATCATCCTCACTGTTTGCCACACCTCCAAGTTTGGTGTCATCTGCAAACTTTGAAATTCTACTCTATTCCAAGATCAAAGTCATTTATACTTAGCAAAAAAGCAGTGGTCCTAGCACTTGGAACAGCTTAAACAAATAAGTACAGCAGTAACACCAAGGGCATGGCTCCTGTACATCAGATGTATCACTCAGCAGATGCACAAGCAAAATGTAGAATACAAGTCCTGTATCTGTAAAACTTAGTAAACAGCTCTTGTACACTACATGCATCAGCAACACGCAGCACATGAATCCTGTACATCAGCTGTATGTGTCCTGCCTGGTGCCTAGCTCCTCTCTCTCCCCCACCTTGTACCCAGCCCCCTCTTCCCTTGACTCCATATCTCTCTCTCTCCATTACCATGCTGTTCGGGCTCGGCTCCAGTCTCCCTCTCCGGGCCCATTCTTTTCCTCCTCGGCCCGCTGTTGGTTTACAACGAAATCTGGCGCCAAATCCTCCGGAACTAAAAGTGAATGAAATTGCTGGGCCGGAAAACGTCACACAGTAGCGCGCCAATCGGAAGAGTGAATAATTGAGCGCGGCCATCTTTGATCAAGTCATTAATTTCTGTCTGTCTTTTGAATGAGGGAGGGAGGGAGAGAAAGGAGGTTTCTGTACCGAGCTGATGGACTCGCAAGGACATCAACAGTCAAATAAACGATCAGTTGCTTCCACATACGTTCAGATATATCCTCAAAGTAGGAATACCGGTGTGAAATGATTGCAATATTGAAAATTTCCAAATTCTGGTATATCTTCAAATTATGCCTTTAAAAAACTTACATTTATATGGTGCCTTCAACAACAACAGGATGTCCCAAAGCGTTTTATAGCCAATGAAGTACACTTTTGAATTGTTAAAATGTAGGTTATACAGCAGCCTGTTTGCACACAGCAAGCTCCCATAAACAGCAATGTGATAACCAGATAATCTGCTTTTGTAAAGGGATTGAGGGCGAACTCCCCTGCTCTTCTGTGAAATAATGCTGTGGTGTCTTCTATATCCACCTGAGAAAACAAATAGGGCCTCAGGTTAACATCTTATCTGAAAGGCAGTACCTCCAACAGGGCAGCACTCCCTCAGTACTGGACTGGAGTCTCAATTTTGATTTTATACTTAGGACACAGGAAGGGGACTTGAACCTATAACCTTCTGGTCATAGAGACAAGAGTGCTACCAACTGAACCACAGCAGACATGCAAAATTAGAGGCCAAATGATATTTGCCAAGCAAGAGGCAGTTGAAGAAGCCATCCAGTACTGCTGGGAACTGTGACAAGGCTGCATTCAATTTTGGTTACTTACAGTGGTATTTTGACATAAAGAACATGAGCTACAGAGCAGAGAGAGAAAGGAAAAAGAATTTGCCTTTATTTAGCTCTTTACACATCCTATCCCAAAGTGCTTCAAAGCTAATTAATTGCTTTTATAGCTTTTCTTAGATAAATTGCAATGTGCATATAAGGTCCCACATACAGCAATGATCTGGTTTTGGTGAGGATGGTTGGAGGAGAAATGTTGGCTGCGACAGCTGGAGAATGCCCAGCACTTTGTCTTACCAGGGGATCTGAACAGGCAGATGGGACCTCATTTAATGTCTCATCTGAAACCCAACACCTCTGACAATACAGCACTCCTTTAGGTCTGCACTGCAGCGTCAACTCAGATAATGTGCTCAAGTCTTGGAATGGAGCTTGAACCCACGTTACTCTGATCCAGAGGGGAGAACCTAACCCTCTAAATTATCCCGCAAAATGTTTTCTCACTCATAAATAAGACCCTGCCCATATGTCTATCTTGAGGTAATGTCAAAATCTTGGGCCTGACTAAAGCCTGGCTTACTGCTTTTGACCTCATTCTCACTGAGGCCGCTCCAGCCAGCTTCATATTCGATAACATTCCCAACCACAATCGCCATGGTGATGGCATGGCCATCATCTCCGGATACCACCTTGGCTGTCACCCTATACTTTTGGCTTCTTTTCCACAGTTACCCTTACCCTTTGACACCCACTTCTCCTTTAAGAAAGTGTTTCAATACAATGATTGAAAAACTGTCAGTTTAATAACCTCTGTCTAAGTGCTTAATATAATTGAAATCAAAATTGAATTTGTCTTAATACAATTGCCAACTGAACTAAATGTTTATTATAAGTTCAGTATGAATTGAACACCTTCCATAAACTAAGGGGCTGATTTGTGGCCTTGCAATGCACTAGAGAAATAGGTGGGACCTATTATACCAGGTCTCTGACCCAATTTCACTGTCTCCAAGTTTTCTATCGGGAATTGGGTGGAGATGGAGGAAGAGCATTGCACCTCAGTGAGTTGTCAAAATTAAAATTAATGCAAGTTAAGACCAGGTGATGTCATCTTGACCTGTGGCCTTCTCCTGCACTTCTGCCAGTTTCGGTCAGTTGCTGTCTGCCTCCATTTCAAGTGGGTGCTGAGGGCCTAAAAGTCACATTGTAACTGACTGCCAAGGGTATGAATAATGTTTTTCAAATTTAGGGGATTTGAAGCAACATGTCAAATTTTGCTGTGGTGGGTCTTCTCCCCAGAAACACCTCAATGTTCATAGAGATTAGATTCCTGAACAGAATAATGGAAATCCCCTTTAGAATTCTCTATTTGTGTTTGTTATGACCAGGTGAGAAAGGGGTCTAGGGATTCCCTCTCAGCCTCTTCCTGGTTTGACCGTAACAGGATTTAATTTTTTAAACACTGTGGTTTTAGCTTCCCCTCAGTGAATCCTTGTTCAGCACTCTCCAGTTGTAATGGCAATGAAATCAACCAGACAGGTTTTCTTAGATTTAAACAGGAAAGGTATAAGTTTATTAACTTTAAAATTCTAATTCAGTTATAACTACTAAAATACCCGACGCGACCATGCTAGCATGCACACGCAGTAAACACACGTGCAGATAGAGATAGAAAAGGAGAAAGAATCAAGGGGAAAGGTTTGACTCAATAGCTGGAGTTCATTTACTGTCTTTTGAGTTTGATGTAAAGTATTTGACTGCAGTTCAATCTTGCTGTCTCGTTGGGGCCCAGTACACACTTTCAAATTTGCTTCGATGGTTTTCTGTCTTCTTGAAATCCAATTGCTGTTTCTTCTTTTCATGAGAGAGAGAGAGAGAGACAGGGAGAGATGTTTTCTCTTCAAGTTCAGTTGCAGTCTGATCTCAAACTGTTCTGTGAACACAATTCAAACTAAACCTGGGCCAGCAGGCCAGGCATGTAACTAGCTCTTTTTTTCGGGACAACCTGCCCGGCGAGGTTTTGTGGATTCTTTCAATCTTAGAAGACATCCTCAGTAGGGGGCTGGAATGCTGATTTCACACATTCCATGTCTGGTGATCAAAAGCCATTTGGTTAATTGAATCAGGGAGTAGTACCATTGTCTTCTCCAGGCAACTGTCTCTTAGAATGCAAATATTTCCAACCACTGTCCTGCTTTAATGCAGGTGCAGCCATGTTTTCAGTCCAGTAACAGTTTAAAATTAATGTTTCATATGATGAAATTAATATGCCTCATTCTTGGCAGGTGTGGTTTTCATCACAGTGTTATTTGAAGGATGAGGAGGATGACGACATTTTAGATTCCAGGGAACAGAAGCATCACTACATAAGTAGAGCATCTCTACACCTGTACCCTCTAGAAAGGATTTATAATCCCTCGAGGACCTCTTTTACACATTTTGTGCGTAACAGGCATAGTGTACTGCAAGCTTCCCTTATAGCCCAGTAGGTAAATGAGTTGTTCAGTGTAGCACGAAGGTGGTCCCAGTTTTGATTCCCTGTCTTTACTGGGTTAGTTGATCTTAGCTGTAGCAGCAGTTGGGACATAAAAATTTGCCTCAGCACCCTAGGCTAGGGAAAGGAAAAATTGCCTGGAGACCTCAGTCCTAATTGTTATCCAGTAACATCTACAGGAATGGGCAAGTATGTGGACTTTGGGTGAGAACAGGATTAGGCTATCACATGAAGAATGACCATTTGACAAGCAAGCGGGGGGAGATGTGACATCTGTGCAGTCTGTCTTAGCTGGATTCAGAGCCTCCTCCAAAGAAATAGATTTGAACTATAATTTTGACTATTTGCTCCTTTTTTTCTCCTGTCCTCAAGGTGATAACACCTGCTGAGATATTGTCCCAAGGGACAGTAACAGAGAAGGTTGATGAGGGGAAAACAATGGATGTTGTCTACATGAATTTTAAGAAAGCCATTGACAAAGTACCACATAAAAGGCTAGTTAACAAAACTGAGGTGCATGGAATAGGCGGGTCAGTGTTAGCTTGGATAAAAAGTTGTCCTAAGGCCAGAAAATAGCTTATCTGATAAATGGTTGTTTTCAGACTGGACGTCCCAAGGTTCAATGGTGGGACCAATGCTTACATATAATATATATATATATAATACAGAGTGAAATTTCAAAATTTGTTGATGATACCAAACTTGGGGGTGTGGCAGACTTTGAGGATGATACCAATCAACTGCAACAGGACAGAGGCTAGCAGAATGGGCATTCAAGTCACAGATGGAACTTAATACAGAAAAATGTGAGGTGATGTTTTTTAGCAAAAAGAATAGGGAGAGATAATATAGACCAAATGCCACAGTTCTAAAGAGTGTACAGGGACAGCGGGACCTGGGGGGTTCATGTGCATCATTTTTTAAATGTGGCAGGACATATTGAGAGAGTAGTTAGCAAAGAATATGGGATTTAGGCTTCATAAATGAAGGTGTTGAGTACAAAAGCAGGGAGATTACAAAGCTCTGGCTATGCCCCAAGTAAAGTATTGCATCCAGTTATGATCATCGTAATTGGTTACGGCCACCTGGTGAGGGTGGTTTGCACTGTTCAACTCCCACCTGACTGCAGCAAGTATTTTTTGGTTATGAGGGTATAACCCTAACTTGTTTTATTTGTCAAATGAACAGCTGCCTTGTGGGCGTCTCGGGAGAGACCACGGCTAAGGGAGTAAACCCTAACAGAAAATCCGGAGTGGAACCCCGTAGGCGGTCATGTGTCACCTTTGGCATGTTTCCGGCAGTTCCTGCAGCCATACCGGTGCCAAACGTCGTGCTCTGCACTCCTTTGGACCCCACCAGAAAGGCCGAGAGGGGGGTTTTGACGCTTGGGCAACTCTCAACCTCCATACATTCGCCCAGGCATGCGCCATGGAGAGGTCACTCCATAGTTGCCTCACAGCGACTGACACCACTGACCACCTCTAGGCGCTTACCCATTGTCTCTCGAGACAAGGAGGCCAAAGAAAGAAAGACTTTAGGAAGGATGTGAGTGTCCTTGAGCTGGTGGAGAGGAGATTTACCAGAATGATTTCAGGGATGGAGGATTTTGGCTACAAGGTTAGATTGGAGAAGCTGGGGTTATTCCCCGTGGAGAAAAGGAGATTGAGGGGAGATTTGATAGAAGTTTACAAGATTACGACAGGTTTGGATAGGGTAGACAAAAAATAAGTTAGTCCCATTAGGTGATGCTACAAGGATTAAGGGAGACAGATTTAAGGTTTTGGGGAAGAGATGCAGGGGGGATGTGAGGAAGAACTTTTTTAACTGAACGAGTGCTAATGACCTGGAGCTCGCTGCCTATGAGGGTGGTGGAAGTGGAGGCAATGAATGATTTCAAAAGGAAATTGGATGGGCACTTGAAGGAAATAAACTTACAGGGCTACGGGGTTAGAGCCAGGGAATCTAAGCCTGAGCGCATACCCACTAACATGAGAGTATCTGCCTTGGTGGAAGGTGCAGGGGAATGATGTGATGGTGCATCCTCTGAATGTTTTTTCTCCTCCTCCTTGATGGCAGGCTCTCTGTCCCAGCAGCTGCACTTGATTCCAAAGTTCCATAACCTGCATGAGAGAACACAAACATTTGTGGTTAGGTTGTTCAGATCTCCTCATGCCAACCATGCTTGATGTGGATCTTCAGAAGTGTGGTGGAGAAATCATGAACACAGAGTCTCTTACTCTCTTGTGCGCACACTCCAGTCTCACTGTCCGCAATTGCTCAGCAGCCCTGGGGCCTGAGCCCTGGCTAGCTCCAGAGCCTCCTCCTCTGGTGGCATCAGATGATGCACATGAGGGATCTCAACACCAGTCCTTGATGTCTCCCTGGTGATATGGGCCTGTTTCTCCTGCAAGCGGAAAGGGAGATACAGTTAGACCTTGCACAAAGAACATCAGAACATTTATGCTAGCGGCAGTACCTCATCCTGATGGGATCTCTCAAATGGCTCCCCCCCATATCTGCTCTCAGAGGATGTAAGGGAGGTGGGAGGCGGTGGCGGGGGCGGGGTGAACTCTGAAAGAAGCAGCCTGTCGCCGATATGCAGCCATGCATCTGACAGGATATGGTAATGCCTCACCCCCTTGCCACTGCCTTTGTGGTCACGCTCACCATGTAGCAAGCCCCAAAGAGGGGATATGTATGGAGGACTCACCTTGGTGAAGCGAAGAAGGTCGTTGACCCTCTTCCTGCACTGGACCCAGTTACGGGGGTGGGGGGGTGACCCCACGGCTACTAAACTCCTCTGCGATCTCCATCTAGGCATGTTTGGTCAGGTATGAGGGTCTCTCCTTCCAGTCCCTTGGAAAGAGGACCTCTCACCTTTTCCTTATATCCTGGAGGAGAATCTCCAGGAAGGCATCGCTAAACCATGGGGCCACCTGGTGTCTTTTTTTTTATTCATTCATGGGATGTGGGCGACACTGGCCAGGCCAGCATTTATTGCCCATCCCTAATTGCCCTTGAGTAGGTGGTGGTGAGCTGCCTTCTTGAACACAGTGGCACAGTGGTTAGCACCGCAGCCTCACAGCTCCAGGGACCCGGATTCGATTCTGGGTACTGCCTGTGCGGAGTTTGCAAGTTCTCCCTGTGTCTGCGTGGGTTTTCGCCGGGTGCTCCGGTTTCCTCCCACATCCAAAGACTTGCAGGTAATAGGTAAATTGGCTGTTGTAAATTGCCCCTAGTGTAGGGAGGTGTTGGGAATATGGGATTACTGTAGGGTTAGAATAAATGGGTGGTTGTCGGTCGGCACAGACTTGGTGGCCCGAAGGGCCTGTTTCAGTGCTGTATCACTAAATAAAATAAAAATAAAACCGCTGCAGTCCATTTGGGGTAGGTACACCCACAGTGCTGTTAGGAAGGGAGTTCCAGGATTTTGACCCAGCGACAGTGAAGGAACGGCGATATAGTTCCAACTCAGGATGGTGTGTGACTTGGAGGGCAACTTGCAGGTGGTGGTGTTCCCATGTATTTGCTGCCTTTGTCCATCTAGTTGGTAGAGGTTGCAGGTTTGGAAGGTGCTGTCTAAGGAGCCTTGGTGCATTGCTGCAGTGCATCTTGTAGATGGTACACACTGCTGCCACTGTGCGTCGGTGGTGGAGGGAGTGAATGTTTGTAGATGGGGTGCCAATCAAGCGGGCTGCTTTGTCCTGGATGGTGTTGAGCTTCTTGAGTGTTGTTGGTGCTGCACACATCCAGGCAAGTGGAGAGTATTCCATCACACTCCTGACTTGTGCCTTGTAGATGGTGGACAGGCTTTGGGGTGTCAGGAGGTGAGTTATTCGCCTCAG
This sequence comes from Heterodontus francisci, assembly GCF_036365525.1. Taxonomy (NCBI): domain Eukaryota; kingdom Metazoa; phylum Chordata; class Chondrichthyes; order Heterodontiformes; family Heterodontidae; genus Heterodontus; species Heterodontus francisci. Next base: position 52,951,916 of record NC_090380.1, read on the forward strand.
GATTCCTAGCCTCTGACCTGCTCTTGTAGCCACGGTATTTATATGGCTGCTCCAGTTCAGTTTCTGGTCAATGGTAGCCCCTAGGATGTTGATAGTGGGGGATTCAGTGATGGTAATGCTGTTGAATGTCAAGGGGAAATGGTTAGATTCTCTCTTGTTGGAGATGGTCATTGCCTGGCGCGAATGTTACTTGCCACTTATCAGCCAAAGCCTGGATATTGTCCAAGTCTTGCTGCATTTTTACACGGACTGCTTCAGTATCTGAGGAGTCACGAATGGTGCTGAATATTATGCAACCATCAGCGAACATCCCCACTTCTGACCTTATGATTGAAGGAAGGTCATTGATGAAGCAGCTGAAGATGGTTGGGCCTAGGACACTACCCTGAGGAACTCCTGCAGTGATGTTCTGAAGCTCTTGCCTCGCACAGGGTCAGGAAACTGGCATGCCAGTCGGCACCGGTATTTTTGAATTCAACTTTTTGTCTCTAAGACACTTTCTTTACACACTTTCTTCAGACTTAGAAAAGTAGAGAAGTTTCTTTTCAATGTAATCCCTAAATGTTTATGTGGGAAAAATATATCAATAAAAAAAAATCAAATTTGCTGCATTTCAGGTGCCTCTTCCTCTGGTAAAGTAACTGAAGGGAAGGAGTCAGCTGTGTCCTGAAGTGAGTCCATTTTTAAAAAATGGGATCTGAAACATCAGAGATGCCTGGGAGCCCAGTTTCCTTCCCCATTTAATGTTGCCACATAAGTCACTTAATATTTAAGTTGCAGAATGTGCCAACAGGAAAGGAAATTTGGACCACACAACAGTTTGGAGAAGAAGACAAAGTTCTTTACAGAAAAAGGAACTTTATATAATCAAATGCAAATTATATTGAACCCTAATAATTGCCCTTTAGAGTTCCTTTCACTGTTCCTTCCTGAAACATTGCATATAAATCCTGCTTCCAGTCAAATAAAGTTATAAACTAAAAAAAAGTGCACAATGTTAATTTCTCCTTCTATTTTAATCTATTTGTAAGTGTTTCTAGTTATTCAGGTATTCAATTGTTCTGTTTCCATCACACTGTGCCAATATTCAGGACAACAGGAGTTTGTTTTTGTATTTTCTCCTATTAACACCATTCACCCAAAAACATTCCATTGGCAAGCATCCAATATTTTGCCTACTATTCCCACTTTCACTGTCACAAAAGTTTAGTTATGACAAGAACAAGTCAGTATCATTTGGTGCTACAAGGAGATTGAAGCCTGGAAAGTAAATGCAAGAAAAATGGCATCTCAATCTCATCATCAGCTTAAAGCAAAGAGGAGTGATCCTTTACCCAATTCAATACAGTTGCATGGTATGAGGAAACAACTTGGCATGAACTTTGTCCAATGAGCTGTCACCGAGGTGTGTATAAGTGCTGTTTGCTATGAGTGCATTTATCCAAACAGCCTAATCGAGGAAAGACATCAGCAGCAGGAGAGAATTGATGTCTGACAGAAAGCGCAAACAACAGGAGGATGAAGCAGTGGGGGATATGCATATAGTCAAGCTTCTACGGAAGGTAGGAAAGGATTTTGTGTGGGGTGAGGGTGATAATTTCTTCTTGAACTCTGGCCAAGGCATCCATTTGTATATTGTTTTTGCATGTAAATAGCTATTTAGAAATCAAGAGAAAAAAAAAATAATTAAATGTCCTGTTTCATGTTAAAAAAACATTACATTCTGGAAATGTGCAGGCTGTCAGTAACTGATAGAGGAAGGCAGGTTAAAGTTGCAAGTTCAGTAGAACTCACTCCTCATCCAATGCTAACTAAATTCTTGCATATTTCCAGCACATTCTGCTTTTATTTTAGATTTCCAGAACTTTTGTGTTTTCTTTCTACCTTTTAACTCCAATGTTATTCATTCCTTACTGTTTTAGTCAGAGAGGTGTTTCTCTGTGGTACATAAAATGACACAAATTTCCAGCAGGCAGTTTTACAGGTGGTGCTTGATCCAAAAGTCCAGTTGATGTCATGAGTTACAAGAGCAAAGCTCAACAATTTCATGGACTTATGAACGCTGTTCTCTGAATCCCTATTACTTTTGTACTTTAGTTATACAGTTACATATCTGTCACTTCGACATTATGCTACAGTTTGTGTTTCATCTGGAAGTAGGAGTGGAAGGTGCTCCTTCTGCTGTTGGTTATTGGTGAGGGGATGATGTTGCACCATGCAAGTTAAGATTTGAATTCGTATGCCTGTGTATCTATATTGCACGTGCAAAAACTAGAAGGGTATTAGTTTACATGTTTATCAACATATACAACTATAAGCACATTAATATATCATTATATTCCACTAGCCCACCAGGCCAGTCTTCCTATAATGCTCCCCCTGCCCGAGCCCTGAATTCACATCTTTCTCTAGTTTCTCTCCTACCTCCCCCATATCCTCTCTGAGCTCACCTTGTCCACAAATCCCACCTTCTGCTCCCTTGACCATATTACCACTAAGCTGCTGACCTCCCCTCCTGGTCCCTGTTGTATGATTGCCTTTAAGAGCGATGTCCTTTTAAGATCTTAGTATGCTAATGAGCGAAGTGCTAGGACACAGTCACGTGACTCTGAGCCAGAGTAACTCTGCAACTTAACACCCAGAGTAGTGTTCTGTAAATAGTTAGCTCTATAATAGTTTCGCTGTGATAAACCTGTTTTGAGATCTTCAACCAACTGGACTCCACACATCTCATTTATTTTGCATCAGACAACATAAAAGGATTCATTACAGTCAACATGTCAGCCGATATTGTAAACAGTTCTCTCTCTTCAGGTGTTCTCCCTCTTCTTTAAATCTGCTGTCATCACCCCGCTCCTCTAAAAACCAACCCTCGACCCACCATCCATGCAAACTACCATCTGATCTCCAACCTCCCTTTCCTCGCCAAAGTCCTTGAACATGTTGTCACTTCCAAAATCTGTGCCTATCTTTCACAAAACACCACGTTTGTATCCCTCGAATTAGGTTTTTGCCCCTGCCATAGTAAGGAGTTTTATGCTCTCCCCCGTGGCGGGTTTGGAGACAGAGAGAGCATAAAATCAAGTGGGGTGGTGGTGGAGGACAGGGAATGCCCTGCCACCTTCCCACCTCCGTCAAAATTAAGTCCTGTGAATGGCCTTCCCACCCTGCCGCCAATTGAGGCCCTTAACTAAGCAATTAATGCCCAATTAAGGGCCTCATCCTGCTGCTGCCGCAATTAGCCATGTGGCGGGACGGCCCTGTCGCCACATGGGAAGCACGGCATGAAAAACCGTAGGATTGTTTCTCGGCTCCAAGTGGGGGTGGGGGTGGGGTGCTCGTTAAAAGGCACTTAATGCCTGAACGAGGGTCCCGGGCATAGGGAAGGGGGGGCCCACTGAGAGCCCCCCCCACTGCCCTTGCTAACGACATCCTCCCCCATGACTCCCACCACGCGAGACCCCTCCTGCCCTGACCGACCTGTGGGCTGGATCCAGTGACACCCCTGAGCCTCGAGTAGTTACTCCACCGGCAACAGCCACTGTTTCCGCGGTGGTGTTGCTCAATGGAAAAGCTGCCGGCCAATCAGACTTCTGGTGCCGGGGTCCTTAATCCTGTGGAAGCCCACCACAGTCCACTTAAGTGCCTAATTGGTACTAGATTCGGTGGGCCTCCCACAGAAGAGGCGATGCCGGGTTATCGGTGTCACTTCTTCTGGACGTCAAGACCCCTGTTGCCAGCATAAAATCCCAGCCACAGTACCAAAACAGCTCTTATAAAAGTCATAAATTATATCCTATGTGACTGATGTTACAAGTGCTTCCATTTTTTGTTAAATTTTGAAGATTTGTGGTTTAAAACTGAAAAGGCATCCATGCATTTTTTTACAAGAGTCGCTGAGAGGTCTCAACTGTAAACAGTTACTGGAAGGCACCTGTCTTCAAATAATTACACAGCAGGGGTTGTTTTTGACATTGGTAAGATATTTACAGAGAAGTGACAGATCAAGATTTATCGGGGTCACGAGGCTTTACTCCTGACATTGTTTACGGTTTCGCTTTGTACAGTGAGTTGGGATATGGACAATGGTTTGAAAAGACAGTTGGAGAAAACTTGCCAAGCGAGCAACACCCAGCTCAGCCTGTTCCAGATCTTTGAAAAAGCCTGCCAGTTTTCTATCTCTTGAGAAGCTGAGAAGCAAGTGTAAGAGACTGCCTGAAACCCTTGTTACTGCATTTTCCCTGGAAACTTTGCCCAAACTGATCATCAACATCGCCTGACAAGAACTGTTCTAGGAAGATCCCAGTGATAGTCATCTATACATATTTAGGACACCAAATCAAGAAGGACCTCTGACATCTTTTCATATCTTCTCTTTTTTCTTCAAGAATTAGCAAGTATTTTGGCCAACGTATTTTTTTATGTGTTTTTGTATTCGAGCTCTAAAGAGTAAATGTCTATTTTTTTGGTTAGCGTGTGTGTGTGTGTGCGGTTAAAAGGGAACTTTTATATTTCAATCTGTGTGTTACTGCTTTGCTTCATTACTGGTTAAGACTTATTTTATAATAAACTTTAAATTTTGTTATTTATTAAAGGAATGTAGTTGGTGTGTTTTATTTTGGGATAAAAATAGAGTCTATGATTGACTGTATCGGTAAATGGGAAAAAAATTTAAATATATGTTGTGACCTCCCGCCTCAGTCATAACAGTGAGACCAAGGTAAACTTTCCCTCCAAGTCATTCTCGACTTGGCTGCAGCCACACCATCCTCCTCCAATGGCTGTCCACTGTCATCCAGCTGGACAGCTCTCACCTGGTTCTATTCTTAGTTCTACAATCTTAGCCAGAGCATCACTTGCAGTGGATTCTCCTCCCACTCCTGCACCGTTACCTCTGGTGTTCTCCAAGGATCTATCCTTGGCCTCTCCTATTTCTCATCTACATGCTGCCCCTCAGCAAGATGATCCAAAAGCACGGTATTGGATTTCACATGTACGCCTGCTCTACCTTACCACCACCTCTCTCAACTCCTCCCCTGTTGTTAAAGTATCAGACTGCTTGTCCGACATCCAATACTGGATGAGTAGAAATGTCCTCCATTTAAATATTGGGAAGACTGAAGCCATTGTTTTCGGTCCCCACTCTAAACTCCGTTCCCTGGCTACTAACTCCATCCCTCTCCCTGGCAATAGTCTGAAACTAAACCAGTCTGTTCACAGCCTTGGTGTCATATTTGACCCTGAGATCAGCTTCCGACCACATATCTATGCCATCACTAAGACCGCGTCTTTCCACCTCTGGAACATCGCCCGACTTCACCCCAGTCTTAGCTCATCTCCTGTTGAAAGCCTCATTCATGCTTTTGTTACCTCTAGACTTGACTATTCCAAAGCACTCCTGGCTGGTCTCCCACATTCTATCCTCCATAAACTTGCGATCATCCAAAACTCTGCTGGCCGTGTCTTAACTTGCACCAAGTCCGGTTCACATATCACCCTTTTGCTTGCTGACATACATTGGCTCCCATTCAAACAACGTCTGATTTTAAAATTCTCATCCTTGCTTTCAAATCCGTCTGTAGTGTTTTAAGAGTGTTTTGAGATTGCATTGTACACATTGTTCACGTGAGTCTACCATGCACACATGAGCCAGCAGAGTGAGCTGAAAGAGAAAGTGAAAGTAAAACAGAATAAAGAACTCTAGTTATGTTCAACATGCTGCCTCTGTCTCAGTCTTTGCCTTATATTTCTTACTAAACTCAGCTAAACCTTGCTCCAGTCCCAAGAACTTGACAATGGCCATGAAGTAAAAAGAAAAAGGATGGTGAAAAACTGGAAACATGCTTTCAAGTATGAAATTTTGGAAGGTTTTTGTCTGCTTTTATGAAGACAGCATTTTAAGTTGGAAACTGTGTTCAAGTGATACACTGGAAGCTTGTACAATGTGTAGACACACACTGATATCTCCAAATTAACCATCCAGTCAAAAAAAATTCATCTTGGATCATTGCAGAGAAGTTTCCTCTGAAAAGCAACACCATCCAAGATCCTTGATCACGCATTATCACTGCATTGCTGATCAATATGGCATTGTTTATGCCCAACCTACCAACTTTTGAAGTGCATTCAGAGCCATCATCTGTATCCCCACGTTGGCAAAAGTGTCTGCAATGGTTCAAAGGCACAATGGCAGGTTTCGCAATCACAGATGACAATGGGAAAAACGCCTTACAACACTATTGAGGTGAAAAATTAGTAGATATCTTTGAGGCACTTACGCCTGAGAAAAATGACTACAACTTAGCAAAAAATGCACTGATGACCTACTTCACATCCAAGAAAAACACTATATACAAAACCATTGCCTTCCGAAGCACAATCAAGAAGCAAACAAGACAATTGACCAATATTGCACGCGATTGAGACAACTAGCAACAAATGTGACGTTGGTGATGTTGAACATGTTGAATGGAAATCCAAACACAAATAATCGAAGACTGTCTCTCTAGTCAACTATGCTAAAAAGCATTCGAGAAAGACAGAAAGCTGTCAGACCTGCTAGAGTTAGCAAGATCACTGCCATCTTAATGTCCAGGGCTACTGAAGTTGAGGCTGCTAACAGTAACTACCACACTCCAAGTTCAACTCCTGTGAACACTGTTCATTGCTCACATCCCAGGAAACCACCAGCAAAGCAACAACAGCCATCTCACAAACAGAGTTGTGACTTATCCAAAGAACGTTTCCACTGTGGCAGTGCTTAGCCATACCAGGCAGAGTGTGCTGCTACTGGTAAACAGTGTAAAGCTTGTGGAAAATCCAACCACTTTGCTCATGTTTGTCACTCATCAGTAAAATCAATTACAAAGACCAACACCAACAGAAGGGTGCCACGTTTGCATACCACAGAAAAAGGGCGGGAACATTGGCATTGGTATTGGTGAGACCACATCTGGAGTACTATGTACAGTACTGGTCTCCTTATTTAAGGAAGGATGTAAATGCGTCAGAGTACAAAGAAGGTTTACTAGACTAATATCTGGAATGGGCGGGCTGTCTTACGAGGAAAGGTTGGACAGGCTAGGTTTGTATCTGCTGGAATTTAGAAGAGTAAGAGGCGACTTGACCAAAAGATATAAGATCCTGAGGGGTCTTGACAGGGTGGATATGGAAATGATGTTTCCCCTTGTGGGAGAATCTAGAACTAGGAGTCACTGTTTAAAAATAAGTGTCATTTCATTCCTAACCTCACTTCGCTATCTGGCCCCTGACGCAATCTGACAAAACAGGCCACCAAGCGGGAATGGACTAAATCTCACAAACAGGTGGTACACTAGATTAAATGATGTTTGTCAGCAAATTGCACAAATGCCTATTTCGACCTTGAGAAAACTACCCAGCTACTCGTGGATGCAAGCCCAGTAGGCTTAGGTGCAGTTCTCATACAGAAAGACGAGACAGATAACATCAATCGCTGCGATGGCAAGCAGATCATTAACGCCTGTAGAGCAATGTTACTCACTAACAGAGAGAGAAGTGCTCTGAATCACATGGGGTAACTTACACTTTCAGCTCTATCTATCTGGAAGTGCGTTTAAAGTAATAACCAATCATAGACCACGAATGAGTTTGTTCAACAATCCACATAGCAAACCACCCACTCAAATAGAACATTAGATACTCAGACTACGAGTACGAGTTCCATGTTAAGTATCAGCCAGGCAAGCTCAACCCAGTGGACTACCTTTCACAACGTCTGCTGCCAACAGTTGGTCCTAGTCGTCATGAGGAAAAGGTTACTGAACAACATCTTAACTACGTAAGCCTAAATGTGGTGCCAAAGTCGCTAAAACTAGCTGACATCAAAGCAGCAACAAAACAAGATGATGCTTTATAACTATGTATGAAGGCTATAGAATCACAAAACTGGAATGGTGTGAGCGCGAAAGCATCTACAAACAAAATCGCTCATACACTACAAAGTCTTTGTAATGTTCGAAAATAAGCTCACTGTTACAACTGTTACTGCAACAACAGTATTGTCATTCCACACTCATTGAGGGAATGTGTTGTCACTGTGGCACATGAAGGACACCAGGGAATAGTCAGGATCAAATCATTCCTTAGGGAAAAGATATGATTCCCAGGAATTGACCGCATGGTAGAGCACAAACTCCATCAGTGTTTGCCATGTCAAGCAAACACAATGTCAAATCTTCATGATCCTCTCAGGATGTCCGAACTACCTCCAGGACCATGGATTGAAGTTAGCGTTGACTTCGCTGCTTTGCCCACAGGTGAACACCTGCTTGCTGTCACTGATGACTGCAGCAGATTCCCAATCACAGAATTAGTTATGTCAACTTCAATGAAAGCAGTCATTCCAAAGCTTGACCAGATCTTCGCCTTGGTTGGAATCCCTCAGACGGTAAGAAGTGGCAATGGACCCCCATTCAACAGGGATGAATTCAGTAAATTCACAAACTACCTAGGGTTCACTCATAGGAAAATCACACCCCATTGGTCAAGAGCTAATGGTGAAGTTGAGAGATTTATGCAAACCTTGAAAAATGTGATGCGTACAGCAACAGCTGAGAACAAATCGTGGAAGCAAGAACTATATCACTTTCTTCATAATTACAGAGCGACACCTCACTCGACTACTGGAAAACCTCCAGCTACACTCATCTTTACATTCCTATCAACACACATCTTCCTAAGCTACCCTGCAGAGCAAATGATCAACATGAATGCGAACGCGATCAAGAACAGAAAGATCGAATGAAAGTAAATGCAGAGCAAAACATGAAATTTCGAGCTGCACTGCTAAAGCCGGGAAGTAAAGTACTTGTGAAATGTGATGGTCATATTCGAAAACAAACAATCACTTATGACCTCAAACCATTTGCTGTGACCAACACAAAAGAATCAATGATCACTGCTAAACGCGGTTCACAAATCAGCACAAGAAATGTGTCATTCTTCAAAGCATTGAAAACATTACTCTTAAGCATTGAATCCGATTCCAACATCAACATCTCAGATGAAGAACATGAGTCAAATGAGACTACATCTGATGTCAGACGATATCCTACTCATGAGAGAAAAAGGTCCACCATACTTAAGTGGCTTTGTTACGAAGGAACTATTTGTTTAAGTTTATTGTTTACATTTTTGGAAACAAACCATTGAAGCATGCTATGTCTCTCATTTACTAAGAAGGGGAGGGATGTAGTGTTTTCGGAGTGTTTTGAAAATTGCATTGTACATACTGTTTATTTGAGACGACCATGCACATATCTGTCAACAGAGGGAACTGAAAGAAAGTGAAAGTAAAACAGAATAAAGAAGACTCCTTTATGTTCAACAGCATGCTGCCTCTGTTTCAGTCTTTGCCTCATATTTCTTACTAAACTCGGCTAAACTTTGCTCCAGTCCTGAGAGCATCACACCCTCCATGATCTCGTCCTCCCTATCTCTGTAATCTCCTCCAGCCCCACAACCCTCCAAAAAAATACACTCATCTAATTCTGGCCTCTTGAACATCCCAGATATTAATCGCTCCAGCATTGGTGACCATACCTTCAATTGCCCAGGCTCTAAGCTCTGGAATTCCGCACCCCCGCCCCCACCCCCCCCCCCCCCCCACACCTCTCTGCCTCTCTACCTCATTTCCTTCTTTAAGACCCTCCTTAAAACCTACCTATTTGACCAAACTTTTGGCCATCTGGCCTCATATCTCCTGAATTGGCTCAGTGTCATATTTTGTTTTATAATGCTACTGTGAAGCACCTTGGGATATTTTATTATGTTAAAGGCACTTGTGATGGAAATCACACCTGCCAAATGGAAACATATTAATTGCCTCATATGGGACACTGCTTGAAACATTTTACAGGACATTGCAAATGACTTTTTAAAAAAAGAAAAGAAGCAGAACTGAACAGCTAAAAGATGGCCACACATTTGCATTTGGAGAAGTCAAAGACTAGCTGTGAGACAGTCGAATAGAGAAACAATGGGAGTGCTCACTGATTCAATTAGCGAGATGGGTTTTTTCAATAGTGATGATCAAAAGACATCGACAGTCTCTGACTTTGTAAGAGCCAAACTCCACCCCCACTGAATATGTCTGAAAGAATAAAATTACAACAACCCTCCAAGAAATTGCTGTGTCAAACAAAGAGATGGTCACATGACCTATCTGCTGGTAAGACTGGGGCTTCTGAATTGTGCCTCTCAGGAAAGGAAACAGACTGCAACTGGACTGGCAGCAGAAAAGTCTTTCTCTCTCTCTCTGTCTCTCTCTCCAGCAAAGTCCCAGGGAACCCATGGTGGCAGATTAAACTTCAAGACTACAGTCAAAACCTCTCTTCAACCTTCTGGTACCAGAAAAACAAATCAGGAATTGTGCACGTGGCCCCAGCGAGGACTCCCAGACCTTAACTTCAATCAAGGACATTACATCAAGCACACTTAGGACAGTACTTGTATTTCATTTATTGCTAACTCTACTTGAAACCCCCTCTTAATTCTTTCTTCCCCTCTGTATGTATTTGTGTGTGTGCCTCTCGTATGCATGCGAGCGTGGTTGCATTGCAAATTTTAGTAATTTTAACCGGGTTAGAATGATAAGGCTAATAAACTTACATCTTTTTTGTTTAAACCTAAGAAAATCTGTCTGATTGGTTCATTTGCAATTGTAATGAGAGTGCAATGAGAAAGGGCTCACTGAGATGGTAAGCTAAAATCACTGTGTTTTAAAAGATAAACCCTGTTACGGCCAAACCAGAGAAGGGACAAGAGGGGAGCCAGAGACCTCTTCCTCACCTGGTCATATCATGTTCATTAAACATAAGTTGTTGTTATTGTTGTGGTACATTGGTGTATCAATAAGCCAGGTGACACAAGACATTGAGGAATATTAGTTTTGTTAAGCAGGATTTCAATTTTACCAGTTTTTGTGCTACTAAGTTTTAGGCAAAAATTCACAATGATGTATATGCATGTATAGATAAAATTAGTTGATCTCTTATGGCATTTTAGACAGTGGGCAGGATTTTCCTAGCCACTTCCGAGCTCATCGTCCAATTAAGTCTTTGCTTAAGCCATCCTCTGAAGCCTAGGCAGCCCTACCAGGAGAGGTAGGTGTTGCTGAGGCAACTCGGAGAACATGAGGGTGCCTAATATGGAGGTGCTCTTGATGGGGTCAATATAATTTAAAAATATTGGATGGTCGAGGATGGAAGGACCCATGGAATGGAGGGGAAAGCCCTCTTGGGGCAGTGTTTGGGGTGAGGGGATGACCTTCCCTTCATGTGCTATTCTAACAGGACTTGACAGGCTAGATACAGGAAGGATGTTTCCGATGGTGGGGGAGTCCAGAACCAGGGGTCATAGTCTAAGGATACAGGATAAACCTTTCAGGACTGAGCTGAGGAAAAATTACTTCACCCAGAGAGCGGTGAGCCTGTGGAATTCGCTACCACAGAAAGCAGTTCAGGCCAAAACATTGTATGTTTTCAAGAAGGAGTTAGATATAGCTCTTGGGGTGAAAGGGATCAAAAGATATGGGGGAAAGCAGAAACAGGTTACTGAGTTGGGTGATCAGCCATGATCACGGTGAATGGCGGAGCAGGCTCAAAGGGCCAAATGGTCTACTCCTGCTCCTATTTTCTATGTTTCTATGTGCCCCCTTCAATGGCCCATGAAGCTTCCTGCTTTGATGATCCCCTGAACCTGTGCTGGGAGGCTGCCTCCATGAAGCTGGCAGCCTCTGCACATGGCGGGGGCCACTCTGCCACCAGCAAGACTCTGACGGACCTCTAAATCACCCCTAGTAGGGGCCTTGATTATTTAAATCGGCTGCCCACCTCTGTTCAGCAGGCAGCCAATCCACAACTGGTCCTGCCACTAAGAAACTTCCTCGGCTTCCCACTATTTTCCTGCCACCCCCCAACTCCTAGGCCACTACCCCAGGGCCTGGAAAATCCTGCCCAGTGAATCAAGCATAAGTGCAGCCTTCAGGTGAAGTGGAGTTAAAGGTTGAGGGCAACTAGACCAGAGTGAATAGATAGTATTTACTTTCCATTTTAAAGTCATACATTCTGTTCTTATTTTCTATAATAATATAATTTAATATCCTTATCTACATAATATTAAAAATCATAGATGAGATAATTTTCAGTGGAAAACATATTTAGTACAGCACATTCTTCGAAGGGTGGCTGACTCCTGTTACAAACCAGTCAGTCTAACCTCAGTAGTGGGCAAATTATTGGAATCTATTCTGAGAGACGGGATAAACTGTCACTTAGAAAGATACAGGTTAATCAAGGATAGTCAGCATGGATTCGTTAAGGGAAGATCTTGTTTGACCAACTTGATCGAATTTTCTGAAGAAGTAATAAGGAAGATAGATGAGGGTAGTGCAGTTGATGTGGTCTACATGGATTTTAGCAAGGCTTTTGACAAGGTCCCACATGGCAGACTGGTTAAAAAAAGGTGGATACAGAATTGTCTCAGTGGCAGAAAACAAAAGGTAATTGTTTTAGTGACTGGAGGGCTGGTTCCAGTGGTGTTCCGCAGGGCTCAGTACTGGGTCCCCTGCTTTTTGTGGTGTCTATTAACGATTTGGAAGTAAATGTAGGGGGCATGATCAAGAAGTTTGCGGATGACACAAAGATTGGCCATGTGGTAGATAGCGAGGAGGATAGCTGTAGGCTGCAGGAAGATATTGATGGTCTGGTCAGATGGGCAGAAAAGTGGCAAATGGAATTCAACTTGGAGAAGTGTGAGGTAATGCATTTGGGGAGGTCAAACGAGGCAAAGGAATACACGATTAATGGGAAAATACTGAGAAGTGTAGAGGAAGTAAGGGACCTTGGAGTGAATGTTCACAGATCCTTGAAGGTAGCAGGAAAAGTTGAGAAGGTGGTTAAGAAGGTCTATGGAATCCTTTCCTTCATTAACCGAGGTATAGAATACAAGAGCAAGGAGATTACGCTGGAACTATATAACTCATTGGTTAGGCCACAACTTGAATACTGTGTGCAGTTCTGGTCACCTCATTACAGAAAGGATGTAATTGCACTAGAGAGGGTACAGAGGAGATTTACAAGGATGTTGCCAGGACTGGAAAAATGCAGCTATGAGGAAAGATTGGATAGGCTGGGGTTGTTCTTCTTGGAACAGAGAAGGCTGAGGGGAGATCTGATTGAAATGTACAAAATTGTGAGGGGCCTGGATAGAGTGGAGGTGAAGGGTCTATTCAGCTTAGGAGAGAAGTCAGTGATGAGGGGGCATAGATTTAAAGTGATTGGTAGAAAAATTAGAGGGGAGATGAGAAAAAACTCTTTCACCCAGAGGGTGGTGATGGTCTGGAACTCACTGCCTGAAAGGGTAGTTGAGGCAGAGACCCTCAACTCATTCAAAAGAAGTCTGGATATGCACCTCAAGTGCTGTAAGCTGCAGGGTTACAGACCAAATGCTGGAAGGTGGGATTAGAATAGGTGGATCGTTTTTTGGCCGGCACAGACACGATGGGCCAAGTGGCCTCTTTCTGTGCCTTAAACTTTCTATGATTCTGTGATTACCTATTGCGACCTGGTATGGTAATTAAACTGAAACCACTGAATGGTGTGCATGGGATGTTTTCATTGGCATTCACTGCCCTGGCTACTACCTTCCACTATCCCACATTTGCTACCCTTGGGATCCTGTTTGTCAATTCCATAAAGAACCTCCTTCCTCAGCCTAATCTCTCATAGAAGCACTCCAATATCTATATCTGCAAAGTTGTCCCTATAACAGACCTCATCAATATTTGTTCGATAATAATTCAGTTTCCTGCACTCAAAACCTGGCATGTTAAGGTGCCACAAGCCTTTAAAACCTGCAGAGATAACATTCCCTCTCCCCTCATGGGTGAGGTCCCAATAAGAGGTAATTCTTGAAATTACATCAGGGTCAGTCCTCATCATGTGAGATGAGTCCCATTCTTGTCCCGCCACAATTCAAGATCGTGCTCTGTCAGAAAATCTAGGCTCACAACTTTAAGAATGCAGGGTAAAGGTTTGCTTTTTTCCCTCCATCAGTCTGTACTGGACAAGGAAGTCAAGACTTGCAAATACAGAGTTGTAGCTCTTTTTGTGAATTCCCTTTTTTTCTGAGTAATTGAAATTTCTAATGTCCAATTAAGGGTTTTGTTACAGACAGGGGGGAGATGGTGTGGATGACTTCCACTTTTCACCTCTCAACAGACCGTAGGCAGTGTTTTAAAAAATATTGTTTTAGTCCCTGATAGTTTTAGTGGTCAAATAAACAAACAAATGACAGGTTTTCTCATAGGATTAAAAGAAAGATAAATTATTTATTTAACAATACCTGAAAAATATTCGCAACCTCACCCATTCACACATGCATACACATGCACACACACGAGAAGAGATAGAGATCAGAGGATAGCATGCATTTAAGTTCGATAGTTGTAAAAAGAGTTCACTTTGAAACCTTTTTGGTTTTCCAGGAGGAATTTTTTTAACAGTGGTGCAGGCCTGCTCTTCCTTTTCTTGGTTCACTGAAGTATTGCAGATTCTTATGGTTAAGATTCAGTCAAAGTCGTTGGCCAGGGTCCTATTACAATTTCTCAGGTGGGGAGTTTTTAAGGTCACCTTGCAGTCTCTGCCTCTGTGGTTCAATGATGTTACAAACTAGATGTTCTTCTTGGCTGGAATGGATCTCTCAGCTTTCCTAGCTGGCTGGTTTTCTGTCTCTGTCTTTCAGAGAGCTTTTTAAAGAAAAAACCTTATCAGGCTTGATTTTGTCAGGTGACCATAGATGCTGTTCCCCTGGTGAGTTCATACAACGTCTTTGAACGTGCAGCCATTGTTACTATGGGGTTTGAATGTGCCTTATCCTGATAAAGTAGTGTTCTGTCCCACCTATTATCTTAGTTTTGAATCCAGAGTCTCCCTGTCTGTAAAGGCCTTTGTCAACACAATTCTTGAAGATAGGAGCCATTTAGCATTGAATGACATCAAGAAAACATGCTATCCCAAATGAGGATTTTTAATTCATCGGTTGGAAACCTATGTTAAACTTTTCAAAAGGAGCTGGGATTCTACAGTTAACTTTTAAAAAGCTGGCAGCCAAGATGGCCACCACAATTTGCGGTGAAATACTTCAACATTCCAGGACATCAAATTGGAGATACATGTCTAACGATGCTGCATCCAAGACAATGCCTCATGAATTTGGAATTAGCTAACAGCTTCACTTTTAATGGAAAAACATTCAAAGCCATCTTGGAACATTAACAGTGGAGTCACACTGAAAATTGAAACAACGAGACTCGAGAGAAATTGAAAATACCTAGACTCGACGCTAATTAAATTGCAAACTAAGACACTGGATAATCATGTGACCACCTCCCTATTTGTGAAAAAACTAGCGTCTTTTGCAAAACGACGAGCTCCTGAGACTTTGAAGAAGACAATCTTCGAGTGCTAACTGGACAAGACCCCAGTGGGTCTGTGTGTGTTTCTCTCTCTCTTCCTCTCCCTCTTTCCAGATAACATTGCAAGTTTGAAAACTGTCTGCAACTGTGGAACACGCAAATCTACCATTGCTACAGACAGAGACCCCGAGGAGGAAAGCCACCTAGAACTTTGTCTCCAAGAAAAACCTTGAACTAGGTGGGCCAGCCACAAAGTGCACTTCTATCAGCCAGAGACTTCAAGTTTACAACGTCATCCAGAAGATAACGGTATTACCTGATCCCACAGACTGTATATAATTTTTACTTGTTCTGGACTCTAATGCAAACCAGACTATTTCTTATCACTCAGTACTCTATTTGTGTGTATAATTCTCGGATGTGTGTGTGTGAGTGAAAATGTAGCATAGTTTATTATTTTATTTAGACTGGGTTTTTGGTTAAGTACAATAACCTTACCTCTTTCTTGTTGAAACTCAAGAAAACCTGTCCAATTGGTTCTTTCACAATCACAACAAAGATAAAAGGTAAAATACTCAGTGAAGTGGTAAGCACATTCACTGTTTTAAAAAGGAATAAACCCTGTTGCAGTCAAACAAGGAGAAGGACAAGAGGGGAGCCTTGTGACCCCTCCTCACCTGATCGTAACAATGGGCTGTTTAGCATTTTAAAGTACCTCCCGCAAGACTAGTCTAGACATGATGATGGGTTTAGTCTCCAACGGTCACTTTGGCCAGAATTTTACATCCGAGTGGAGGCCCCGCCCACCGGCTGAAAAGTCATGGACGAGCCCAGCTCTACTGGGCCTGGAATTGGCCTCAGGTGGAACTTCCACCCCTCTGAGGCAGGAGGTCCCACTTCCAGGAGCTGCCGGCCAATCAGCGGGCCGGCATCTTCTCAGTCCCAGCAGCGCCACTGGGAGTGGTGGCCCCTGCTGGGACTGCAGCCAGCTTCAGAAGGATCATGGACGCCGGCGCCGAAAATGGTAAGTGGGGTTACAGGCCTCGCCGGGGACAATCGGCTGGGCCTCAGTGAGTGGGTGGGAGTCGATCAGGAAGGCGGGGGCAGGTGTACCAGCGGGGGTGGCAGGAGCTGCTGGGGGGCCTTCTGTGGGGCACAGGGTGCCCGATCAGGAGGGTCCCCCTAGGGCCTGCAACGAGGCCGTCAAGTATTATTGGGCGGCCTCCACAGCTGACAAAGTGTCCGTTGCTGCTAGTAATATAACAGCAGCGGCGGGAGGAGGCCATAAAGTGGCAATTAGTTGGCCACTAAAGGGCCTCAATTGGCCTGGAATGGGCAGGCCATTTGTCACCTCCCCTGCCACTCGTAAAATTGCAGCCTGGGTGGGAAGGCAATGGGAACAAAACCCCACCTCCCACACAATTTTACACCACACCCCAGTCTCCAGCCGCTCCTTTGGGGGATGTAAATTTCCAACCAAGGAATATTTCCAGTACAGGAGAGGTCACCTGACCTCTTACTCCAACTTGTCTACAGTAAAAGTGTGTCCATTCTTTAAATTTTAGATCATCAGTTCATTTTTATAGTTCATAATTGCTCCATTTCACTTTAGTTCATTGTTCCTTACATGGGCGCGATACTTCAAACAAAAATAGTTTAAAAAAATTAAATATGTCACAAACATGTAATTTAGATGTATCCATTCAAGTGTGTTTTGTGTCTTTTAATGCCTTCATTAATGGTTTTATTTGAATGCCTCAGTCTTTCCCAGAAGCCTGGGCTTGGATTTGATACTTTAGCCCAGAGTTGTATTGATGTTAGCTGAATTTGAATTGTACAATTTACGTGTGAAGTGTATCGAATTTCCGACAATGGCTCAGTGACCCATTCAATCAGCTGTACTGAGGAAGTATTTTTCTTTAGCTCCTAATGGCTTATGTTTAATTTCTCTTCAAAATTATTTGAAGAAAAGCTGGAAGACAAGTTTCAAAAGCTTTATTCAGGTATAGTTTATTGGATTTTTTTTTTCAAAACAGAAGAGCCTGGCCTCTACAATAACAGATAGGTCAGCAGGGGAGGTTCAGCAACCGGGATCCTTGGACTTATGGGTTTCTTGGAGGTCCTGTTGAATTTAATTTAAGGACCTGTTTTAAATTTTTTGCATCTGTTTCTCGGCCGCAGCCAGACAAATTGAAAATGGAATGGCAGAATTACCACCAGGTAAATAGTAAGCGAGTAGTAAAAGGAGGAGTGGGGCGTACTGGAAGAAGAGAGGGTAATATATGCTTAGAGGTGCAAGGCAAGACTAATACACTTAATGAGTGCTTTGTATCAGTGTTCACTAAGGAAAAGGAGGCTAACAAAATATCAGTAAAAGCGGAGACAATAGAGGCAATGGATAGGATAAAAATTGAGAGCGGGGGAGGTACTAAAAAGGCTGGCTACGCTAAGGATAGATGAGCCACCTGGTCCGGATGGCTTGCATCCCAGGTTGCTAAAGGAAGTGGGGATGGAGATAGTTGAAGGGCTTGACATAATCTTCCAATCTTCCCTGGATATGGGGGAAGTGCAAAGCACTGGAGAGTGGAAAATGTGACAACCTTATTGTCATGCTAGGCCCCCACCTGCCAAGAATGCGGCACATTGATTTTGTCATGAACATTGATTTTAAACTGTTACTGGGGTGAGGAAATGACTTGTGAAACAGATCAGCTGTGGCTGGAAAAGACATTTAAATATTAACAGATGGTGCTTGTGAAGACAAAGGACCATTCCCTGACACATTCAACCCACAATGGATATTGATCACCGAACTGTGAGGGGGTGGTGAAGCGCACTCCAGGGCCTGCCATGGTGATGCAATCCACAGGGCCAGGACTGGTTGGACCAGCTGGGCACAGGACTAACTGGCTGTTCCAGGAGACTTTTGAACTAGCCACAAAGAGTTTGAATTCAGAAAGACTGTTTGCTCCTGGACTGAGAAGATCTCTCCTGTCTGCTCCCATCTCTTTCTCACAAGCCTCTGAATCCACTGAAGATACATGAACCCCAAGGGAGAAAAGTCTCCTACAGCGAACAAGGTTTAAGAAGAATAATAGGCCCCAATGAAAAGCAAGACCTACCTACAGTCAAGGACTCTACAGTGAGCTTGAAGAACTGTAACAAAAACTCTTCAGATATTGCCTTAAAGTTTTCCACTTTATTTTTCTTCTGTTCTTTTCTGTCTCTATTTGCATGTGTGTATCGCGTATGCACGCTAGCGTGAGTGTGTCGTGTATCCGTAGGCGTCAACCAAATTAAAGTTTAAGCTCGTTTAATAAGTTTCAATTTTTCTTCTTTAAACCTAAGAAAATATGTTTGTGCTGGTTTCTTTGCCTTATAATTAGAAAGCGGTGAACAAGGATTCACCAAGGGGGAGCTAAAAACACGGTGCGTTTAAAATTAAATCCTGTTACGATAAAACCGGGTGAAGGCTGAGAGGGACCCCTAGACACCTTTCTCACCTGGTCATAACACTTATGCAAAAAAAGAGTGTAAGGACAGTCCTAGCAACTACAGGCCAGTTAGTTTAACATCAGTGGAAACAATAATCATGGAAAATATCAACAGACACTTAGAGAGGTTCAAGTTAATTAAGGATAGCCAGCATGGATTTGTAAAAGGCAGATCATGCTTGGCTAATCTAATTGAATTTTTTGATGAAGTAACAGAGAAAATTGATGAAGGGACTGCAGAGGATGCTGTTTATATGGATTTTAAGAAAGCATTTGATAATAGTACCACATGAAAGGCTGGTTAACAAAATTGAGGCTCATGGAATAGGAGTGTCAGTGCCCAATTAGATTTTAAAAAATTGGCTTAAGGACAGAAAACAGTGAGTTGTAGTAAATGGTTGCTTTTCAGACTGGAGGATGGTAGACAGCGGTGCTCCCCAAAGTGCTGGGACAACTGTGTTTTTTGCTACATATAAATGCATGGATCTTGGTATACAGAGTAGAATCACAAAATTTGCTGACGATACCAAACTTGGAGGTGCGGCAAACAGTGACGATGATTTGAACCGCCTGCAACAGGACATAGATAGGCTAACAGAACGGGCATACTGGTGGCAGATAGAATTTAATACTGTCAAGTGTGAGGTGATGCATTTTGACAGAAGGAATAGGGAGAGGCAATATATACTTAATGGCACAGTTCTGAAGAGTGTGCAGGAATAGCGACCTAGGGGTGCATGTGCACAGATCTTTGAAGGTGGCAGGACATATTTAGAGAGTAGTTATCAAAGATTATGGGATCTTAGGCTTCATAAATAGAGGCATTGAGTGCAAAAGCAGGGAAGTTATGCTGAACCTTTATAAAGCTCTGGTTAGGCCCCAGCTGGAGTATTGCATCCAGTTCCTGTCACCACACTTTAAGAAGAATGTGAGGGTCCTTGAGAGGGTGCCGAGGAGATTTACCAGAATGCTTCCAGGGATGGAGGATTTTAGTTACAAGGTTAGGTTGGAAAAGCTGGGTTTGTTCTCCTTAGAACAAAGGAGATTGAGGGGAGATTTAATAGAAGTGTACTAGATTATGACAGGCTTACATAAGTTAGACAAGGAAAAACTGTTCCCATTAACAAACAGTACAAGGTCTAGGGGAGACAGATAAAAAGTGTTGGGCAAAAGATGCAGCAGGAATATGAGGAAGTACTTTTTTATGTAGCGAGTGGTAATGACCTGGAATTCACTGCCCACAAGTTGGTGGAAATGGAGACAATCAATGACTTCAAGAGGAAATTTGCTGATCACCTGAGAGAAATAGACTTGCGGGGCTATAGGGATTGAGCCGGGGACTGGGACTGACTGCGTACCTCCGTGGAGAGACGGCATGGACCCAATGGGACAAATGGCCTCCTTCTGTGCTATAAGTGACTCTATGGCTGGCTGGCTGTCAGACAGGCAGACAGATAGGGAGCAGTGAAGAGGTAAGTTGGGCAGATGGGTGGAGGGCTAGTAGACAGAAATTGGAGGTCAGGGAGGCTTTTTGACTTTGGGTATCGGACATTGGAGGACATCAGGGGTCTGATCGTGGAAGGGAAGTGGGCGGCTTAGGGTTGGGTTGCCTATTTTTAAATTTTTTTATTTTTAACTAATTGCTTATTTAATTTCAAAAAACTTTGAGATAAAAAGAGGGACTCACCGAGAAAGACATGGAGATAGACCTGGAGAGAGCATACAGAGAGCATACAGAGAGACAGTGTTTTTCCTCATTCTAATTTAACTTTTTTTTAAAACTAAGTTGAATTTTGAAAGCAAACAAAATCTTCCTAAAGAAACAGATAGGAAAGGACCTTGGAGGAGTGGAGGAGGAAACGGGTTGGTGTGAGTGAATGGATGGCTAGTTAAAGATAAGGCAAGTGACAGAGGAGTGAGAGGGAGGGAAAGATACATGCTTAGATCAGATATTTCAATGGGAATTCCTTTTGCAGTGTATGCCTTGAGGGCCTCCTGGCCACCTAGCAAAACATGACGACTTTCCTCTTTTCCAGCTCCTGGACTCCAGTGCCTTATCAGAGAACCTGGAGCAATGTTCCCACTAAGCTGTGCAGGTGCATGGCCACACAGCAGGCTGCAAGGTACTGCGCAGGCAGTGATAAATAACTGGTGGGCGCAGTGACACAAATAAATTTAAAGACACTGCACTGAGAAAAACAGGCCACGCGCAACAACTAAATTTTAAAGTGTACATTGCCTGGGGAGCCCTCTCTTTTGCCTACTGCTTCATTGGTTCTCCACTCTTTATTCTTTCTCAAACACTTATAGACACAGTCCCATCACCTGCTGCAGGAAGAATGCACCTGCCTTTAAGGGGTGCAGGCTGGCTTTAACTCATGCTAGCCACACATGCACCTGGGCATCCCGCTGAGAATGCAGCCAGTCAGCAGCACATATAGTGCTGGGCTACACGCTGCAATCATGGTAATGATCAGCCAGCACAAATTTTGTGTGATACCTCAATCGGGCACAGGGTAAGCGCGCATAGTGACCCCTGTGCCTGAAAACCAGCATTATCCAATTTGTAACCCCTTAACTCCCTCCTGGTACTGAGCTATAAGCCCTGAAAGGGGAATGGTGAAATGGAATCAACAATAATGGGAACCAGAGAGAAGGGCTTGAATTTTTGTTCCGGGGTCAGAAACCTAACACACGAAACATTTCCGGATCCCAATCCCTTGCTGCATCAGCAATGCTGACACAACACTATTTTTAAATGTAAAGGGCCTAACTGGCTTAGGGGCCAGTTTAGCACCCAATTAATGACACCACAGCAGCCTGGATGCCAGACCCAGTATCAGAGTGCCCTTTGAAAAGGTGACCATCAGCCAGGACTGGTGTACCTTTTGTTGAAGAGGTGGATCCGCAAGGGAGTGAAAAGGCTAGTGCAGTCACAGGCACATATCCACGGGAGGTCCCACACTTCTCTGATGCCTCAAGGGATTAACCAAGACAGTTGGAGACAGGCATCATATTTTATTCCTGGCAGCTGGGAAAAGGAACCCTCTAAGAGACACAAACGGCCTGGATGGAGGTGGCGACGGAGGTCAGCAGCCGAGCAGTGACCCAAAGGACATGGGTGCAGTGTCGACAGAGATTCAATGACATGGTAAGGTCTGGAAAGGTTAGTGCCAGTGGCATCCAGGTGACATATCACCAACTCTCTAAGCAGCAACATGTTGACAAGCTGAACTCATAGAATGTCCATAGTTCTTCCTAACTTTGTCAGATCAAGTGTCTAGTTGCATCACTAAGACGGCAACCACCCTCACATATGAGGCACTATTCAGAAAGGGGCATCACTGAGAGGCACAGCAGTTCATGTGAATGTCATACTGGAAGAGATGAAGGATGGCAGCCTACTCATGAATCATTCTCCCCTCATCATGCAGGAAAAGAGAGCCCACAACCTATGGGAAATGGCTCGCGTGATGGTGTGGCCGACCTCCACACTCAGACTCCAATGGAGGAGGCGGTGTTGGAGAGCATAAGGATACCAATGCATCAGTCCATAGTGGATGGCAATATGGGAGGCTGTGAACAGCAGGGTCATTTGATAACTCTATCCTGAAGTGAAGGGGATGGAGGAGACTCCTGCCCTGCTTGTTGTGGATTTTCAACTGCTGTCAATTGTGCAGGGCACTTGTTGAATAGGCTGTGTTTTCATTTCCACTTTCTCCCACAGGGCCAGTTACAGAGGGGGATGAAAGTGCCCAAGCACATTTGTCGCTGCCCTCCACGACAGGGCAGGGAGACTCAATGGAAGCAGCATCGTCACATCATACCTCAGCAGCTCCACCGGTGCAGACACACTCACCTCGGTTGGACCCCCAAGTAGCGTAGAATGGGAAGCACTGGGTGAACCTCGCATCACACATAAGCAGAAGCAGGAGAGTGAGGCAGGAGTCAGCTGTGGGCAATCTCCCTTGGAAGATGGAGGACAGACACAGTGATGCTCCGCTGGACAAAGATGCTGGGCCTTGGGTGTTACAAATAAGGAGGGTCTTCCTCGAGAACTAGAGGCAGATAAGTTCCTGTTTGTCAGAGTTCCCTGAGACCCTGAGGAGCCATGGGTAGGCAATGGAGGAGTCCATGCAGCATATGTGCTGTCATAACTCAGGGATTCAATTGTATGAGCTCCATCATTGAGTGATTGGATAACCTCTTGGAGAGCTTTATGCAGTACCACTCAGACTGGGTGCAGGAGCAGCACACTGATATGCACAGAAAGACTGAGATTCCCTGTAGCATTCACCACTCAGAAGGCGCTGAGATGCTCGGAGTGGATGCCAGCTACATCCCAGTCAGTGACTTCATCCAGCATCCAAGGGCGCCAAGAAAATGCTGAGGCAGTCAACACGGCAGATGAAGGGACCGTCCCTCAGGGGGCACTGGAGTCATTTCCACCTCTCGCCCCTCTGACTCAGAACCTATCTGTGTGCCAAGGCCCTGTGACAGAGGCAGCCCCTGCAATGACACAGGTGTGGCAGCCTGTGGACGATCCCCCACAGGCACCTCCAAGATGAGAATGGAAGCCATGAGGCAGAGAGGAGGGAGCAGGCTGCCTCCACCTCATACTCTGCCACAGTGGGTGCGCCCTGTAGAAGTGGTAGAGAATGAAAGGCGCCACACCATTAGTTTCACTTAATAGAGGCTTCACTTGGGGTGCTGTTGTCCACATTTGTCTGCTCTTTTGTTTTCATTACAATATCATTTGTTTATGTGCTCAATCTAAAATGTGTGTTATTGAAGCTTCATGTCGAAGGAGTTTCATTGGATGGATGAGGGGCCCGTGGGGGCCTGGGATTGCTGTATTTCTATGCTCTGTGATGTTTGAAAGTTTTGGCAGTGGAAACCTTATTCTCCATGGTCATGGCTGGCAATGGGACTTCTCAGATGTGGGTCACTGTGGAATTATACCTCTCCATGCTAGAAGGTGAGTTTTTGGCTCATCAGTCGTAAGGGGTCAGAGGCAATCAGGTGAACCGCTGCTGAATTAATGTGGTCCTTGTGGCCATGCCAGCCTGCCGCTCACCCTGGGGTCAGGGGTGGTATCAGCAAATGTCCTCCAATACCTGGGCACCAGCCACCTCTGGAGTGATCCCTTCCTTCATATTCTTCTATATTTCATAACTCTCAACAAAGATATATTCCATTGAGAAAGAAAGACTCTACGAGAAGGATGCACCATTGGTGGTTAATGAAGGAAGTTAAAATGGTATCAAATTGCAAGAAAAGACGTACAATGCTGCGAAGATTAGTGGTAGGCCAAAAGATTGAGAAAATTTTAGAACCAACAAAGGACAGTTAAAATAAAATAAAGAGGGAGAAATTATGTGATTATGGGCGGCACAGTGGACCAGTGGTTAGCACCGCAGCCTCACAGCTCCAGCGACCCAGGTTCAATTCTGGGTACTGCCTGTGTGGAGTTTGCAAGTTCTCCCTGTGTCTGCGTGGGTTTCCTCCGGGTGCTCCGGTTTCCTCCCACAGCCAAAAGACTTGCAGGTTGATAGGTAAATTGGCCATTATAAATTGCCCCTAGTATAGGTAGGTGGTAGGGGAATATAGGGACAGGTGAGGATGTAGTGGGAATATGGGATTAGTGTAGGATTAGTACAATATGGGTGGTTAATGGTCGGCACAGACTCGGTGGGCCGAAGTGCCTGTTTCAGTGCTATATATCTTAATCTAAAAAAATCTAAAAAATTAAAGTATGAGAATAAACTAGCAAGAAATATAAAAACAGACAGTAAAAGCTTCTGCAATTATATAAAAAGGAAGAGAGTAGCTAAAGTAAGAATTGCTCCCTTAGAGGATGAGACTGGGGAATTAATAATGGGAAACAAGGAAATGGCAGAGTTTGAACAAGTATTTTGCATCTGATTTCACAGTAGAAGTCATTAAAAGCATTCCAGTAATAGTAGAAAATCAAGAGGCAAAAGGGATGGAGGAACCTAAAATGATAACTGTCACTAGAGAAAAGGTACTAGGAAAGCTAATGGGACGAAAGGCTGACAAGTCCCCTCAGGTCTTAAAAGAAGTGGTTGCAGAGATTATGGATGTAATCTTCCAGAATTTCCTCGATTCTGGAAAAGTCCCAGTTGATTGGAAAAACGCAAATATAACACCCTTAATCAAGAAAGAAGGGAGACAGAAAGCAGGAAACTATAAGCCAGTTAGCATAACACCTGTCATTGGGAAATTGCTGGAATCCATCATTAAGAAGTAATGTAAGATCTGGTGTTTGCTTTAATTTAATTGTGAGACATAGGTCAATTACAATTACAGTTTAAGTTGAGAGGGCAGATCTATAAGGGACTTGCAGCTCAGACTAGCTACAGAATCACACGGGTACAAGGGTGCTTTCACAAGTTTCACAGACTTTATTAAGTTTTCCACAATAAGCACAAAACCGTGATACTTAGCAAAGGGCAGTGGTCAGTCATTGCATTCACAATGGAACACTGGTCCTCAACCTCCAGTTAACTGCGGCACCTTGTCTCTTGATTGAAGTCTGTATTCTGTCTTCTTCTTGATGATGTGCGCTTTTTGGGGTCTTACAAGTTCTTACTTTCTGCACCTTTCACAGCTTGGTTCTGTGCCATATTAGGTAAAACCCTGTTTCTGTTCATCTGATTGGTCAATCATTACCTAACTACCCTTCCATGATGATGCTTTGAGCCTGGTTTAGGTCATTGTCATTGTTACTCAGGGGGGGTTCCTGATTCGTGTTTCCTCGCTGTATATTCATCAACAATGACTACTTAACGAGATTGCTATGTGCTTGTCCATGTGTTTCACAGCTATTTGACTAGGCATGTTTACAGTCTTTACTGGTTCAAAAGCTAACAGCCTCCCTGGGGTTATCTACATTCCAACAACTTTTAAACAAAGGATCTTTACATGATCTGAATTAGTCCTTTTCATCGCTTCTCAATATGTCATGACTTGTATAGAACTCTAGCTAGCATTCAACTGAGCTTATCCATCATGCTTTTGTGGTTATGTTACATATAGAATACAATTATAACCGATATACTTAAGGATATGACACCTGAATTCTAACAGTACTATAAATGCTCCATCCATCAATATTGGCGACCACGCTCTGGAAGTGGTTCAAGAGTTCACCTACCTAGGCTCAACTATCACCAGTAACCTGTCTCTAGATGCAGAAATCAACAAGCGCATGGGTAAGGCTTCCACTGCTATGTCCAGACTGACCAGGAGAGTGTGGGAAAATGGCGCACTGACATGGAACACAAAAGTCCGAGTGTATCAGGCCTGTGTCCTCAGTACCTTGCTCTACGGCAGCGAGGCCTGGACAATGTATGCCAGCCAAGAGCGACGTCTCAATTCATTCCATCTTCGCTGCCTTCGGAGAATATTTGGCATCAGGTGGCAGGACTATATCTCCAACACAGAAGTCCTTGAAGCGGCCAACACCCCCAGCTTATACACACTACTGAGTCAGCGGCGCTTGAGATAGCTTGGCCATGTGAGCCGCATGGAAGATGGCAGGATCCCCAAAGACACATTGTACAGCGAGCTCGCCACTGGTATCAGACCCACCGGCCGTCCACGTCTCCGCTATAAAGACGTCTGCAAACGCGACATGAAATCATGTGACATTGATCACAAGTCGTGGGAGTCAGTTGCCAGCATTCGCCAGAGCTGGCGGGCAGCCATAAAGACAGGGCTAAATTGTGGCGAGTCGAAGAGACTTAGTAGTTGGCAGGAAAAAAGACAGAGGCGCAAGGGGAGAGCCAACTGTGCAACAGCCCCGACAAACAAATTTCTCTGCAGCACCTGTGGAAGAGCCTGTCACTCCAGAATTGGCCTTTATAGCCACTCCAGGCGCTGCTTCACAAACCACTGACCACCTCCAGGCGCGTATCCATTGTCTCTCGAGATAAGGAGGCCCAAAAGAAATAATAAAATATACTCAATCCTACAGTAGTAGCAGGACATTTTGAAAATCATAATACAATCAACCAGAGTCAACATGGTTTTATGAAAGGGAAATCATGTTTGACAAATTTATGAGGATATAATGAGCAGGGTGGATAAAGGGGAACCAGTAGATGTAGTGTATTTGGATTTCCAAAAGACATTTGATGAGAAGCCACATAAAGGTTACTGCACAAGATAAGAGCTCATAGTGTTGGGAGTAATATATTAGCATGGATACAGCATTGACTAACAAACAGGAAACAGAATGTCAGGATAAATGGGTCATTTTCAGGTTGGCAGGCTGTAACTAGTGGAGTGCCACAGGGATCAGTGCTGACTTGGATGAACTTGGATGAAGGGACCAAGTGTATTGTAGCCAAATTTGCTGACAATACAAAGATAGGTAGGAAAGCAAGTTGTGAGGAGGACATAAAGGGCTGTATTTTACCAAGCTGATGACGTCAGGCTCCGTGGCGAGATTTTGGGGGGGAGCAGAAGGTTGTTCTGGCAGAGGCCTGTCACGGAGGCCGACGCTGGGAGGGCCGGGCCCAATCCTCCTGAAGGCGGCGCTGGGTGACAGGAACTGAATTACAATACTAAAATGAACGGGATCAATAAATTTAAATAAACTTACCTTTAATCATCCGGGCCCGCCACTATCCTCAGTGCAGTGGCTGGCACTCACGTGCCTTCAATTCCCCTTCTAACGGGGAGGGGGGAGGAGTTAATATTTTCAGTATTGTGGTGGAGGGAGGGGGACAGGGTCAAATAAATGTAATGGGTGTAGGGGATGGTGGGAAGGGGTGAACTTTAAACTTTGTTCAGTCTGGGAGTGGGGGACGGTCAGATTAAAAACGTAAGTGTTTTGGGGGGGAAGGGCAAATAGTTAATGTAATTGTTATTGGGGGGTGGGAAAGGGGTGTTAGAAGTTGATTTCATGAATTTTGGAGGGGTGTATCATTAAAAATTTAAATATGCCGGTAGGGCTGGTTGCCCTTTAAAAATGGCGCCAGCGCCTGCGCACAGGCAGCTGACACCATTGTTGGCGTTGGACATCTCACCCTCTCCACGTGTTTGTGGGGGGGGGGGGGATGGTGACGGGCCGCCCCAGCTATTTAAATGAGCCGTCATACGGGAGATTGTGGTGGTTCTTTGGCGTGCGGCCCGCACGTGTGGGCTGTCATTTTTTGAGCTCGCCTCCGATCTCGGCTCTTAAAATCCAGCCCAAAGAGTCTGTAAAGGGATATAGATAAGTTAAGTGAGTGGGCAGAAATTGGCAGATGGAGTATAATCTGGGAAAAAGTGAGGATGTCTATTTTGGCGTGAAGAATAGAAAAGCAGAATTTTCTTACAGGGAGAGAGACTGCAGAATGCTGCAGTACAGAAGGATCTGGGTGTCCTTGTACCTGAATCACAAAAGGTTAGTATGCAGGGACAGCAAGTAATTAGGAAGGCAAATGGAATATTGGCATTTATTGCAAGGGGGTCAGAATATAAAAATAGGGAAGTCTTGCTACAGCAATACAGGGCATTGGTGACACCACACCTCGTGTACTTCGTATAGTTTTTGGTCTCCTTACTTAAAGAGGGATATACATGCATTGGAAGCAGTTAAGAGAAGGTTCACTAGGTTGATTCCTGGGATGAAGAGGTTGTCTTATGAGGAAAGGTTGAGTAGGTTGGGTCTATACTCATTGGAGTTTAAAAGAATGAGAGGTGAGCTTATTGTAACATGTAAGATCTGAGGCGGCTTGACAGGGTAGTGGCAGAAAAGGTGATTCCCCTAGTAGGGGAATCTAGAATTAGGGAGCACAGTTTAAAAATCCCATTTAAGACAGAGATGATGAGGAATTTCTTCTCTGAGAGGGTCATTAATCTTTGGAATTCTCTTCACCAGCGAGCAGTGGATGCTGGGTATTGAATTTTTTAAGGCTGAGTTCGACAGATTTTTGATCGACAAGGCAGTCAAGGGTTATAAGGGACTGGCAGGAAAGTGGAGTTAAGGCCACAATCAGATCAGCCATGGTCTCATTGAATGTTGGAGTAGGCTTGAATGACCAAATATCCTACTGCTGCTCCTATTTCTTGTGGCCTTATGATCACCTCCTCTTCTCCTTTTCTTCCTCCTCCCATCCCCTTCTGAGGTGAAGTGGCTGTCAAGGTCATTCTCTTCATCTATCTC
Source organism: Heterodontus francisci (assembly GCF_036365525.1). Lineage (NCBI taxonomy): Eukaryota > Metazoa > Chordata > Chondrichthyes > Heterodontiformes > Heterodontidae > Heterodontus > Heterodontus francisci. The sequence goes on from NC_090380.1 coordinate 52,981,044, forward strand.
CAGGCCTCTTTGTATTGTCATCACTGAAAATGCAAGTTTTTCTGCTTCAGCAATGGCTATTGTGTGGCACTGTTTGCGCAGCTGATCTTTATTCTGCACTTCTGCAATATGTTAAACAACCCTTCCAATAGCCCTCATGGCCACCCACAGTGTTCATGCCTTGTACACCCTGCCGTGTTCCAGACATTGTGTTTTCCCCATGCCATCCTATTGAAACTTACAAGCTGCTCCTGACAAACTTTTCAATGAGCTCGTCAATGAGCTCAACAGCCAATTAATTGGAGGCGTTCGGATTTCCCGTTCCCTCCCTACCGACGTCCCTTTCAAAATTGCCTTGCATTCTGGAGGCGGCAGAACCCAGTGCCAGCCTCTGAGAATGCAATTTTCAAATTATGCATGCACCCGCTCCCGCAACCACTGGCATTTCAAAATCTAGCCCTGAGAGTCAGCTGTTGGGCAAGCTGGAGGCATTGCTTCTCCAAACATGTAGCAAAATATATATATATAATTGCAAAACACAGGATTCAAGAATGCATGAAATAAGAGAAGCCCATTCTTGCCCATCAAACCCATTCTGTAAACCCTGTACACTTCATTCTATCATGGATTATATTCAACCCATCTAATCTTCTAGGAGACATTTCTATCTGCCCTCAAAATGGTATCATGAAATCCACTGAATATCAATTCTACATCAATCTTCCTTGACTGACCGTTAAAAAATGCAAATTTAAATAAAGGCATTCTGTTGTCAGTGGGTTGGCTGTACTGTTTAATCCTCAGAGGGAAAAGGAAAGAAAAAGAAATACCTTAGATATTAATGTACTGTTCAATATCGCACTAAGCCATGCAAACCAGAGGCTCAGGGGGAATTTTATGCTCCCTCCCATGGCAGGTTTGGAGGTGGGGAGAGCATAAAATTGGGTGGGATGGTGGCGGGGGGGTTGGGGGGGAGGGTTCCCGCCACCATCCCTCTGCTGCTGACATTTAGTCCGTGGTGGGAAAGCCTGTGATTAACCTTCCCGCCCCGCTGCCAATTGATGCCCTTAACTGGGTAATTAACCCCCAATTAAGGGCCTCTTCCTGCCACTGACGCAATAACCCGTGCGGCAGGAGGCCCGGTTGGTGCATGGGAAGCAGGCCATGGAAAACCGTGCAGGCTGCTTCCTGGCTCTGGGGTGGGGCGGTGGGGAGGGGGTCCCTCATTCAAAGGCACTGAACGAGGGACCCGGTGATGGGAAGTGGAAGGCCTGCTGAGTGCTACCCCCTGCCCTTGCTGCAGACCCCCTCCCCTGCCGAGAGACCCCTTCTACCCTGACTTGCTTCTGTCTAGTGACAATCCTCGGCCTCCAGGACGGTCATTTCCAGCAGCAGCCACCACTTCTGCAGTGGCGGTGCAGCTGTCAGCCTCTGATTAGCTGGCAGCTCTTCAAGGGCGGGACTACCAGCAACGGGGTCCTAAATCCTATGGAAGGCCCACCGCTGGCCACTTAAGTGCCTGATTGGCATTAAATTTGGCGGGCCTTCTGGAAAAGAGGCAGAACAGGGATCTTGCTGTTGGTTTCTCCCAACGTCGAGACCCCTGCTGCCAGCATAAAATTCCTCCCTCAATGTTTTATCCCTAATAACAGCAGAGACAGGAACTGGTATGTAACAATTCATCTCAACACCTCTGGATTTCTAAGATATAAAGTCAGCCAGGTTTTTTCCAAAAATATACTTAATTCATAAAAACATTTGCAAAAATATATCACAAAACAGTTTAAAACAGTTCAAATTTCACATTTCGGAAAGTATAATAGAGATCAGATTTCATCGATACAGAAAGATGAGGTGCCTCACAATTATTGCCATTCCATTTTATATGCAATGTACATTGGCATTATATAGCAAAAACATTTTGGTGCATGCAGCCCAAGGGGTTTTACACAGGTTCCAGACCCTCAGTATACTGTGGCGGGAGGACCTTTCCCCATAGAGCCTTTGCTGTGTCTGCCCCAAGCTTTAGTGCAGCCCTCAGCACATAGTCCTGGACCTTGGAATGTGCCAATCTGCAATATTCATTCATGGACAACTCTTTGCTCTGGAAGACCAGCAAGTTTCGGGCAGACCAAGGTGCATCCTTCACCGAGTTGATGGTCCTCCAGCAACAGTTGATGTTTATCTCAGTGTGCGTCCCTGGGAATAGCCTGTAAAGCTGCTACAGAGCTGCTTGGGATGACTCTCGACAAAAACCAATGCATCTCTTTCCACAACTGTTTTGCAAAACTACATTCCAGAAGGAGGTGGGCAACTGTCTGTACCCCACTGCAGCCACCTCGAGGACAGCGTGCAGAGGCGATGAGATTCTGGGCATGCAGGAAGGATCTGATGGGGAGGGCCCTTCTCACCACCAACCAAACTATGTCTTGGCGCTTGTTTGCAAGTTCTGGTGATGAGGCATTCTGCCAAATGACTTTGGTAGTCTGCTCGGGGAGCCATCCGACAGGATCCACCATCTCCTTTTCCTGTAGGGTCTTGAGGACATTCCATGCAGACCACTGCCTGATGGATTGGTGGTCAAAGGTGTTTTTCTGCACAAACTTTTCCATGAAGGATAAATGGTACAGCACAGTTCAACTGAACGGAGCGTGCCGCAGCAAAGTGGCTAGACCCATCCTTCGCAACACAGGGGACAGATAGAACCTCAGCATGTGGTGACACTTGGTGTTTGCGTACTGGGGTTCTATGTACAGCTTAATGCAGCCGCACACAAAAGTGGCCATCGGGATGAGGGCGACGTTCGGTATGTTTTTTCCCCCTTTATCCAGAGGTTTGAACATCATATCCCGGTGGACACGATCTATCTTTGATCTCCAGATAAAGCGGAAGATGGCTCGGGTGATCGCCAAAGTGCAGGAGTGGGGTATGGGCCAGACCTGCGCCACGTACGGTAACAATGTGAGCGCCTCGCAGCTGATAGCCAGGTTCTTACCCGCAATGGAGACAGAACGCTGCTCCCACATGCCCAGTTTCTGTTTTACCATAATAAAAACAAGAAATGCTGGAAATACTCAGCAGGTCTGGCAGCATCTGTGAAAAGAGAAGCAGAGTTAACGTTTCGGGTCAGTGACCCTTCAGCAGAGTTAACGTTTCGGGTCAGTGACCCTTGCTTTTATTCTGTTTTACCATGGCTAGTCTCTCCTTTCAGTTTTTGCCGCATGCCCTGGCCCCTCCAAACCATATCTCCAGCACCTTCAGGTAGTCTGACCTGACGCTGAGGGAACAAAGGGTCAGTCGTCCCAGTTCCCAAAGAACATGGGCTCGCTCTTGGTGCAATTTACTTTGGCTCCCAAATTCGTCGTAGATGCTCATCAGCCTGTGAACGGACAGCGGATCCGGCAGAAGACGGGGGCTTTGTCTGTGTACAGGGAAGCTTTAACCTGAGTGCCACCGCTGCCTGGGATTGTCACCCCTCTTATGCCCACATTCTTCCTAATGGACTCAGCAAAAGGTTCGATACAGCAAACAAACACTCAGGTTGCAGCACTTGGTTTCTTTGCAGTCCACTGTCAAATGCCCTTCCTGCTTACAGTTCTGGAAAAAGGTTGCATTGCAGTCGACTGCCAGGTGTCCAATTTTGCCGCAGGTGCGACAGACTTTGGGCTGCCCCGTATACACTCAGTAACCCTGACTTCCAGTTGCAAAGCTGGAAGGAGGGTGGAGGATGGCTCCATTGGCATACATCTTCAAGGTTACCCTGAGCTGCCTTTTGCTTGTCCAGATGCCAAAAGTGTCCTTGACTTCCATGCTGTTTCCAACCACCTCAACGTACCTACCGAGGAAGGTGAGCACTCCTGATCTTTATTCTGTGAGCACTGATGCAAAATGTGCATGCATGGACTTCAAGTGAGAACAAGATCAGGATTGTTTCTGATTCACTCCATGGTCAAACAGCCTACTGATGCTCACTATCCATGCTCACACGTGAGCTTGAAATTTGCTTAGAATTGCCACTGATGAACTGCTGTAACTTCTTGGCAGAAAGGTTTCTTTATTAATGATAAAACATGTTGGAGAATGAGGAAAAAAGGCCGTTTGACTGCCAAGAATCATCCACGCAGGTGATAAAGAGTCTCCTCACTTTCCAATGGCATTGGAAGGGTATTAACTGCCACTGAGCCTAAGCTTGGTTGCAATCAGTTAATGCCGCTTGTTTTGCATGTGCGCTTAGCTTGATATTGATTCTGAAGCCCATTGTTTCACTGAATTGTAGAATCAGCACACTGTGGGCACAGTCTTACATGCAACCTCTCCTTGTAGACAATAAACACATAGTCTACTTCAACTCTGCCCACAGACTAAGTGTGATCCTATTTGTACAAATACATTACTGTTGCCCAGCTTAGTCAGCCAATTTCAATCTGTTACAAAATTATTCAGTTTGCAAATGTTGACCTATTTTATTTATTTTATTTTATTTAGAGATACAGCACTGATTTGTCAATTTCTTTTCACAATTTGCTAATTTGATCTGAAATATTGCCATTTTGAATTTTATATGAAATATATCAGTGGTGTGCGATCTCATTTTTCACAAATTTGATAAAATACACATTTTCAGAAACTTACCATCTGCAAGTGGGTGATTGGGCAGCAAACTGTGTGCAAACCAACACATCAGGCAGTTTATTCTGTCATTGAATTTAACAAAAACCTTCAGCAAAATCTCCATTTATTAGTTTCCAGATTTAGCAGTCAGCATCATTGCATCAATGGGCCATGAGGCCACAGGGAAATTGTTGGAGAAAGTCTGAATGATTGCCATGAGATGTCAGGGTAATGGCTCAGCTATTCAATATCATTGAATATAAAAACAGAAAATGCTGGAAACACACAGCAGGACCGGCAACATCTGTGGGGCGAGAAACAGAGTTAACATTTCAGGTCTTTTCAAGTCAATGATAATTCAGTATCTTCTTCTTTGGCCTCCTTATCTCGAGAGACAATGGGTAAGCGCCTGGAGGTGGTCAGTGATTTGTGAAGCAGCGCCTGGAGTGGCTATAAAGGCCAATTCTAGAGTGACAGGCTGCTGTCACTACAGGTGGCACTACAGGTGCTGCAGAGAAATTTGTTTGTCGGTGCTGTTACACAGTTGGCTCTCCCCTTGCGCCTCTGTCTTTTTTCCTGCCAACTACTAAGTCTCTTCGACTCGCCACACTTTAGCCCCACCTTTATGGCTGCCCGCCAGCTCTGGCGGATGCTGGCAACTGACTCCCACGACTTGTGATCAATGTCACAGGATTTCATGTCGCGTTTGCAGACGTCTTTAAAGCAGAGACATGGACGGCCGGTGGGTCTGATACCAGTGGTGAGCTCGCTGTACAATATGTCTTTGGGGATCCTGCCATCTTCCATGCGGCTCACATGGCCAAGCCATCTCAAGCGCCGCTGACTCAGTAGTGTGTATAAGCTGGGGATGTTGGCCACCTCGAGGACTTCTGTGTTGGAGATACGGTCCTGCCACCTGATGCCAAATATTCTCCGAAGGCAGCGAAGATGGAATGAATTGAGATGTCGCTCTTGGCTGACATACGTTGTCCAGGCCTCGCTGCCATAGAGCAAGGTACTGAGGACACAGGCCTGATACACTCGGACTTTTGTGTTCCGTGTCAGTGCACCATTTTCGCACACTCTCTTGGCCAGTCTGGACTCAGTATCTCAGTATAACTCAGTATAACTCAGTATCACCAAGTACTTATTCAATGTGTTAGTTGCAGAGTAGTGTTGCCTGGCATTACACAAGTGGCATTGTGCAGGTTCAATCCCTTATACTGTTGAATTGCTGATCTCAATCTTGCTGCTCTGGGAAGATGTGGAGCAGAGGTCAAGCACCTTCCCATGGGACGAAAGGAAAAATCAAAAACAGCCATTCTGGGCAACTATTGTGCATTTCTATTGGTCAACAGGATGTAATCCTGTTTGAAGTTGTATCAAAAGCTACTGCAAAGAATAACACAAATAAAAACAGACAGGTCACTCAGCTGCAACCTGGCATTGAATCAGGACATGGTGAAGGCACATTGGGTGGCACAGTGGCGCAGTCGTTAGCACCGCAGCCTCACAGCTCCAGGGACCCGGGTTCGATTCTGGGTACTGCCTGTGCGGAGTTTGCAAGTTCTCCCTGTGACCGCGTGGGTTTTCGCAGGGTGCTCCGGTTTCCTCCCACAGCCAAAGACTTGCAGGTGATAGGTAAATTGGCTGTTGTAAATTGCCCCTAGTGTAGGTAGGTGGTAGGGAATATGGGATTACTGTAGGGTTAGTATAAATGGGTGGTTGTTGGTCGGCACAGACTCGGTGGGCCGAAGGGCCTGTTTCAGTGCTGTATCTCTAAATAAATAAACATTCAGTCCAGGCAACACTGAAAAGTTCCCTTCACTAAAATGGTGCCAGAGCTGGGAGAGTTGTCCCACAAACTAGTCAAGTACCAGCTTGGCATAGTCATACTCAGAGAATCATACTTAGCAGTCAACATCCCAGACTCCACCATTACCACCCTTGGTTATATCATGTCCCACCACAGGACATGCCCAACAGAGACGGGGCATCACTGATATGCAATTCGGTGAGAGTGATTCTCAACATTGAATTTGAACCCTCCTGCTGATTATCACCTACCACCCTCCCCCAGCTGATGAAACAATACTCCTTTGTGTTAAGATCCCCTTGGAGGAAGCACTGAGGGTAGAAAGGGCACAGAATTTTCTCTGAGTCAGGGACTTTAATGTTCATCATCAAGAGTAGTCTGGTAGTACCACTACTGACTGAGCTGGTTGAGTTCTAAAAGACAAAGTTGCAGGACAGGGGGTTGCAGTGAATAGTGAAAGAAAAAAATGGGTGGGAACAACCTACATGATCGTGTCTTCACATATCTACCTGTCGCAGATGCATCTGTCCATGACAGTATTAGTAGGAGTGACCACCACACAATCCTTGTGGAGACCAATTTCCATCTTCACACTAAGAACACTCTCCATTGTGACATGTGGCACTACTACCATGCTGAGTAGAATAGATTAAGATCAGATCTCGTAGTTCAAAACTGAGCATCCATGAGGTGTTGTGGGCCATCAGCAGTTACAAAATTGTATTCTACCACAATCTGTAACCTCATGACCAAGCATATCCCTCACTCTACAATTACCATCGAGGCAGATGACCAGCCTGGACAATTGTCAACTAATGGGAATAGGAGGGTCCAAGAGTGAGCATCACCATTTTCAATGATGGCGGATGCCAGCATGTGAGTGCGAAAGACAAGACTAAAGCATTTGCAAACATCTTCAGCCAAAAGCGCCAAGTGGATAACCCTTATCTGCCTCCTCCTCCTGAAGTCCCCATCATCACTGATTCCAGTCTTCAACTAATTTAATTCACTCCATGTGACATCAACAAATGGCTACATTCATTGATACATACATTGATACAGAAGAGGCTATGGGCCCCCACTGAAGTGCTGAAGGCCAATGTCTGTAACTAGTCATTCCCCTAGTCAAGCTGTTCCATTACAGAGTAACAACCAGCAATGCATAATATTGCCCAGTTACGTCCTGTCCAGAAAAAGCAGGACAAATCCAATCAGGCCACTTGCCATCCTATCAGTTTACTCCAAATCATCAGTAACATGATGAAAGAAGTCATCAATAGTGCTATCAAGTGGCACATGCTCACCAATAACCAGCTTACTGATGCTCAATTTGGGTTCCTTCAGGATCATTCGGCTCCTTAGATCATTACAGCCTTGGGCCAGACATAGACACAGAGCTTGAATTCCAGAGGTGACTGCTCTTGGCATCAACATGGCATTTGATCGAGTATGGCACCAATGAGCTCGCATAAAATTTTGTCAATGGGGACTGGGGTGGGGGGGGGAAGTCTCCAATGGCTCAGATCATATCCAGTACAAGGGAAGATAGTTGTGGTTGTTGGAAACCAATTATCTCAGTGCCAGGACATCACCGCAGGAGTTCCTCAGAGCAGTGTTCTAGACCCAACCATAGAAACATAGAAAATAGAAGCAGGAGTAGGCCATTCGGCCCTTCGAGCCTGCTCCACCATTCATTATGATCATGGCTGATCATCCAACTCAGTAACCTGTTCCTACTTTCTCCCCATATCCTTTGATCCCTTTCACCCCAAAAGCTATATCTAACACCTTCTTGAAAACATACAATGTTTTGGCCTCAACTGCTTTCTGTGGTAGCGAATTCCACAGGCTCACCACTCTCTGGGTGAAGTAATTTCTCCTCATCTCAGTCCTGAAAGGTTTACCCCGTAATCCTTAGACTATGACCCCTGGTTCTGGATTCCCCCACCATTGGGAACATCCTTCCTGCATATATCCTGTCAAGTCCTGCTAGAATTTTATAAGTTTCTATGAGATCCCCTCTCACTCTTCTGAACTCCAGCAAATATAATCCTAACCGACTCAATCTCTCCTCATACGTCAGACCCGCCATCCCAGGAATCAGTCTGGTAAACCTTCGCTGCACTCCTTCTATAGCAAGAACATCCTTCCTCAGATAAGGAGACCAAAACTGCACACAATATTCCAGGTGTGGCCTCACCAAGGCCCTGTATAATTGCAGCAAGACATCCCTGCTCCTGTACTCGAATCCTCACGCTATGAAGGCCAACATACCATTTGCCTTTTTTAACCACCTGTTGCACCTGCATGCTTACCTTCAGTGACTGGTGTACAAGAACACCCAGGTCTCGTTGCATATTCCCCTCTCTCAGTTTATAGCCGTTCAGATAATAATCTGCCTTCCTGTTTTTGCAACCAAAGTGGATAACCTCAGATTTATTTACATTATACTGCATCTGCCATGCATTTGCCCACTCATTTAACTTGTCCAAATCACCCTGAAGCCTCTCTGCATCCTCCTCACAACTCACCCTCCCTCCCAGTTTTGTGTCATCTGCAAATTTGGAGATATTACATTTAGTTCCCTCATCTAAATCATTAATATATATGGTGAATAACTGGGGTCCTAGCACCGATCCCTGCTAGTCACTGCCTGCCATTTGGAAAAAGACCCATTTATTCCTACTCTTTGTTTCCTGTCTGCCAACCAATTTTCTATCCATCGCAATACACTACCCCCAATCCCATATGCTTTAATCTTACATGCTAATCTCTAATGTGGGACTTCGTCGAAAACCTTCTGAAGGTCCAAATAAACCACATCCACTGGCTCCCCCTCATCAACTCTATCAGTTACATCCTTGAAGAATTCTAGTAGATTTGTCAAGTATGACTTCCCTTTCATAAATCCAAGCTGACTCTGTCCGATTCTACCACTGTTCTCCAAGTGCTCTGCTATAAAATCTTTTATAATGAACTCTAGAATTTTCCCCACTACCGACGTCAAGCTGACTGGTCTATAATTCCCTGTTTTCTCTCTACCTCCCTTTTTAAATAGTGGGGTTACATTAGCTACCCTCCAAACTGCAGGAACTGTTCCAGAGTCTACAGAATCTTGGAAGATGACCACCAACGCATCCACTATTTCTCGGGCCACTTCCTTAAGTACTCTGGGATATAGATTATCAGGCCCTGGGGATTTATTAGCCTTCAATCCCATCAATTTCCCCAACACCATTTCTCTACTAATACTGATTTCCTTCAGTTCCTCCCTCTCACTAAACCCTGTGTTCCTCAACATTTCTGGCATGATATTTGTGTCCTCCTTTATAAAGACAGAACCAAAGTATGCATTTAGTTGCTTCAGATGCTTCATCAATGACCTTTCCTTCATCATAAGGTCAGGTGTAGGGCTATTTCCTAATGATTGTACAGTGTTCTGCTCCATTCGTAATTCCTCAGATAATGAAGCAGGCCATTCCCATATGCAGCAGGGCCTGATAAGTGCCAAGTGACATTTGCTTCACACAAGTGCCTGGCAATGACCATCTCCAAGAAGAGAGAGCCTAAACACCTCATCTTGGCATTCAACGGCATTTCCATCACCACATCCACTATCAATATGCTGGGGCTCACCATTGACCAGAAACTGGACCAACTACTCAAATGTCATGGCTAATAAACTAGGTCAGAGGCTATGTATTCTGTGGTGAGTGGCTCATTTCCTAACTCCCCAAATCCTCCCCGATTTCTGCAAGGCACAAGTCAGGACTGTAATAGAATATCCTCTCTTTTCCTGAATGGCTGCAGCTACAATAAAACTCAAAAAGCTCAAAATCATCCAGGACAAAGCAGGAATAGGTGCATGGGTAGGCTATCACCTCCAGTTTTCCTCCAAGTGGTTCACCATCCTGACTAGGACATATATCGCCATTCCTTCACTGTCACTGGGTCAAAATCTTGGAATTCCATAACTAACTAAATTGAAAGGTCACCTTCACCACACTGACTGCACGGTTCAAGAAGTAGGGCGACCACCAAATTCTCCAACTACTCGGGAAAGGCAATAAATGAGGCCTTGCCAGCAATGCCCACATACCGAGAATGATTAAATATTTAATATCTACAGTAAACTGGGCAAAATGAATAACATTAAATGTATTACAACTATGTATGTATCAAAGAGTAAAGTAAATGAGAAAAATATCTTATACAGCAGTGCACAGAGTAAGTTTATTTTATGTAGTACAAACAGCTAATATTTGCATATAACAGTGTCAGTGTGATCTGCAGCTACGACCACTATTAAAGATACTAACATTGTTTAAGCACAGTACATCCACTGTAGTATCCCTCAATAATAGTGACACTAAACTGGTTATCAGGCTTAGTTCTCTACACTTTGCCTGCTGATTTCAATTTTCAGATCTGGGTAAATAATTATGGGAAATCGAGAAGGCTGTTTCCGAGCAATTGTGTTTTGACTCCCCCCCCCATCTTCCTCTCCTCTTGGCTCAGGCTGAAGTCGTCACTATCTCTAACACAGCACAAGAATTATGTGCCTTATTTTACTCTCATCTCAGTCGTGGAAACAGCCAACCAGTGCACATTATGTAAATGAATGTGCTTAGTGAGGTAGTAACAAACCTACTGAATGGTTGTTATAGCGACAACTGAAGGCCCTGCCTTTTAGCTTTTATGAGACAGTAATGTTCACATTTCCCTGGTGGTGTGAGAACTCAAATTGAAATAGCATATGGAAAGAGAATTGACAGGCAATAAAGTCATCGGTGCAGCTAGGTTGTGGAGACAGCAGCTTTTCCTCGGTCATGCCAGTTCTTAAATTTGATGCTGAGTCACTAGAAGGTATCCCAAAATCCTCCTGTTATAAGCTTCCATCAAAGACTATGGAGGAAATAGAACACACCTGCCCTCAGCCTTGTACGGTGAGTCAAAGAATGGATATCTGTGATGTATATATATATAAAATAGTTAAGTACCGAGATGGCATACAGTATTATCAAGGAAAAAGGAACAACAACAGCATGATCCTCTAAGGGATTTGAAAACAATAGCTCAGCTTGCTGTGCCCCTTATTGTTTGTTAACTGTGGCCAGTAAATTAGACAGCTTCATTGTTTTTATGCCAAACTGTTCTGGGAGACAGCATTCACAGCCACTCCTACATCAAGGTATGGCTGGGAAATAAAAGCATGACCTACAAGGGGATGCTTAGAGATTTAAAAATCCAAATGTTTGCAATATAATGAAGTGCATCTTTACTCACTTCAGTAATTGATTCTCCTTTGCAGGTAAATTGCACTGGATATAAATACATATTTTATGTTAAGTTTATGGTGTAATGTATAACAAATATACAATAGTTCAATATTACCTCATATCTCAAATTCTCCTGCAAAATTGAAACTGTGTCATATTGTTATCATTGATTAAAAACGCTGTCATCAGATTGAATATGTAAATAAAAATAAACTGCAAGTGTTCAGTGATTTATGCAAGTTGAGACTTTTGGGAAGACAACAGAACATGCAGAGAATTAGTAACTTGCAACATAAAGTAGCAGTCATAGGAAATGGCAGAATTCATCTTCTTTAGCTTCTGCATGTTACTGTAAGCTTTGAAAACTAAACAAGGTTGTGGGAGTTAACTAAAGCAAGAAAAAAAGTAACTGTTGATCAAGAGTAATAAGCTGATGTGATCAAGTCATCTGGTAACTGCAACCAATTGATTACAACTCATAGGCCACAAAATTCAATAACCCTCAAAAACGATGCATGAACTTAAGCAAGGAGTTAGGAGGGCTAAAAGGGGTCATGAAAAGTCATTGGCAAACAGGATTAAGGAAAATCCCAAGGCTTTTTATCCGTATGTAAAGAGCAAGAGGGTAACCAGGGAAAGGGTTGGCCCACTCAAGGACAGAGATGGGAATCTATGTGTGGAGCCAGAGGAAATGGGCGAGGTGTAAAATGAGTACTTTGCATCAGTATTCATCAAAGAGAAGGACTTGGTGGATGATGAGCCTAGGGAAGGGAGTGCAGATAGTCTCAGTCATCTCATTATCTAAAAGGAGGAGGTGTTGGGTGTCTTGCAAAGCATTAAGGTAGATAAGTCCCCAGGGCCTGATGGAATCTACCCGAGAATACTGAGGGAGGCAAGGGAAGAAATTGCTGGGGCCTTGACAGAAATCTTTGCATCCTCATTGGCCACAAGTAAGGTCCCAGAGGACTGGAGAATAGCCAATGTTGTTCCTTTGTTTAAGAAGGGTAGCAAGGATAATCCAGGAAATTATAGGCCGGTGAGCCTTACATCAGTGGTAGGGAAATTATTGGAGAGGATTCTTCGGGACAGGATTTACTCCCATTTGCAAACAAACTTATTAGCGAGAGACAGCATGGTTTTGTAAAGGGGAGGTCGTGTCTTATTAATTTGATTGAGTTTTTTGAGGAAGTGACGAAGATGATTGATGAAGGAAGGGCAGTGGATGTTGTCTATATGGACTTCAGTAAAGCCTTTGACAAGGTCCCTCATGGCAGATTGGTACAAAAGGTGAAGTCACACGGGATCAGAGGTGAGCTGGCAAGATGGATACAGAACTGGTTCAGTCATAGAAGACAGAGGGTATCAGTGGAAGGGTGTTTTTCTGAATGGAGGGATGCGACTAGTGGTGTTCTGCAGGGATCAGTGCTGGGACCTTTGCTGTTTGTAGTATATATAAATGATTTGGAGGAAAATGTAGCTGGTCTGATTAGTAAGTTTGCGGACGACACAAAGGTTGGTGGAGTTGCAGATAATAATGAGGATTGCCAGAGGATACAGCAGGATATAGATCGGTTGGAGACTGGGCAGAGAAATGGCAGATGGAGTTTAATCTGGACAAATGTGAGGTAATGCATTTTGGAAGGACTAATGCAGGTGGAAGGTATACAGTAAATGGCAGAACCCTTAGGAGTATTGACAGGCAGAGAGATCTGGGCGTACAGGTCCACAGGTCACTGAAAGTGGCAACGCAGGTGGATAAGATAGTCAAGAAGGCATACGGCATGCTTGCCTTCATCGGTCGGGGATAGAGTATAAAAATTGGCAAGTCATGTTGCAGCTGTACAGAACCTTAGTTAGGCCACACTTAGAATATTGCGTGCAATTCTGGTCGTCACACTACCAGAAGGATATGGAGGCTTTGGAGAGGGTACAGAAGAGGTTTACCAGGATGTTGCCTGATCTGGAGGGCATTAGCTATGAGGAGAGGTTGGATAAACTCGGATTGTTTTCACTGGAACGACGGAGGTGGAGGGGCGACATGATAGAGGTTTACAAAGTAATGAGCGGCATGGACAGAGTGGATAGTCAGAAGCTTTTTCCCAGGGTGGAAGAGTCAGTTACTAGGGGACATAGGTTTAAGGTGCGAGGGGCAAAGTTTAGAGGGGATGTGCGAGGCAAGTTCTTTACACAGAGGGTGGTGAGTGCCTGGAACGTGCTGCCGAGGGAGATGGTGGAAGCAGATACAATAGCAACATTTAAGAGGCATCTTGACAAATACATGAATAGGAAGGGAATAGAGGGATATGGTCCCCGGAAGTGCAGAAGGTTTTAGTTTAGGCAGGCATCAAGATTGGCGCAGGCTTGGAGGGCCGAATGGCCTGTTCCTGTGCTGTACTGTTCTTTGTTCTTTGTTCTTTGATTAACCCGCACCCGTTGCTTCCAATGCAGGCAGAATGCAATCTTTGTGCTTCCTTACTTACTTAAATGATTGTAGTGTGCACCCAGTGCTAAGAGTGTCATTGAGTGGTTGCGCACCTGAGCAGGGGGTGCAACTTTTGAGAGGCTAATACGAGTTAAAGCTAGCTTGCACTGCTTAAAGGGAGGTGCATTGAGGCTAGAGCAGATGCTGGAAGGCATTCTACAACGATTCTGACCTGGAAAAGACACAAGAATGGCACAACATGGCAGAGAGCAGGCTCCAAGATTTTGCGAAACTGCACGGGAGGCCTTGGTGCAGGAAGTGGAGCACAGGAGAGGTGTTATCTACCCACAAGTGGAGTCAGAAGGCCCTCAAAACAAACTTGGCGAAGGCAGTGGCACCAGATAGCAGTGGCAGTCAATGCCAGGAATCTAGCCCTAAGGACCTAGATGCAGGGCTGCAAAACATTTAACAACCATGCATGTGTGGTCAAGGTTGGTGAATGTATCTTCAAATGCCATATCCCACTGTCATTCAGGCCCCCACCTGCCAAGAATGAGGCAAATTAGTTTTGTCATATGAACATTGATTTTGAACTGTTGCTGGAGCGAGGAAATGACTTGTTGATCAGATTAACCGTGGCTACAAAAAATATTTGCATACTAACAGACGGTGTTTGTGTAGACAAAGGACCATTCCCTGACACATTCAACCCACAGTGGATGTTGATCACCGGATAGTGAGGGAGTGGGGAAGTGCCTTGCAGGCCTGCTGGGGTGATGCAATCCACAGGGGCCAGGACTGGTTGGACCAGCTGGTCACATGACTAACTGGCTGTTCCAGAGTTTGTTTGAACTAGCCACAGAGAGTTTGAACTGAAAAAAGACTCTTTCTTCCTGGACTGAGAAGATCTCTCTCCTGTCTGCTCCCATCTCTTTCTCAAAGCCTCTGAATCCACAGAAGATACATGAACCCCAAGGGAGAAAAGTCTCCTACAGCGAACATAGTTTAAGAAGAATACTGGGCCCTAACGAAAAACAAGATCTACTCTACAGTGAGCTCGAAGAACCGTAACAACAAATCTTCAGATATTGCCTCAAACTTTTCCACTTTATTTTCCTTCTGCTCTTTTCTGTCTCTATTTGCATGGGTGTATCACCGTGAGTGAGTGCGCCGTGTATCCGTAGGCATCAACCGAATTAGAGTTTAAGTTTAATAAATTTCAACTTTTCTTCTTTAAACCTAAGAAAACCCGTTTGTGCTTGTTTCTTTGCTTTATAATTGGAAAGCGGTGAACAAGGATTCACCAAGGGGGAACTAAGAACACAGCATGTTTAAAATTAAACCCTGTTACGGTAAGACCAGGTGAAGGCTGAGAGGGAATCCTAGATCCCTTTCTCATCTGGTCGTAACTCCCACCAAACGCACTACTGGCCTGACATGCTGCTTGATGCACCATACCCCCATCAGAGACCTATCAACAATCTCTATCAATCACGACTCATTCATAACATTCCTAGCTTCACCTCACCCTCAGAGACTTCACACTGCTGCAAGCCTCACACTCACATCTTGCAGCTTGCACACCCTGCCAGTTATTCAACCAGTCACATCACCCAAACATATTGCACCATATTCACTGACACACTTCCCTCTCTCTTGCAGGATAAGGTGGCTCACAACCAAAGGCAACAGGATCTAACTGGCAAGGGCACAGTTGCATGTCCTTATCCTGATGGAGGAGATGGTGGTCAACATCATTGGAGAAACCATGACTGAGGCTGTGGCCAGGGGCAGAAACCACTGAAGATGACAGCATCCTCATGTCCCACTTCCCCCTCATCCAACAATCTCTTCTGATTTACATGCATCACCCAGATGGTGGAAGCATGTACCTCTTGCTTTTCCCTTGCTCGCTTCACCTCAACCCTAGCCTTGTACCTCTCTCCTTTCGTAGAATAATAGCCTCATAGAAAGTTTACGGCACAGAAAGAGGCCACTTGGCCCAACGTGTCAGCGCCAGCCGAGAAACAAGCCACCCAGCTTCATCCCACCTACCAGCGTTTGGTCCATAGTCATGCAGGTTATGGCACTTGGGTAGGCAGGTACCCAAGAAGGTAACAGGCCAGGCGTTTTGGAAAAACAAAGAGGCAATGATGAAGAAGAAACGCAGTCACTTTCTCTCATACTCCCAGCCACCGGCTCAGATACTAACAGAGAGCATACTTTAGAGGATAGCTTAGAGGTGGGATTTGCACGTGGTGAGACACTGGGCATGAGTGGCCTGCAGCCAGGGCAAGGAGAAAAGACAGCGCAGGAGCCAGCTCACTGGAGGGCAAGGTCACACACAGGTTCTGCTCCAAAAGACTAGGATGAGGGCGTCACTGGGGTCGCATCCAGAAGAAGGCTGATGTGTATGCGCAATGAAATGCTTGGTGCCGCCAGAAAGCCGGTTGTCACTGTCAACGAAAATGGAAGAGTCTGGCAACAACTTGGCACAGGATTTGCGCAGAGCTTGGAGCCCATCCTTTCCAGCATGAAAGTGGTGGCCAACTCAATGAGAACACTTGTGGACCCAACCATGATACAGCATCTGATGGCTGATGTCTCAGTTTCCATTGCAGCATAAGCAGAAGTCACATAATGTCTCAGTGCTGCAGTAAAAGCTCAGACTGAAGACATGCAAGGTCAAACTACTTCCATCATAACTGTGGATACCAGTGTTTAAAGTGCCTTGCAGGGTATCACAGAGGTCCAGCAATTTGTTCTCCAACAGATTACAAGGATCGCTGAGGCTCCACCCCAGGGAGCGGCAGTAGCCCTGTGGAACATGAACCTGCTGTCCACCCTCAGAATAACAGCATTCATCCTCCAACTACTGCCATCGCTCCACTGCCCTTGCTGTTGCCTGCCAGCCAGCCCACACTGATGTCACCCATGCTGGGGTGGTGCAGTCTGAAGCCAGGCCTTCTAGGCCGAGAACTGCTCAAGGTCATCCTGTAAGGCCATCTGCAGTCTCCTGCACTGAAATTCAGCGGGCTTCCACCAGCCATGCTGCAGCTACTGAAGTGACACTGCATAGGAGGACAAGGACAGGCAAAGGCACACAGAAGACGGGCACTAAGGGAATGCACAAGGGTGATTAGTTGACATTTGTATGCAATATGGCATGGTTTGATTTATAAAATTGGTTTGGAATGTTTTATTGTGCATTTATTTTTGCATTGTGGCCAAGCGGATGCAGTGATGGTCAGTAACAGACGGAGGTAAAGTGTAGGACAGTTGGTGAATGGGGAATTAGGGTTCTGTATACAGGTATTACTGTTGGATGCGTTGATCATGGATAGCACTGCCAGAAATGAGCTGTGTTCTTTGCCTCCTTCTTTCCTCCTCTTCCTTCTCTTCCCCACCCTCTTCCACCTTGTCCTTTTCCTCTTCCTCATCCTTTTCCTCTTCCTCATCCTCCTCAACTGGTCATCATATTGTTGGTGACAGGGACTGCAACCTCATGATGTGAGGTTTGCAGCATACAGCAGACCAACATGAATCTTGACACCCACTTTGCTGAGTACTGCAGGGCTCCTCCTGAGTAGTCCAGGCAGCAGAACGGTTGTTTAAGCATCCAATGGTCTTCTTGATCACATTTCGTGTGGCAGTGTGGATTTCATTATATGCATGCTGCCCAGTGTGCATGGGATGCGCAGCAAAAAGCATGAGCCATGTCTTCAAAGGATAGCCCTTGTCGCCCAGTAGCCACCCTCTGGCTTGTCATGGTGGCTTAAATACAGATGGTACAGTGGACTGGTGCAGAATGAAGGTGTCATGAATGCTGCCAGGATACTGGGCATTGACTTGCATGATACATGCACTACCTGGACATTGAGAGAGTGGAATCCCTTTTAGTTGGGGTACATCTCAGAGTTGACTTGCAATGTCCGCAAAGTGACGTGAGTGCAGACAATGGTACCCTGCACCATAGAGAAGCCTGGAATCCTTGCAAAGCAGCGTTCTCAATTTGCCTGTTTCTCTCTGGCACAAGAGAATGAAATGTCTTCAGGTCTCTTGGAATACAGAGCTTCAGTGACCTCACTTATGCAACAGTGGATGGCAAACTGGAGTATGTTGGAGATGTTGCCAGCTCTAGCCTGAAAGTAGCCAGATGCATAAAAGTTCATGCTCAAGGTCACCCTCACAGCCACATACTCACCCAGCTGTGAGGCTGCAGTTGTGGCGGCAGCTGGTGGCAAATTTCATTGAGGACATCCTTAGGGAAGCAGAGACATCTGACCTCACTGAGGTTTGGGTAGGAAAATTGCTCCTGAAAGGTCTGATGAAAGGTCATCAGCTGAAACATTAACTCTGTTTCTCTCTCCCCAGATATTGCCAAACATGCTGAGCATTTCCAGCATTTTCTGTTTATATTACAGACTTCCAACATCCACAGTATTTTGCTTTTGTATTGTTCGTTGAATATCCAGGGTGGATATGGCCACCTGCTGAGAGCCCTTCTCCCACCCCCCCACACCCCATTCTTCCATCTTGCAGCAGCTTGTCTCATTCTTTGTTGCCTCTGCTCATTCTCCCTGTCATGCTGTAGTCCAAGGAGAATGCCTACTATTGCACCATGTATAGAAGCAAGTGCTTTGTGCAGAGTCCTTGAAGTTAGAACAAAGTCCTTCAACACATGCCACATCACTCCCTGTAGCAACTTTAAACAACTCTGGAAACCACTGACCACTTCTACAATTGCAGTAAGTGCCAGTAGAAATCAATCATCAACTAATCTGAAAGTAGTTGATGATCTCTTTAAATAGTGCTGGTAGGAGATCCTTCCTGCTGCTGAACAGCTGCATAAAGCTAAGAGAGGGTGTTAGCTGGAGCATTGAGCACTAAAATAACAGTGCTGGCATCAAATCAGTGTTACACATACCCAGCACAGGGGCTAACGCCCTCACCAAAAAGGTGTCTGCTGTGGCCAGCACCATTTTGGAGGCTAAACAGCTTATAGTGCCAAAGAAACCAAGTGCTACAGAGCCAAATTTCACAGCCAGAATGTTTACCCGAAAAATGCCTGTTTGAAATCAGTTGGTATTTTGATCAGGTTCCTAATGTTACTTTAGTTATTGTATTGACGTTGTAAAAAAGAAACATTGGGCTGAATTTTCCTAACCTTGTGGAGGCAGCTTTGGAGGCAGGGGGAGAACATAAGAACATAAGAACTAGGAGCAGGAGTAGGCAATTCAGACCTTCGAGCCTGCTCTGCCATTCAATATGATCATCACTGATCTCATCTCAGCCTCAACTCCACTTTCCTGCCTGTTCTCCATAACCCGTCAAACCTTTACTAATTAAAAATCTGTCTATCACCTCCTTAAATTTACCCAATGTCCACCGCATTCTGGGGTAGTGAATTCCACAGAGTCACGATCCTTTGAGAGAAGTAATTTCTCCTCATCTCTGTTTTAAATCTGCTACCCCTTATCCTGAAACTATGACCTCTCGTTCTCAATTGCCCCACCAGAGGAAACATCTTCTCTACATTTACTTTGTCTATCCCCTTCATCATCTTATATACCTCAATTAGATCTCCTCTCTTCTTCTAAACTCTAGAGAGTAAAGAACTAAACTGCTCAATCTCTCTTCATAAGACAAACCCCTCATCTCAGGAATCAATCTAGTGAACCTCCTCTGAACTGCCTCCAATGCAACTACATCCCTCTTCAAGTGAGGCAACCAAAACTGTATGCAATACTCCAGGCGCGGTCACACTAACGCCTTGTACAGTTGCAGCAACACTTCCCTACTTTTATATTCTATTCCTTTCGCAATAAATGCCAAAATTCCATTTGCCTTCCTTATTACCTGCTGCACCTGCAGACTAGTTTACTGCAATTCATGCACGAGGACACCCAGATCCCTTTGCACCAAAGCACTCTGAAGTTTCTCTCCATTTAGATAATAATTTGCCTTTCTTTCTTCCGACCAAAATGGATAACCTCACACTTATCCATGTTAAAGTTCATCTGCCAAATCTTGGCTGATTCACCTAACCTATCCATATCCATTTGTAAATTTCTTATTTCTTTATTGCAGCTAACTATCCCACCTATTTTAGTGTCATCTGCAAATTTGGCTATAGTACCTTCTATCCCTGCATCCAAGTCATTTATATAGATTGTAAATAGTTGGGGCTCGAGGACCGAACCCTGTTGCACCCCACTAGTTATATCTTGCCAACCAGAAAAGGACCCATTTATCCCACCTCTCTGTTTTCTGTTAGTTAGCCAATCCTCTATCCAAGCTAATAAATTGCCCCTAACCCCATGTGATTTTACCTTTTGTGCAGCACCTTATCAAATGCCTTCTGTAAGTCCAGATATACTACATCTACAGGATCCCCATTACCCACTTTACTTGTTACAGCTTTGAAGAACTCTAACAAATTAGTCAAACATGATTTACCCTTCATAAAACCATGCTGACTCTGATGGATTGCGTTTTGACTTTCTAAATGTCCTGTTATTACTTCCTTAATAATGGATTCTAACAATTTCCCAATGACAGATGTTAAATTAACTGGTCTATAGTTTCCTACTTTCTGCCTACCTCTCTTTTTGAATAAGGGTGTTATATTAGCATTTTTCCAATCCATTGGAACCTTCCCCGCATCCAGGGAATTTTGGAATATTATAACCGATGAATCCACTATCTCCGCTGCCACTTCCTTTAATACTGATTTAGTGTCTCCGCCATTTCTGTGTTCCCCACTAATAACTCCCCAGTCACATCCTCCAAGGGACCAACATTCACTTTAGCTACTCTCTTCCCTTTTATATACTTATAGAAGCTTTTGCTATCCGTTTTTATATTTTGCACTAGTTTTCTTTCATAATTTACCTTTGCTCTTTTTAATACTTTTTTAGTAACCCTTTGTTGATCTTTAAAAGTTTCCCAATCTTCCAGCCTGCCAGTGGCCTTTACCATATGGTATGCCTTAGTTTTTGTCTTTATGTTATCCTTAACTTCCTTGCTTAGCCATGGATGTTTTGTCCCCCTCTTATAATCTTTCTTCCTCTCTGGAATATATTTTAGTTGGGAGGAATTGAATATCTTCTTAAAAGTCTGCCACTCTTCATCAACTGTCCTAACTTCTAGTCTTCCTGCCCAGTCCAGTAGGGCCAAATTTTTCCTCATGCCTATATAATTACCTTTAACACCCAAACGCTAGTGTGGGACTTCAGTTTCTCACCCTCAAACTGAATTTGAAATTCTAGCATGCGATGATCACTCTTCCCTAGAGGATCCTTAACTATGAGATCATTAATTAATCCCACCTCATTATATAATTCCAAATCTAGAATAGCCTGCTCCCTGGTTGGTTCCACAACATATTGTTCCAAAAAACAATCTCTAATACATTCAATTAACTCTCCCTTGAGGCTACCCTTGCCAATTTGATTAATCCAGTCTATATGTATATTCAAATCACCCATGATTATTGCCATACCTTTCTTACATGCCCCCAGTATTTCCTGGTTTATACTGTGCCCCACTGTGGAACTACTGTTTGGGGACCTATAGATTACTCCCACCAGGGACTTCTTTCCCTCGCTATTTCTTATTTCTACCCAGACTGATTCTACGTCTTGATCTCCAATGCCTATATCAGTTCTCACTACAGCACTGATCTCTTCCTTTACTAACAAAGCTACACCACCTCCTTTTCCTTCCTGCCTATCCTTCCGAAATACAGAGTACCCTTGGATATTCAATTCCCAAACCTGGTTTCCCTGCAACCACGTCTCAGTAATCACCACTAAATCATACCCTTTCATCTCTATTTGCGCTGTTAACTCATTAACAGCAAGGACTTGTGTCAGACCAGCTCTGCGACATGGTCCCACCTTTTTTTTTAGAACATTACAGCGCAGTACAGGCCCTTCGGCCCTCGATGTTGCGCCGACCTGTGAAACCATCTGACCTACACTATTCCATTTTCATCCATATGTCTATCCAATGACCACTTAAATGCCCTTAAAGTTGGCGAATCTACTACTGCTGCAGGCAGGGCATTCCACGCCCTTACTACTCTCTGAGTAAAGAAACTACCTCTCACATCTGTCCTATATCTATCACCCCTCAACTTGAAGCTATGTCCCCTCGTGTTTGCCATCACCATCCGAGGAAAAAGACGCTCACTATCCACCCTATCTAACCCTCTGATTATCTTATATGCCTCTATTAAGTCACCTCTCCTCCTCCTTCTCTCCAACGAAAACAACCTCAAGTCCCTCAGCCTTTCCTCGTAAGACCTTCCCTCCATACCAGGCAACATCCTAGTAAATCTCCTCTGCACCCTTTCCATAGCTTCCACATCCTTCCGATAATGCGGTGACCAGAACTGCACGCAATACTCCAGGTGCGGTCTCACCAGAGTTTTGTACAGCTGCAGCATGACCTCGTGGCTCCGAAACTCGATCCCCCTACTAATAAAAGCTAACACACCATATGCCTTCTTAACAGCCCTATTAACCTGGGTAGCAACTTTCAGGGATTTATGTACCTGGACACCAAGATCTCTCTGTTCATCTACACTACCAAGAATCTTCCCATTAGCCCAGTACTCTGCATTCCTGTTACTCCTTCCAAAGTGAATCACCTCACACTTTTCCGCATTAAACTCCATTTGCCATCTCTCAGCCCAGCTCTGCAGCCTATCTATGTCCCTCTGTACCCTACAACATCCTTCGGCACTATCCACAACTCCACCGACCTTAGTGTCATCTGAAAATTTACTAAACACCCTTCTACACCCTCTTCCAGGTCATTTATAAAAATGACAAACAGCAGTGGCCCCAAAACAGATCCTTGCGGTACACCACTAGTAACTAAACTCCAGGATGAACATTTGCCATCAACCACCACCCTCTGTCTTCTTTCAGCTAGCCAATTTCTGGTCCAAAGCTCTAAATCACCTTCAACCCCATACTTCCGTATTTTCTGCAATAGCCTACCATGGGGAACCTTATCAAACGCCTTACTGAAATCCATATACACCACATCCACTGCTTTACCCTCATCCACCTGTTTGGTCACCTTCTCGAAAAACTCATTAAGGTTTGTGAGGCACGACCTACCCGTCACAAAACCGTGCTGACTATCTCTAATGAACTTATTCTTTTCAAGATGATTATAAATCCTGTCTCTTATAACCTTTTCCAACATTTTACCCACAACCGAAGTAAGGCTCACAGGTCTATAATTACCAGGGCTGTCTCTACTCCCCTTCTTGAACAAGGGGACAACATTTGCTATCCTCCAGTCTTCCGGCACTATTCCTGTCGACAATGACGACATAAAGATCGAGGACAAAGGTTCTGCAATCTCCTCCCTAGCTTCCCAGAGAATCCTAGGATAAATCCCATCTGGCCCAGGGGACTTACCTATTTTCACACTTTCCAAAATTGATAACACCTCCTCCTTGTGAACCTCAATCCCATCTAGCCTAGTAGCCTGAATCTCAGTATTCTCAACAACATTTTCTTTCTCTACTGTAAATACTGACGCAAAATATTCATTTAACACTTCCCCTATCTCCTCTGATTCCACACACAACTTCCCACTACTATCCTTGATTGGCCCTAATCTAACTCTAGTCATTCTTTTATTCGTGATATACCTATAGAAAGCCTTAGGGTTTTCCCTGATCCTATCCGCCAATGACTTCTCGTGTCCTCTCCTTGCTCTTCTTAGCTCTCCCTTTAGATCCTTCCTGGCTAGCTTGTAGCTCTCAAGCGCCCTAACTGAGCCTTCACGTCTCATCCTAACATAAGCCTTCTTCTTCCTCTTGACAAGCGCTTCAACTTCTTGAGTAAACCACGGCTCCCTCGCTCGACAACTTCCTCCCTGCCTCACAGGTACATACTTATCAAGGACACACAGTAGCTGCTCCTTGAATAAGCTCCACATTTCGATTGTTCCCATCCCCTGCAGTTTCCTTCCCCATCCTACGCATCCTAAATCTTGCCTAATCGCATCATAATTTCCTTTCCCCCAGCTATAATTCTTGCCCTGCGGTATATACCTGTCCCTGCCCATCGCTAAGGTAAACCTAACCGAATTGTGATCACTATCACCAAAGTGCTCACCTACATCTAAATCTAACACCTGGCCGGGTTCATTTCCCAGTACCAAATCCAATGTGGCATCACCCCTGGTTGGCCTGTCTACATACTGTGTCAGAAAACCCTCCTGCACACACTGGACAAAAACTGACCCATCTAAAGTACTCGAACTATAGTATTTCCAGTCGATATTTGGAAAGTTAAAGTCCCCCATAACAACTACCCTGTTACTCTCGCCCCTGTCGAGAATCATTTTCGCTATCCTTTCCTCTACATCTCTGGAACTATTCGGAGGTCTATAAAAGACTCCCAACAGGGTAACCTCACCTCTCCTGTTTCTAACCTCGGCCCATACTACCTCAGTAGACGAGTCCTCAAACGTCCTTTCTGTCGCTGTAATACTCTCCTTGATTAACAATGCCACACCCCCCCCTCTTTTACCATCTTCTCTGTTCTTACTGAAACATCTAAATCCCGGAATCTGCAACATCCATTCCTGCCCCTGCTCTACCCATGTCTCCGAAATGGCCACTACATCGAGATCCCAGGTACCAACCCATGCTGCAAGCTCACCCACCTTATTCCGGATGCTCCTGGCGTTGAAGTAGACACACTTTATACCAGGTTCTTGCTTGCCAGTGCCCTCTTGCGTCCTTGTAACCATATCCCTGACCTCACTACTCTCAACATCCTGTACACTGGCACTACAATTTAGGTTCCCATTCCCCTGCTGAATTAGTTTAAACCCCCCCAGAAGAGCACTTGCAAATCTCCCCCCCAGGATATTGGTACCCCTCTGGTTCAGGTGAAGACCATCCTGTTTGTAGAGGTCCCACCTACCCCAGAAAGAGCCCCAATTATCCAGGAAACCAAAACCCTCCCTCCTGCACCATCCCTGCAGCCACGTGTTCAACTCCTCTCTCTCCCTATTCCTCGCTTCGCTATCACGTGGCACGGGCAACAACCCAGAGATAACAACTCTGTTTGTTCTCGCTCTAAGCTTCCACCCTAGCTCCCTGAATTTCTGTCTTAAATCCCCATCTCTCTTCCTACCTATGTCGTTGGTGCCTATGTGGACCACGACTTGGGGCTGCTCCCCCTCCCCCTTAAGGATCCCAAAAACACGATCCGAGACATCACGAACCCTGGCACCTGGGAGGCAACATACCAACCGTGAGTCTCTCTCGTTCCCACAGAACCTCCTATCTGTTCCCCTAACTATGGAGTCCCCAATGACTAATATTCTGCCCCTCTTCCCCCTTCCCTTCTGAGCAACAGGGACAGACTCCGTGCCAGATACCTGTACCCCATTGCTTACCCCTGGTAAGTCGTCCCCCGCAACAGTATCCAAAACGGTCTACCTGTTGTTGAGGGAAACGGCCACAGGGGATCCCTGCACTGCCTGCTGGTTCCCTCTCCTTCCCCTGACGGTAACCCATCTACCTACTTCTTTTACCTGAGGTGTGACTACCTCCCCATAACTCCTCTCAATAACCTCCTCCGCCTCCCGAATGATCCGACCACACAAATATATACTTTTTACTTACCCAGCAGTCCCCTGGTCCTCCGAAAACAAAAGGGAATTCACTTTTAAACTTCCACTGAAATTGACTTCACAGCTGTAAGTCCGCTCCCACACCTCCGTTACTATCAAAGCTGCAGTCACCGAAACTAAAAGAAAGAGATTTTAAACCACACAAATATATACTTTTTACTTACCCAGCAGTCCCCGGTCCTCCGAAAACAAAAGGGAATTCACTTTTAAACTTCCACTGAAATTGACTTCACAGCTGTAAGTCCGCTCCCGCACCTCCGTTACTATCAAAGCTGCAGTCACCGAAACTGTGCTTTTCCTGGAAGCTGTTTCCCAGCAGCGACGGCTATCAGTGGTGGGTAGCCAATTAGGGGAGATGGTGGCATTTGTGGTAATATCACTGAACTAGTAATCCTGAGACCCAGGCTAATGCCCTGGGGTCATGGGTTCAAATCCCACCATGGCAACTGGGGGAATTTAAATTCAATTAATTAATTTATTACGAACAGGTGAGAAAGAGGTCTAGGGTTCACTTTCTGCCTTCACCTGGTCTTACTGTAACAGGGTTTAATTTTAAACACACCGTGTGTTTAGCTCCCCCTTGGCGAATCCTTGTTCACCGCTTTCCAATTATAAGGCAAAGTAACTAGCACAGACAGGCTTTCTTAGGTTTAAAGAAGAAAAGTTGAAATTTTTAAAATTTAAACTTAAAATCTAATTCGGTTAACAGCTACGGATACACGAAACGCCCATGCTGTCATGCATATGCGATAGACACATGCAAATAGAGACAGAAAAAAGCAGAAGAAAAATAAAGTGGAAAAGTTTGAGGCAATATCTGAAGAGTTTTTGTTACAGTTCTTTGAGCTCACTGTAGAGTCCTTCCTTGATTGTCGGTAGATCTTGCTTTTTTTGGGACCCAGTATTCTTTTTAAACCTTGTTCACTTTCCTCTCTTGGTGTTCATGTGTCTACAGTGGATTCAGAGTCTTGTGAGAAACAGATGGGCACAGACAGGAGAGATCTTCTCAGTCCAGGAGCAAACAGATACTCTCCGTTCAAACTGTTTGTCCAATTCAGAAAAACCTAGGTTGCCAAGCAGGTTAGTCTTGTGACTAACTGGTCTGACCACGTCTTGGATTGTATCATCTTAGCAGTCTCTGGAATACTCCTCTTACACACAATACCTGGTGATCAAGGTCCATTGTGGGTCGAATGTGTCAGGGAATGGTCCTTTGTCCTTCCAATCACCATCTGTTAATATGCAAATGACTTTTCCAGCCACGGCTGATCTGTTTAACCAGTCCTTTCTTCACTCCAGTAACAGTTAAAAATCAATGTTCATGACAAAATTAATGTACCTCATTCTTGGCAGGTGGGGCCTAGCCTGAGACCTCCACACCCAGCCGAATGAAATGCAATTTGAGAAAAGGCACATTTCATTAAAAGGGTCGAGAGAAAATATAAGATACAGAAAGAAATCACGCATTTCTCTCATATATGCACAGATCCTAAAAATTATTAGAACTACACCCCCTCCCCTTTTTGACAACCCAGTAAACATGTGGTTCTTTTTTGAGGAAGTTTCTCTTCCATTTACCCATTTCCATGGTTGCCTAGGGTCTTTGTTCCTGCTGAGGTAATTTTTTGGCTTTGGGGGAATGGGTGGTTCTCTTTGGTTCTGACTGTGAGGGAGGATTCTTTGCTAATCTCCCCTTTGTCCCATAGGACAATCCTGCCTGCAGCTATTTGTGAGAATGGTGATTAAAAACCTTTACCTATCCATAGTGCAAATTAAAAAGTGCAAAGAACATCTTAAAACTATGTACAGCAGCTCGAATGTCGTTATTTCAGTCCAGTTTCTAATCCATAAATCTACTGCAATCCTCTGTGGAATTTTGACTGGATGAGGCATCACCCTCATGGTTTCTCTGCCCCCTAGAGGTCCTTCTTTGTCTCTGCATGTTCCTGTAAATGCTGTTAGCAACTCTGGTGGGTGCTTCTAGTGTTTGCATTTACATAGGAGGATGGGGGGGGTCTAACTTTTCCCCTTTTTCTGGGATTGGCTGACCGGACATGAGTGGTTTTCATCTGGGATTCCTCCCGAACTTCCTTTAACCTGCCCTCTTGGTCACTTTTTCCCTTCTCTTCCTAAACTTTAGCCAGCTTTGTGCCTGCCTGTCCCCTTTTGTTTTCAGTGGTGGTCCCTTACAGTTCACCGGCCCTCTGCTGGACGATCCTCCTAACACTGGTACGGGACTTAGGGGTGCAAGTTTCACTGTAGGTTAGGGTTTCCCCTCAACCTGGCACATGTGGAAACTCCTGCAGTAATCCACCATATCCTTGTGGGAGCTTTGGCCAGTCAAACTGCTGTCTTATGTGGGCTTTGGTCTTTTGTATTCTGGCATGTACAGCCACTGTAATGTGGTGGGCCCTTCTTAATACTTCTCTCCGGTATCTCTGTGGCACCACTAACTGGTGAACCACTGTCCACTCCTTGCTTTCAAGTCTGTGAGGAGAACTCCATGTCCTCATCAGTACCTCATTCTTTAAATAGTAGCAATCAGGGACTCCCTCTGCTTCAATTTCAGACTGGGCAACCTGTGCTACCTCTTGCAATACTGGGTCGGCTCACTGAGCCTCAGCTAGGGAAAATCTATTTCATTCATTCCCTTGGTCTCCTAACTTTCCAAAGAAAGTCTCAGATTGGCAGACCTCATGGTCATCTGCCTGCTGTGACAATGAAGTCTCCTCTGAGGGAGCTGGTTTGATCATGGCCTGATCCACTACACATTCAGGGAAACTGCAGGGAACCGTCTCCTGCCACTGCCCTGTCTCTCTGACCTCCTGCGGTCTTTCTTTCACTACTGGGAGGGCTACCACCTTCACCCCCAACAGATCATTACCTAGGAGCAGGTCAACCCCGTCCACAGGCAAACTAGGGACAATCCCTACGGTCAGCGGTCCCAAAACTAGGTCGCACTCCAGGTGCATCCTGTGTACAGGTACAGGCATACACTGCCCTCCAATACCATTCACCACCATTCTGGTGTTCACTGCACTCTCTGGGAGAAAGGTCAGGCCTTTTCCCAGTAAAAAGGATCTAGTGGCCCCTGTGTCCCTGAGAATCACTAAGGGCTTGCTTGCCCCAGTCGAAGGGCATGGGGTTATTTTCCCTTCAAACACAAAACCCTGATAACCTTCAGGAAGCCAATTAAATTTTCCTGCACTTGCAGTAGTAAGCTTCTTACTGCAGTTAAAACCACAACTTGTTCTGCTGTGCTTTCCATCAGGTTCACTTCTTCACTGAGCGTGTGTGCCCTGATTAACCCTACAGGTTTTCCCTTTTGTTTCCAGCAGTCAGCTTTTAAATGACCTGCTTTATTAGAATGGAAGCACACAGGTCTCTGGGTCTCACTCTTGCTCACAGCACCTTCCTTTTTGGCTAGAGGAGGACCCCCTGTGTCTCCTGCTTTTCTTTCTCTCCCAGGACTGCTTGGGCTCCTATCACCTTCCCACCCTTTGTCCCTTTCGGATTTGTGGGGGTGACTAACAAAGCTTCTCCCCTGCAAAACAGACTTATAAATTAAAGCAAACTCATCGGCCAGAACGGCCGCTTGGACTCTCTCTGGACCTGCTGCTCCTCTACATGGGTCTTTATTGAGAGTGGGAGTGTTTAAATTCCTCTAACAGAACTACTTCTCTGAGATTCTCACAGCTGAGCTGTACTTTAACAGCCCTCAGCCACTGGTCAAAAGCCAGCTGCATACTTTTTTCAAACTCCGGATAAGTTTTATTAGCTTGTTTCTTGAGGGTTCTAAACTTTTGGCAATAGGCTTCGGGTACTAATTCATATGCCCCGAGGATTGCACTTTTTGTCAGTTCATAATTTGATGAAGTCTCATCTGGCAACAGGGAATAAACCTCATGGGCTTTTCCAGTTAGCTTGCTTTGTAGTAAAAGCGGCCAGGTCTCAGCTGGCCATTTTAGCTGCCTTGCCAGTTTCTCAAAAGACACAAACATTTCTTCTACATCCTTCTCATTGAATCTTGGAGTTAGTTGAACTATTTTAACAATTCTGTACCCTGCCCTGAATTATGCTCCTCCATATTGGCCATGCTTTCACTGGGGTTACTCTGTTGCCCCCTGGTTAACTCAAGCCGCTTCAGCTCTCTTTCTTCACATTCCTTCTGGAATATTCTTTCTCTCCCTCTCCTACCTTTTATTTTCTTCACATTCCTTCTGGAAGGCTCTCTCTTTCTCCCTCTCCTCTAATTCAAGTTTGCTCTGTTCCAATTGTATCTTTGCTAGCAATACCCTGTCTGGGTCTGCTTCTAACCCTGTTTCTGCTTCTTCAGATTGAAGGTAAAAATGGTTGGCCACTAGCCTTAGGAATTCAAACTTCCTAGCCTTGCCATGTACAGTGATCCCACACTGCTCAGCCATTTTTCTCAACTCCTTCATAGACAGTGCTTTTAACTTATCCCAACTTACTTCACCCTGGCTTGGAGATCTACTAGCTTCAGTTGCAGACGTGTTAGTATTCAATCACACACAACCAAAATAAAACCAGTATTGAAATCTTGCTCTTTGTTGATTGGGAACAATTTGGCTTCCCACTTCCAATTTCTCGATTGTTTGTGGATCAATTCCAGATGCTAGCACCCAAATTTCTGATACGTCCAGGCGAGAAAGAGGTCTATGATTCCCTTTCAGCCTTCATTTGGTCTTACTGTAACAGCGTTTAATTTTAAACACGCCATGTTTTTAGCTCCCCTTTGGTGAATATTGTTCACCGCATTCCAATTATGAGGCAAAGAAACTAGCACAAACAGGCTTTCTTAGCTTTAAAGAAGAAAAGATGATATTTATTAAACTTAAACTCTAATTCGGTTAACACCTATGGATACACAACGCGCCCATGCTAGCATGCATATGCGATACCCACATGCAAACAGAGACAGAAAAGAGCAGAGGAAAAATAAAGTGGAAAAGTTTGAGGCAATATCTGAAGAGTTTTTGTTACAGTTCTTTGAGCTCACTGTAGAGTCCTTGCTTTTTGTTGGGGCCCAGTATTCTTCTTAAACCTTGTTCGCTGTAGGAGACTTTCCTCACTTGGGGTTCATGTGTCTTCAGTGGATTCAGACGTTTGTGAGAAAGAGATGGGAGCAGACAGGAGAGATCTTCTCAGTCCAGGAGCAAACAGACAATCTCTGTTCAAACTGTTTGTACAATTCAGAAAAACTCAGGTTGCCAAGCAGGTTAGTCATGTGACTAACCAATCTGACCATGTCTTGGATTGTATCACTTTAGCAGTCTCTGGAATGCTCCTCTTACACACAATACCTGGTGATCAAGGTCCATTGTGAGTTGAATGTGTCAGGGAATGGTCCTTTGTCCTTCCAAACACCATCTGTTAATATGCAAGTGTCAGGAGCCTGGAAATGGAGTGGAGGTGGCTTCACAGTGGCTGGTCAGGGACACTCCAAGGAGGGAAAAAACAGGACGAGTTTAGGGTTGTAGTTCTAAAGATAAATGGACAAGATTACACTGAAAATAACGATGAATTCATTTAACAAAGCTGAAACTAATGACAAAAGAAGGTCCTGAAAAATACTATAATTCAGACACTGAAACAGTAGGACAGTTAAAAGACAGTTAAAAGAGGCATATCAATAGAAATAGCAAAGATTTAAAAAAAATCATCGTTAGGATAAATAGAATCATTTAAAAAAAGACCACTCAAAATGATGGAAAAGAAAATCGGAGGGACGGGTCACCCCATCTTCCTTTTTGGAGGAAGGGCCCAGCCTCAGAACTGCCACAATTTGCAGACTCTTTTAACAAGCATGTGCCTTAGCTGTGCCCTCCTGCCATGGGTGCCTGACATTGGTATATAAAGAAGGGAACCTTTTCCTAACCCTGAAAAGTTTGCTGGGCTCAGCGACGAAGGTTCCCACAGTAAGATCCCTGCACTTATGACGGAATGCAACCTTTGTGGACTTTCGTTACATTATGCATATCTTTAACAGATTTGATAATGCATATTGGACCTGGAATAGTTTTTGTTTTGTTGAATATTAGAACACACATTAATTTCGTGGTCCTTCCTTTCATATTTTTGAAATTATTGAAATATTTTCTCTTTTGCAAAAAAACAGCATGACGATTGGACTCTTCTTCTTTACACATGGGATATCAGATTATTTGCAGCTAGGAGAAAGCAGCCTACGGTCACATTGCAATGTAAATTCCCATACACAAAAGCCGCAAAATCCGGTTGCATAGCAATCATATTTTCGTTGCTATTGTTGTCATTTCGGGTCCAAAATGGTGTCCACACCATGCGGGCACACTTCTGGTATGGACCGCCACTGTTTCTAGTTCTTCACCATTTAGAAAGTACCCTGTTCTATCCTTTTTAGGCCTAAAGTGGATGACCTCACATTTTCTTACATTGAAATCCATTTGCCACTTTTCTCCCTATTCAGTTAATCTTTCAATATTTCTTCTTAATTTTATGCTTCCACCTACACTGCCTACAATGCCACCTATCTTTGTGTCACCTGCTAATTTGGATATGTGGCTTTCTATCCCATCAACTTAGTCTTTCATAAATACGGTGAATAGTTGAGGCCCCAACACAGATCCTTGCAGAACATCACTAGTCATATTCTGCCATTAGAGTACCTGCCCATTATCACTACTCTGTCTCCAACTGCTCAGCCAATTTCCCAACCAAGTCAATAATTTGCCTTCAATCCATGGGCTTCAACCTATATGAAGGGTATTATCAAATACTTTCTGGAAATCCATATAAATAACACCCATATACATTCCACGGTCCACTATTTTAGTCACCTCTTCAAAAATTTAAGCAGTTTCATAAGGCATGAGCTACATTTACAAACCCATGCTGGCTCTCTCTTACCAGCTGAAAATTTTCATTGTGTTCGGTCACCCTATCCTTAATTATAGACTCTAGTAATTTCCCAACTTAAATGTTATGCTAACTAATCTATAATTCTTTGGTTTCCCTCTCTTACATTTCTCAAATAGCAGAGTGACATGCACAATTTTCCACTCTAAAGGAATGGTTCCTGTGTTAAGAGGACTTTGGAAGATTATAGTTCGGGCATCTGTAATGTTCTCACCTACTTCCTTTAAAATTCTGGGATGGAAACCATCTGGTCCTGGGGATTTGTCACTCTTTTGTGCCATTATTTTCTTCATTGCTGTTATTTTGCTTATGTTATTTTAGTGGGTTCCTGTCCCTGATTCAACACGAATTTCACAGGGAGAGAATGGCTTTCTGGTAGGCCTGTCAACACACCAAGCATTTCAGTGTGTGTACTGATCAGCCTTTTTCTGTACACCGCCCTATCAAAGTTCTCATCTGAGTCTTCTGCAGCAGAACTCGTGTGTAACCTCACCCTCTGGTGAGCTGCAAACTGT
The DNA here is from genome assembly GCF_036365525.1 of Heterodontus francisci. Lineage (NCBI taxonomy): Eukaryota > Metazoa > Chordata > Chondrichthyes > Heterodontiformes > Heterodontidae > Heterodontus > Heterodontus francisci. Next base: position 53,014,260 of record NC_090380.1, read on the forward strand.
GCGATCCTTTGCCTCTGCCCTGGCTGCAGCCCACTCGTGCCGAGTGATTCACCATGTGTGGATCCCAGCTCTAAGCTACCCTCTAAACTACACATTGTATCACTATCTGATTTGGTGGCTGTGAGTGTGAGAATGAGTGATGGCGTTCCTGCATCAACAGTCTCTTCTTCCTCTTCCACTTTTTGCTTCTGCTCCACCGCTTGGTCGGGTTACATTTCTTGGGTATCTGAAAAGCCATTCTCAAGGGCAGTTAGGGATGTTAGAGATGGGCAATAAATGCTGGCCTTGCCAGCAATGCTCATATCCCACAAATGAATAAAAAAAGGATAAAGGCACAAAAGTAGGGTTGCAGTGAAGAAAGGAGTGGAATTAACAATTGCATGCTTACACCATCTACAGCTTGTAAATCAGAAGAGACTGTGGAATGAGGGAGAGGTGGCATATGAGAAGGTGGATTACATATGAGCATTTTGTCATCTTCAATGGTTTCAGTGTGAATGCAGGAAAAAGTACACTGACTGCGTGAAGGTTTCAGCTCCATGTCTCTTTATTCCACTGGCACCAAACATGAAAGTACATTGATGAAGACTAAAAACTTAGCTTAAAGAAACAAACTCATTACAGTGGAAAACTATTGCTTGCCAATCTGAAGCAGGAGAACCATTGAGAATCAGCAATGTTGCAGACTTGTTTGTTAAACAGGAATGCCTCACTTCAGTGGGACTGCAGGTTTATGATCCTGAACCTTTCTCTCCTGATCTCTTATCCCCACTCCTCGCAAGGGGGTTTTAGACTTAAATTCTGTACTTGAAGCACTGTAAGAACAAAATTGAGAGCAGGTACACTCGTGGTCCTTCTGTTGCTAGTTCCTCTTGATCCTGTGAGCCACAAATTACCTTGATATCCAGATCACCAGAGGTCTCTTCAGCATCTCAGGGCTTCTCAATCTCTGGGGCTTCCGTACTCCCTAGCTAGTCCTCCATGACCCTTGGTAGCTGGATGCACACACCAATTCCCCCTTGCCGGCACCCTTTCCCAATTGCTGATGCAGACCTTAGGCCGCTCTCTCCACTCTTTTTTCTCCTGCCCATGCTTCTGCCTGTGGTTCTCTGGTTCCACCCCTGAGCCCACCAAAGACACTGCTCCTGTCCATGAAGGGACTTCTGAGTGCCAAAAACTGCCCCAACCCGGCACTCTCCAACTCCACTGCTGCCCACTGGCCCAGAGATGCGCGCCCTGAGGAGAATGTCCAATGAAGCAGAAGCTGCTCCAAACTCTGAGGAAATGCTTGCTCATCAGTTCACAGCAGCTGACAAGGAGACAGCGTGACCCTCCTGCTACATCAGCCCTGCCAGTGGCCACGGTCTCAGTCATGACTGCTCCATTGATGATGAGCCTCTGGGTGAGGACCTGTAGCCATGTCTGTCCCCAGCCAGTTAGATAGGGCTGCCTGCATTTGTGTGCCATCTTGTCCTGCAAGAGAGAGGGAAGTCAGTGGGCGGGATTTTTATTTGATTCAGAGGACAGGATTTGGGGTGAGTGGTCACTTAAACCCACCCCTCATGTCAGCATGCCGTTTTCCTGATGCAGAACCAGCATGCTCCAAGTTTAAATGGCTCCGCTGAGAGCCGGAAGTGACAACCCGCTCAACATCGCCACTCCTATAAGGTGCTCCCTTGTGGCAGAGGGTGAGGTGGAGGCAGACTTCTCGCTAGTGCCTGTCTGGTACTGAGATGCCTGTGATGCGTGGTCTCGTCATGGAAGTGCTGGGGGAACACCTCCAAAGGCTACTGCAGGAGCAGCCTCTGTCACAGGGCATAACTCTACAGATACCTCATCAATTGGAGGGACCCCCCTCATCGCCATCTGTCATCACCTAGCCCTTTCATGGTGCCTTTGATTGCTGGAGGGAACCACCAGCTGGGGCACAGCTGGCATCCACTTCATGCCTCATTACACCATTTGCGGCACTACTGGTCAATGCTACAGATGGCGGCATGCATTCTATGCATGCCAGTGCACTGTTCCTGCATCCACTCTGAGTGATGCTGCATATGGCTGCTAATGTGATTGGTCACTCTCTCAATGGAGGAGCTCATGCGCTCAGAGCACCTAGACATGGTGGAACACAAGCTGAATGGACTCCTCCATTCTCATCCCATGACTCCACAATGCCTCAGGTAACTCCAATATATGAGCACACATCTCACACTGTTTCTCAGATAGAGCCATCTGTTTCATGACTTCCTTGGCTCTGCATCTCCACCTTGCTGAGCCAGGCTGCGCCTGTCCTCCATCCTGAGGGGGACTGGCACAGCTGACTCTATCTCCCCCATAGCCTCCTGCTCCAAGGTGACGTGTGCATAAACCTGTTGCACCATCTCTAATAACGTGAGGACCCACCAAGGTGTGAGTATCTTCGCTGGTGGAGGGTGCACAAGAAAGATGTGATGATGCAGGCTCCGAAGTGTCTTCCTCCTCTGACTCCTCGGGATTTTGTTGGCCCCACTGCAGCTGATTTGTGGGAGACCTAAGATGAGATGATGATGAGAGATTGGGACATTCAATAGATGCTCATGCTACTTAAAATAATGAGAAGACAGCTCATGTTTTGACAGCTCATTGCATGGGGAACTTTGCCATGCATCCCCTGAACCTGGAGATGTTGAGATATTTTCACCCTGTCTATGGTCACATCAAGGGCCAGTTCCTCAAAGTACATCAGCAACGCAAGCTGTGGCACCCGACCATCCAGGCGTGCCCTCTCGTTCTCCCTGGCGCTCAACTCCTGTTTGGCCGGCAAGATGAAGAAAGATAAAGTTACAACAATGCCTCGCTCCCTCACCACTCACAGCTTTTCAGCCACATAAGATGTTGCAGTCTGCACTGCAGCCGCCTGTCTAACATCACTAGGGTTTTGACCTGTGCCTTTTTTTATTCTTTCATGGGATGTGAGCGTTGCTGGCTAGTTCAGCATTTGTTACCCATCACTAATTGCCCTTGAGAAGGTGATGGTGAGCTGCCTTCTTGAATCACTGTAGTCGATGTGGTGTAGGTACATCGGAAGGGTGTTCCAGGTTTATGACCCAGTGACACTGAAGGAACAGTGATATAGTTCCAAATCAGGATGGTGTGTGGTATGGGTCATCAAGGATGCTGAGCGCACATCTCTCCTATGATCAGGAGAACTCTGTGCGCCCTCTGGATGCCCCTCATTTTTGCACTCTGGTGACAGCTGACAAGGAAGCATGCTATCTTGGTCTATCTTTGGATTCACCTTGCCAGACCTGAGAAGGTCATTGAAGCATTTCCAGCATTGCACCCAGTTCTTCCTCACCACTACTCTGCTGCTGACCTCATGAACTAGCTCCAGTCATGCCTTCTTGCTGAGCCTTGCAGGCTTTCTGTTGCCACAGGCAGGAATCAAGATGTTTCTGCGCTCAGTCACCGCCTCAGCAGCACCTTCACTAAGGCTTCAGAAAAACAGGGGCCTCCCTTCTCACTTCCCTCTGCTTTGCTCCTTCTTCCATCCTTTGGACTAATGGCAACCTCAGCAAAGGCTGCCGTCCGCCCTTTAAATTGGGCCCACTGCTGCACATATCCTGCCTCCTTCCCATGTCCAATGCTGCTAATTGGGCTGCAAATGCGACTCTGGGCCAATTACCTGCTTTCCATATTAGAAATTGCACCACATGTGTTGCCAACGCAGTTTGTGGTCAGCACCCAGAAGTGACCACAACGTCGGGGTTTCGGCCGTAGATTGGAAATCCCACCCACTGAGTGTAGTAAGTGTGTTTGGGTGATGTGCTTCTCATGCTTGAATAGCTGATTTTGTGCAAGCTGTGAGATGTGGGTGTGAGGCTTACAGCGGTGCGAAGTGTTGAAGGGGAGAGGAAGCTATGGCCGGAATATTATGCCCCCAAATGAGCGGGGGTAAAATGGAGTGGGAGGCTGGGGGGGGTCCTTTCCGACCCTTCCTGCCCCCTCCCCTGCAAATTTACGTGGGGCGATCGCAGCGAGAAACAGCCCGCCCAGGCCCAGGCCTCTGCCCGCCGCCAGGGGTATTTTATGCTTGGCTGGCGGGCGGCTGAGGTTTCAAAAAGCCCGCCTAATGAAACCAGGCAGCCTTAATGCAGATTGGGGGGGTGGGCCCTCCTGATCGGGCACTTGGGCCCCACAGAGGGCCACCCCTGAAGCCCCAACCTCTCCCAACGCACAACACTCCCCTCGCTCCCCTAACCGACCCCCCCTTGCCTTGCTGGGGTCCAACCAATTGTCCCTGGTGAGGCCCTAAATATTTACCTTAGTTCCAGGGCCGTCCTTCATCTCGCTTGCCTTGGCTGGGTGCAGTCCCAGTAGTGGCCACCGCTTCCAGTGGCACTGCTGGGACTAACTGCTGCTGGCCCGCTGATTGGCCGGCAGCTCCATTATGCGGGACTTCCAATTAAGGTCCTGGGGAGTGTAAAATCTGGTCTGGATGCCCAGGCCTGGCAGAGGTGGCTTGCCACCGACTTTTCGGCTGATGGACGGGGACCCGCCACCCAACGAAAAGTTCCGGCCTATGAATGTGAAGTACGATTCATGGTTGATAGAGATTGTTGATAGGTGAGTGAAGCAGGGATAGTGAATTGAGCAGAGTCTGAGGCCGGTGGTACATTTGGTGGGATGTGGCATTTGAACATGCATTCACTGACCTTGACTGCTCGTGTGAACTTCTTGCGGCACTGCATCCAAGTCCTTGAGCCTATACTCCTGACATTGACTGCAACAGCTATCTGCTCTGAGAAACAGCCTTCGCAGTCTGGAGGGCCTCCTGGTCCCCTGTGAATATAGAACCATACTCCTCCTCTGCATCTTCTTCACCAAGGCCTCTAGTGCTGCATCAGAGAATCTTGGAACCTGCTCCCTGCCATGTTCTGCCATTCCTGTGTCTTTTCCAGATCAAACTCACCTTTAGAAAGTCTTCCACCACCTGCTCCATTCAAAATGCACCTCCCCTTTAAGAGGTGCAGACTGGCTTTAATAGTTTGCGTTCAAAGCAAGAGGTGTGGGTTAATCACGACTCGTAATCCTCACATCAGTTTTCGGGGGCTAGCAAATTTTGCCCCCAAAACACCAAACCCACTGCAATACTCAAAACTTTGAATCCTTATACACGAACATTTCGAATTTTATCACAGGTTCTCCCGATTTCATGCCATAATCTTGGCAGAAAATTGGCACAATGCCAAGAGAAACAACATAAACAGCGATTTACAACATTTCTCTCAGGTTCCCCTGATCCTCTGACAAAGTTATGGCGGGAAATCAAGAGAACTTCATGGAAATTCAGGACCAAAATGTCCAAACTGCTAGACCTAGAAAGTCCAAAGCCTAGATGAAAAACTGCAAGACCTGCATACACAAAAAAATTCAACTCCTTCTCCATCCTTTCCCTACTCCCTCCCTTTCATGTAGCTTGAAAACATGAAAGATTTACAAGGATGATAGAGACATCCCTTGGGCGGTGCCTCAGAAATCCCAGTAATCTGTTGGAGGACAGATTGCTGGACTGCTGTCAGAGCCTGCATGCCCCTTTGAACACTGATAACCACAGCCATGATAACAGCAGTCAGAGCTTGCATGGCACCAAACATGGATATCGGGTAGGATGTTGTGGGGGGGAACCCTGCCACCATCTCACCTCCACCAAAATTTAGTCTGGGACAGGAAGGCCTGTGAACAGCCTTCCCACCCCAGTGCCAATTGAGACCCTTAACTGGATAATTAACCCCCAATTAAGGGCCTCTCCCACCTTCCCGCCACAGTCACAGCCAAAAAACTGTGCAGGCTGATTCCCAGCTCGAGGGTTGGGGGTGTCCCTCATTCAAAGGCACTTAAGTGCCTGAATGAGGGAGCCAGCAACGGGAAGCCCACTGAGGGCCACCCCCTGCCCTTGCTGCCAACCCACCTCCCCCACGACCCCCACCCTGCAAGTCCTCTCCTTTCTTGACCTACCTTAAGCCTGGGTCCAGTACCCCTCCTCGGAGTCTGGTCGCTGCAGCTACAGCCTCTGATTGGCTGGCAACTCTGCAAGTCTGTGACTTCCGGTGACGGGGTCCTAAATCCTATGGAAGGCCCGCTGCTGTCAAGTTAAGTGCCTGATTGCCACTAAATTCAGCGGGCCTTCGGCACAAGAGGTGGAAAGGGGAGCTCGGCTTCGGTTTCCCCCGAAGTTGAGATGCCAGCCACTAGCATAAAACTCAACCTTAAGTGTTTCAATGTTAATATCAGAAAGATATTCCCATTTGCCTATACTAGTCTGTGACTGAAGTTGTCAGATTAGCAATGAGCAGTTTAGTTGGCATCCTTCCATCTATGAAAGATGATGGACACACAGCAAACAATCCATTTAGCTGGGGTGCCTTCTCTTGGTGCACCTTTGCTGATGGCTGTGAAGACCAATCCTTGAGAAGCAGGCTCGATAAGTGCTGCACGTGAAGCTGCCAAGTGATGCTGTGAATTGTTGCTTCTGATGTTGGCGCCTGTTGCCAAGCTACTATAGCAACTGGTCATCGTTTTAGTGCACACCAGTCCACAGGATGTGTCGCCATTTCCCTCTTTCGCTAGCTAGTGAATCCCAAGTGTGATTGTCAACATTTAGGGCCTTCATGTCACGCTTCAAGCATCCTTGAAGTGGAGCTTTGGGCACCCCACTGCCATCTGGCCCCGGCTACCTCACCATACAGGAGGTCCTTGGGTGTGTGATATCTTCCATCCAGCGGACATGTCCGAACCACCGAAGCCTCCTCTGTTTGATTAGTGCCAGCACACTTGGGAGCTCTGCCTTTGAGAGGAACGCCACATTTGTGATTTTGCCAGGATATACCCATAATTTGCCTCAGACAGCAAAGATGGAAATTATTGAGTTTGTTTTCCTGGTAGCTGTAAGTCGCCCATGTTTCACAGCCATTCAGCAAGGTGCTAAGAACACAGGCCTTGTAAACCATGACCCGGGTCCTGAGGGTCAACTTGGTGTTATTCCATGCGCGTTTCGCCAGTTGGCCAAAGGTGGTAGCTTCTTTCACTATGCGTGTATTGAGCTCTGCATCAAGGGACAGACTGTCTGTCACCGTGGAGCCAAGGTGGCAGAATTTGCTAACCACTTCCAGTGGGGTGTTATTTAGTGTAATCAGGGTGGAGATGTAACACCTTGTCCCATGGCCATGGTTTTCTTGAAGCTTATAGCCAAGGATGGGGTGCCTTCTCTTGGTGCACCTTACAGGCACAGGAGAGACAGTCCATGAGTCTTTGTAGCTGAGTTTCCATATGAGTGACTAGCGCAGCATTATCAGTGTAGAGGAGTTCTCTGATCAGTATGAGATATGTTTCTGCCTTTACTTTCAGCCTTGATAGATTGTAGAGCTTGCCCTCTGACCTAGTGTGCAAATAAACTCCATATCTGCAAGGAAGGCGAAGGTCAGGACCATGGAGAATAAGATGCCAAACAGAGTGGGGGCTAGGACACAGCCCTGTTTCATTCCATTTTTCACTCTGAAACTGTCAGAAGCAGAGCCATCAAACTGTATAGTGCAGTACATGTTGTCATGGAAGGAGTGAATGAGACTGAGGAGCTTCGGTGAACAGCCAATTTTTCCCAAAATCTTGTCGAGCCCTGCTCTGCTGATGGTGTCAAATGCCTTAGTGAGATCTACAAAAATTAGGTAAAGGGGTATACTCTGTTCCCTACACTTCTCTTGTAGCTGGCGTATGGAGAAGATCATATCCACAGTAGATCTGCTGGCACGGAAACCACACTGTGCTTCCGGATATACTCAGTCTGCAAGTAAATGTAGTCTTTTAAGTTTCAATGTTAATATCAGAAAGATACTCCCATTTGCCTATACTGGTCTGTGACTGAAGTTGCCAGGTTAGCAATGAACTGGATACAGTTTAATGTCTTCTAGTAACGGAATCATGACTGTTCACAGTGTTATGACCAAGGCAGGAGGAGTGCAGAGAATACAGGCTAAATTTACTTATCATATGACAACCCTCTGTTAGGACTGAGGTGGGAGGAGTGCACTGTCTTTCTCTAGTTCCACTTCGCCACAGGTCACAACATATATTTAAATGTTTACCCAGATACCGATGCGGTCAATCATATACTCTACTCTTTATCCCGGAATAAAATACACCAACCAGGTTTCTTTAATAAACAACAACATTATCCATTTATTATCAAAACAAGACTGATCTAGTAATGAATCAAAGCATTAACACACAGATTAAAATATGAAAGTTTCCTTTTTAAATTAGCCCCTTACACACTCACACTCACTCTGAAAAACAATATAGTAATTCTCTCTCTGCAGAGGTTTGTTACAAAAAAAACAAAAATTAATACTTTAGCCAAATATTTTCTAATTCTTGAAGGAAAAAAAGAGAAGATATGGAAAGATGTTGGTTGTCCCTTTTTTGTCTGGCGTCCCAATTACGCATAGACAGCTGTCAATGGGATCTTCCTAGAACAGTCCTTGTCAGGTAACATTGAGGATCAGTTTGGCAGGCCTTTCAGGAAAAATGCGGCAACAGTTTCAGTCTGTTTCTTACACTTGCTTCTCAGGGCTTGGTAAAGCGATCGAAAAGCTGGCAATCTTTTCAAAGAGATGGAACAAGCTGAGTTGGAGTTTGCTCCCTTGGCAAGTTTTCTCCAACTTTATTTTTTAACATTGTCCAACCCCCAACTCTGTCCAAAGCAAAACCAAAAACAATCACCCCAAAGCAAAGCTCCAAACAGCAGGTCAAGAACCCAGACCCTCATAAACCTTGCCTTGTCACTTCTCTGTAAACATCTGCCCTTAGCCCAAGGTTTCTTTTGTTTATTTATCTTAAATCATATGATTTCCAGCAAAAGGTTGTTTTCAAAAACATCTCAAGTGTCCCCTCAGTAACTTTAAAAAAAAAGTCCAGTAACTATGAACTCTTCAGCCTCCAAAAAATGAATCCATTTCCATAATTTAAATATAAGTCCTCAAAAGTTTAACAAAAAATGGAAGCGCTGTTGTAACAAAAGTTATTTCTTGTTGGACTCGAGATGCTGTTATCTTATGTGATTATCATTGATTGCTGGTGTACAATTCTGCCACAAAATCCTCAAAGTGGACAGGCCAACCTCCACACAGCCAGTGGCGGTGGTAACACATTTTTTTGTGGGTCTTCCATTCTGCCATCACAATAACAATCTCCTCTTCTACAAAACATGCTGAGCTAGTTCAGTGCATCGGTAGACTTGGGTTATGATGCAAAATACTGTCATGGAGTAAGCACATTAACACATTGGAAACTGTGAAATATTAAGTCTCGGGCCTTTTACATCCCATTCTTGGAGGCAGTTCAAAGGAGGTATGACAACCCTCTGTTAGGACTGAGGTGGGAGACAGTGCACTGTCTTTCTCTAGTTCCACTTCTCCACAGATCACAACATATATTTAAATGTTTACCCAGTTACCGATACAGCCAATTATATACTCTATTTTTCTTTCAGAATAAAATCCACCAACCAGGTTTCTTTAATAAACAACAAAATTATCAATTTATTATAAAACAAGACGTATTCAGTAAGATACAAAGCATTATCACACAGACTAGGGCGGCACAGTGGCTAGCACTGCAGCCTCACAGCTCCAGCGACCCGGGTTCAATTCTGGGTACTGCCTGTGTGGAGTTTGCAAGTTCTCCCTGTGTCTGTGTGGGTTTCCTCCGGGTGCTCTGGTTTCCTCCCACATGCCAAAGACTTGCTGGTTGATAGGTTAATTGGCCATTATAAATTGCCCTTAGTATAGGTAGGTGGTAGGGAAATATAGGGACAGATGGGGATGTGGTAGGAATATGGAATTAGTGTAGGATTAGTATAAATGGGTGGTTGATGGTCGGCACAGACTTGGTGGGCCGAAGGGCCCGTTTCAGTGCTGTATCTCTAAACTAAGGCTGTGTTTTCTGACAATGCTACCACTAGGTGGCGCTGCAGTGGCACCATGTGCCACCATAACGTCACAGTCTGCGACTTCAGGCAGCTGCCAGGACTAAAGATGGCGCTGCTCAAATAATCACAGGAAGGCAACCTGACCTAAACACATGACAGCACACAATGGTGGGAGGGAGAAAGCGAGCAAGCGAGCGGGCCAGGGATGGGGGGGGGAGCAGAGCGGGCTGGGCCCGGGGACGGGGGAGGAGCGGAGCAGGTCGGGGCCAGGGGGGTGGGTGCGGGGGGCAGCGGACGGGGTCGGAGGGCCGGGGGGGTGGGGGGAGCGGAGCGGCCGAAAGAGCGGAGCGGCCAGAGAGAGCAGCGAGGGGGCGAGCGGAGCGACTGAAAGAGTGGAGCGGCTGGAGAGAGCAGCGAGGGGGGGAGCGGAGCTTGATGCATGGATGAATACGTTAGCGTTGCATTGCTGTACATGTAAAGCGCATGCGCAGAGGCTGACCAGGCGCGTTGCCTGAAGATGCACACGTCACCCGATGACGTCATCGGTGCATGCGCTAACCAGTCCTGGCAAGTCGGATTGCAGCGCACGCGCAGAGAGCAGGAGCCCGTCTGCGCAAGTGCACACCTTAGCGCAGCCTGGTGACATCAGTGGCCGGCTGCGTTGTCAGGAATCACTTTGTATTTTTAAACAGAAAGCTCAAGTCTTCCAGTGACCTATATAAAAAAAAAGTCCAGCATCTATGGAATCACTTAAGTACTCCAAACGAATCCATTTCCATAATTCTAAAATACGAGTCCTAAAAAATATTTTAAAATGGAAGCACTTTCATAACATTCCTCATCCCAGGGACCAATCTAGTGAACCTTTGCTGCACTGCCTCCAATGCAAGTATATCCTTCCTTAAATGTGGAAACCAAAATTGCACACAGTATTCCAGATGTGGTCTCACCAAAACCCTGTACAACTGTAGCAATACTTCCTTATTCCTGTACTCCAATCCCCTTTCAATAAAGGCCAACACATTTGCCTTCCTAATTGCTTGCTGTACCTGCCTGTTAACTTTCTGTGTTCCTTGTACAAGCACACCCAAGTCTCTTTGAACATCGACACTTCAGTTTCACACCTTTTAAAAAAATTTTACTTTTCTATTCTTATGACCAAAGTGCATAACTTCACACTTCCCTACATTATATTCCATCTGCCATCTTGTTGCCCACTCACTTAACCTGTCTGTATCTCTTTGCAGCCTCTCTGTGTCCTCCCCACAGCTTACCTTTCCACCTACCTTTGTATCAGCAGCAAACTTAGATACATGACTCTCTGTCTCTTCAGCTAAGTCATTAATATAGATTGTAAATAGCTGAGGCCCCAGCACTGATCCTTGCGGCACTCCATTATTTACTGCCTGCCAACTTGAAAATGCCCCATTTATGCCCACTCATTGTTTCCTGTCTGTTAACCAATCATCTATCCATGCCAATATATTACCCCCAATGCAATGAGCCCTTATGTTGTCAATTAACCATTTATGTGGCACCTTATCGAATGTCTTCTGGAAAAGGCTCATCTTGGGATCAATTATGGCACCAAGGTTGTAAACAGTCTGATTCAGCCTCAGTCAGTTGCCAGGGTGAGGGTTGGAGTCAGTGACTAGGGAAAAGAATTTGTAGCAGGGACCAAAGACAATAGTTTTGGTATTAGAGAATGCCTACCTGACCCGGACCCGACGGGACCTGGCAACATGTGCTGGGTTCGGGTCAGGTCGGGTCGGGTCGCTCTTCTGGGTCCAGCATTCAGGCTCGGGTTGGGTTGGGCCGGGCCGGACACAGTGACAGCCAGGACGTCAAGGCGGGAAACACTCCTCGCTAGTCTGCAATGAGTGATTCCATCCAAAGTAGAGCACAACCTCTTCAATAAAGTTGATTACATTCCGGTGGTCTGGCCGGGTCGGGTTGGGCATGGGAAAAAATGATAGGACTCGGGACGGGTCAGGCTTGGGTCGGATGTAGTTCTGTCGGGCTCGGGTCAGGTTTCATTTGCAGACCTGGGCAGGCCTTTATTTGGTATTCATAGAACATAGAACAGTACAGCACAGTACAGGTCCCACTATTAATCTGGAGAAAATTTCTGCTCATCCAGTTATAGATGTCAGACAAGCAGTCTGATAACTTAGAGAGAGTGGAAGGGTCGAGAGAGATGGTGGTGAGGTACAGAAGGGTATTTTCAGCATATATGTGAAAATTAATGCTGCATTTTTGGATGACATTACAGAAGGGCAGCATGTAGATGAGAAATAGGAGGGGGCCAAGGAGATATGTCACAAGAGTTTTGTTCTTTTTTTTACAACTAAGAGGTCTGTGTGCCTTTAAGACTGAGAAAAAGGACTTTCTGTGAACAGTGACTGCTGAGACCTAGTATTTGAAGAGCTGCCTGCAGAGCAATTTGTATCCAAGAAACCAGAAAGTTTTACAATTATCTTGTAATTAGGTTGTTGTTGAAAAGCTAGTTTCACTTTTTGGTTGTTCAGTTACTGCTGGAGACTGGGCAGGAATACAACCCAGAAAACTCTTTCTCTTGGAAAATAATTCCTGTGTCAAGTGAAATTCTAATTTCTTCATGAAGTTAAAAGAACTTTGAAGGAGATGCAAATCTAATGTATGGGAGCTAAAACCCTTGTTGCTGTTTATGACGGAAGAGAAAGTAAACGACCCAGAGAAAGAGGAGTTGCTGCTCTTTGTGGAGAAAGCTCCTATGCTGAGAGGAAGCCTGCATTGTTGAAGGTAGCAAAATTCCTATTGTCTCCAGTCTCTGGAAAATCTCTGCCTCAAGTGTGAGTCTTGTGGACTTTTGTATTTTTGGAAGTTCCTGAAATCTCAAGAAAGTTTCTACTGTAAGACTGCTACTTTAAAATCTAAGTAGACCTGTTGCTACAACCTGTTGCTGAAAGATCTGTGTGATGCCCACTGCATATGAATCGCCTACCCATCACAGACTATATACCAAACTTGCCTGGAGAGACTTCGAGTGGCGTCTGACTACTCAACTCTGGGATACCTCACCGATCCGGAAATATCCGACCAGAAGTTACAACGCAGTTATTTTATTATCCCTAAGAAACCATTGTAAAATCAATACATCTGTTTTCCCTGGTTTCCCATTTTTGTTTGAATGTATGTGTGTGCATGAGGGTTAGGAAGATTAAGGAGTTATAAAAGCTTTTCATACGTATAGATTTATATCATTATCATTTAAAATTAGTTTATTAATAACTAGTTCATTGTGTTGTTGTTTAATGAAATCTGGTTTGGTGTGCTTTATACTGGGGGATAATTAAAGTGTTTGATTTGGCTAATTTTCAGCAGGTGGGAAATGTTAGTAATATGCTGTGACCTGTGGAGCAGTGGGACTGAATTAACAGTGCATTACTCCCACTTTGGTCGTAATAGATACCAGAGGTAACAGTGTGGATGATTTTTCTGGCTACAATTAGATAGGTCAGAATGGAAACAGGTGAGTGCAGTCCCACCAGCTGGCTGATGGTGGAGAGTATTGGAGGAGGATGGTGTGGTCAACCATGTCAAAGGCTGCAGACAGGTCAAGGAGGACAAGAAGATATAGTTTACCTTTGCCACAGTTGCATAGGATGTAATTTATGGAGTACAGTGACGGGGTGGAAACCTAATTGGAGGGATTCAAACATGGAGTTCCGGGAAAGCTAGGCATGGATTTGGGAGGAGATTTGGAGAGGAAAGGGAGATGGGGTGGTCATTTGCAAGGACAGAGGGGTCAAAGGTTGTTTTTTGAGGAAAGGAGAGCATAATTGAATTCAACCTTATAAAAAAATGGCAAATTAATTAATTGAGAAATTTGGAGTCAACCTTGGGCCAGATTTTACTGAAAAAATAGTGGCATCTGAACGATACACACTGTTATTAACGTGCAAATTGGGCAGCAACTTGTGGCAAGGAAGAGCTAACCCATAAATTGTAAATTGCCACACATTGCTGGTCAATTTGTGTCAATCTGTCATTAACTTTACAAAAGTGGCATCTCACCCTTAACCTCCCCGTGCTTTCCATGAAGTTTCTGTGTTTGCAGATTAATTCCCATTAAATTCGCCACAGTAAGTTAAATCCAACAATTATCAGCGTAAATACTCTTATAACGACATGATAATTGCTAATGAATGCCAATCAACTTCGCTTTCCCAGAAAGTAAACAATTATAAGTGTGGAGTCTCATTCCTTCTGATTGTGAATTGTTTTATGAGATTTTAGCAATGTCAAATTTTAATTTTTTTTAAATTTTCCTTTCTGACTTTTTTCTCTGTATCTTTCTTAATCCAATCTTTCTTTCCCTCTCTTTAATTCTATTTCAGTACCAGATTTGATATGAAGTTCTCCCACGCTAATTCACCCACCTTGTCAGGCCTTCCTCTGTTTATTTCTCAATCATTAATCTCATTGGTTAAGGAGATACACTGCTTCTCCTGTTTTTGACCAAGATCCCAGGTGCTCTGTTGCCATCACTGTGCCATATCAGCTCGCACTTCCAGCAAAATGTTTTAAAACCTAAACATGCAATTGTAAGTCTAACTAAAGGGGCACGCTGCAAGAAGTCCCATTCAAGCAAAATCTGGCCAAAGGCCTTTACAAGCTGCAGCAAGGCAAAACATTAGCTTTCATTTATGAGAATTGCTTAGGTTAGGAAATGCTAAGCAGGGAATTATCTTCATGGTTTGCACTGGTGAAAAAAGGGAATTCCAAAAATTTCACACTTGGAATTTCCATGAGAGTTCTTCAGTGAGAGATTGGCAGGACCCCCAGAGACAGTGTCAATGACTAAAAACAACAGGTTGCACTGTTTTTTTAGGGTTTCCAACAAACCTCTACCAAAGTACAGTGGAAGCAGCTGAATCCTACACAGTTGACGGCCCCACATGGGTACTGGTGGGTTACTCTGTTACAGTGAACCTCTTTGAGCACATCTGCTCTATGTTATGACTCCCAACAGAGATGAATCCATTGTCAGTTGACGCAGTGAGACTAGGTGTCCATATAGTTAACTGTAATGTAGTGCAGTGGTGACTTCACCTTTAAGAAACCATACCTTTACCAGGTCTCTGATGCAACTGATGACATCATCAGATATATCTAAGGAGGAGACACCATTTTGTGAGCACATGGCTTTACAGAGAGCAGACACACACCAGCAAGGAAAAGACCTGTATCTGGATCATGTAATGTAGATAAGTAAGACAGTGTGTTGAATCCGAATACGAAGCCTGCGTCTGCCATTTAAAGAAGACTTATGAACATAGCACAACACTAATCAGTATGGAAATTGTTGATGCTGTGCAGGAAAGTGCTGCTGGTGGGAGTGAAAGTGAGGAAGATATCCCAGAGTGCGGATCAAGTGAACAGATGGAGGTAGAGAAACCACTATCTTTCACCACGGCCACAACATCAAACTCTATAATTGCTCAGCAAGTGGCTGACATCTAAGGCAGAAATAAAAAGGTGCCACTTTTCATGACCACTGGACATCTCAAAGTGCTTTACAGCCAATAAAATAATTTTTTAGTGTAGTCACTGCTGTAGTGTAGTAAATGCAGCAGCCAAGTTGCACACAGCAAAATGACAATGACCAGATAATCTGGTTTTTTTTAGTGACATTGATTGAGGAATATATATTGGCTGGGAGACAGTGGAGATCTTTTACATCTACGCAAGCAGGCAGATGGGAACTCAGTTTAACATCGCATCCGAAAGACAGCACCTCTAATAGTGCAGTGTTCCCTCAGTACTCCACTCAAGTGTCAGCACTGATTTTTGTGCTTAAGCCCTTGAGTGGGACTTGAACCCAGACCCTTGGTAACTCAGAGGAAAAAGTGCTGCCAGCTGAGCTACACCAATCGCCCATGGCAGTGTACTGTGTATTGTCAGTAAAAAGCAAATCACAATCTCAGAATATTTCATGAAATGACTAAACTTATCAAGGTACATCTTATATGTGCTCAAGTTTCAATCATATGCATTTCAATAGTTGTTTTTTGTAGTATAAGGATGTAAAGGGTTAATACTGAAGATAGTAGAGTGACTCCTCCCACTGTAAGAGTGATGATGTAACAATCACATGGTATGGGTTTGAGGAAAAGAAGAGATAGCAGCTCAGAGGATGTTAGCTTAAGAGGCTTGTGGAGAGTGTAAATAATAAAAAGTTGTTAATTGACTTTATCTGGTGTCTAAGACTTTCTCCAGAGTGGCCTAGCAATGCTGCAAAGACAACAACACACAATGTGGTGGCCGCGGTAAAATCTGCAGTAAAACAGCAGTAAAACTGTGGCGAACAACAGAGAAATTTAAAGATAAATACTGGCCCGATACAGTAAGAACACTACTTACCTGCTGAAGAGGCTGTGACGAGCTCTGGAGCTGTGGTGAGTCAGAGCACAGAAATACTGGCTGCACCATAGAAGCGTGGTGGTCTGCAAGTAGAATCTAGCAATCAGGTGGGTCACGATACTGATGGTCTTGGATTGGGTTAAAAGCCCTTTGAAAAGCTTGAAGTAATTCTCTAAAGACATTGTGCTCTGAAAGTGAAAAGGGGAAAAAACCCAATCCTTCACTCAGGCTAAACACTAGGGCGAAGAGCTGGAAACCCCCGAAAAGTGTGGGAACCCCCAAAAAGCACAGGAAATCCCTGAAAACAGCAGAGACACCTCCATTAAAGCAACCAAGCCTGAAAAATACAATCAAACTGAATTTCTTAAAGAAAGGGTGAACACCCTAAAAAGCCTATTAAAACAGTGGGGAACTCCTGAAAATAGCGGGGACACCTCTATTAAGGCAAGCAAGCCCTGGAAGAAAACAAACAAACTGAATTTCTTAAAGGAAGGGGAACACCCTATTAAAGAAAGCAATATGGCTTCAAAACTTGGCATGCCTGAAAGCTTCCACCAGCAAGAAGGACCCATTCAGGTACAAAATTGTTCCTTATGGAGGAAAAGGTTCCTAAGGTTTAAGATAGCTTCTCAACTCCATACCAAATCAGAAGGAACAAGTGAACATCCTTTTATATTGAATAGGTGTGATTGCGAACGATGTAATTGACAAGGGATCAACGAGGCTTCTGATTAAATTTGAAGAGGTACTTCAAGCCTTTGATAAATATTTGATTCTTTGCAGCCATAAGATCTTGGAAAGAGCCAAATTTAATAAGTGGGTGCAGAAGACTGGTGAATCTGTAGATTCCTATATCAATGATCTGCATAGATTGGCAGAAGGATGTGAATACAACAAATTAAAGACAGAAATAATTAGAGACCAGATAGTCATTGGCGTAGCTGATGAATCTTTATCAGACCTTTTGCAATCCAAGGAAGACCTTCCACTGGGAAAGGCCATTCAGATAGTAAGACAAGTTGAAGTTTGCAAACTGAATAGGGACATTCTACAAGCTGAAGACAAGCCGCGGATGAGAAGTCCATGCCAGTACAGTTTGTAAGGCCAAAGTCAGGGAAACACTTTGTGGAAAAGAAAACATATATAAGGGTGAAGGTGCATGACACAAGGAAACCATGCCAACGTTGTGGAGCCAGGAAGACCCACAGATGGGAGCAGTGTTCAGCAAGTAAAGCCAATTGTTTTAATTGTAAAAAACTGAACTTATGGGAAAATGTGCCAGAGCAAAATTTCTTCTCTTAAGAGTACAAAGCAGAAGACTTTCACGCAAAGAGCAGTGAATCAGGTACATCAATATCCAGATGAGAAAAAAACAGGAGATTTCTTGGGAGATATTAGTGATCCAGATCAAGATTTCTAGACAGCGGAGATCTAGGTGAATCGATACCTCACAAATTTTTAACTTAAAACAACGGCTAGCATCACAGTACTGTCTGACCAAGAGCCATGGGTGATAAGACATTGCCCACAACAGGTGGATATACAGTTGCATGGTCTAGGAGGGACACAACTGAGAGTGAAAGGCAAATTCCAAGCAAATCTTCAGCATCAAGGCAGACAACTGGTAGAGACCTTATATATCTTGCATAATCAAGATTTTTTCTTGTTGAGTCGGATTGCATGTTTAGAACTGCAGTTGATTAAGAAGCTAGAAGAAGTCAAGCAAACAAAGGGTTAACAATTGCTTTCAAGCAAAATACCCAAAGATTTTTATAGGACTCGGAAGACTCAAGACGGAGTTCAGGATCACACTGAAGGAAGGGCCCAGGTCTGTATGTATTTTCATACCAAGAAGAATTGCTCATCTATGTTGACCAAAGCCCAAGAACAATTGCAAGAGGAGATAAGAATGGACATTATCTCTCAGCTCTCGGGTAAAACAACCAGCAGAGTGATGTTCAGTCATGGTTCCTGTCCCAAAGCGTATTTGTGTGGATTTAATGCAGCTCAACAAAGCAGTGCTGCATGAGATTTACCCAATATTCACAGTTGATGACAGTTTAGCGAAACTCTCTCAGGGCACCATGTTTACGAAACTTGATGCCAATAGTGGGTTTTGGCAGGTACCCCTAGATGAGACCTCAAAATTATTGACCACATTTGTAATACCATTTGGGTTTTGTTTTAATAGGTTACCGTTTGGAATAACTTCCGCACCAGAGACCTTTCAACGGCCTATGTTCAACATCTTAGAAGGGTTCAAAGGAATTATTTGTAACATGGATGACATCCTGATACATGGACAGTCAGTACAGGAACACAACCAAGAGCTCAACAGGTTCTACAGAGGCTTCAAGAAGCAGGACTAACAAAACGAGTGTATGAATTTTCCAAGACTTCGATTTGTTTCTTGGGACACATAATGAACAGTGAAGGTATAATGGCAGATCCACAGAAGACATGGGCCATTACAGAATTTCCTCCTCCTACTACTGTTCAACAGCTCCAGAGATTCCTGGGAATGGTAAATCAATTAGCAATGTTTCTACCTCACCTGGCACAGATGACTGATCCACTGGGACAAGTCCTCAGAAAACTGCAAGCATGGTGTTGGAATTCCTAACAAGAACAAGCATTCCACAAAATTAAAGAGATGCTTATTTCTCCAGACGTCTTGGCACACTACAAACGTACACTACCTACGACGATAGTGGCAGATGCCTTCTCAGCTGGGTTGGGTGCAGTTCTTTTTCAGGAACAACCTGATGGTTCCTGTAGACCAATATTCTACACATCAAGAGCTTTGTCAGAAACAGAGACACGCTATGCGGTTTTAGAAAAAGAAGCTCTAGCCGTCACATGGGCATGTGAAAAATTTTCAGACTACATCATTGGATTATGTATTGTTATCGATACAAACCATAAACCTTTGGTATCCTTGTTAGATGAAAAGGAAATTGCAAAAATGCCCCCACACATACAAAGATTTCATCTAAGATTGATGAGGTATACGTATGAGATGGGATACGTCTAAAGGAAGTTGCAATCGTCAGCAATGCACTGTCAAGGGCAACGGTAGACCATCCCACACAGGAAGACATGAATTTGCAACAAAGAATCATATTCGCAACACATAACATAAAATTGGCCAGCAAGCACACGGAAGTTGCGAGAAATACGACAAGCCCAAAAAAGCAATGAAGAATGCATTTGCACGAGACAGTATTGGACACAGAGGTATGCCACAAGAAAGTCCAGGATGGAGAACAATGAAGACATTCCATGTGTATAGGAAATACTTTACTATAATTGATGGCTTATTAGTTTACAATGACAGAATCGTTATTCCTAGTTCAATGAGATCCGATATCTTAGATTGTCTACACCAAGGCCATTTGGATATAACCAAGTGCAGAGGGAGGGCACAATCTTCAGTATGGTGGCCTGGAATATCTAAGGACATCAAGACCATGATCCAGAACTGTCGGACATGTGCAATACAGAGGCCAGAGCAGCGCACACCTCTGTTAACTAACCAATTTCCAATTAGGGAACGTACGAAGAAATCAGAGAAATATCATTTCTATTCCCCAAATGCAACAGCCAATAATTCATTTGGAAGACCCAGAGGAAGATGAACAAATCCAAATGAAACAGAATGCTACATTCTGTAGTAAAGTTCAACCAAGTCAGCAATTCAGATTTACAAAGAAGACTACTTATCGTCCCAGACAGACTACACCCAGATCGGGAAGAGTTGTCAAACCTCCTATCCGACTAAATCTGTGAAGTCAGAGACTTGGGGAGAGAGGGTAGTAGATATGTCATGAATGCATATATATTTGAGAAAGTGTTGGATAAAGACTTGGGGGAGATGTAGTATAAGGATGTAAAGGGTTAATACTGACGACAGTGAGAGTGATGATGTAACAGTAACATGGTATGGGCTTGAGGAGAAGAAGAGGTAGCAGCACAGAGGATGTTAGCTTAGGAAGTTAGGAAGCTTGTGGAGAGTGTATAGAATAAATGTAAATAATAAAGAGTTGTCATTGATTTTATCCAGAGTCTAAGACTTTCTCTAGAATGCCATAGCAATGCTACAAACACAACAAAAATACACAACAGCTTTGATGTTTTATGGCATACTTTAGACGTCCTGTAGTGTTTTGGTGTGTTCATTCATTAAATTTGCTTAATTTGAACGACTGGATACTTTGATCTTTTTTCAAGCAAAAAACAGCTTTGAGTTAATAGGAGTAGACTGTATGAATTCCCGTTACCACGTGCCAGTCATAGACAATGACAAACAAAGAGATGATTGAAAACAAGCTTAATTTGCGGTTTGTATTTTACAGTTTTCTCCCTATCTTGTTTTTGAAAAAAAATTGCATACTTACAGTGAACATTACAAATATAGCAGAGCTCCCATGGCATTGATGAAGGGATTTTAACGATAGGAGTGTTATTTGGTAAAACAAAAACTATATTATATACTATCTATAAATCTACATATTATTATTTTCTACTCATAAACACTACTTGCTGTTTCATCAATATGAACCCTGTTGTTTTGGGGTAGATTTTCCTTTTAAACTCTAAGGCTTATGAGTTTGGAGGGCAGAAGCCCTTATTGCAAAATCAAGCGCAAACTGCTTGCATTTTACATCTATTAAACCACATAATACCTTGAAAGTGCAACTGCAGATAAAAACGCCATAAAACAGCGCAACAGTATTTGGAATTTTTATAAGTAAAAGCATAGAGTACAACAGCACAGGTAGGTACAAAAAGTGGTTAGGCCAAACTTAGAATCCTGTTTTTGATACCTCATTATAGAAAGTACAATAAAGCCATAGAAAATGCACAGTGTAGATTAATCAGGAAATCAAAGATGAGCAAATATAATTATGACAACAGGCTCGAGACTATTTCCACTGGAACAATGACAGCTGAAAGGAAACTTACTTGAGGATTTTACAATTATGAAGGGATTTGATAAGAAAAATCTATTTTGTCTGGTTCAGGAAATGTGATGGGGAAGGTTATCAATTTAAAATAGTGAGTGAGCATGAGAATTTAGGGGAATTTTTAACCAAAGAGTTGTCATAACACAGAATATTCTGTCATATTGCATGGTGGAGTAAAAGACTTACATCTTTTAAGGGGAGAGTAGATAAACATTTGAAGAAGAGGATGATAGAGAGCTACGGAGAAAATGTGTAGGGCAATAGTTTTCATTTCCTACATTAACCTATCAATATTAAAAATTAAGTCAATTTAAATTAAATCATGCATCTACAAAATCATGTAAATATTTGATTTTTTAAAAATGCAGTTATTTTGTGGATCTATTCGTTCCACTAAATCTGATGCAGTCGACTGCAGCTCTCAGATTACAGCACAGGGGCCTCATATAAACTGAACGTATACTGGAGCATGTGTTCAGTTCAGAATTCTATTTGGAGAGTGAACAGTTTCATAACCTACTGGGGAAAAAATCCTTGCAATTCTGAATCACAGGAGACTGCATGCTTTGGTAATAGAATCAAAAATGATTGTAACATTCCTAATGGAGTCATGTGAGTCCACAGTTGATGCTCTGATAACAATAACAACTTACATTTGTGTAGCATTTTTAATACAGAAAAGCTAACGCCCAGAAGGCTTATTTTGTGAGAAATGTAAAATTTAAATGAAACATTTAAAAGATGCAACCCATTCTTGGAACTTAAATTCCATATAAAAACTGCTGCAGTTTATGTAATTTGAGCCCCTCAATTAGGTGATAAGGATGTGATTCGCTCTCTAGTAATGTGGTGTATGTTCCAGCAGATTTTATGTTGCAGCCCGTGGTCAAAGAGCCATTTCAATTATAATGTCAAGTGATGTAAATATGTGCCTGTCTGCTTTTTCATCATCAAATCAGCTTAATTGTTCAACAGCCATTAGTGTACGGTACAGAGATGAATATTTTATATTTATTGGGGTGGCGCAGTGGTTAGCACTGCAGCCTCACAGCCCCAGTGACCCAGGTTTGGTTCTGGGTACTGCCTGTGTGGTGTTTGCAAGTTCTCCCTGTGACTGTGTGGGTTTCCACCGGGTGCTCTGGTTTCCTCCCACAGCCAAAGACTTGCAGGTTTATAGGTAAATTGGACATTGTAAATTGCCCCTATTGTAGGTAGGTGGTAGGAGAATGGTGGGGATGTGGTAGGGAATATGGGATTAATGTAGGATTAGTATAAATGGGTGGTTGTTGGCCGGCACAGACTCGGTGGGCCAAAGGGCCTGTTTCAGTGCTGTATCTCTCTATGACTCTAACATTTTTGCTCGAGTGTGATTTTATAAAATATATATTTTCTGCAACTTTCTATCATATTACATAAAAAAACTCAAATCCAAATAAAAAGAGATGTAAATATGGAATTTGTTATTAAACAAGGGGGAGGATAATTTACTCATTGATGTATCATCTGCTCAGGTGCCTTATCACTCAATCACACTGATGTTCCAATGTGTTTTCAATGGCTCCGCACATCATAAAGGATAATTGGCCTTGGCTGGGTTGCAGCACAGACATACCAGAATGATACTGGGGCTTAGAGGGATAAATTATGAGGACAGGTTGCATAAACATCGCTTGTATTCACTCGCTTATAGAAGGTTGCGGGTTGATCTGATTGAAGTCTTTAAAATGTTAGAAAAACTTGATCGGGTAGGTACAGAGAAACCATTTCCTCTAGTAGGGGACCAAGAACAAGAAGATATAATTTTAAAATTAGAGTTAGACCATTCAGGAATGATATCAGGAAGCACTGTATACACAAAGATGTAAAAATTTGGAACTTTCTCTTTGAAAAGACTCTGAATGCAGTGACAATAAGATTGGGGTAGATAGAATTTTGTTAGGTAACAGTATCAAGCGATATTGAGCAAGGCAAGAAAATGGAGTTGAGCCATAATTTTATTAAACAGTGGAGCAGGCTCGAGGGGCTGAATGGCCTACCCCATTCCGAATGTTCCTATCCGCACCCGGTTTTGTCGTTCCTTTAGCTTGATGTTTATCTTGAGACAAGGAGGACCTTAATTGCAACCCAATCTAATTTGCTGCATTTGAAAGACTGTTGCAATAAACCCACTAAAACACACATCACCATATTAATGAAAAAGAATGTCAATTTAGCTGTGATCCTTTGTGGTCATTAAAGGTCATAGAGTCATAGAGTTAAACAGCACAGAAAGAGGCCCTGTGTCCGCACCTGCTATCAAGCACCTATCTATTCTAAGCCCATTTTCCAGCACTTGGCCCGTAGTCTTGTATGCTATGGCATTTCAAGTGCTCATTTAATTTTATATTATATAATTTTATATTATTGCAAAATATGCTGAGTTAAATATTGGATTTACAAAGGAGAAGATTTTTGTGGATATTAAGTGATTAGATGCAAAGGTGTTATGCAAAGTGCCAAAGAGCCTCAAATTAATTGAACAATCAGTCAGTAAAGTATTGTACAGCTTTTATATAGCTGTCAGAAATAATTCATGCTGTAAGCCATGAAAAAGCACTCAAGAGTATGCCCCTAATCTTTATTTTTTCCCTTGTTTTTCTCTTCAGACGTTGACTGAACCTGCTGCATTTGCAGATGAAACAAGCTGTCAGTGCAAGGCCCCTCATGAAAGATTGACTGTTGCTCAGGCCCGTTTTGGAACACCAAGTTAGTCTTTGATTTCCTAACATAGAAATTTCCTTTTCTTATGTTTGCAATATTTTCAAGGCAGTTAATCAAATACAAATTGGGTCTGGGGACTAAGATCTGAAAAATATTTTATTGACTTCATCAATCGCAGCCGAAGCCGCTTGTCAGTGAAGTCCACAGTCACTCTTTGTGCCTCTCTTGGCATTCTCTGAAGGGCGCATTGAGGCACCTGTCACCACCTCCTTACAAGCAGCAACCTCATTGCACCAGTCATTTTCTTGCCAACCTACCCACTGTGAAGATCGAAGATAACCACTGTCTTCTTTTTTCCACTACCAACCAGCTCTACCTCTTGACTACTTGTCTCACCTGTTGTAGGTCTCGCCCAGTTTTCAATAGGATGATAACCGGGGAGGTTCTACCAGGGTAGACGAGACAAACCACTAGATAACTGCCCAGGTGGTGAAAGGAAAAATTACCCCCAATCTGCCTTTGTCAAACACTTTCTCACGAAGTCCCTTTAAAGCAAACTCCCAGCTGGCCCTTGTTGCAAATAACACCAATTCTGATTATAGCAGAATTCATGTATAACAGCAAACTACAGTATCACTTTAACAGTGCTACATACTATGTGAATGTAATAAAACTAGTTCTCCCAATGGCTCAATTGGTACATGTACTGCCCAGTATTCAACTGTATCATGTCGACTGGAAATCCCAGGTTCTGTGTTTGGTCTACACTGAGTTAGTCAGTCTTGGCCAAGGTGTGAAAGGGGTGCTGTGACTGGACTTAGTATTCCTGGGCTAGGGCAAGATCAGCTTTTGAAAAATTAAGCGCTCCTGATCGTCGGCCAGTGGTTCCAGGTGGGAAAGACTGCATGTGTGGATCATAGGTGTGGACAGGTTCAGGTTTGTCCGTGGTGCAATCTACAGTTGAATAGCTTGCTGGCATTCACTGCCTAACTTGGGTGAGGTCCCCGAAGATGGTTGAAAAGTGCAATTGTGCCCCAGTGAGAGCTGTTAGCATGCGCAAGGATCTTGATGTGTGAATACCCTGCACCCAGTTGTGGTGATGCAGGCACCATGCGGACTTTGTGCTGCTTGCTCATTACAATGATAGTGCAGCCCTGTGTGAAACGTGCCACTGATGGGCTGCGTGGTGAGTAGGCGGCCCAGATGTGTGGTTTGCTAGCACGAGTTCAGTCTGGCTGCAGCAGCTGGTGTTTGAGAGAAGGGATAGGGCTCCCAGGTCCTCTGATGCACCACTGGTGGCCTTAACCCAGGAGGTGGAAAGGAGGAGAGATATGATATTTCAGCAGGGAGCCAGGAGCCCTCCAGGCACATGCTGTGAAAGGAATGGGAACGGGTAGCAACTGAGGTCAGTGCAAGGAGTCTGGCCCCAAGGTCCTGGATGCAATGCTGGAAAAGGTTCAATGGCCTCTGAGTGATCAAGGTCGGTGATTGCATCCTCTAATGCCATCTCCTACTGACTGCATTACCAACCTCAGACACTGCTCAGTACACAACATCACATCGACCCCCATCACCCACCAACAATCCAGAGCAATCAGGACTCATTCCTAACATTCAGATGCTCTACCTCACCCTCACACACTTACCAATGTCACAAGCCTCACACCCACAGCTCGCAGTTTCCACATACTTCCAACTATCAGCTATGACAGGAACATATCCAAACCTCTTGCAAAATACACACTGACACTCTTACCTCTCTCTTGCAGGCAAAGGTCACACATAACAGGAGGCAATAGCAGAGAAACTGCAGCAGACGGGCACACCTGCATCTGCTGAGCCCTTTGGAGGAGATGGTGCTGCAAGGAGATGATCCTTCACTGTCACTGGATCAAAATCCTGGAACTCCCTTCCTAAAGCACTGTTGGTGTACCTACCTTACATGGACTGCAGCCATTCAAGAAGGCAGCTCACCATCATCTTCTCAAGGGCAATTAGGGATGACCCTTAAATACTGGCCCAGCCAGTGGCGCCTGCATCCCATGAACGAATATAAAAATAATTATTGGGCCGGCAGTGACTAAAGCCGCTACAATTGCCATTGTCGAAAACATCCAGGATGACAGTATGTTCCTGCCTTACACACCTTCTCAAATCCCATCTCACCCTCATCCTGCTATTTGGCATGAAGTGCAAGCTGCAGATGGTGAGACCATGGACCTCTCGTTTTTCACCCCACCACACCTTCCCTCACCCCAACCCTCTCCTTCTGCATTTATGCTTTCAGATACACAAGACCTACCACCTATCCAGCCTGTGCAGCCTCATCAGGAAGGGCGCGAGTAAAAGCAAGTGATCTAACACTCGCAACCACCAGCTCAAATGTACCTTGGAAGGAAATATGGAGGTGGGATCTGCAGCTGGTGAGTCACGGGCACAAGTGTTTTGCAGCCAGGCTAGGGGAAAGGATAGCTCATGTGCCAGTTCTCTGGATGGCAAGGCTGCAGATAAGTTCTGCTGCAGGGGACTCAGATGAGGACTTCGATAGGGTGGTGTACAGGAGAATGCTGATGGGCACACACACTGAGATACCTGGTGCACTGGCAGGCCTCCAGAAAGCCTCTTGTCACTGTCATGGAAGAGTCCATCGCTAACTTGGCACAGGGCTTTGCGCAGAACTTGGAGCCCATCCTTTCCAGTGTGAAAGTGGTGGCCAACTCCATGACAGCAATTGCGGGCCCTGTTGTGATGCAGCATCCATTGCAGCCATCTAATTGCAGACAGAAGCCATCCAATGTCTCAGTGTTGCAGAGGAAGCTGAGACTGGCGCCAAGAGATCCATGCTTCTTGGCCTGCAAGACCAGCTTGGTGTCACACGGTCTCAGACAGCAGTCTAGCAATCTGTGCTGTGACAGATTACTAGGATTGCTGAGGCACCTGTCTCAGGATGACAGCATTCATGCTGCCATCACAGCCAGCCACCACTGCCCATGCTGTTGCCTGCCTGTCAGCCAGCACAGACTACTGCCACCCATGCCAAGGTGGGGCAGCCCGAAACTGGGCACTTAAGGCCCAGAACTGCTCAAGGTCATCCTGCAAGGCCATCTGTAGTCTCCCCCAGTGAGAGTCAGCAATCTTCCACCAGCCATGTTGTAGACACTGTCGAACTAGGCCAGTCAAAGGCACCCACAAGACAGGCACCACAGCAATGCAGAAGGGTGTACAGTTCTGCTTTGTTTGTATTATTGGATGTGTTGGATAAATTGATATGGAACCTCTTTTTTGAGGTTTTTTTATTTCAGGATTTTGGCCAAAAGGATACTGTGATGGTCTGGAGCAGAGGGATGGAAAGGTGGGGAATTATGCAGCAGCAGTAATGTAGGGATAATTTTAGGGGAACTGGACACTGATTAACAGCTTATGGACAGCCCAATGGAGTGATGGGTCCCAGATGCTTCCATCCTTCCTCTTCCTCCTCCTCCTCTTCCTCCTTCTTAGGTGCTTGTTGAAGGGCTGGTGGCAAGGGCTGTGCCCCCTTGAGATCCAGGTTGCACAGAGTGCAGAAGACCATCATGAATTTATAAATGCACTCCAGCAAATATCGTAGGGCTCTCCCTGAGCAGTTCAGGCATTGTTTTAGTTGTTTGCTCCATGCTGTTCCTGGTGGCAGCATGGCTCTTGTTCTACAACATTGGCTGCATGTGTTTGGGTGGCGAAGGGGAGTCATGAGCCATGTTTTAGAGCAGGTAGCCCTTATCATCTAGCAGACACTTTCTGTCATGGTGGCTGGAATGTGGCGGGAATGACTGACTGGCGCAGGATGGAAGCAGCACGGCTGCTGCCAGGATAGCGGCATTCAAAGACATGATGCTTCACTTTAAGCGAATGGAACTCTTTGTGGTTGGGGTACATCTCCTCATTAATATGTGCCATTCATAGAGCCACATGTTTGCATTCGATGACTCTCCGCTACCCTGGCAAGGCCATGCGCCTGCTCCTCCTGCTTCTCCTTGGTTAGAGGGAAGACTGTGAAGTCCCCTGTCCTAGTGTACAGGGTCTCTGTTACCTCCCTCATGCAGCGATGCACGGCCAATTAGCAATGACATATTAGCAATGTTGCCACCTCAAACCTGGAAGGATCTACTGGTGTAGAAATTGAGGACGACAGTGATCTTCGCAGCCACTGGCAGTGTTGTTCACCCTGCCCTGTGGCTGCAAGGCCAGGTGGAGAAAGTGGCAGAGTTCAGTGACTATCTCCTTAGTGAATCATAGCCATTTCAGACACTGCTCTTGGCTGAGCTGGAGGTAGGAGAAGTGCTCTCTGAAGACCCTAGATGGATATGACATTCCATTGAGGACTTTCCTCCTCCTCCTTCTGTGCACAACTTCTCTCTGCTGCCTGTCCTCCATGTCCCTTCTGTGCTGCAGCCCAAGAGGACTGCAACAAAATTCCTCATTCGTGATAACAGGCTTTCTGTTTACAAGCCTTCAAACTCCACTGAACTCCCTGGAAAACTCCAGCATCGCCCCCTTCTGACTTCAACAACTTTTCAGAGCTTCCCTATCAACACAGTACACAGTTCTACAACTCTGCAGCAGCAAATGAAAGTCAAAAGCACCTCAGCTGAAAGTCCCATACTCCCAGGTGGATCCCTTTAAACAGCACTAGTGTGGGGCGGGGGTAGGGGGCGTTCCCTCATGTGTTCAGCTGGGAGTGTTTAAGAGATGGCGTTATCAGGACCTTCAAGGTCCAAAATGGCAGCTCGAGTGCCACATCACTGTTAAACACTGAATGATGTCACGATCTGCCTGCTCTTCATGCCTCCTGCACACACAAAGTACATCCACGCTAATGCTCTTTCCAGTATTGTGCACTGTGTGGGCTGCATCGGAAGTGTCTGGAAGCAGATCGGCTGCCATTTCTGGTACTCTGGGCTCTCACAGCGCCAGCACCAGCAACACTACAGAGCTGAATTTTGCATCTACAGTCTTAGGTGATGAGAATGGAGAAAATATCATGGCAAAGCTTATAATTTCACCAGAAACATTGCTGCGTTGTGTTTGAAGTTCATGGGTGCAATGTGTTTAATGGCTCCCGATTCCATGTTATCTTCTGATCTTGTGCTGTTTTATCCTTTTACAGTTGACAGACCAGTGAGAGTTTATGCAGATGGAATATTCGATCTCTTTCACTCGGGTCATGCTCGGGCTCTCATGCAGGCCAAAAACCTTTTCCCAAATACCTACTTACTTGTTGGAGGTAAGAACTGAAGGACAACCCACTTAAAACAAAATTTGCAAAGTCAACTGAAGGAAATGCTACCTCTGACTCAAAGAGAGGTTTAGAAACTGTGAGGACTGTGCACCTCCAAAAAGTGCGACGATATTTCTTCAAAGTATTTTTTTAACCCCATTTCCCCCATTGGACCTGCAGTGCTGCCACTCACTGGAGTGCTTCTGTTGGGAGAGCTGTGCAGTCTGCTCGCAGACTGTTCCATGGTTTCTATGGAAGATGGCCTGTCCTTCAAGCTTTCCCTTTCACTGAATGAAATGCTGCTGCCAAGGCTCAGTTGAGCTAATTCTGAGACAGTGTCTATTCCCATGTATCCAATAGTTGTGTTCTGATGGTGTTCCAAATGTGAATAGTACATCAGTTTGAAACTGCTAATATATGTTCCTGCTTTACATATTAACTCTCATACTTTTTTGATTTTGTTTTCTAGATGTTTCCAGCACACATTCATGCTTGCCAAGTGTCACTCAGTTTTTGGTTTAAAAATACAACCACTCTTAATGATGTCACTCTGAAATATAAGCACAGCTTCAAATCCTTAAATGGATTTGTAATCTGTATCATTCTTGCTTTTCTCAAATGTCACTTCTATTACTCCCTCAGTGTTGACAGTTCAGCTCATATCCTCCTACAGATCCATTGCTCAGTAATCAAAATGTTCTTGCAACAAGCAATTTCTTTCTTTGGTGCAAGTATTAAGGAATACATTAGTGTTAATGACAAGAAAAAGTACTGTCAGGTATATTAATAGTTTGATCATAAGATAAAGTTATAGATCTTTCATTGCAAGTGATGGTTAAATAACAGCACACACAATCAATCTTATACCCAACACATCTGACATGAAAGCAAAGGAAGAGTCTTGTAGGAAGAGAGATGTAGATCATTTGCAATGTAACTAGTCTTTAAGATATGTACTGATAAACACAATGGCATAGAATATCTATGAAACCAGTGTTCCTCATCTGAATGGTGTATGTTTATTTTGTGTGGTTTCCCTCTTCCTTGGTACCCCTGACCACGCCATGCCCCATTCCGACACAGGTTTCACCCATTCCGTACTGCTGCCTTGTAACCAGCAATTAGAGGTTGCTTGAGAGTGGGCCTGAGTGACTTGACTTCCTGTTTTTCCTTCCTTCATGTGAGTGGCAGACCTCCACTTGACACCTTTGCTTGCTATCCTCCCCTTATGCTTTACATGGAAATTGATATGGAGAAAAATGGGTACAAAGCAGCTTCATATTAGCCAGTAGCAAGTGCTATTGTCATTATTAAATTGGAGGGTTGTACGCTATATTATAAAATCAGCTACAAATTCATATTTTTATAAAATCATTTTTCTTGAAGCTATGTGTACAGACATCTGCAAAAAAGTGAAATGGTGACAGTCATTGAAAATGGTGATAGGACCAGTACTGATGTCTATATGGGATGCCTGTGTAATGGATTTCTTATAAGGATTGCTTGTGTGTGTTTGGTCTCAGTATGCAGCGATGATCTAACACACCAGTGCAAAGGTTTCACTGTCATGAATGAGATTGAGCGGTATGATGCCCTGAGACATTGCCGCTATGTTGATGAGGTTATCAGGGATGCACCGTGGACGCTATCTCCAGAGTTTCTTGAAAAACATAAGGTATGTTTCTCAACTGTCCTTTCCCTTCTACCAAGTGTCTGTGCACTTTGAACAAATTTTTGCATGGGTTAACCTTTATGGCTTTAAACTGATTTCATAATTTGATAAAGTCAGCGGTATGTTACTCCACATCCAGAGTATATGCAAGGGGACATTCTTTCTTAAGTGGCACAGCATCTCAAAGCTCATTTGGACTTCCAGTAATAGTAGAAAACACCCTCTACTGACAGATCACTGAAATCTAATATGTGGTTTAAACCTACTTTGGCTCAAAGCTCCCGTTCAGTAACCTTATTTCCTGTCGTCAGAATTTTACAATTCATTTTTATGCCAATATTTATAATGGAAATTCCCTATGTAAACATTTATAATAGGAAAAGGCATTAAAGATCTGCCAACTGTTCCATATAATGTAAAAACCCTACCCACCTGTTGCATTTTAGTTGCAGGCTTCCCACCCCTATCCACCTGTTGCATAGCTTCAACCACTATTTTGTTTTCGTCAACCTGATTTTCAAACTTGCCCGTTGCCCGAATTTAAGAAATTGTAAATGTGATGTTGCTTAAATTTGAAACCTGTCTCCACAACATCTCTCCCATCAACTGCTGATCTAGTCAATTACTAATCGGATTCAGGTAGGAGCAGAATGTTCCCACTCGTGGAGCCACTGGACCTGACAGCCAAGTCCTCCTTGAAGCTTCCCACCCGCCCCCCCCTCCACACTCTTGCTTTTCTCAATGGAGGCCCACACCTCAAGGGTTCAAGATATTACCTTTGGCAACTGCCCATGTTTTTTTCTGCTTTCTTCCTAACCTGGTGTCAGATCTTTCCCCTTCCAACATTCAAACTCACTCCGTGGCATTTCTCCCAATGTTCTTATTCTTCGTGCTACAGATTGAATCCTGAGTTGTGACAGGGCATCAGCAAACAGCTGCCATACTGCAGCCAACATCTACCAAAAGTTCCAGAACCCCAATGCAAACAGCCATTCACCTGCTCCTCATTCATACCTCTTACACTTCCTGCCACTACACCATCCTACAGCTGTACTCCCCTGAAAGGGGCCACACAGAGGCAACCATTTCTCACAGAACAGCCCACCTCTGCGCTTAACTATAGATCTGCTCTGCAGTTCAGGCAAGATACCAGCAAGCAACAGGAGCATATCAATCCAGGTAATGAAAGGATATGAACCAGAGTGTAAACACCATATAATATATTTTCTATATGCCTATTTAATATCGAATAGAATCAGAGGCCAGAATTTTATGTGGCGGCGGAGGCCCTGCCCACCGGCTTAAATGTCGAGGGCAAGCCTGCCTCCGCCGGGCCTGGAAGCCATGCAGTGATTTTACATGGCTCAGGCCCTTAATTGGCCTCAGTTGGGGCTTCTATCCCTTGGAGGCAGGAAGTCCCGCCTCCAAGAGCTGCCAGCCAATCAGTGGACTGGCAGCTCGTCAGTAACAGCAGTGCCATCGAGAGTGGTGTCCACGGCTGGGACAGCATCCAGCATGAAGAGCAAGAGGGACATCGGCCTCCATAAAGGTAAGTGGGGTTTCGGGCCTCGCCGGGGACCATCAGCTGGGCCCCAGCGAGGTGGGGTGGGGGTCGATCAGGAGGGAAGGGGGAGGTGCTCCATCAGGGGCAGCTTATTCTGCTGGGGTGCCCATCGCGGAGCACAGGGTGGCCGATCAGGAGGGCCCCACTCCGGGCCAGCAAGGAGGCTGACAGGTTTTACCGGGCAGCCTCCTCAGGCGCTGAAGTTTCCAGCCGCCGCTGGTAAAATACCAATGGCGGCAGGTGGAGTCACTTAAGTGGCAATTAATTGGCCACTTAAGGGCCTCAATTGGCTTGGCGTGGGCAGGCTGTTTAAAACCCTCCCCGCTGCTGGTAAAATGGCAGTGGGGGCGGTTAGTTTAGTTTAGTTTAGTGATACAGCACTGAAACAGGTCCTTCGGCCCACCGAGTCTGTGCCGACCATCAACCACCCATTTATACTAATCCTACACTAATTCCATATTCCTACCACATCCCCACCTGTCCCTATATTTCCCTACCACCTACCTATACTAGGGGCAATTTATAATGGCCAGTTTACCTATCAACCTGCACGTCTTTGGCATGTGTGAGGAAACCGGAGCACCCGGAGGAAACCCACGTAGACACAGGGAGAACTTGCAAACTCCACACAGGCAGTACCCAGAATTGAACCCGGGTCGCTGGAGCTGTGAGGCTGCGGTGCTAACCACTGCGCCACTGTGCCGCCCTAGGTGACGGGAACGACAGTCCCGCGCCTCCCACTCAATTTTCTGCCTCCCTCCTCATCTTCAGCCCGCCCCCGGGGAGGGGGGAGCGTGGCGCAAAATTCCAGCCGTAGAATGATAGAATGGTTCAGCACAGAAGGAGGCCATTCTGCCCACCGTGTCCATGCCAGCTCTCTGCAAGAGCAATTTAGCTAGTCCCACTCCCTGGCTCTTTCCCCATAGCTCTGCAAATATTTTCTTTTCAGGTGCTTATCCAGTTCCCTTTTGGAAGTCATGATTCAATCTGCCTCCACCACACTCTCAGGCAATGCATTCCAGATCCTAACCACTTGGTGCATAAGAAAGCTTTTCCTTATGTCGCCATTGGTTCTTTTACCATTCACCTTAAGTTGGAGTCCTCTGGTTCTCAACCCTTCCACCAATGGGAACAGTTGCTTCTATCTACCCTGTATAGACCCCTCATGATTTTGAACACCTCTATTACATCTTCTCTTCTCTAAGGAGAACAGTCCAAGCTTCTCCAATCTGTCCTTGTTACTGAAGTCCCTCATTCCTGGAACCATTCTCGTAGATCTTTTCTGCACCCTCTCTAAAGTCTTAACATCCTTCCTAAAGAGTGGTGCCCAGAATTGGACACAACAGGCCAGCTGAGGCTGAACCAGTGTTTATAAAGTTTATCATAACGTCCTTGTTTTGTACTCCATGGCTCTATTTTATAAAGACAGGATCCTCTAAGCCTTTTTAACCACTTTCTTAACCTGCCCTGCCACCTGCAACAATTTGTGCACATATATCCCTAGGTTTCTGTTTCAGCACCCCCTTTATATTTGTATTTTTAAATATATTTTTAAAAGTCTTCACTATAGAACACTCATCATTTCATCTTAAAACAATTTTCTGATCACATTTTATTCTAAAACAGAGGAGGTAATTGAGACTGGGTGATAATGTAAAATGGGCAATATTGATTCAGCTGTCCTTTATACATCTCTCTGTTGACTTCAATGGAAATTAAAATGGGGAAAGATGTATGAGGAACATAAGAACAGGAGTAGGCTATTCAGCCCCTCAAGTCTGCTCCACCATTCAATGAAATCATGGCTGATCTAACTCCATATACCCACCTTTGCCCCATATCCCTTAAAATCTTTGGATAACAAAATTCTATCAATCTCTGTTTAACTTCGACCACCCTTTGTGTGTAGAAGTGTTTCTTAGTTTCACTCCTGAAAGATCTGGCTCTAATTTTTAGACTATTCTCTGTAGACTCCCCAACCAGCAGAAATAGTGGCCGGAAATTTTCGTTGGGTGGGAGGATCCGTCCGCCGGCTGAAAAGTTGGTGGCAAGCTTGCCTCCGCCGGGCTTGAGCAGCCACACTGGGATTTTTCACTCCCCAGGCCTTTACTTGGTCTTGGGCGGGACTTCCACCTCCTTGAGGCAGGAAGCCCTGCCTAATGGAGCTGCCGGTCAATCAGCGGGCTGTCAGCTCTTAGTCCCAGCAGCGACACCTGGAGCGGTGGCCACTGCTGGGACTACACCCAGCCATCACAAGCAAGATGAAGGACAGCCCTGGAACTCAGTTAAGATTTTAGGGTCTCACTGAGGAGAATCAGTTAGGCCACAGCGAGGCAAGGATGAGTGTTTAGGGGGGCGATTGGGGCTTTGGGGGCAGTCCTCCTGTTAATTGGCCACTTAAGGGCCTTGATTGGCCTGGGGCGGGCAGTCTGTTTCTCACCTCCACTGCCCCGCATAAAATTGCAGCCGGGGTAGGAGGGGGTCCGCCACCACCTCCCACTAAATTTTACGCACCCCTCACCCCCCGCCACCAGACCACTCATTTGGGGGACGTAAAATTCGGACCCGTTTCTCTCTATGTACCAAATCTGCTCCCCTTAATATCTTGAAAACTTCAAACAAATCACCTTTTAACCTTCTAAATTCCAGCAAGTAAAACCCTGGGCTGGAACTTAGTTGGTGTGGCAGGGGCCCTGATGATAGGTAAATTGGCCATTGTAAATTGCCCCTAGTGTAGGTAGGTGGTAGGAGAATTGAGGGAAGGTGGGGATGTGGTAGGGAATATGGGATTAAATATAGGACTAGTATAAATGGGTGGTTGTTGGTCGACATAGACTCGGTGGGCCGAAGAGCCTGTTTCGGTGCTGTATCTCTCTATGACTCTATGATAGGCCCAAAGGCTGGGGAACAACCCCATCTTGTCCATTTGTGGAACCCCCGGCAGCATCTTGCGGCCATTTGGCAACTAATTAGTTATTGTTGGGCCTCCTTTCCCTTTAAAGGACAGGCACCCAGCCTCAGGAGCTGCCAGCCAATTGTAAGGCTAGCAGCTCAGCATTCTCAGCAGCACCACCAGTACTGGTGGCCACTGCTAGGACTGCACCGAGCAGAGAGGACAACATGGGAGGCCAGGGTGCCCACCAAACCGATAAGTGGGGTCTGGGGTCGCCGGCATCAGTGAGGCAGGCCCTGGCAAGGTCAGTGGGGGGGGCATTGGTGAGGTAGGGGAGTTGCTGCGGGGACAGCCATTGCCCCCAGTATACCCTTTGTGGGTCACAGGGTGTCCATTTAGGTGGGCCACCCCCACCCCACAAACCTGCAGGGGTGCCAGCAGGGTTCAACAAGTGGTCTCCCCACTTGGCCTACTCGCCATTGGTAAAATGTCAGCGGTGGTGGGAAGAGGCCCTTAATTGGTCAGTTAAGTGGTTCAATTGGCCACCTCCAGCTTCCCCACTGCTAGTAAAATGCCATGGATGGCGATGAGCACTATACCCCTCCCCCCCCTTTCCCTCACCATATTACAGGCCACCCTGCCTTCTGTTATGTTCCTTTGTTTGCTGTACACAAATATACCAATCACACCGAATTGATTGGTATGAACAAGATAGGTTTGTTTTATTTCAGAACTTGGACAGTTACAGATATATTACAACTATATTACAGAGAGCTCACTAGGCACATCTAGCCTTGGGATCCACATCCCACAACCGGCACGATCACATGCTATGTGAGATCGCTCCTCTTCATGACAATCACATCCCTCTCTGTACATGTCCTTAAAGCAACATTATACAATACCTCTCAGCCTGTCTCTAGAGGGCTGGTAAAATCCAGCCCCTGGTTTCTGTATTCTAGCCTCGTATTTTAATCCTTGGATTCCAGGTATCATTCTGGTAAATCTATGCTGATCTCCCTCAAAAGCCAATATATCCTTCCTAAGGTGTGGTGCCCAGAATTGCTCACAGTCCTCCAGGTGTAGTCTAACCAGGGCTTTGTATAGTTGAAGTGTGACTTCTACCCCTTTGTACTCTAGTCCTCTAGATAAAGGCCAACATTCCATTCGCCTTTTTGATTATTTTCTATACCTGTTCATGACATTCTAATGATCAATGTACCTGGACCCATCCAGCCAATTGGAGTACCTGCCCATTATCTCTACTCTCTGTATCCTATCACTTGGTCAATTTCCTAACCAGGTCAATAATTGGCCTTCAACTATAGTCTCTTATGAAGGCCTTTGTCAAATGTCTTCTGCAAATCCACATAAATAACATCCATGGCCATTTCCTGGTCTACTACTTTAGACACGTCTCCAAAAAATACAATCAGATTCATCAGGCATGACCTACCCTCTCGTAATTTTCCAACAACAGATGATAGGCTACCTGTTCTATAATTCCTCTGCACCTTTCTTAAATAGCTGTGTGACAGGCACAATTTTCCAATCTAAAGGAATGGTTCCTGAGTCAAGAGAACTTTGCAAGATTATTGTTAGGGCATCTGGAATGT
Organism: Heterodontus francisci; assembly: GCF_036365525.1. Classification (NCBI taxonomy): domain Eukaryota; kingdom Metazoa; phylum Chordata; class Chondrichthyes; order Heterodontiformes; family Heterodontidae; genus Heterodontus; species Heterodontus francisci. The sequence goes on from NC_090380.1 coordinate 53,051,295, forward strand.
TTTCACCCACTTCCTTCAAAACCCTGAGAGAGAAACCAGCTGGTCCTGGAGATTTGTCACCCTTTAGTTCCAACATTAGTTTTGTACAGCCCTGACCCTTATTCAATATTAATTTGCTTGGGATATCTGGCATGCTAACCTTTTCTTCTTCTGTAAATACTGACACAAAGTAATTATTCAGCATGTCCTCCATTTCCTTATTTTCATTGACAATATCACTGTGATCAGTTTTTAAGGGGATCACATTGCACCTGACCACCTTCTTTTTCTAATTATACATATGTTTTGTCTTGATTTTGATATCCCTTGCAAGTTTCTTTTCATACTCCCATTTTGTAGCTCTTTTGACATCCTTTGCTGTTCTTTGTATCTTTTACATTCACCAGATCTGTGCCATTATTTGCATTTTTGTATGCTTTTTCTTCTAGTTTATGTTGTTTCTTATATCTTTAGTCAGGGCTCTGGGCCCTGACAACATCTCGGCAATAGTACTGAAGTACTGAAGACTTGTGCTCCAGAACTAGCCAAGCTGTTCCAGTACATCTACAACACTGGCATCTACCTGGCAATGTGGAAAATTATCCAGGTATGTCCTGTCCACAAAAAACAGGACAAATCCAACCAGAACAATTACTGTCCTATCAGTCTACTCTTGATCATCAGCAAAGTGATGGAAGGGGTCATTGACAGTGCTATCAAGCTGCTCACTGACACTGAGTTCTACCAGGGCCACTCAGCTCCTGACCTCATTACAGCCTTGGTCCAAACATGGACAAAAGAACTGAACTCCAGAAGTGCGGTGAGAGTAACTGCCCTTGACATCAAGGCAGCATTTGACCGAGTATGACATCAAGGAGCCCGAGCAAAACTGCAGGGAATCAGGGGGAAAACCCTCTGCTGGTTGGAGTCATATCTAGCACAAAGGAAGATGGTTGTGGTTGTTGGAGGTCAATCATCTCAGCCCCAGGACACTGCTGCAGGAGTTCCTCAGGGTAGTGTCCTTGGCCCAACTATCTTTAGCTGCTTTCCTCCATTATAAGGTCAGAATATTGGGTATGTTTGCTGATCATTGCACAATGTTCAGCACTATTTGTGACTCCTCAGATACTGAAGCAGCCTGTGTCCAGGTGCAACAAGTCCTGGACAACATCCAGGCTTGGGCTGATAAGTGGCAGGGGACATTCGTGCCACACAAGTGCCAGGCAATGACATCTACAACAAAAGAGAATGCATCGATCTCCCCTTGACATTCAATGTCTTTACGATTGCTGAATCCCCCATTATCAACATCCTAGTGGTTACCATTGACCAGAAACTGAACTGGACCAGCCACAAAAATACTGTGGCTACAAGAGCAGGTCAGAGGCTGGGAATTCTGCAGTGAGTAACACATCTCCTGTCTCTCCAATGCCTATCCACCATCTACAAGGCACAAGTCAGGGGTGATGGAATACTCTCAACTTGCCTGGATGGGTGCAGCTCCAACAACACTCAAGAAGCTCGATATCATCCAGGACAAAGCAGTCTGCTTGATTACCACTCCATCCACCACCTTCAACATTCATTCCCTTCACCAGTGACACACAGTGGCAGCAGTGTGTACCATCTACAAGATGCACTGCAGCAACTCACCTAGGCTCCTTCAACAGCACCTTCCAAACCCGTGACCTCTACCATTTAGAAGGACAAGAGCAGCAGATGCATGGAACACCACCACCTGCAAGTTCCCCTCCAAGCCACACACCATCCTGACTTGGAACTATTTTGCTGTTCCTTCACTGTCGCAGGGTCAAAATCCTGGAACTCCCTTCCTAACAGCACTGTTGGTGCATCTAACCCAAGGACAGCAGCGGTTCAAGAAGGTAGCTCACCTCCATCTTCTCAAGGGAAATTAGGCATGGGAATTAAATGCTGGCCTACCCAGCGACCCCCACATCCCATGAACGAATCAAAAAATGTTGTCCATTGCTTTTTTGTTGGTAAGATGAGCTCTCGCCACTTAGTGTTATAAACTGGCTCTGTATCTAACAGATTTGCTCAGCTTACTCTGCAGTCTCTGGGCTGAATTCTATAGGCCTGCTGTGAAATCGGTGGCAGGCGCCAAAACGCCAAAGAGCCGCTGCTTTTCCAAGTATGGTGGCTCATTTAAATAGCTGACGTTCTGAAGAAGGGTCACTGACCTGAAACGTTAACTCTGCTTCTCTCTCCACAGATGCTGCCAGACCTGTTGAGTATTTCCAGCATTTCTTGTTTTTATTATTAATGCCATAAGAAATCTGCTAGTGTATTATCAGAAGTCTTGTGTATGGCATGCACTGTTTGTCCACATTAGGCTTGCTTCATGTGTCACAATTTTTGAGTATTATTCTTCTGCCAACATTTATAATGGAAAGACATTATCTAAGAAAGAGCCCGTCAACATTTTATAATGACAAAATTCTATTTGCCTTTCACACTGTAGTTACAGATCTTTACACCACTAGGTGACACTGTGGTGCAAGTCACCTGGCTCCACCTACCATTTTGTTATACATCAAATTTTGGTGTCTTCTTTCCCCTTGCCAAAGTATTTTGTAAAGTTTATTTGCAGCCAGCTTCTCCAAGTAAATACTTAATTGCCCTGTCCTGTCTGATTATTTTTAATTTTAGCCAATCTCCCTGTTCTACTAGTACTATCATGTTTATTGTAAAGCTAATAAAATTGCTCTGGTACCATTAAGCCCAAATCTCCTGCTCTCCCCACTGAATAGAAAGTGTTTTTTGTCACCTGGCCTAGTAAGCTTCACTAATGTTTATATAATTAACTCTGAGAATTGCTGTCTGCTTGGCCACTCAGTGCCATTACTATTTATTTATTTCATTTACTCCAGGATTCCTGCCAGCCTGCTGAAGGCTTATTTAGTTAAATTAATTATTTTGGGAAAATGCCACTTTTGGAACCTTTTGTTATTAATTATCTACTCAATGTTAATTAATCCCCAACATTAAAGCCCAGTTTCTGCTTCCTGAAGTATCTTACTCCACTGTTTCTCAACTCCCTCTATTTGTTTCAGCCCTGCTATTGCTCCAATCCTCCATCTCCATTCCTCTTCATTGCCAATTGGTTATCTTCCTCCCTTTTTTTTTCTTGGCAATTCCATTGCTTCCATTTATCTATTTCTTCTCACTTCAGCCTATCCTCTCTCCATTCCTCCATGGCTGTCTGCAGCTGTTTTGACTCCATGCTCACTGTGCTTCTCCATGACTCTCCTCTCTCTCTGGTCCTTTGTATTCATTCATCCATCCAACTCCTGTCCATTTATATTTATTTCAAACTGCTCCCCTTCAGCTACCCTCTCCCACAGAGTACACTAACCAGATTCCTCAACAATTTATTACACTAATACCCATCACACTTCACTCACACTAAGCATGCCATCTGCAATTCTTTTTCCTTTCCCCCAAATGAATTCCTAAGTGTCAGCCTGTCTCAGTAGCAGCCTCTTGCCTCTGAGTCAGAAGGTCATGGGTTAAGGTCGACTTCAGAACTTGAGCAAATAATCTAAGGTGACTCTTCAATGCAGTACAGGTGAATTGCTGCTTTGTCACAAGTGTTGGCTTTCAGATGAGATGTTAAATTGAGGCCTCACACTCCTACAACAAAAGCACAATACTGCGGATGTTGGCGATCTGAAATAAAGACAGAAAATGTTGGCAATGCGCAGCAGGTCAGGCAGCATCTGTGGGGAGAGAGTGACTCATCTAACTATTCAGGTGGACATAAAAGATCCCAAAGTACCATTTGAAGAGGAGGGAAATATTCCCAGTGTCCTGGCCCTCAAGCAGCATCACCAAAAAACAGATTAACTAGTCATTATATTATTAACCAGTCATTTTCACAATAACTGGTCATTAGCTTGTTTGCTGTTTATGGGATTTTGCTCTGTGCACTTACCTACGTAATAATTTGGGGCATCCTGAGAATGCACAAGGCAAAAGATATATTAGAAAAGCAAGTTCGTTCTTTCTTTTACCACTGATACTGCTCGTCTTTATTCTTCCCACATACTCATCACCCACATTACTTGCTATCTTTTCTATCCCTTCCAAGTTCAGTGCTCTACCTCAACTACTGTTTCTCCCAAATTTTCAGTACTTCCCCCCCACAACTAAACAGTCTCTCCCCAAAATACTCATTCTTCTCGTATACACCCCACTTCATCAGTTTCTTAAATGACTCCCATACCATCTTCTAAATATCAACAAAATAGCCAGCTTCCCATCACAAACATCACATTCTCTCATTTCCTCACCGACAACGCATCATGTCCATTTCCTTATACAACATAATTTCTTCTGGCTTCCTGCAATGAGATCTACTAATATATATATATTTATAAACTGGGCAAGATTGTACAAAGGTGCTATATGTAGTTAGCGGCGCAAATAAATTAGCATCATTCCCTCTCCTGTTACATCTCCATTACTACCAGTGAAGGAATTTAGTGAGTTCTTATTCAGGTGGAGGTGTGGATGAGGAGGGCTATGATGGAATCAACAAAAAGCAAGTGTGTTCTCTTTAAATAGCAATAATTCCAATGGTGCACAAAAGCCAGCATAATGGCAACGTTGCAGTGGGACTGTCTTTATATTCGAATGGATCAGGGAAGAGGAGGAACAACATCTTTAATTTTTGTCATAATTGTTTCCTGTTTTTCTACCTACCCATGTAAATGTAATCCTACGTTTGGTGTCACTCAGCAGAACCATACATGAAAACTGTCAGTGTTTTGCAAGCCCAAGCAGCATGCCAGCATTTGATCACTCAAAAAAAATCAATGCATGCTGAGCCCTTTCTCCTTCAATCTTGTTCTTGTCCAGGTCCTACCACTAATGGGCTGGACCAGGTTCCTCTATCCTCAATGGAGCTCCGACTGCTTAATGGATAGATTCCAAACTCTGCATACCTTAGTGAGAATTCTTGTGAGAACATAAAGTATGTTAACGCCTAAATCCCTTTCATTAAGCAGTAGAAGTGAAACTGAAGGGAGAGGAGTTTAATACAGTTCAATAGTAGAAGCAGGACTGAAAAGGGGGACTCAAGATAGACCTAAGCTGCATTCTGCAAACAACACTTTGTCCAAAGCTCCAATGCACACAATCTAGCCTGCACTAAATCCTATTTGTTCATCAAAATCCCTGTCCTCATTTACATGGTCTTGTTCTGCCTAACTTTTTCAGCCTCCTCCAACCTATTTCATCCAAGCTGTGCCCTTTGGTGCTCTGACTCTGGCTTCCTGTTCACCTGCACTCCCTCAATTCACCATTGGTGGCAGTGCCTTCAGTCATCTCAGCCTTACTCCAAAACTCTCTACAACTGTACTTTTCTTTGACCTTGCTTTTGAACTTCTAACACTTCCATTCCTGCTTGATAGATATTTTTCCTTGGTATAGCATTTTGGATCATTTACTAGGTTCGAGGTATTATATAAAAGCAAATTGTTATGTTTTTTATGAGTTGTGCCATTAGGATTTTGACAGAATATAGTGAACTTGTTCTAATGAGCTGTCCCACTTGAAGTGTTACATAGAAACAGGGGTAGGCCATTCAGCTCCTCAAGCCTATTCCAGCATTGAATTAGACCATGGCTAATCTGTACCTCAACTCTATTTACACACCTTCGCTCCATATCCCATATACCCTTACCTATCAAAAATCTATCAAGCTCAGTCTTGATCAGTGGTAACCCATATATCTCTTTCAGATACTGACAGATTTGGCACACAATTCCTTCTGGTTTTATTTTAGATTTCCAGCACCATTAATTTCACCAGTATTCGAGGATGTACACAAAAGTAGTCCAGGGTGTCTTGATTTCTAATGTACCTCCCTGTCATGTAGAAGCAACGTATATCAGTCCTAATTCTATTCTTTTAAAACCTCCATTGTCTCAATATTATAAATATAAAAATCTTTGAAAATAAATGAGGGTAATTTTCACCTTCAATGTCTGGGCAGTAATCTGGAGGAATGGATTGCCCGCTGGTGGTAGATCATGCCCAATTTTTGTCCCATTGATTTCTGTATGATGAAAATCAGGAAGGTTCCACAATGAAAGATGATCATTCCACCAGGTTAGTGCCAAGTGAGGGTAAGAACTATATTCATTGAATCTTTGAAAACAGCACGCTTCATTTTGACATCCCTTGTGGTCACATCTTTGATAAGGATGGAAAAGAACACAGCCATAACACAGTGGGCATTTGAATCTTACTTGAGTAACTGATCAGTCTGAAATTGTTCATATTGCAAATTATCTACAATGACCCTTCCTTTTAGATTGATTTTGTGGCACATGATGACATTCCGTACTCCTCTGCTGGATCCGATGATGTCTATAAACACATTAAGGAAGCTGGTATGTTCTTGTCAACCTCACTATCATAAGTTTGCTATAACTGATAATGGATAGAAAGTTGGAGAGATCAGGTGTACCGAAAATGTATTGAAGTCTCCATTGTTCAAGTATTTGCCTTGCTCTGGTTATTTATTGTATACAGTGCAGCAACAACAACTTGCATTTATATAGCATCTTTAACATAGAAAAATGTCCCACAGTGCTTCACAGAAATGTGAGGAAAATGGACTTTGAGTCAAAGCAGAGATCAGGAAGAGTGACTGAACATTTAGTCAAAGAGATAGTTTTAAAGAGCAGCTTAGAGGACATTATGGACATGGAGAAACAGAGGGATTTAGGGAAAAAATTCCACTGAAGGCATGGCTGCCAATGCTGGTGTGAAGGGATACACAAGAGACTAGAGTCAGATAAATGGAGTGTTTGTAGGGCTGGTGGAGGTTATAGAAATAGGGAAGTGTGAGACCATGGAGGGTTTTAAACACAAGGTTACAAATTTTAAGTATGAGGCACTGGAGGACTGGGAGTAAGACAAATCAGCGAAGACGAGTGTGATGGGCAAGTGGTGATGGGGTTGGAAGCTCAGCTCAGAGTCAAACAGGATTCTGAGGTTGTGAACCATCTAGTTCAGCCTGACAGTGACTAAGAAGGCATGGAGTCAGTGGTGAAGGTAAAGAGTTTGTTTCAATCAAAAAATAAAATGACTTCAATCTTCCTGTTATTTAACTGGATTCACCCAAGACTGGATGCCTGACAGCATGGAGGCAGTGGAGAGATAAAGAGAGGTGCTGGAGAGGTTGAGCTAGGCATAATTGGTGTACATGTGGAAGTTGATCCCAAGTCTGTGGATGATGTCTTCAAGAAGTAGGATGCAGATGAGGAAGAAGGGGGAGGGTGTGAAGGATGGATCTTTACTAGGACTTTGAAGGTCACACTGCTGGGGGTGGGAAGAGATGCCATTGGTAGACATGCTCTGGTTGTGCTCAGATAAGTAAGTGTTCAACTGAGCAAGAACAGTTCCATCCAGCTGGACTGTGCAGGAGAGATTTTGGAAGTGGAAGGCATGTTTAGTCATACTGAAGGCTGCACGGAGGTTAAGGATGAGGAGGGATAATGCACCAACAATCACAGTCATAGAGAAAGTTGTTTGTGACTTGTATTAGGGCTGTCTTGGTGCTGTGGAGGGGCCAGAAACATGATTGGAGGGATTCAAACAAGAAGTTGAAGAAGCACATTGCACATTCAATGTATCCTTCCATTTTTACAATGTTGGATTTTTTGAGTTATTTTTTCCCCCAAATATTCCTGGATACATTTTTTTCAAATATCTGACCAGGATAATTAAACCTTTGACTGATCCCGGTATCTGTCAGTGCAACTCTGTGTTCAACCAGCAGCTGGCATACTGGCACTAAGATGCCAAGGCTCTCAAGTGTTTTCCTTGGGTGAACAAACCTACCTTAAGGCACTGCAGACAGTTTTTACATTTGAGGGAAATGCTGCCAAGTTCAACTGCTTGACACAGCAGAACTGAAATAGACTTGACAGGCCCAACATTGTGAAGCGAAACGTTCACACACTGTATTGGCACAACTATTATTTACCACACAGTTTGAGAAAGGAAAGAATTGGCATTTAAAGGAAGACTTGCCTTTCATGATCTCAGAACATTTCAAAGCTCTTTATACCCAATAAAGTACTTTTGAATTGTAGTCACTGTTGCATTGCTGTAATGAAGCATCTTTCATATTGCAACTAATAAATAATGTTTTAAATAACATTTCAGTGACTTATTGCAATCTTTTTTTTTTTAATTTTTAGGCATGTTTGTCCCCACTCAAAGAACAGAGGGTATCTCCACCTCTGACCTTATCACCAGAATTGTACGGGATTACGATGTTTATGCCCGACGTAACCTCCAGAGAGGTTACACAGCCAAAGAGCTTAACGTTAGTTTCATAAATGTGAGTCTTCTATTACCTTGTGACCTTTCCTATTGCGATTATGTTATTTTACAGTGTACAAACAACATGCTAGCTTTGTCTAGCTCTGACTTGAAAGGATTGCTTACAATGCATATTTCTCACAGCAACGATTCTGAGCTGCTGGGAAACAAAGTCCCTGTTAACAATAATACAAAACTGTCCTGCTGCTTGGAGTCTAACTGATGTATACTCTGCATGATTTTCATGCCACCCTTAGCAGCTGTATGAACAGAATAAAGTAAACTTGGTGTTGATGAATTGTGCAGGTTAGTGCAGGTTAATGTATGCACTATAAGTTTGAGTCCTCAGTTGACATTCCAATAGTTTGTTATTTTATTTTGATCTTCCCTGTTCCCTTTGGCACTGTCGTTGCCACATTTCTTTTTTCCAGCTGGGTCTGAGTCACTGATTTCTTTGTGTGGTTGACTGTCAGTGCTGTTCCTAGACTGTCTAGAGTGTTCAGCCAGTTTTTTTCTTCTCCTGTCCCTCCAGTTACTTTTTCCCAGATGCCCATCCAACTAAGAAGCAGCAAAATATGGTTGCGACAGACAGGTAATTTCAAAATGTCAGCAGCTGCAATTTACTGTTGTAGCATTCAGAGACAGGAAGCCAACACTGCTGGTATTTGAAAGTAATGCTTTATCTCAATTGTATACATTTGAGAATGAAAGCAAAGGAGGCTTTTGGCATCCAATACAACTTTCTGCCACATTCTCTGTCACTGCAAGAAACTTCTAATGTCATATTTAAACTTATTTTTCACTCATTGTGTAATAGTGAACTCACATGCCAACAAACAGCTGACTGTCAAAATTTTAACTGATTTGTCAGCATTTTACAAGAAAGATCTGCTTTTCTCTTGGGATTGGAGTAGCCAATCAGATTGATTAGATGGGAGGACTGAAGGCACGGAAGGCAAGAAAGAAATCAGCAGTTACTTTTTCTCACTGATAGTTGCACACACACTTGAGGTGGAACGTTTTCAGATGAGCTAATGGTGTCTGAGGGTTACAACAGTTACATGTCAGTAAGCTGTTAAAATTCAGCTTTAAAAAATATAGACTTCTTTAAAAAGAAACATTCTGGAGCATGCCCAGAAATTGCCTTATGTGATAGTTTAATTTTTTCAAGTCTAGTTGATGAAGTATTTGAGGTAAGGTTATTGTTCCTGCTGTGAATAGTTGCATTGGATTGGTTACATTGGAGCATTCCTGCCATTACACATGCAGAATTGAGGGAGTGGGGTTGGAATAGTGATGAGATTTACTCAACTTAAAGAAGGATACTGAGATATCCATATTTAGGATTTTATTGTTGTGTACTACTATGTTGTAAGCTATGGATAATTGGCCTGTTTGTGGTGAGGGGCAATGCCAAAAGTTGGACAAAAGCCCCAAAAAGCTAAAACAGCCTTTAAAAAAGTGACTGAGCACATAGAGTCCAAAATATAGCCTTTATGTCAAATGAATTCATCCAATCATGCACCGGCCTCTGGGTTTCCATGGAATTAGAAAGAGGTACAAATATGATAGTGAGTTAGTTTTGCTTTGTGCATGTAGATTGCTCTACTGATTGGGATTATTGTAGACCTGCATTGTAAAAGATTTCAGTTCATAAATTAATGTAATATATTTGGGATTTTAATGTCACAAATGAAATCCTTTGTAACTGTGACTGAGGTAAGCTATTCCTCCTTTTCCTTCTTGACCTGTCTGCAGCCTTTGACATGGTTGACCACACCATTCTCATTCAACGCAACTTCACTGTTGCCATTCTTATCTATCTAAGCATTTCCAGAGAATCACCTGCAATGGCTTCGCTTCCTGCTCCCTAACCGTTACCTCTGGTATCCCCAAGGATCTATCCTTGGCCCCCTCCTATTTCTCATCTACATGCAGCTCCTGGGTGACATCATCTGAAAGCACAATGTCAGTTTCCACATGTACGTTGATGACGCCCCAGCTCTACCTTACCACCACCTTTCTCGACCCCTCCACTGTCTCTAAATTGACAAACTGCATGTTCGACATCCAGTACTGGATGAGCAGAAATTTCCTCCAACTATATATAGCCACACACTCTGCTCCTCAGCCACTGACTCCATCCCTCTCCTTGGCAACTGTCTGAGGCTGAACCAGACTGTTTGCAATCGCAGTGTTATATTTGACCTCAAGGTGACCTTCTGTCCATCTATGCATTCCCATTTCCACCTTTGTAACGTTGTCCGACTCTACCCCGCCTCAGCTCATCTGCTGGTCAAACTCTCATCAATGCCTTTGTTACCTTTAGGCTTGACTATTCCAATGTACTCCTGGCTGGCCTCTCACACTCTACCCTCTGTCAACTTGACATCATCCCAAACTCTGCTGCTAATCATAGACATTTACAGCTCAGGAGGAGGCCATTCAGCCCATCATGTCTGCACCGGCCAACAAGTAACCATCCAAGTTTAATCCCACTTTCCAGCTGTTGGTCTATAGTCTTGTAGGTTACAGCAATTCAAGTGCTTATTCAAGTACTTTTTAAATTTTGTGAGGGTTTCTGTTTATACCACCTTATCAGGCAATGAGTTCCAGATCCCCACCACGCTCGAGGTGAAAAAATTTCCCCTCGAATCCCTTCTAAACCTCCTAACTCTTACCCTAAATCTATGCGCCCTAGTTATGGATCCTCCAACCAAGGGGAATAGGGCCTTCCTATCTACTCTATCCAGACCCCTCATAATTTAAACACTTCAAGTAGGTCACCCCTCAGCCTCCTCTGTTCCAAGGAAAATGACCCTAGCCTATCCAATCTTTCCTCATAACTAAAATTTTCTAGTCCAGACAACATCCTTATAAATATGCTTTGTACCCCTTCCAGTGCAATCACATCTTTCCTATAGTGCGGTGACCAGAACAGTATGCAGCACTCCAGCTCTGGCCTAACTAGCGTTTTATACCCTTCCAGCATAACCTCCCAGCTGTTGCATTCTGTGCCTCGGCCAATAAAGGCAAGAATTCCATATGCCTTCTTGACCACCTTATCTACCCGTCCAGCCACCTTCAGGGATCTGTGGACATACACTCCAAGGTCCCATTGATCCTCTACACCTCTCAGTATATTGCGCCCGAACTTGCATCAAGTTTGGGGCGGCACAGTGGCGAGCACCGCAGCCTCACAGCTCCAGCGACCCGGGTTCAATTCTGGGTACTGCCTGTGTGGAGTTTGCAAGTTCTCCCTGTGTCTGCGTGGGTTTCCTCCGGGTGCTCCGGTTTCCTCCCACAGCCAAAAATGACTTGCAGGTTGATAGTTAAATTGGCCATTATAAATTTCCCCTAGTATAGGTAGGTGGTAGGGGAATATAGGGACAGGTGAGGATGTGATAGGAATATGGGATTAGTGTAGGATTAGTATAAATGGGTGGTTAATGGTCGGCACAGACTCGGTGGGCCGAAGGGCCTGTTTCAGTGCTGTATCTCTAAAAAAAAAATCAAGTCCCTTTCATTCATCACCCCTGTGCTCACTGACCTATATTGGCTGTTATTTTCCAGAAAGCCAGTAGGTGAAGGATAGAACTGGAGCCAATCTTTGCACAATTCTATAAGCATTTATTTACAGAGTTACACATTACAAGCATGCACCTCCTAACCCAACAACCACAGTTTCAGTCTGTGGCTATTAATAGGGGCACAGGTGAATCCCCAGTTAATGCCCACCACCTGCATACAATTAAACATAATTAACATTGGCTCCCAGTTAAGCAATGCCTTGATTTAAAAATTCTTATCCTTGTTTTCAAATCCATCCATGGCCATCTCCCTCCCTATCTGCGCAATCTCCTCCAGTTCCACAACCCTCAGAGATACCTGCACTCATCTAATTCTGGCCTCTTGAGTATCCAACTACATAAACACCAAACGAAAATACTGGCAAAAGTTGGCTGACAGCTCCAAAAAAGCTAAAATATTCCAAAATCTGGATAATATTGCTTTCTTGTTCCACCTTGTGACTAGCTCAGGATCAGCATTGGCAGAGACCAGAAACAGGTTATCCACCTTCCTGAAGAGGAGCTGTTTATGGGACTGGGAAGGGAAGCAGTCAGAGAACTTTACAATGAGGAAAAGTTTTTTTTTTAAAGAAGAAAATAAATAGAATTAGATTACAGTTATTTCATTTTCATATATTTTATTTTGAGTCATCAAGCTGAACATTTAATTTTTTTTTCAGGAAAAGAAATATCGCTTCCAAAACCATGTTGACAAAATGAAAGAAAAAGTGAAGAATGTAGAAGAAAAATCAAAAGAATTTGTTTACAAAGTCGAGGAAAAAAGCCATGACCTTATACAAAAATGGGAAGAGAAATCACGAGAATTTATTGGAAATTTTTTAGAGCTGTTTGGCCCAGATGGAGCTTGGGTGTGTATTTAAGATTAATTTCCAAGACATTAGTGGAAAAGTTCTGTATCAGTTGTGTACCATAATTATTATAAAAGCTCACCGAACCTATAGATAAAGCCTAGAGACAGCAACTCCTGATAATAAACACGGATTTCATATTTTTCTATTCTTTTTTATGTTGACCCAAAAATGGCGAGGGGCCAGAATACTTCAGTAGACACTTGAGTAGATGGCTAAGCATCATTCTCCACTTATTAATTTAGTAGTATATTGTAAAATATAGACCGATAAAATAGAGGGGTTGTGCTTGCTGCAGGTCAATGGTGGCTACTGGATCTTGGGCTCTGTCAGAATTGTAGAATTTCTCACCTTTATTCAGTTGGGTGATAGTAGGGGTGGGTACCATGCTTCTGAAGCACATAATCAGTATAAAAGTGTCTGTGGGAAATAAAAGGCAAAGATCTACACAGGTATGCACAAAGGCAGGACACATCATACATGCAGCCTGAAGTGCAAGGCAGGATTACAACAGGAACACCAAATTTAGGGCACTGCATTGTTACTGACTGGAATGGAAAGTTTTGTGGGCATAACTGTAGCAATATTTCTGCTCCTCTGCCAATACTAACAGTGAGCATTGGTAGGATCAGCACCAGATCTTTTCAGCTGCAGTCCTGAAATAAGTCCTGAAATAAGTCCTGAAATTCCTCCACACATAAGACCAGCTGAGAACGGAGTCATGGCCTTGCTACAAAGCAGATGAAAGCATGTTATTTTAAAGAAAACGGAAGATGGATTCCTGTTTTTCATAAGACAAAAAAAGATTCTGGGAGACTGGCACATAGCCAAACATACCTGGCAATAAGTTGTTGCATTGTTTGTTAAAGATTTGCTTTCAACCTTCAACCAGAGAGGAGCAAAGGCAAAATCCTGACTGGGTGCAGGTCATCTGTACATAGGATGGGATGGTTGGGGAATGGTCCATAATGAAAGTAAGGAACCTCTTCCGAATGTTCAACAAGACATGCATTGAGTAGCTGAGCCATCGAGACCAGGAAAGTTCCAGGTTCAATTCACAATTTATATTGAAATAACAGATTTCAGTTAGGACAGTACTGGAGCTTGTACAGTTGTCCTCAACACCCTAAGCTTAGATAGAGGAAAATTGGCCAGGGTTACCACTCCTGATCACTATCCAGTGATGCCTCCTGAAAATGTATATGTTTGATTGTTTCCGATCATTGTGGGTGAGGACAGAATCAGGCTTGGCTACAATGTCCATCAAATAACTTGCTAAAATGTGCTACTAAGGCTGAAGCCTAAATAATGGCCATCTGCCACCTGTGGAATAGTCAATGCCTTCAGGAGGCAGTGAAGTGAGAAAAATTAGCACATGATAAGAGAAAAGGGAAAAAATGCATCAAACAAAAATTATAAAAAGCACCTTCTTTGCTGCCAAATGCAATATTTGTTAGCATGAATCAAATGTAGTCTTCCCATCAGAATCTGATGCAATTTGATTTGAAAAATCATGAAAACAAGAAGCAGTTGATTCATCCAGAACTTTACATAGACCAGCATTTAAAGAAAGAACAGGCATTCCTGAAAAGGTTGATAAGACTCTGATTGGTTTAATCTATAAGAACGTAAGAACAAGGAGCAGGAGTAGGCAATTCAGACCCTCGAGCCTGCTCCACCATTCAATATGATCATGGCTGATCTCATCTCAGCCTCAACTCCACTTTCCTGCCCGTTCTCCATAACCCTTCAACCCATTACTAATTAAAAACCTGTCTATCTCCTCCTTAAATTTACTCAATGTCCCGGCATCCACCGCTCTCTGGGGTAGTGAATTCCACAGACTCACGACCCTTTGAGAGAAGTAATTTCTCCTCATCTCTGTTTTAAATCTGCTACCCCTTATCCTAAAACTATGACCTCTTGTTCTAGATTACCCCACAAGAGGAAATATCCTCTCCACATCTACTTTGTCAATCCCCTTAATCATCTTATATACCTCAATTAGATCTCCTCTCATTCTACTAAACTCTAGAGAGTAAAGGCCTAAACTGCTCAATCTCTCTTCATAAAGACAAACCCCTCATCCCTGGAATCAATCTAGTGAACCTCCTCTGAACTGCCTCCAATGCAACTACATCCCTCCCCATGTAAGGGGACAAAATCTGTACGCAATACTCCAGGTGCGGTCTCACTAATGCCTTGTACAGTTATAGCAACACTTCCATACTTTTATACTCTATTCCTTTAGCAATAAATGCCAAAATTCCATTTACCTGCTGCACCTGCATACTAGTTTTCTGCGATTCATGCACGAGGACACCCAGATCCCTCTGCACTGAAGCACTCTGAAGTTTCTCTCCATTTAGTTAATAATTTGCCTTTCTTTCTTCCGACCAAAATGGATAACCTCACACTTATCCACGTTAAATGTCCATCTGCCAAATTTTGGTCTATTCACCTAACACATCCATATCCATTTGTAAATTTCTTATTTCTTTATTGCAACTTACTATCTCACCTATTTTAGTGTCATCTGAAAATTTGGCTATAGTACCTTCTATCCCTGCATCCAACTCATTTATATAGATTGTAAATAGTTGGGGCCTGAGGAGCAAACCCTGTGGCACCCCACTAGTTACATCTTGCCAACCAGAAAAGGACCCATTTATCCCGACTCTCTGTTTTCTGTTGGTTAGCCAATCCTCTATCCAAGCTAATAAATTGCCCCTAACCCCATGTGATCTTACCTTGTGTATTAACCTTTTGTGCGGCACCTTATCAAATGCCTTCTGGAAGTCCAGATATACTACATCTACAGGATCCCCATTATCCACTTTACTTGTTACATCGTCGAAGAACTCTAGCAAATTAGTCAAACACGATTTACCCTTCATAAAACTATGCTGACTCTGATGGATTGCGTTTTGACTTTCTAAATGTCCTGTTATTAGATTTAGATTTTATATTTAGAGATACAGCACTGAAACAGGCCCTTCGGCCCACCGAGTCTGTGCCGACCATTAACCACCCATTTATACTAATCCTACACTAATCCCATATTCCTACCACATCCCCACCTGTCCCTATATTACCCTACCACCTACCTATACTAGGGGCAATTTATAATGGCCAATTTACCTATCAACCTGCAAGTCTTTTGGCTGTGGGAGGAAACCGGAGCACCCGGAGGAACTCCACATAGGCAGTACCCAGAATTGAACCCGGGTCGCTGGAGCTGTAAGGCTGCGGTGCTAACCACTGCCTTAACAATGGATTCTAACAAGATGTTAAACTAATTGATCAATAGTTTCCTACTTTCTGCCTCCCTCCCACTTTGAATAAGGGCGTTAGATTAGCATTTTTCTAATCCATTGGAACCTTCCCTGCATCCAGGGAATTTTGGAATATTATAACCAATGGATCCACTATCTCTGCTGCAACCTCCTTTAAGACCCTAGGATGTTAGTTTGCTCAGTACTTTTTCCCTAGTGATGATGATTGTTCTAAGTTCCTCCCTTTCTATAACCTCTGCATTACCTGTTACTATTGGGATGATACTAGTGTCCTCCACTGTGAAAACTGAGACAAAATACTGATTTAGTGTCTCTGCCATTTCTGTGTTCCTTGCTATTAACTCCCCAGTCGCATCCTCCAAGGAACCAACATTCACTTTAACTACTCTCTTCCCTTTTATATACTTATAGAAGTTTTTGCAATCCGTTTTTATATTTTGCGCTGGTTTTCTTTCATAATTTACCTTTGCTCTTTTTATTACTTTTTTAGTAACCCTTTGTTGATTTTTAAAAGTTTCCCAACTTTGTGCCTGCTTTAGTTAGCTGGGTTGAGTGAGTGGGTATTAATATCACTAGAGCTTGTAATCATGTTGTTCGGTGTGGCATGTTGGGCTTATTACCAAGGCATTAGCTATTAGGCTTGGTTGCTGCTTGTGGCTGCATAAGTCCAGGAGACTTTGGTGGATAATCAACAAGTTCCACACATTTAGATTAAAATCTCTATTGCACCACTCTACTGTTCACTAAATTAAAGTGGATTTTTCATTAGTATTTATTAAATTCAGGTCATCTGGCCATACTTGCTCAAAGATTGCTCAATAGTTTATTCAGGAGTTTTTCTTGTTTCCATGCCTTACAGAAACAAGTTTTCCAGGAGCGAGGTGGTCGAATGCTGCAAGCTCTATCTCCAAGACAAAGCCCCTCGAGCAGCCCCACAAGAGAAAGGTCCCAGTCCCCAACATTCCAATGGCCATTTACTAAAACCTCACCCCCATCTTCCCCGAAAGCTGCTTCTGCCTCCATCAGTAGCATCAGTGATGGAGAGGAGGATGAAAAGTGAATGATGGGAACCTGCAGCACGTGAGCAGATAAACAAGATCAGCAATGATATAATCTCAGGCGAACCTTGGCCTTTTATTTTTCCTTTCCATCATCCTCAGGCACTTAACAGAGTCTGACTAATACTATTATTACCACAAGTTTTTAGTGCATACATCACAAATAGTAGTTTCTAGATTGCACAGTAGTCCCCAACTACAAGAATTTGTGCTATATTTAATGCTGGACATAGCAATGTTAATGGCTCTCATGTTGATAGAAAAATCATACAAGCTGTCCCTCAATGCAAAACCAAAACAATCTCAGAGGGCAATTGTAATAGGAATGTGTAGGTAAAATGTTTCAGGCTGATAATGGTAATGAAAATGGGTTTAAAATTTGCCAAATCAAGTATCATAACCAAAATGGGGTGGCATAATGCACAAAACAATGAATGCAAATTTTAAGACTTCCTCCTTTCTGTCTTACATCATAATTAGAAGTTTCACAAGATAGCTTTTAAAAAAAACTAGTAACCTTTCCCAAAATGTATCATAAAAGTCCGCGTGTATCAAGCCTGTGTCCTCAGTACCTTGCTCTACGGCAGCGAGGCCTGGACAACGTATGTCAGCCAAGAGCGACGTCTCAATTCATTCCATCTTCGCTGCCTCCGGAGAATCCTTGGCATCAGGTGGCAGGACCGTATCTCCAACACAGAAGTCCTCGAGGCGGCCAACATCCCAAGCTTATACACCCTACTGAGCCATCGGCGCTTGAGATGACTTGGCCATGTGAGCCGCATGGAAGATGGCAGGATCCCCAAGGACACATTGTACAGCGAGCTCGCCACTGGTATCAGACCCACCGGCCGTCCATGTCTCCACTTTAAAGATGTCTGCAAACGCGACATGAAGTCCTGTGACATTGATCACAAGTCGTGGGAGTCAGTTGCCAGCAATCGCCACAGCTGGCAGGCAGCCATAAAGGCGGGGCTAAAATGTGGCAAGTCGAAGAGACTTAGCAGTTGGCAGGAAAAAAGACAGAAGCGCAAGGGGAGAGCCAACTGCGAAACAGCCCTGACAACCAATTTTATCTGCAGCATCTGTGGAAGAGTCTGTCACTCTAGTTTTGGCCTTTATAGCCACTCCAGGCGCTGCTCCACAAACCACTGACCACCTCCAGGCGCTTACCCATTGTGTCTCGAGATAAGGAGGCCAAAGATCATAAAAATTATAAAAACATTGGATAGATAAAATCATAATAACTCACCATTTGGAGCCTTCCAAATTAATGAATAGGGAGGAAAGGAATGATTCTTAAATAGAAGATATTTTTCAATTGCAGAATTTACTTCAACATTAATTGGTTCTCATTTTGAGTTCTTAAATGATCATCACAGGCTGAAGCAAGCCAGTCAAACCTGCTTTTAAATCCAGCAATTTGTGGCAAGGAAGAGATACCCTGTGAGTTGTGAATCGCCACAAATTGCTGAGAGATATGCGCCATTCTGCTATTAGCCTCATGAAAACAGAAGCTTGCCATTAACCTTCCCATGAATTTTCAAGAAATTGCTGCATTTATGCTGTTAAAACTAATTAAACTTGCAGCACAAAATTAGGGCTGGAACCTAATGATATAAAAAACCCTTTTAAAAATGATATTTATGTTCCTGCAATGCCACCTAACCCCTCTCCAGCAAAGAAAGGAAACAATTGAAACTGTGGTGTATCATTCCTGTCAGTGGTAAATTGTTCTTTGAGGTTTTTACTATTAAAAATTTTTAAAAATTCTTACTTATCCTTTATTTATCTCTCTTTTAATCCAGTCTTTCTTTCTATTTGTCTTTATCTAACTTGACTCTAATTCATCGCATTGCCTTCTCCATCATGCTTTTGTTTCTTTCTTTATCCTGAAATTTCATTGGTTGAGATAGACTGTTGGTCCAGTTGTTCACCAAGATCTCAGATGCCCCATTGATCTTGTCATGCCACTATCAGCTCGCATTTCTAGCAATTTGCCATGCAAAATTTCTGAGTTGAAGCGTGAGGAAAAAAAATGTAACAACGGGTCACACAGGGGGATGCCACACTCCAGCAAATTCTGTGTCATTGTGTTACCAGTCTGAGACTAGAAGCTGCAGAGAATGACTTGTGCTTGACAGCACTGGATTTCCACTGTGGGCTGTGCAATGCACAGACTGGAATGTCCACTTTCTCTAGACACTTTTTAAACACTCTGCTTCACTTGATAAAAAAGTCCCTTCAGCACTTTATAAAATAGGTATAACACTATATGAGAGCGACACTCCACGCAGTGTCCAGCCCATGCAGTCAGACACCCTTGATCAGGGGATCTCAATGCTTCACCTAGAATCAGGGCAGGACCTTGCTCCAGAGTTAAACTGTCATTTTGACATCACTGTAAAGTGGAAACTATTTGTCAGTGATAGAGAAGCATCAATATAAATGCATCGTGTCCTGTCTCTTCCATTTTCATTGCTTTACCGGTCAATCTTATGTGGTGTTGCACAGTCAAGAGCAAGTGGAATCTTCAGTTGTAGCAGGGGTAGTGGGTGGGGGATAATTGGACCTGTGTGCACAGACGTAGTTCATCCCCTATTTTAAAATTAGCCATTTGATCCACACTTTAAATAACATGGTTATTTTATAGTATTTTTAAATTGCACATCTTACAATAAGTCGAGAAGCTGAGAAGTCGAGTTGGTTGAAGCTTAGGAACTCTTTATAATCTCTACTGAGGAGCTGGGAGACTTAAAACTATGGTGCAACAGCTGTGTAATTACAGTGTGACAAGCTTACATTGGTAGTTTGTATTATAAGTGTAGCTATAAGAATTTCCTGTGGAAAAGTTGACAGGAAGTATGCACAGATGATAGGACTCTTAATATATTATCTACAGATGTTAAAAACCTAAATGTTATTCAATTTCTAAATGTTTCATCATTGCTGTGGTGGTTCATAAGTTGGAGTCCAACACTACCGCCTGAGGGCATGAATTATTAACCCCTTCTTTGATGGACAAGGCTGCACATGGTGAAATTCGACAGCACTTAGCCAGACCCCTGGATTATACCGGATGCTTCATCTTTGGAAAAGGAGGTGGCACAGAAAACAAATGATGAGGACCAATTTCATCCTGTTAAAATCCACCTCCTAATTAACACTGTTGTATCTCTGAAACAACTGATGCCAAACACCACCTCAGCCTTCTGCATGAAAGAGAAGGTTGAATACATACAACAGCAATGGGCATTGAAAATGGGGACAAGCCAATAAAAGAAATCTCAGAAATTTAAGTTCTGTTATCCTGTAATTGGAAGTACTCTGCTTTAGGATTATAATCAGAATGCCCTATGACAAGACAAATCATATGACAAGACCATTCATGTTACAACATCATATATAGTAGAAACATGAAGTGAATCCAAATTACAGATAATACTGAGCTCCATCAGTGCTGAAAAGAGACACAGAGCTTCAAAAAGTCTGGAAATCTACAGTGCCTTTCCTGCAGGGCTGATCAGTAGCAATTAGAGAGTTGGATTTTATTTTGGTGACGGAGGTCCTGGCAACAGGCCGGAAGGTGGGGGGTGGGGGGGGGAGTGGTGGAGGAGAACCCCACCTCAGCCCTTCATCAGACCCTGGCTGAATTATCAGGCAGGCAATTAACTGCTGGCTCTCAGAAATACTGTCCCCTTTAAGGGACAAGATCTGGCCCCAAGAGCTGCTGGCCAATCGGAGGGCCAGCAGTTCCAGCAGTGCCACTGGCAGCAGTGGAAGAGGCCCCAGAAGACAGGTGAGTGGGGGTGGGATTGCTGGGGCTACTCAGGCAGGCCCTTGTGGGGTACTCAAGGTGGGGTGGAGGTCGTTACTCTGGGCAGGGAGCAGGGGAACCCTCTGTGGGCCACAGAGTGGTCGAGTTAGAGATCTCTCCCCCACCACCACCCCCCTCAAGTTCGCTAGGAGGCCACCAGGTTTGACGGTGTCTCCACACAGTGGTGGGCCCCATCATTGGCTAAATGCCAGCGGAGATGGGAAACAGCTTTTAATGGACCACTTAATTGCCTCAATTGGCCTCCCAGCAGACTTCCCATCCGCCAAAGTTCCCGCCATGGGCAAAATGGCATGGGGGCAGGGCAACAATGGGCATGTCGCCCAATGCCACCCCACTCCATTTTGCACTGCCCCAGACCCCCGGCCTCCCAGCCCATTTCCAATGGCTGGATAAAATCCAGCCCAGAGTCTTCATTAATGATTTTAAAGTCAGGCTTTGTTTAATCCAAATAAAATTTTAAATTCCACACATTATTAATTTTGATTCCAAACTGATCAGAATGTTTCCCATTAGAACACTAGATATGATTTTAGTAAATTATGTATTTTTATATACCAATCCAATATACTTCTCAATAGTCAACAACACACCCACTGGAATCTGTTGTCAAAATTCACTGATCCTTCAATAACATAGAGTTCTGTGACTGTTAGCATCTGCTGTGAAAGTCACTGCTGGCATTAAAAGGATTCAAAACAAATAAAACCAACCACTCCATGGACCTCTCTTTCTCTTCATAATATTAGATGGCTCTAATCTCAAAGGTTCAAAGAATATTATAAACTTCTTATACTTTATGATGTTATCTGAACCTCAGTGAATTACAAAACCTCTGTAGAGTAAAAGACTTCCACAAGTCATAAGGCATAAAAGCTTAACTTAACTTACAGACAATTTAAAACTTTTCCACATAAGAATAACTGCTGTCAACAAGGAAGGAAGGAAAGAATTTACTGTGGCTCACGATGACAGTTTATACATATAAAAACATACACTCAGGGTTAGGCTTAATAGCTCCCCAAATGGGTATGCATGGTGTTAAGATCTACAGTAGCAACCTTAGCTTCTTTCATCCAACAACAACTACTTATATTTATATAGCATCTTTAACGTAATAAAACATCTCAAGGCACTTCACAGGAGCATTATAAAACAAAATCTGACACCTGTTACGACCGACTTGGAGGGTTGTGGAGCTGGATGAGATTACAGAGATAGGGAGGGGCAAGGCCATGGAAGGATTTGAAAAGAAGAATGGGAATTTTAAAATCAAGACGTGTCTTGGCCAGGAGCCAATGTAGGTCAGCGAGCACAGGGTGATGGGTAAATGCGACGTGGTGAGAGTTCGGACACGGGCAGCAGAGCTTTGGATGACCTCAAGTTTGCGCAGAGTAGAATGTGGGAGAGCAGCCAAGAGTGCATTGGAATAGTCAAGTTTAGAGGTAACAAAGGCATGAATGAGGGTGTCAGCAACAGATGATCTGAGACAGGGGCAAAATCGGGCAATGTTACGCAGGTGGAAATAAGCGGTCTTAGTGATGGTGCGACTATGAGGTTGGAATCTCATCTCTGGGTCAAATAGGACACCAAGATTGCGAACAGACTGGCTTAATCGCAGACTGTTGCCAGGGAGAGGGATGGTGTTGGTAGCTAGGGAAGAGAGTTTGGAGCGGGGTCTGAAAACAATGGCTTCAGTCTTCCCAATATTTAATTGGAGGAAATTTCTGCTCACCAGTATTAGATGTCAGATAAACAGTCTGATAAATTAGCAACAGCGGAGGAGTCGAGAGAGGTGGTGGTGAGGTACAGCTGATCGTGGACATGAGAAAACTAATGCTGTGCTTTTGCATGATGTTGACAAGGGGCAGCATGTAGATGAGAAATAGGAGTGGGCCAAGGACATATCCTTGGGGAATACCAGAGGTGACAGTGTGGGAGCTGGAAGGGAGGCCATTGCAAGTGATACTCTGGCTATGATTAGATAGATAAGAATGGAACCAGGCGGGAGCAGTCCCATCCAGCTGGATGACAATAGAGGGGTATTGGAGGAGGATGGTGTGATCAACTGTGTTAAAGGCTGCAGACAGGTCAAGAAGGATGAGGAGATAAAGTTTACCTTTGGCACAGTCACACTGGATGTCATTTGTGACTTTGATGAGAGCTGTGTCTGTACTATGGCAGGGGCCCCCGACGATGAAAGGAATATTCAATTGTTTGTGCAAGATGTCCAAACAGAGGAGCATTCAACAGAGGACAGCAGTTATATTGCAGCTGAAAAAAATAAATCAATACAAACCTATATCATTCTTAAGCTCACTTTACATTGTATATGCAGGCACCTAGATTTAACATTTTGTATGTAGGATTTCTAAACGGCTCATCATGATGACCAGCATCTTCTGGTAGTTTTAAAAATTTCTTTATGGAGCAGGTAGCTGTGCTACATTTACTATTTTAATGGGGAGTTTTGTTTGGTAACGCCAGAAATAAAATCCATTTTTCGGTGTTAATTGGTTACAGATCTTTGATTAAATTGCATAATGCTTCTGTTCAGCTCAGCTGGCTGCAATGCACCTTCTTGTAATGAAGCAAACTGTTTAAAAGACCAATTGCATTGGTAGCTGTTATTCAAGCATTCACCTACAGCTACAAGCCACAATACTGCTGGGAAATGGTAGACTTCTGTTCCATACTTCTCAATTTGTTCATTCTTTACAGTGGGAACAATTTCGCAATTAATCAGAAAGGCTTCAAAAACAGGAGACCCACTCTAAAAATAGGAGGCATAAAGGATCTGCTCAGTTAGTGGTAGTTTGCATTTGAAGACAAACCATGG
This sequence comes from Heterodontus francisci, assembly GCF_036365525.1. Classification (NCBI taxonomy): domain Eukaryota; kingdom Metazoa; phylum Chordata; class Chondrichthyes; order Heterodontiformes; family Heterodontidae; genus Heterodontus; species Heterodontus francisci. The sequence continues at coordinate 53,075,098 of NC_090380.1, forward strand.
CTGCGAGCCACCCGTAACTTGGGGTAGTCTCTGAAATAAACTCCATTGTAATGCTACAATGAATCAGATTTCTTAAATCACAAATTCCTAGGGAGGGTGGCTGGCTACAGAATGATTCTCATCAGAGATTTAAAGCTCTTTTCTGGTGTTAATAGAGCTTCCATGAGTACCGGAGAAGATATTTCACAATGGGAGACTAATTAGAGATCATTATGTTGAAGCAAATAAAAAGCTAGTACAAGTAGAACAGAACAACTAGCCTGATATTTCTAGCTTACAGTTATATTTCTAAAATTTTTAGATGATAAGATTTTATTTCCATGATTTTCTGTCTATAATTTTGAGTGTGTGTGCAAAGGCATTGCATACAACATAAAACAGACTCTGGAGGAATTCTGTTGTTAAGGAAGGTTGCTGAAATGCATTTAAAAAAACCTTAATTTACATTTTCTTCACCTAAACAATTAGTCAAGCATTACCCAGAGAAAATAAATCTTACCAATGAACAATTTACATCTCTGCTGTTAATAAGTAATTAGGTAAGTGGAGGGAAGAGCTCCAAAATGCTAAAAGGACCAAGAGCAGCACAAAATTCAAAATGCAGGAAAACATTGTGGATGGCAAAAGCAAAACCACAACTTTTTATGGTTTTCAGGTCACCAGGGATGGAAATTGATTCATGGAAGTTGCCTATTCTGGTTTCTATCTGACTCTTTTTCCCCACAAGTTGACCAAAAAGGTGACCTCCATTCTGATTTCTTCTAATGTACTTTGTGCAAGTAATGCCTTGACATATTTTGTTTAAAGCTTTTGTTCTATATTCCGTCCATGTATTATGTACTCTGAACTGTTGATTCACCCTCCAGTTTATGAACATACCATCTCCACATGACAAATTGTACGTTATTCCTATGGCCAATTTGTTCAACTTTTTGTTTAAATGACTAGTCACACACTTTAATGTAATTTTTATTTACTGAGATATACTGACTAAAAATACAAACAGAAATAGGACAATAAAGACAGAGTTTAAAGCAAATGATCTCCAGTCCACTACTGTGTGCTGAGTCATCTCCTAATGCAGCCAATTTCTTACAAGTGCCATCACTACAAAAATATTTCTACATACATTGCATCAGAGATTCAATCATCTTTAAAAAGTGAGTAACAGGTGAGATGGAAAGAAGCATGTCATTGAAGTGTGCCCAAATAGTGCAGCCTATGCAGTGTGGCTTAGCCATTTAATAAATTAAGCAGCGCATTGGCCAATTTGTAGCATTGAGGGAGGGTTTCCTCTAATATGCAGGTTATTATCAGCAGCATTAAACAGGTGAAATAGACTGAACCGCCACAAAAGATTGGGAGCTTAAATCAAGTTTCTGCGACATTTTATGCTGGTTTAAAAATCATTTCGCTTGAAGCTAAACCCTTCCACAGAACTGATCATATGCCCACATCAAATTAAAGAAGATAAGTGAATTTCCCCCAATTGCTCCAGTTTGTGGCAGTTTGAGGAGGCTCTAATGTGAGCTATTTTTGGCTGCACAGGCACTCGGAAGCATGTTTTAAAATAACTTACATAATAAAAGTATTCAGTTACTAAGAAACTGACTAGTGTACACCAATGCAAATAGTAAATGGGTTTGTATACTTATTTAAATTCTTTTTTAGTGATTTAAGATCAGATTACTCATAGGTGGAGGACTAGACACTTACTAAAACTGCTTACCTTTTGTGATAAACCCATTTTCAGCTGTATTAATAAAACTGTACCAGGTTACTGCTCCTAAATACATCAATAAATGTTTTTTTGAATTTTAATGCATAGAAAAAATTAATTAATTTCCATTGCACTGACTGGGCTGATTCATGGATGATTTTATATTTATTACACAAACTAGCGTGGTTGGAAACCTGAACCATAACTTCATTTCAGAAAAACAGCGTAATTTCAAGTACAATTTGTGCTGAGTTTCCTGATTGCGCCCAAAGCGGAAACTTTACCCTCAGCCTTCCAAAGAACCTTTCCCAATTCTCAGGAAAAATCAAAATTTGTCTGTTTTCAGTCCCCGCTCCAAACACCATTCCGTAGCTACTTACTCCATCTTTTTTTTTTGCAAAATATACTTTATTCATAAAAATTTGTAAAAAATACGTTACTAAGCAACTGCGGTCCATTGTCTCAGACTACAAGGTCTGGGATTCCATGTGTTGCAAATCCTAATGGCACTGCAGGTGTACCTATCTCACATGGACTGCAGCGGTTCAAGAGGGCAGCTCACCACCACCTTCTCGAGGGCAATTAGGGATGGGAAATAAATTCTGGCCTGGCCAGCGACGCCCACATCCCATGAATGCATGCATTAAAAAAATTTGACATTTCAGAAAGTGCAATAGGGATCAGATTCCTTCAATACAGAACGTGAGGTGCCTCACAACTCTTGCCAATCCATTTTATATACAATATACATTGGCATTACATAGTAAAAACATTTTTTGGTGCACACAGCCCGAGGAGTTTTACACAGGTTCCAGCCCCTCGGTATACTACAGCAGGAGGGCCTCACACAGTGGCCTTTCCCCATTGAGCCTTTGTGGTGGCTGCCCTTAGCACGTAATCCTGGACCTTGCAATGTGCCAGTCTGCAATACTCGGTTATGGACATGTCTTTGCACTGGATGACCAGCAAGTTTCGGACAGACCAAAGAGCGTCTTTCACTGAGTTGATGGTCCTCCAGCAGCAGTTGATGTTTATCTTAGTGTGCGTCCCTGGGAACAGCCTGTAGAGCACAGAGCCCTGAATTACAGAGCTGCTCAGGATGAACCTCGACAAAAACCACTACATCGATTTCCAGACGTACTTTGCAAAGGCAGATTCCAGAAGGAGGCGGACAATGATCTCTTCCCCACAGCAGCTGCCTCAAGGGCAGCGTGTGAAGGCAGTGAGACTCCGGGCATGCAGGAAGGATCTGACAGGGAGGGCCCTTCTCACCACCAGCCAAGCTACATCTTGGTGCTTGTTTGAAAGTTCTGGCGATGATGCATTCTGCCAAATGACTTTGACAGTCTGCTCGGGGGACCATCCGACAGGATCCACCATCTCCTTTTCCCACAGGACCACGAGGACGTTAAGTGTGGATCACTGCCTGATGGACTTGTGGTCAAAGATGTTTTTCTGCACAAACTTTTCCACGAAGGATAGGTGGTACGGCATGGTTCAACTGAATGGAGCATTCCATGGCAAAGTGGCCAGACACATCCTTCGCAACACCTGGGATAGAACTGCAGCATATAGTGACACTTGGTCTTTGTGTTCTGCGGGTCTACACACATCTTGATGCAGTCATAGACAAAGGTGGCCATCAGGATCAGGGCGACGTTGGGGATGTTTTCTCCCCTCTTCGTCTAGAGGTTTGAACATTGTGTCCCTGTGGACACAATCTATTTTCTCCAAAGCAGAAGATGGCTCGGCTGACCGCCACAGCGCAGGGGTGAGGTATGGGCCAGACCCGTGCCACGTACAGCAACACTGAGAGCACGTTGCACCTGATGACCAGATTCTTACCTGCATTACCAGTTTCTGTTTCACCATGCCTGCTCGCTCCTTCCAGATTTTGGCACATGGTCCAGCCCCTCTGAACCATATCCCTAGCACCTTCAGGTAGTCTGACCTGATGGTGAAGGGGACAAAGGATGGGTCAGCCCAGTTCCCAAAGAACATGGCCTCGCTCTTGCCTTGATTTACTTTGGCTCCCAAGGCCAGTTTGAACTGGTCACAGATGCTCATCAGCCTGCAAACGGACAGCAGATCAGAGCAGAAAACAGCGACGTCGTTCATGTACAGGGAAGCTTTGACCCGAGTGCCTCTGCTGCCTGGGATTGTCACCCCTTTTATACCCACATCCTTCCTGATGGACTCAGCAAAAGGTTCAATACAGCAAACAAACAAGACAGGGGAGAGAGGACAGCCCTGTCTGACTTGAGTTGATCACAAAACTTTCTGATACTCATCCTTTGACTGAGATTACGCTACTGATGTTTGTGTAGAGCAGTTGGATCCAATTGTGGATTCCTTCCCCAAATCCCATTTTGGACAGCACATCCATCATGTAGGTGTGTGATATCCTGTCAAAAGCCTTCTCCTGATCCAAGCTGATGAGGCAGGTGTCCACACTCCGCACCCTGTCCTGTACACAGGCAATCGTATCCCCGAGTAGCGCAAGGCTATCTGAGATCTTCCTGCCAGGTACAGTACAGGTCTGATCGCGGGGCATCACCAACTCCAGAGCAGACTTAACCTGATTGGCGATGACTTTGGACAGAATTTTGTTGTCCACATTAAGCAATGAGATGGGTCGCCAATTTCTGTTCTCTCCCCCTTCCACTTGTAGATGAGGGTGATGATGCCATTCCTCATGGAGTCTGACATGCTGCTGGCCAGAAGCATTCTCTTGTACACTTCCAGCAAGTCTGGGCCGATCCAATCCCACAGAATAAAATACAACCCGACCGGTAAGCCATCGCTTCCGGGAGTTTTACTTGTTTCAAAGGACCGGACGGCCTTTGTTACCGATTCCATCCCTCTCCCTGGCAACAATCTCAGATTAAGCCAGTTTGTTCACAACCTTGACGTCATCCTTGACCCTGAGATGAGCTGCTGACCTCTCATTCATGGCATCACACAGACTGCCTATTTCCACCTCCATAACATAGCCCAACTTCACCGGGTCTCAGTTCATCTGCTGCTGAAACCCTCATTCATACCTTTGTTACCTGTAGACTTGACTATTTCAACACACTCCTGGCTGGTCTCCCTCATTCTACTCTGAGTAAACTGCAGGTCATCTAAAACTCTGCTGCCTGTGTCTTAACACACACCATGTCCCATTATACTACCACCCCTGTGGTCGCTGATCTACATTGGTTCCTGGTCAAAAGCAAATTCTTATCCTTGTTTTCAAATCCCTCCATGACCTCACCCCTCCTATCTATGTAATTTCCTCTAGCCCCCTATCCTCCGAGATATCTGCACTCCTCCAAATCTGACCGCTTGTGCATCCCTAATTTTAATTGCTCCACCATTGGTGGCTATGCCTTCAGTTGCCTACGCCCCAAGCTCTGAAATACCCTCCCTATACTTCTCTGTCCTGTCACCTTGCTTTCCTCCTTCAAATCTACCTCTTTAACCAAGCTTTTGGTCATGTGACCTAATATCTCCTCGTGAAGTCATTGACTTTGCTACTTACTTCTGTTCAGCAACATCCGCACCCCACACTTAGCCCCGCAGTTGACTTATTCAAGGCCTGAGCTGTATGTGGACAATTTTTGCTACCTTAGCCAAGCAGCTGTCTGAGCAGTGGAGCCTTTGTCAGAACACCATCAGATTTTATGTTTGTTCTTATTGTTTAATTCACTGCCACTTCTCCAGGAACGTCCACCTCGAGGAAGTTCTGCTCCTCTCTTTGACATGACCTCCCTTTGCCTCAGTTATCCTGCTCACTTTCCTTGCTACCTGTGCCCCTTCTTGTGTTTGATTGGGTATGCACCAATGAATTGCAGATCCTGCCGATTCAATAGTTACTTTCAAAAGGGAATTGGATAAATACTTGTGAAGGAACATTTGCAGAACTATGGAAAAATAGCAGGGGGATGCAAGACTAACTGGATAGTTCTATCAAAGAGACAGCACAAGCATGATGGGCCAAATGGCCTTCTTCTGTGCTATAAGAGTCTATGATTTGCCCCTTTATTTTTCTCTAATTTCCAGTCAAGAATGTAGGCTGCATAAAACTGCATAATCAATAATAGCTTGGTAGCAGTCCTATGACATTTTTATAAAACAAGTCCGAAACAAGAACAAAGAACAGTACAGCACAGGAACAGGCCATTCGGCCCTCCAAGCCTGCACTGATCTTGATGCCTGCCGAAACTAACACCTTCTGCACTTCTGGGGCCCATATCCCTCTATTCCCTTCCTATTCATATATTTGTCAAGATGTCTCTTAAACGTCGCTACCGTATCTGCTTCCACCACCTCCCCTGGCAGCACGTTCCAGGCACTCACCACCCTCTGTGTAAAGAACGTGCCTCGCACATCCCCTCTAAACTTTGCCCCTCGCACCTTAAACCTATATCCCCTAGTAACTGACTCTTCCACCCTTGGAAAAAGCTTCTGACTATCCACTCTGTCCATGCCGCTCATAACGTTGTAAACCTCTATCATGTCACCCCTCCACCTTCGTCGTTCCAGTGAAAACAATCCAAGTTTTTCCAACCTCTCCTCATAGCTAATGCCCTCCAGACCAGGCAACATCCTGGTAAACCTCCTCTGTACCCTCTCCAAAGCCTCCACGTCCTTCTGGTAGTGTGGCGACCAGAATTGCACGCAATATTCTAAGTGTGGCCGAACTAAGGTTCTGTACAGCTGCAACATGACTTGCCAATTTTTATACTCTATGCCCCGACCGATGAAGGCAAGCATGCCGTATGCCTTCTTGACTACCTTATCCACCTGCGTTGCCACTTTCAGTGACCTGTGGACCTGTACGCCCAGATCTCTCTGCCTGTCAATACTCCTAAGGGTTCTGCCATTTACTGTATACCTCCCACCTGCATTAGACCTTCCAAAATGCATTACCTCACATTTGTCTGGATTAAACTCCATCTGCCATTTCTCCGCCCAAGTCTCCAACCGATCTATATCCTGCTGTATCCTCTGACAATCCTCATCATTATCCGCAACTCCACCAACCTTTGTGTCGTCCGCAAACTTACTAATCAGACCATCTACATTTTCCTCCAAATCATTTATATATACTACAAACAGCAAAGGTCCCAGCACTGATCCCTGCGGAACACCACTAGTCACATCCCTCCATTCAGAAAAACACCCATCCACTGTTACCCTCTGTCTTCTGTGGCTGAGCCAGTTCTGTATCCATCTTGCCAGCTCACCTCTGATCCCGTGTGACTTCACTTTTTGCACCAGTCTGCCATGCGGGACCTTGTTAAAGGCTTTACTAAAGTCCATATGGACAACATCCACCGCCCTTCCCTCATCAATCATCTTCGTCACTTCCTCAAAAAACTCAATCAAATTAGTAAGACATGACCTCCCCTTCACAAAACCATGCTGTCTCTCGCTAAACAGCACAACACACTGCTGTTCCCAAATGAATGCTGACAGCTAGTATTTTTTAAAAGATGTATTGCCAGACAGTACTGTACTTCACCTTGGATCTACACAAACAGTCGTAAAATATTAGGACAGAATCCATAAAGCTGGGTGAAGGACCACAAGTGATACTACTTGCAGAAGCCATGAAGTATGATCGACTTCGATATTTTGACAATTGCACATTTAAGTAGCAATGTTACTTAATAGTCAGAAAATTTCATATTAATTTTAGCACTGAAATTAATGACTAGTCATTTTAAAACTGATAGCTTAAATACCTGAACTGGAACTATCAGATCAAGCTTCCACTAGTTGTAAAGGAAATCTGCTGCTTGCAGAAACAGTAATACATAATATGAAGAGCAGGGCAGGCTGTAGTATTAGATGACACATCTGGAACAGTTTTCAAACTTTGATTCTTCTGAAGCCTTTCATTATGGGTTTGACATGGTCATGTTGGACTCACTTCTCAAAGTATCTTCAACACTCAAACTGGAGATTGACCAACACATTTCTGAACCATAGGTGTACAGTAGTTTTACTATTCTGGCTTACATGTCAAAAACATCTATGGTAGGTTGATGCAACAATTTGACCCTCATATTACTATTTAACAGTCTGGGTACTGTTCCATAGCTTTGCACTTTCATGGTGTTGGTTTAGCTCAGTGGTAACATTCTTGGAGACAGAAGCTTGTGTTGCCAAGCCCCACTCCAGCATATAAAACCATATTGATGCTTCAGTACACTACCGATGGATTGTTACATTGGTAGAAGTGCTGTCTTTTTGGTGAGGTTTTAAACTGAGACCTCTATCTGCCAGCTTCAGCGGATATAAAAGATCCCATGGCAGTTTTTTTTTGAAGAGCAGATGGCTGTACTAGTGTCCTGGCCAATATCGATCCCTCAATTAACACCACTTAAATAAATAAAAAATAACTGGCCATTCATCTCATTATTTTGTGGTCTTTTCTGTGTACAAATTGGCTGCTATATTTGCCGACAAAACTACAGCGATTACACTTCAAAAAGTAATTTGTTGGCGGTGAACCAGTCACTTTAGGACATCTTGAGCATGTGAATTAAAATATAAATGCAAGTCTTTCTTATCTGTTTAATTGGACAGATGTGAGTAGTTTCTTTATTGAATAATCTAACCCAGTGAACTTTGCAAGAAGCATTTCTCATTTGAAAGGTACCTTCAGAATACAGGCTTCTGCATCAGTTCGCCAACCTTGAACTCTTTTGTACAAGACCACTGGAGAGTCTATTGCAAGCTGTATAGATTCCCAGATTCTATCCTCAACAACCCCAGCTTATCAAGCCTTTCCTCATAGCTAAAATTATCCATTCCTGGCAACATCCTCATAAATCTCCTCTGTACCCTCTCAAATGTGATCACATCCTTCTTGTAATGTGGTGACCAGAACTGTAGGCAGTTCCTTGAGAAGCGAGTCCTACATTAGCAAGTCAAATAAATAATGGAAGGCTTCAGAAGAATTAAAGTTTGAAAGCTGTTGCAGGTACGTCAGGTAAAACTACAGCCTGCTCTGCTCAGTTCACATAATTCATTACTGTTGCTGCAAGCAGATTTCCTTTACGGCTAGTGAAAGCTTGATCAGACAGCTTAAATCTATCATGCAGCAGATGTCCAATGCCCTGGTTGAGGCAGCAGCTACAGTATTGTACAGATTTCTGGTCACTGCAACAAAGTCAGTGAAGCAGTGCAAAGGTGAGCACTTCGGATAATCCTGACGTCAGAGGGAAGGGCAATGTGAAGCAAGTTAATAAGCTAGAACTCTAACTTCAAAAAAGCATCTCAGTGGGATGTTGAAGCACGCAAGACAGTATAGAAAAAGTAAACACAAATGTACTATGTCAGCAGCACATAAGCTAACAGTTTAAGTTGGGGAAGAAATTTAAAAGCTCTCGGAGTATTTTTTTTTTTACACTTAGGGCGATGCATAGATAAAAGAGATCGCCAGGAAGAATGGTCGAGACTATGCAAATAGGTAAATGCTGTAATAGAAACAGAAAATTTCTGGCAGAGAAGGCAGCCATTTGGCTCAATGTTTCTGTGACAGCCAGCAAAGAGCTATCCAGCCCAGCTCCACTTTCCAGCTCATGGTCTGAAGCACTGCATGTTATGGCACTTCAAGTGCATACCCAAATATTTTTTTTTAAATGCCATGAGTGTTTCTGCCTCGACCATCCTTTCAGGCAGCAAGTTTCAGACCCCCATGATCCTCTGGGTGAAATACTTTCTCAACTCCCTGCTAATCCTTCCACCAATCACTTTAAATCTATGCCCCCTAATCATTGACTTCTCTGCTTATAGAACCAGGTCATTCATATCCATTCTATCTAGCCCCTCAATTTTATAGACATCAAGTAAACCTCCCCTCAGCCTCCTCTGTGTTCCAAACAACCCCAATCTATCCCATCTTTTCTCATGGCTAAAATTCTTTATTTCTGGCAACATGCTCATAAATCTGCTCTGTTCCCTCTCTAGTAAGATCACATTCTTCCTGTAATGTGGAGACCAGACCGGTACACAATACTCTAGCTGCTAATTAGTGTTTTATACAGTTCTAGCATTAGCTCCCTGCTCTAATACTCTAGGCCTCAGCCAATAAATGGAAGGTTCCTGCATGTCTTCTTAACCACCTTATCTACCTGTTTTGCTACCTCAGGGATCTGTAAACATGAACTCCAACGTCCCTCTGTTCCTTTACACTTCTCAGTATCCTACCATTTATTGTGTATTCCCTTGCCTTGTTTGCTGTCCCAAATGCATTACTTCATACTTCTTCGGATTGAATTCCATTTGCCACTTTACTGTCCATCTGGCCAGTCTCTTTCTGCAGTCTACTGCTTTCATCCTCACTATCAACCACACAGCCAATTATTGTATCATCTGAAAACTTCTTGATCATGCCCTTTACATTCAAGTTTAAATGGATATATGCCACAAGCAGCAAGGGATCCAGTACGGAGTCCTGTGGAACCCACTGGAAACAGCCTTAGTTATGAAAACACCTGTCCACCATTAGCCTTTACTTCCTGTCACTGAGCCAATTTTGCATCCAAATTTGAAGCTCAATGATAATATTGAGTCAGATCATGTTGGAAAAATAATGGCATACATCTTTATTGGTGTAAATTAACCAGAAAATTTATGAGATTAAGAGATACAGTAATGAATCCCCAGAACCATCAGGTTGACATACGCCACTCTGCAGTTCGCATCCCACAAATGGCATCTTGCCCTTAGCCTCCCTGTTATTCAAGAACTTGCTGGATTTCCACATTTCTTGCCCATTAACTTTCTGTGGAAAATGTAAGTCTGTAATTAACAGTGCAAGTAACTTATAAGATAATAACTTGCTACAATCAACCTTCTGGCCCAGAAATTAAGACAAGTTAAATTGTGGAATCTCATTCCCTGTAAGAAATTGTTGTTAGAGATTTAAAAAAACATAATTTTGTCAAACTTGTTTTCCTTTGTGTCCAATCTCTCCCTCTCCATTTCTCTTTTTGTACCTGATTTGACTCCAGTTCACCCAGTTTCTCAGTTATAGTCATAGAGTCTTTTATGGCACAGGAGGCAGTCATTCAGGCCATTGGGTCCATGCTGGTTCTCCATGGAGTTCTCCATGTTTCTGTTTCCTTCTTTATCCTCAAATCACATTAGTTAAAGGGATACATTTTTGGTTTTGCTTTTCAAGGCCCCAGATGCCCTCACCAAGTCACCAGCAGCTCACACTTACAAAAAGTTATGACACAAAAATATTGAATTGAAAGGTGCAGGAAAAAAGTTTACCTCATGTGTCACACTGCGAGGTGCCCCACTCTGGCAAGATCTGGCCCAATATGTTTGGTATTTTGGAAGAATAAGATCAAATGAGTGAAGGACGCTCTTAATCTGACCCTATCTTGCAAGTCCACAGTATCTACGAGCTTAGTAAAGTCAGCCTGGAGAGTTGCCTCAAGTTTCCTTACATTATTTTGACAGCAGACCACATAGGAGTTAGAGTTATCTTGAATACTGAAAGTGACATTGTTGAAGATATTCCCATGAATTCTAAAACAGAAATGAATTAGATCAGCTGTATAATCCGAATGTTGAACAGCTTTAGGACAAATGCTTGCAGTTCTCCGAAGAACCTTGGCATCTCTAGCTACATGGGCCAAATAATTGGCTAATGTGCATTTTGTCAAATGTAGGGAAGATTTTTTTAAATATAAATCCAATTCTGTCTCTAACCAGGAGGTTTCTCTGCACTTGAAACAATTAAACTTGGGTATTCCTGTTAGTACAATAGCCTTCCAGTGGATTGGAAGAATGCGTGAAGTGTTTTGTTTACTGAGTTTTGGGACAGCTTCACATGTCTGAAAGTCACACAGCATCAGAATACAAGCAAGCACTGTGGTATCAGCTATTGGGAGGATTTATGACATTGAAATTCATCTTTAAACCAAGAGTTGATATCAACTGAATTATATTTAACTTGCAAAAAACACCAAATCCTGTTTTAAAATAAATACTAGCCTTTTCCCTGTTTACTCTATAACAGACAAGACCACTATTTTTGTGAGGAGGAAACTAAATATGGTTCTGAACAATACTTGACAAGTGGAATTTCCTCCGCTGGTGCCCAGGAAGTTCCCAGAGTTGCTACTTTCCACATGGCCGCAACCATAAGTGTGCCAGGGTTGTCTCTTTTATTTCAATTCGGCATAAAAGCAAGTTCAGGTGCTGACTTTTGGATCTAGGAGCGCACTTCTAGTGTACACCGCACTAATTGCTTCTGAACAATATTGGAAGAGAATGATTGGCCTTCATATGCAATGGGACGGATGAGAAAATTATCAAAAGTGCACAGGATAAGAATTCAAATTCTTAAACAAAAAAGATTCCTTAAACAAATAAAACCTAACTTTGCCAAGGAGGAATGAAGGATTGTCAAATGACAAAAAAATTGTAAATGTTTTTAAAAAATAAATCACGATTTAGAAAATGGCTGTTATCAGTATTGGACAATAGATAATTTAAGGATGGAAATAAATCAATTTTCTATTAAAAATTAATTTTCATTTAATACTGAAGACTTCAGATAAGATTTAGCCTTAGTTATCTGCAATTTTGACCTCCATAGAATTTCACCTTGAAACTCAAAATCTGGCATAGCACATGGAAAGAAGTTTTTTTGGTCCCAGCTTGGCGTATTCATTACTACTTTTAAACAAGGCAGGGACAAAAATACTCCTTTATATTTTGGGTTTTGAAGAGTATGTTAGCGTAGCTTCTCTTGGTTTGCTTTTAAGCCATACAGTGATGTAGTAGTCACATGTTTAAGCAACTGAGTTTTTGCTTTAAAAAAACATTAAAACTTTTTATTCAGAAAATTCATACTTCACCTTTCAATTAGGGAATAACATTTTAAACTAATCCATAAACACATTTACAAGCAATGTGTTCTTTGATGTTATTAAGCACAGAAAAACATGGTATGAGAATAGTTTAAAAAAGAATTACTGAACACGGTCATGAAATATTTGCATCAGATTTCTTGCAAATCAAAAATGTACACAAATCACTTCATACATAGGCAAGATAATCATTTAATGTTCCTCTTCCAGGCTCCACATAATATATTTTCAAATTCAAACAATCCGTTACAATAAAAATCCTGTAACCTCTTCACAAATTTATCACATATAAAAGAACACTCAAGCCTGAACGCATGTGCAATTCCTCATTCTACACAACTTCAGAAAAACATAGAATGCCCCTCTCAAAACTACCACAGCTGTAATACCAAGAGCAGAAATCCATAAAGATAGTTACAAAAATAAACACCATCTTCATTCCGGATGCCATTTATAATTTGCTGGGAAACTTAAAGAGACAGTATTAACTTTAAAGGCTGTAAAATGTAGTTTTTCTATGTATTACCATTTTTCTTTTTACAAAATCTGAAACTTTTAGTGAATCCAAATATAATTGTATATCTTATAAAGATAGTTATTGGTTCTTGTTACATATCTGATAAGAAACATCCTGGGTTAATAATTTCAGCTGTATACTGTTTAGAAATCGTTGGATATCAAAATAGTAATCATAGGTTGCAATGCATTAGCTACAGATAATCCCTTCAATAATCAAAGACAAGTGGCTGGTCAAGATTGGTCATAATCATTTGGCGTAACCCCTTATGTACTCAATGCTTTATATGTAAGCAAAACAAACACTCAGGAAAAGATAGGCTATCGATTGCTACAGGACAGGGCTTGTCCATTTACAACAGAAAACATGTAATGTTGGAGATATGATGACATTTCAATAGCAGTGGCAAATTGTCCTGGATTTTGCAGTAGTAATGACGGTGAAACTGAAATAGTCAGTGTTCATCATTACTCCTCTGAAACTGACAGTAACTTCTGGAGTCCACGCGTGCAGTTAAACGTGGAAATCCAGAAGTTGTTGTCAGTGATATTCTACACTTCTTCAGTGGATGCACTGTTGAGGGTCCCCCCCCAGAGTGCAATTAATTGGAAATTACTGAACTGATGAGAATTTCCACTCTTAGTCTCACCATAATAACTCATGAAAAAGTTTCACCTTTTTCAATGAGGTGTAACTGGGGTTTTAATGGCATACTAATTTCATAATTACTGTTAAACAGCCTTAATGGCCCTGAAAGAGTAAATTAATACTTGGAGAACAGCAGATTTCTCCATTATAAAGAAATCTCACATTTTTAAAATAAAGTTAAGTTTATGATATTTTAACTTCTTTCTACCTTAGTCCCATATGTATGTTCCAATTATTTATTTTCACTCTCTATAAGATTTTAAAAGTGATGGGATTTCAGTGGTTTATACTTCTTGGTAAGCTGCTTGCAAGAATACTTCAATGTGATTGGCTGCTTATCTTGCTTAATGCGAAACGCCGGAAGATTCCCTTGACTTGGCACTCGAATCAAAGTGATGTCAAGAAAGGGCAAGTCCACACCACAGAGGTCACCAGATCTTTATGGGCAGCCTTCATTGAGGTCAGTGGTGAACAAGGTTCCTTCGCCACTGAATGCACAATCCAGTCCAATATTACCAGAATGACGAGGACTAAATGTCCTCTGTTTATCTTGAAGCATAAACGTTTAATAAATCACTGGTCTTGAGCATTAGGGAGTGACTTAACCCTGACAGTCACATTGAGTCAAGTTGTTGCTCAGCATCATCAGATCAGAGTGGCATTTTAATACTTTCACATGCAGGAATCTTTAACCTAAGGGTAGAGTTAGTAATTCATTTTTCTAAGATGGTCAAATTAAAAAAAGCAGTCATCCATAGCAATACCAAAGAGTAGAATATGAAATTTAAGCTGGGCTCAGGTCCCAACTCAGTTTCACATGATGTTTGTCTGGGCAGTAAATAAATTGCTGTGAAATATAATACACATCAAAGCAATTGTTTTATGGTGAATAAATAAGCCAAATTCTGCTTCCATTACGAGATTGCAAGACTTCTATCAATTCCACCCAAATTTCAGTGAAATGCTACAAAACTGTTGCCTTGCACATCTCTTAAAATGGAGATCATTTTTATACACATGTCCTCAGTACTGATACAATTCAACGCCAAACTTATGTGAAGAGGCAAAAAGAATGGTGCTCTCTTTGGAAATCTGAAGGCTTAGATGAGTCCTTTTGCAAAAGATGTAGGTTTTGGCTTGCAGTCAGTTTCACTGCCTTAACGTTTTTTGGCCAAGCTATTTCAGGTGATTGCCCAGTTGCTGAAGCCATATTTGTTTTCATCAACAATTGTACTATGTATTCCGAGACATAAACCATTGTATAACTATTACTTTATGACCTACATTTTTTAATAACTTACTTTAAAAAAGTGCAAAGATAATTTAACATAGATTAAAAAAGATCAGTACTCACAAATGGGATTTTGTTTGGTTACTCTGACAGATCTTGCGATCCACAGAAGGCGTGTGAACATAAAAGATTTTCATAAGGGGAAAATAAATACTTATACTAATTACAAAAGAGACCACCACCCCCCCACCAAGATTAACATCTTGTGTAAATATTTTGTTCTTTCATCTGGTGAATACTATACAAATAAATCACTCAAAACAAAGCACTTGCGATGTTGACAGTCTAACATTTCAGGTATGTGACCTTTCATTAGATTAGGGTGCTGATGAAAGGTCGCAGACCTGAAATATTAACTCTGTTTCTCTCACTCCACAGGCCTGCTGAGTATTTCCAGCACTTTGTTTTTATTTCAGATTTCCAGCATCCGCAGTATTTTGTTTTTATTATTGTTGACAGCCTAGCCTGTTACAAGCCAGGTTGCACTGATGTAAGAATTCATGTACTGTAGGACGAGAATGTTTAAGCTGCAACATCTCTTCTGTTAAGCCAAATTAATGCCATCTTCTAACAATAGCTGGTTTAGTAATTAATCTATTAGAAAACACTTCCTGTGGACAACTTTCAACTTTGCCAGAGGTGGGAAACTGGCAGCACTGAATTGACTAGCAGTTGTTCTCAGGTCACCCAAATTTGCTTTCAATTGATCAAAGAAAAGGAAAACTAGGTGGGGAGCACAACAAGCAATCAGATATTCAGCTTTCTGCTCCTGCCAAAATTGAATGTTAATCTCCATATTTTTAATGGAAGGAAAATGGTAACGAAAAGGATCCTTTCATCTTTTGCACCGTCAGTGACAATTGCCCTAGATGATGCAATGCAAGAACTCTCTCCAAGCTATCAAAGAATGATACTGTGCACTAATTATTATCTTCTTCCTTGTAAGGCTGTAAACTACCACAAAATTATGGGCAGTTTTATCCTGTGAATTTACATCCATCAGAAACTAGACTGACCCGAGCAAGCGAATTACTAAAAATCAGAATGAAAGGTCACTGACCACAATTCTGCTTCTCTCTCCACAGATGCTGCTAGACCTGCTGAGTATTTCCAGCATTTCTTGTTTTTATTTCAGATTTCCAGCAACTGCAGTATTTTGCTTTTATATTACCAAAATTCCTTACAGCTTTTAGTGACAGTGTTCAAAACAGCAGTTCAGGCCTGTACTGGTTCCAAAAGGTGAAATTCACCTTGCTTCACATTACTTTAGATTTTTCTACTCTTAATAGTGGAAGATGGCACTAGTGCTTATCAATATTGTTATGCATATCTCATATTTTTGCAAAGTCACTGTCAATTTCTTGAACAAAGTACTAGAGTCAAATATAATTGGATTTTAACAGGATTAAACATCAAGAAAAACCCTTGGTTGAAGAGAGATAAAGCAGCTTAAAAATAGTATGAAATTCAGTCACCTTTTTCTATTATTAAACAAAATCATACGTCTCTACATACCTTTTCTAAATCTAGTTACTTTTGACAAAATAATGCTGACCATTTAAAAAAGTTTCATTTTAAGCACTACTCCATAAATCATTGTGTAGCTGCAAGGTTCCTTTTTCAGCTCTCATTAGTCCAGAATAAATTTTGACAAAATATATTTACGAGAGAACAGTATTGGCTGAAACAGCCATATCACAATTTTTTTTTAAAAAGGGACTAATACAGTCTGAAGTGCAAAACTGCATTTGAATTACAAGTCTTTTCCAATGACCTTGTAAGTGTTCTGCATCTCCAGTAAGAGGCTTCAGCAATCAATAGAAGAACTACGTACTGGCCATCCGCTGTCGATGGATGCAAGGGAATAACACGCAAAGCTTGTGTTTCTATGGTGTACACAGAACACTAGTCATCAGACTGAGGATAGAACAGGATTACCGATTGGCCTTGTACTTGGAAGCATCCCTAGGTTCACTGCTGGGATTGCTCCAATCATCGGCTTCAGGAGTGGTCTGGTAATGCCGCCAGGCAGATTTGTTAAAAACAGGAAGTCGTTCAAATGACTCACTTGACAGAGCCTGGAAAAACAGAAAAACGTAAAATTTGAGAAGGAAAACTTCAGTGTAGGACAGTGCAACATTTTATAAATTAGATGTCAGCCTTAGGTCAGTGATAACACTCTCACCTGAGACGGAAGATCAACACAGGAATGTAAGCAGGCCACTCAAGCCTGTTCCACCATTCAATGAGATCATGACTGATCTGTGCCCTAACTCCATATGCCCAGTTTTGCCCCATATTCCTCAAGACCTTAGGTTAACAAAAATCTATCAATCTCGGATTTTAAATTAACAACGGATCTAGTTTGTGGAAGAGTTCCAAACTTTTACTACCCTTTACATGTAGTGTTCCCGAACTTCACTCCTGAAAGGTCTGGCTCTAATTTTTAGAGCTATGTCCCCTAGCTTCAGATTCTCCAACCAGTGGAAATAAAACGGTTTCCTATAATATCTTGAAAATTTCAATCAAAACACCCCTTAACCATGTAAATTTTAGGGAATATAATCCTAGTTTGTGTAATCTCTGCGTAATTGTACCCTTGGAGTCAGGTATCATTCTGGTAAATCTACACTGCACTCTCTCCAAGGCCAATATATCCTTTAGAAGGTGTGGTGCCTGAACTGCTCACAGTACTCCAGGGATGGTCTAACCAGGGATTTGTGTAGCTGTAACATAACTTCTACCCTCTTGTACTCTAATCCTCTACATATAAAGGCTGGCATTCCATTAAACCTTTTGATTATTTTCTGTACCTGATCATGACATTTTAATGATGTATTATGACCCCCAGGTCTCTTTGGACTGCCACTGTTTCAAGCATTTCACCATTTAGAAAGTACTGTGTTCCAGACTTTTTAGGTCTAAAGCGAATAACTTCACATTTGGCTACATTAAAATCCATTTGCCACAGTCTTGTCCATTCACTTAATCAATTAATATCTTTGTCATTTTATGCTTCCATCTGTACTGCTTATAGTACTGCCTGTCTGTGTGTCTTCAGCAAACCTGGATATGTGACTTTCTATTCCTTCATCCAAGTCGTTAATAAATACAGCAGAGATCTTTGTGGGTTACCACTAGTTACATCTTGTTAATTGGAGTATCTGCCCATTATCCCTGCTCTCTGACTCGTACCACTCAATTTCCTAACTAGATCAATAATTTACCTCAAATTCCAAAAGCTTCAACTTTTAACAGTCTCTTACGAAGGATTTTATCAAATGCCTTTTTGGAAATCCATATAAATAACATCCATAGACATTCCTCTGTCCACTACTTTGATCAATTCTTCAAAAAATCCAATCCAGTTCATCTCTACAAATCCAGGCTGGCTCTCTGATCAGCTGAAAATTTTCAAGGTGTTCAGTCACTATCCTTATTAATAGATTCTAATAATTTCCCAACAGCAGATATTAGGCTGACTGTTCTATAATTCCTTGGTTTCCCGCTCTCATCTTTCACAAATAGAAGAGCGACATGCGCAATTTTTCAATTTAAAAAGAACAATTCCCCAATTGAGAGAACTTTGGAAAATTATAGTTAGGGCAGTTGCAATGTTCTTACTGCTTCCTTTAAAACCCTGCGACAGAAACCAAGCAGTTCTGGGGATCTATCACTAGTGCCGTTATTTTCTTCCTTACTGTTATTTTGCTTACATTAATTTTAGTGAGTTCCTGTCCCTGATTCAATATCAGTTTCCTTGGGATGCCCAGCATGCTTTTCTCTTGCTCTACTGTAAATACTGATGCAAAGTAATCATTCAATATGTCCGCAGTTTCCTTATTTTCATTTACTAAGTCACCATTATCAGTTTTCAAGGGGCCCACATTGTTCTTGACCACCATCTTTTTCCCAATAAATTGTAAAAGAATTGTGTTGATTGATATCCCTAGCAAGTTTCTTTTCAAACTCCATTTTTACAGCTGTTACCATCTGTTTTGTCACCTTTGCTGTTTTTTGAATCTCTCTATGTTTTTTCATTTAGTTTTATGTTGTCTCTTGCCTCTTCAGTCATTCGTGTTTTTTTTGGGCAAGTAGAGCTCTTGCCCCTTAGAGGTATAAACTGATTTTGTATTTCATTAAATGTTTTCAAACCACTTCTGTGGTTTTACCCATGAACAGATTTAGCCAGTTTACTTTAGACAATCTCTATCTCATTGCACAAAGTCAGCCTTACCGAAATCTAGAATCTAAGTAACTATTTCGCATTTCTTGCTTTCACACACTATGTTGAACTTGATATCATGATTGCTATTAAATAAATGTTCATGCAACATTAAGGTGTTAATTAAATATGGCTCATTACAAAACCTGATATGGGGTGCCCCCTTGTTAGTTCTGGGGCATATTGTTGCAGAAAACTATCCTGAACATACTCAAGAAATTCACTACCTTTCTGGCTCAAGCCAGCTGCTTGCCCCAATCTATGAGAAAGTTAAAATTCCTCATTAAACTACTCTGCCATTGCTGCATGCTTGTGTAATCTCTACATTTATACATTACCATGACACAGTTGCTACCAGGGGGCCTATACACAACTCCCACTATACTTCTACTTCTTAATTCTACCTTAAGTTTCAAATGCCTGTTTACCTCTTTTTGTACCCTATCATTGATAGCGATTTCATCATAATCACTCAGGCCACTCCTCCCCCGCTAGCATTTTCCGACCTCTCCAATATAATTTGGTCGCTCCCAGCCCTATCTTGCAGTCATCTTTCAGCAATGACTACCACATCATATCCTCCACGTTGAATTTGCAGCTGCAATTCATTCAATTTGTTCCTTATACTCCGTGGGTTTGTATAAAGAACACTTATTTGGTCCACACAGCCAAACCTGTCCTCCTTTTCTGACATTTTACTCACGTGTTTCTTACTTCTAGCTCCTGGTTTTAATTAATTAACACCTTTTAGTTTTCCCTTTACCTATAGTGCCTTAAGCATGATTTCTGACTGTTACTCTACTCTCTTCCTGTTTGTTTGTTTTCACACAAAAAAAGGAAAGAAAGTACCAGCCCTTTGTTTTGCAAGCTGGAACGTCAGAACTATGTGTCCTGGCCTGTCGGAAGACGTTACACAAATCAATGACTCTCAGAAGACTGCCATCGTTAACCTCAGTAGACTCAATGTGGACATTGCAGCACTTCAGAAGACATGCCTCCCTGCAAGCAGATCTCTAAGAGAGCAAGGCCTACACCTTCTACTGGCAGGGTAGGGATCCTGAAGAACCAAGGCAGCATGGAGTGGGCTTCGCCATCAGAAACTCTTTGCTCAGCATGATAGAGCCACCTTCAAATGGCTCGGAACGCATACTGTCCATCCAACTGCTCACCACCTCTGGCCCAGTACACCTACTCAGCATCTATGCTCCAACACTCTGCTCCCCACCTGAAGTTAAAGACCAGTTCTATGAGGAACTCCACAATATCATTAGTAGCATTCCTAATACCGAAATTTGTTCCTGCTGGGGGCCTTTAACGCCAGGGTTGGGGCTGACCATGACTCATGGCTCTCCTGCCTTGGGCACTATGGTATTGGAAGGATGAATGAGAATGGACAGAGACTTCTGGAGTTGTGTACCTATCACAACCTCTGCATCACCAACTCGTTCTTTCATACTAAACCCTGTCACCAGGTTTCATGGAGACACCCAAGAGCACGTTGTTGGCACCAGCTGGACCTCATCGTCATAAGGCGAGCTTCTATAAACAGCGTCCAAGTCAATTGCAGCTTCCACAGTGCAGACTGCGACACTGACCACTCCCTGGTGTGCACAGTTAGACTCAAACCAAAGCAGCTACATCACTCCAAGCAGAAGGGCCGCCCGCGCATCAACACTAACAGAATTTCTTATCCACAGCTGTTACATAAGTTTCTAAAAGCCCTTCAAAACACTCCTGCAGGGGATGCAGAGACCAAGTGAGCCCACATCAAAGACGCCATATATGACTCAGCAATGACCACCTTTGGCAAACATGAGAAGCAGAATGCAGGCTGGTTTCAATCTCACTTTGAAGAGCTGGAACCTGTCATAGCCGCTAAGCACGTTGCACTGTTGAACTACAAGAAAGCCCCCAGCGAGTTAACATCCGTAGCACTTAAAGTAGCCAGAAGCACTGCACAAAGAACAGCCAGGCGCTGTGCAAATGACTGCTGGCAACACCTATGCAGTCGTACTCAGCTGGCCTCCGACACCGGAAAATCAGAGGAATGTATGATGGCATTAAGAGAGCTTTTGGGCCAACCATTAATATCACCCCCCCCACCCCCCCCCCCCCACCCAAGTCTAAATCAGGGGAAACGATTACTGACCAAAGCAAGCAAATGGACCGCTGGGTGGAGCACTACCTAGAACTGTACTCGAGGGAAAATGTTGTCACTGATACCGCCCTCAACGCAGCCCAGTCTCTGCCGGTCATGGATGAGCTGGACAAACAGCCAACAAAATTGGAACCCAGTGATGCCATTGATTCTCTAGCCAGTGGAAAAGCCCCTGGAAAGGACAGCATTACCCCTGAAATAATCAAGAGTGCCAAGCCTGCTATACTCTCAGCACTCCATGAACTGCTTTGCCTGTGCTGGGATGAGGAAGCAGTACCACAGGACATGTGCGATGCCAATATCATCACCCTCTATAAGAACAAGGGTGATTGCAGTGATTGCAACAACTACTGTGGAATCTCCCTGCTCAGCATAGTGGGGAAAGTCTTCGCTCAAGTCATTTTAAACAGACTCCAGAAGCTGGCTAAGCGTGTCTACCCTGAGGCACAGTGCGGCTTTCAAGCAGAGAGATCCATCATTGACATGCTGTTCTCCCTTCGCCAGCTACAGGAGAAATGCCAAGAACAGCAGATGCCCCTCTACGTTGCTTTCATCGATCTCATCAAAGCCTTTGACCTCGTCAGTAGACGTGTTCTGTTCAGATCAGCAAAGATCGGATGTCCAAAGTTACTAAGTGTCATCACCTCATTCCATGACAATATGAAAGGCACAATTGAGCATAGCAGTGCCTCATCAGACCCCTTTCCTATCCTAAGTGGCGTGAAACAGGGCTGTGTTCTCATACCTACACTGTTTGGGATCTTCTTCTCCCTGCTGCTCTCACATGCGTTCAAGTCTTCAGAAGAAGGAATTTTCCTCCACACAAGATCAAATGGCAGGTTGTTCAACCGTGCCTGTCTAAGAGCGAAGACCAAAGTACGGAAAGTCCTCATCAGGGAACTCCTCTTTGCTGACGATGCTGCATTAGCATCCCACACAGAAGGGTGTCTGCAGAGACTCATCAACAGGACTGCAGCTGCCTGCAACAAATTTGGCCTAACCAGCAGCCTCAAGAAAATGAACATCATGGGACAGGAAGCCAGAAATGCTCCATCCATCAATATCGGCGACCAGCTCTGGAAGTGGTTCAAGAGTTCACCTACCTAGGCTCAACTAATCAACAAGCGCATGGGAAAGGCGTCCGCTGCTATGTCCAGACTGGCCAAGAGGGTGTGGAAAAATGGCGCACTGACACGGAACACAAAAGTCCGAGTGTTTCAAGCCTGTGTCCTCAGTACCTTGCTCTACAGCAGCGAGGCCTGGACAATGTATGTCAGCCAAGAGCGACGTCTCAACTCATTCCATCTTCGCTGCCTCCGGAGAAGCCTTGGCATCAGATGGCAGGACCGTATCTCCAACGCAGAAGTCCTCGAGGCGGCCAACATCCCAAGCATATACACCCTACTGAGCCAGTGGTGCTCGAGATGGCTTGGCCATGTGAGCCGCATGGAAGATGGCAGGATCCCCAAGGACGCATTGTACAGCAAGCTCGTCACTGGTATCAGACCCACTGGCCGTCCGTGTCTCCGCTTTAAAGACGTCTGCAAACGCGACATGAAGTCCTGTGATAGTGACCACAAGTCGTGGGAGTCAGTTGCCAGTGATTGCCAGAGCTGGCGGACAGCCATAAAGGCGAGGCTAAAGAGTGGAGAGTCGAATAGACTTAGCAGTTGGCAGGAAAAGAGACAGAAGTGCAAGGAGAGAGCCAATTGTGTAACAGCCCCGACAACCAATTTTATCTGCAGCACCTGTGGAAGAGTCTGTCACTCCAGAATTGGCCTTTATAGCCACTCCAGGCACTGCTCCACAAACTACTGACCACCTCTCGGCGCTTACCCATTATCTCTTGAGACAAGGAGGCCAAAGAAGAAGAAGATTTATACTACCTTTTCATCTAAGCCCTCTCCACCCCAATTACTAGTTTGAAGTCCACATGACGACTGGAATCCTTGTCCAAGTCCAGTTCAGGTGGAGCCTGTCCCAATGGTACAGGGTACAGTTCCAGTACTTACTGGTGCCACTGTCCTATGAAACGAACTCCTCTTTCCAACACAACTCCTTTATCTCTCTGATCTTCTTATCCTCTATGCCAATTTTCATGTGACTCCACCAATTTTATCTCAAGCCCCACTCATATACATGAGCTATACAAAATCCTACAATTAGTATTCCAAACAATGTTCTGTTTTAATCAGGATTTCGCCCAATGGACAGTTATGACCAGCTGACTTCGAAACCTGCTACCATAATTTATTATTCAGCAATGCACAGTAAAATCTAAACAAAAACTGGCAAGGTTGAGAATTAAACTTTTGGAAACTCTAAGAATTGTCAACAAGCTCTCCATTATTAACTCATTTTGGAACTTGATCACCAATCAAAATTGATCACAGTGACAGGAAAACTGATGTGCATAAATGTGACTTGATTGATGGAAAATACAGGAGCCCAAGGAAGAATTTTATTTTCCCTCTCCAACTTTCTTCCTCTCTGAATGCACTGACTCCCTCATCAAAATGTGTTTCCATGGACAGCCATTGCACTCTGGAATGGGGAAGGGAAACAGAGATTTCTTGCAAAAGAATGTATATTTTAAAACCATAGGCAAAAATAAAAACACAGCAAACATTTTGAATTCAGATTTTACTTGGCACATCCCACAGTTGACTTCTCCTTTGTTGATGTTGCAAGATACCTTAAGATAGATGACTGCATCCGTGCCCACACCTTCCATGGAATACAATTTGAGGTCCCCTTGAAAATACCTAGCATATAAGCGGGAGATTGGCAAGCCATATCCAAATCCAGCCTGCAGGCAGAAATTAAGAAGGCTACATTAACAGCACAGCAGCACCATAATGACACCAAACTTATATTAGGCAAAAATCCAGGTCAGGGAAATTTATTGATTTAAAAAAGACACTTTTCTCTGCAATCTAAGAGTGAGTGAATTTTGAGAGGATAGAAGAACAACCTGGTCGCCTTTCAGAGAATTGCATAGCTGTCACTCAATTTCCTGCGAAGCCACAGCTGAAACCACAAACTCATTGCCCAAGGTATCTTAAATGGGAGGAGCACATGATTTAACCAATTAATGAGAGTCAACTGAATACATGTGCCATATACATTAAAGGGGATTAAAATCTAAAATTTGGACCCATTTTATCCAAAATGCCATTAGTTTTGCTACTATTTGTGTAAAGATAGTATAAATTTGAGTCCACAAACAGATTTTGATGTATGAACTGAACAGTGTTGGCACATAAATTGGCGCACTTTCATAAGTGGAAATGCCAGTTTTAAAATCCTTTTCATAAACAAGGAAAATTAGAGAGCGCTATCCACTGGTCAATGATATTCTACATCTTGTCGTTCGCCTTTGTTGTGCAAGTGTTATTACAAAAAAACTCAGGATTTTCACATACAATGACAAACTTTGAGAACAAACTATTTTATGCAAAATGATCCAGATTTGAGCTGCATGAAAATATTTCTATGAAACTGGATGTTGAAAGTATCTTCTCATATTAGTGGCTCTGCAATGCATTAATAATATCCCTATTTAAATATGGCTATGCACCAAAGTACTGAAGAGGTGAATCAATAGATTTGATTCAAAAAGGTTAAGCCTCTGAACAAAATCTTACAACCTGACTAATCAACAATTGCCATCCTGAATTTATTGATTGTTATTAACTCCTCTGGTACGACCATTGAACTTGGAGAGGTAAGGGTTAATAATTGAACCTGTATAACTATAACTGATCTTAGAGCAAAAGGCATTCTGAGGCAAACAGGAAAACTGTACGAGGCCTCAATAAGGAAATAAGTGACTGGAACAGCACTGACCATGAGTGATAAATGTACCCAAAAGCAAAATAGTGCAGATGCTAAAAATTTGAAAACAGAAAATACTGGAAATACTCAGCAGGTCGGGCAGCATCTGTGGAAAGAGAAACAGAGTTGTCAGACGTGGAAAAAGTTACAGATGTAGAAATGCAACAGGTTTTGGTCAGTGATATTCTAAAAAGGCAGGGAAAGTTGGTAGGGGGTGGGGAGGAGGCGAAAGAACTAAAGGGGATGGTCTGATGGAGTGGAAGGCAGAAAAGATTAAATGATAAAAAGGAATGATAGTGCAAAGTAAAAGGAGATGGTAATGAGACAAGAAACAAAAAGATAGGTCTAAAGGAAGTGTAAATAATTCTTCTATTCTCATTTATTCCTCTAGACTCATCTTTTATTTCTTTACTTCTCCCATTACCATCTCCTTTGCCTTGCATCATCTCTTTTTTCATTTAATCGCTTCTGCCTTCTACCCCTTCAGATCTTCCCCTTTTGTTCTTCTCCTCTGCCCTCTATACTTGCTCAAAACCTGTTACATCTAACTTTTTCCACCTCTGAAGGTCATTGATCTGAAACATTAACTGTTCCTCTTTCCACAGATGCTGGCGTCCCGGAGTATTCCCAGCATTTTCTTTCAGAACATTTATCACCAACATCCAAGAGGTCATGAGGCAGATGCAGAAATGCAAATTTCATTTCAAGTTTGAGTTAAAATGTCTCAGAGCAAAAGGAGCTACTTTGTTTTCTTTGAAGTGATCATGATAGAGGCTGCTGAGGAGCAGCAATGCCATATGAGCATGAAAAAAGATTGCAGCTTGTGAAACTAGTAAAGGGAGGACAACAAATTCCTCTACTGACCTTTCACAAGCAAGGTTCAATGGTTCAAGGAATAGGCAAAATTAGATAAGATGATGAACTGGGCTCTTATAGAACAAGCACACGGAAGAGCATTCAATGGGATCAGAGCAAGCTGCACTCTACCCCAAATTTAAAGGGCAGAATAAGTTGTTTATATGTATGAAGAATGGGCTAAACATATGCTCCAAGAACGACTATTAAAGAAAAAGGCCAGTGTTTTGGAATTGTGTGCAAAAAGAGACTAGCAGCAGGTTAAATGTCTAGAACAGTGGAAATTGAACAAAGTGCAATGGGCTTTGCCACATCTAGAAAACAGGTGTAAAGAGGAGCAAAAAGGATATTAGGTCACAAAAATGAGCCATGAATGAATCAACTATATTGTAGTGAACAGTGAAATAATAAGCTGAAGCTGATTATTTTAAACAAATTTTGCACCATATGAAAACACTGAACATAATGACTGGACAACTAAAAACATGATAGCGGAGGCACTGAGAGGGTCTTGTGCCTCAGCAGCAATGGAGAGACATTTAACCCCAAAGTGTGCTAGATATTAGAATCTGTCCAAACTCGGAAGCTGGTTGGCTAAAACTATCCATAGCAAACACAAAAGTCCTGAGCTTATATCTGGAGATCTAACTCAGTATGGAGCTGCTAGATATAGCAGTTTTTTTTATTCATTCATGGGACATGGGTATCGCTGGCTATGCCAGCATTTATTGCCCATCCCTAATTGCCCTTGAGAAGGTGGTGGTGAGCTGCCTTATTGAACTGCTGCAGTGCATGGGCGGTAGGTACACCCACAGTGCTGTTAGGAAGAGAGCTCCAGAATTTTGACCCAGCGACAGTGAAGGAACAGTGATATAGTTCCAAGTCAGGATGGTGTGTGACTTAGAGGGGAACCTGCAGGTGGTGGTGTTCCCATGCACTTGCTGCCCTTGGCCTTCTAGTTGGTAGAGGTTTGGAAGGTGCTGTCTAAGGAGCCTTGGTGCGTTGTTGCAGTGCATCTTGTAGATGTTACACATTACTACCATCGTGCGTCGGTGGTGGAGGGAGTGAATGTTTGTGAGAAAGGTGATGGGGAGTATTTTCTGTTTACATAATCTCTATTCCAATTAATAAAAGTTAGGATAGTTCCTAGTTTTATCTTTCTAGATAAGCTATTTTCGGCCTATGCTCCCTCTCTGTGCTGTTCTCGTGATGCATGTTATTAGGCAGTTCATCTAATTCTGATGGAAACTAGTGCTTTAGACTTGCTTGATAACTAATAGGAGACATTCAAATCTCATTACTGGGACCAATAGTTATTTTCCCATGGTCAGATATCTCCTATATGTTAGTCGATCAGCCTTTTAATCTGCATCGCAGAGACACTCGAGCAGATTACAGAGCCAAAATGGTTGGTCCTCAAAGAGATGCACAATACACATCATATGATGAAATTGTTTAAATAAAGGATGGAAAGGGAAATGAGGGGAGTGTATGTTGAGACAGGTCTCCAATCAAGTTACTGTCAGGAAGCTGATCGAAAACTGAAAATCTTGATGCATGTATAGTCAGCTATGATGGCTTTCATTCAAGTACATGAATGGCTGGATAATCTACTTTAAATAGCATGCAGTAGAGGGATTCATAAAGGCTAGTAGCATTTAAAAAAAAGCCATCAGAATCTAAGGAGTAGTTAAATACTGGTAACCCAGAATTCATCACTGTATGCAACTTATATACCAGATGCAGATGATATTAAGATAACCAATACTTAGTTACACAACCTGCATTAGGTTCGGGTCCATGATTACTTACTCATTTAAAAACTAAAAGTTATATGGTTCTTGCTGTACAAAATGAAAAGCCATCCTCGTGCTTTAGTTTCATACTGCAGATTAAATGCAATTCTACTTACAAGATTAAACAGAACAGGATAGATTTATGCCAGTGAAAGTGATAAAGTTGATACATGAAATTATAATTGCGATTTCATCCAAGTGTGATGAACTGTATTAGATAAAAAAATCTATAAGTAAAGAATTGTTAAAGTGCACCCTATCTACATAGGTAAAAATCTTCCAGCTTGCAGCAAATGTTACTTTGATTACAAATTCCCCCTTCCAACTTTGGGCCAGGACTTGTACCTGGGGGCATGTCAAACAGTGCAATTAAAACTACAAATTGAAAAGTTTTCAGGTAACCTGGAAATATACACTTGGTACCTACCTAGATGTCAATCTGAGGAGCCAGAGATGAAACAGTTAACACTTTTCTTAACTCAGTGGCATTCAGAATAGCACCAAAGAAAGGCCCAAACACAAATTTCCAGATTAATCTACTAAACAAGATGCAGTTGGAGTGATTCTGTGGGAGTAAAACTTACCCATAAAATGCATCTCCTACATGAAAGGAGGTCTTTGTTAGTTGCAGAGAATATAGATGGCTGTAGTGTTTTAGAACAGAAAAAAAATCTTCCCACACTGGCTTTCTCCATTAAATATTCTTTCCTTTTCAAGATTCTGTGTTAAGGATGTGGATAAATTTTGGCATTTGAAGGACAAATGTACAAGTAAATATAGGGCAAACAATAATGAAAAAAACTATTTGACCACAGTTCCGTCAGCTCCATAACATGACAGAGATGGTATTCAAAATATTTTTAAACGCAAGATAGTAACACTCTGGAGCTTTTTGATAATCAGCTATAACTTAGCATATGTAAAAAAGCAGTCTTATTAACTTGCTATCTTAGTCCTATTTGCAAGATGGTTACATTCAATTTTGGGATGAAGTTAATAGGCTGTAGAAAAGATATGCTAATCTCTAATTTTGTGCAGATTTTAATCTAAAAATGTATATTTTCTTGGGCTGTTTTAATTCTACAGCTGCTTGTAGCCAGTGGATAAACAGGCACTTACCAGAGGAGCAGCCTGTGATGGTTGCAGGCTGGGACTAGGAGCAGTTGAATACATATAATTAAATAGACGGTCAATCTTCCGCAGAGGAACACCACCCCCTTTATCAGATATCTACACAGTAGAAAAAATGATTAAAGACAAAGCTAAAACAAATTTAGCCACCTTCCCCAACAGCCTCCATGGATACCATGAAAGGAAGGTAGAGAATTTAA
Organism: Heterodontus francisci; assembly: GCF_036365525.1. NCBI lineage: Eukaryota > Metazoa > Chordata > Chondrichthyes > Heterodontiformes > Heterodontidae > Heterodontus > Heterodontus francisci. Next base: position 53,104,365 of record NC_090380.1, read on the forward strand.
AGAATGATTAAGGCCATTTCTTGCAGATAATATAACTTTTTTGTTCAATTGTACTCCACCTATAAAGGTCAAGAATAGTTTTTTTTCCAGGAGGTGGTCAACTTTTGATGTGGATTCAAAATGTGCATTCAGGATAAATTCACAAAACTGTGTATCCCCAATACAAAAGCAAAATACTGCTAGAAATCTGAAAAAAGAAAATAAATGCTGGAAACACTCAGCAAGTCAGGCAGCATCTCTGGAGAGAGAAACAGAGTTAACGTTTCAGGTCTGACTCTCGCACATGAGAGCAATGACACTGATGCAGATGCATCAATGGTTAGTCCCAAAAATTGCAGTTACTGAGCATCTTGTACGCTTACAGTTCACCAGTTGATTCTGGCACCATCTGCTAGTGCTACTCTTCGAACTAGTGAAGTTGAAAAGCAACTTTCATTCAAAAACAGCACTGAAACGTTCATAGCACAGAGGCAAATGCACAAGCAAAATACATTAAACATGCACACAACTAACACTGCAGAATTAAATAAAATTAATTCACTTTTACTGTACCTTGCAGTCTGTCACATTTCATTGTAAAGAAAGTCATAAAACTGACAAAAAGCAGACTAGTATCTGACTGTGGAGAGGTTTCCTTTGGATGCTTGGAAGGCATTTGCAGCATTAAAGTTGAGGGCAATGATAATCTCTTCTACTGGTACTGCATTGCAGAAATTGCATCATTTGTGCAAGTCTTTATTAACAAACACTTCAATTACCATCTAACAGGTGAGCCTGATTTCCCTGCTGCAACCATAATCTCCCCTAGCTTCAAAATCTTACTGCTCATTAACAGCAAGTCTGCACTGAACTCTGAACTGACTACCAAGATGCAAAATACTGTATGCAAGTTCATCAATATGACCATAACAATGCTTTGATAAGCAAAAGAAATTGAGACTTTTACTCACTTTTTATCAAGCTATTTTTATACAGGTCTTCAAAACAGCGCTAAATAAAGATAAATAGCCCTTTAGTACTTTCTACCAACATGCCATTGCTATTTAGTTAAGTATACTTATTTTGCGTGATTCATGAGTAGAATAAAATACAACTCTTAATATTAGATATGTTGGGGAAAATCAAAAAGTAATAAAACTGCTGTACCAACCTTAATAGACAAATCTTCCTTCCCCAATGTGACCAAAGTTTTGATAGGAGGATAACCTTCTTTTCTCCCTTCATGAAGTTCCACAGTAGCTCTCATTGAATTCTGTGGCAAATATAAGTCCAATACATCAATATGATTAAAGATAAATACATTGATCCTGCATTCCCAGCACATCTAAATGGTGAGCAAGTCGCAAAGGACAATATCACATCCCAGGTTTTTGTGATTAATTTTCCATAAAAATGCTTTTTGGGGACCAGATTTACATTCAAGAGTTGTGTTTGAAAGTAAAGCGAGTTCAAACAAGTTAAACATAGGCACTGAGATGAAAGGTTGTTAAAATGCTAATAAGCCAAGTAGTGAAGTTATTTTCCCACAAACTGTAAATAAGTAATTTATTGGCCTGTCTCAGCAATCAATTTGCTTCAGTGCTTGGCAGGGTTGTATGGTGTAGGCCCTCCTTTCAAGATGTTAACATGGGTAGATGAAAAGACAGACACATGGTCACTCCCTCAGGAAACTGAAAGCCAGGCTTAAATGGAGAATGCTGGACGGTAGCTAGAAAATACTTTAGTTAAGGGCATTAAGGGATGGGCATTAAGTGCTGGCCAACCAAGTGACATCTACATCCTGAGAACTAATTTGAAATCAAACCATTCACCACAATCAATTAAATCAAATAAGTCAAGCAAGATGATGGAAAACATAGCAAATTCAATACATGAAAACAAGTTGTACTGATTGAATTAAGCAAGCCTGATCATAAATATGGCTCTGTAGGTTTGCTTGCTTTGAAATAAAGCAATGTAACAATTCATACCTAGCTTTGTCTCATCAGGTGTTTACTTGGTTTGCCTTCAAAAGTTCAATGTTAGTGACTTGTCAATGAAGAGGAGAAAGTAACATTTACAAGACTCTAAGTTTGTAACAGACAAGTTTAAGGCAGACAACAGGAAATATCTAACACAGAGGGTAATTAACCTCTGGAATGGATACATAGAATGAGTGGTTTAGCCCACGGCAGTAGTCTGAGTATGTTCACCAATTTGGTGGCTAAAGAAGAGTGGAAATGAAACAGTAATAACTTGCATTTATATAACGCGGTTAACATAATAAAACATTACGGTGCTTTGCAGGAGATATATAAAACAAAATTTGGCACCGAGGCGCAGGGTTATTGAGTTAGTTTTTAAACAGTGTCTTAAAGATAGAAAGCGAGTCACAGAGGCAAAGGGGTTTAAGAGAGGGAATTCTAGAGCTTAGGTCCTTGGTAGCTCAAGGCACAGCCATCAATGATGGAGGTGATTAAAATTGGGGATGCTCAAGACGCCAGAATTAGAGGGGTGCAGATATCACGGGGGACTATAGGGCTGGAGGAGATTAGAGAAATAGGGAGAGGCGAAGCCATGGAGAAATTTGAAAACAAGGCTGAGATTTTTAAAATCGAGCCATTGCTTAACCAGAAGACAATGTAGAACTGCAAGCACAGGGATGGTGGGTGAACACCTTTAAAATTTAGTTGATGCGCGCAGCCAGTTTCAGTGCACAGTTCCTTTAAAAAAAATTTTGTGGAGTTACACAAATGTATTATCATGGAACAAGGCCTTCCAGGCTGCTGCGCAGGTGCACACTTGCACAGCTTAGCGGAAACATTGGTGAATGGGACTTAGTGCGAGTTAGGACACAGGCAGCAGAGTTTTGGATTATGTCAGTCTACAGAGGGCTGAACATGGGAGGCTGGTCAGAGGTGCGCTGGAATAGTCAAGTCTAGAAGTTACAAAGGGTTTCAGCAACAGATGAGCTGAAGCAGGGGTGAAGCTGGGTGCAACGGAGATGGAAATAGTATTTTAGTAATGGCGCAGATATGTGGTTGGAAGCTGCTCAAAATCAGTATAAAGATTGGTATCCCTGCTATAAATGTGCTTGAAAAGGGCAGAGTCAGAAGACGGTAAAATTAATTCCAGATGTAATGGTGTGTGTGAAATTCCATGCTGACTTGAATAGGAAGATTTTCCAACTAATGGCACGTGCTCTGCATTTGCACCCTGACATGCATGGAATAGGGGCTTCGGAGTAATGGGTATGTACCCCAATTGGAAGGCAGCAACTAGTGGTGTGCTGCAAGGATCTCTGCTGGGGCCTTAACTATTCACTGTATTTACCATTGTCTAAATAACAATAGAGAAGCACATACACAAGTTTGCCAACGACATAAAGGTTGGTGCCATAATAAGTAGGGCAAGACAGGAGCATAAATTACAAAACAAACAGCCATCAATTGAGTGGGGAAAAACTCGAGCAGATGGATTTCAAACAACCTGCCTTCTAATTTTTTCTTTTGGAGTGTGCGGGCAATTTAAGTACACAGCCCCTTGAAAGTTTTTTGCGTGCAAGTGCACATAGGGTAACTTCAATGGACCAACTTGTGCACAGCCTGCGCAGGAGCTCTCGGGTTGCTGCCCGGCCTTAGAGGAAACACTGATTTCAATACAGGTAAATGTGAGGTCGTTTATTTTCGACCCAAAAAAAAAAAGAGATGAGTATTTTTGAAATGAAAAGGTAGGAACAGTGAAGGTCCAAAGAGGAATAGAGGTCAGGTACAGGTGGTCAGGTACAAAAAATAATCAGATAGAAAGAACATAAAAGGGAGGAGGTTTTAAGAGGAAAGGATATATTGGCCTTGGAAGGAGTTCAGCACAGTTGAACCAAAAACTTATCAGGGCTCCAAGTGTTAAAATATGAGGAGAGATTACATAAACTAGGCTTGTATTTCCTGGAATATAGAAGGTTAAAGGGTGATTTGACTGACGTTTTTTAGGAATTTGAAAGGAATTGAGAATAGCTAGAGAGGAACTTCTTCCACTGGTGGGAAAGTCTAAGATAAAGGGACATAACTTTAAAATCAGATAGGCCATGAAGGAGGGAAATTAGGAAATACAATGCAAATAAATAATAAATTCAATAAGGTGCCTGACTGCCAACTTCGCAAGAACAATGAGGCATGGGCAACAAACGCTGGCCTTTCTGGCAATGCCCACATGCCGTGAAAGTATAAAAACTTCATGCACAAGGTCAAAATGCGGGGCTCTGCCCCACAAAAAGTAGCAGATGCTAGCTCAATTAATAATTTTAAACCAGAGATAGATTTTTGCTAAGGGATATCGAGCCAAGACAGCTGAATGGAGTTCGTATAGATGAGCCATGATCTTGTTGAATGGCAGAACGGGCTTGAGGGGCTGAATGGCCTACTCTTGTTCCTACAGGTGAAAAGTTAAGGAAACACAGTGAAAGTGTACAGTTACGGACAGGCGGCAAGGGGTGTGGGTGGTTCCCACTGTTCACCTCCCAACTGACCACAATCATGTCTTGTTAAAATAATCCTTTAGCCCCCGAGTGTCTTTCAGGTCAAATAAACAGACAAATGACAATTCTGATGAAAGGTCACAGACCTGAAACACCAACTCTGCTTCGCTCTCTACAGATGCTGCCAGACCTGCTGAGTATTTCCAGCATTTTCTGTTTTTATTAGACAAATGACAGGTTTTCTCGCAGGTAAAAAAAAAAACTATTTTTAAACAAATCCCGAAATGATAGCAAGTGCACTCACATACACATTCACCCACACATACACAATAATGGATAGATAGAGAGTAAAGGGTAAGACGTAGTTTAAAATCCCAAGTGAGTGTTTGTGGTTTTCAGAAGATTATTGAGTCTTTTCAGGAGGAAAAGTATTTTGTTTAAAAGATGCAGGTCTGATTATTCGCAGTCTTGAACTTGCGGAGGTATTGTAAAGCTGTAATGGTTGCAATACAGCCCAAAGCTCCTGGCGTGTAAATGGTTACCTTCACAGATGAGGAGCGGCACAGTGGTGCAGTGGTTAGCACCGCAGCCTCACAGCTCTAGCGACCTGGTTTCAGTTCTGGGTACTGCCTGTGCGGAGTTTGCAAGTTCTCCCTGTGACCGCGTGGGTTTCCACCGGGTGCTCTGGTTTCCTCCCACAACCAAAGACTTGCAGGTTGATAGGTAAATTGGCCATTGTAAATTGCCCCTAGTGGAGGTAGGTGGTAGGAGAATGGTGGGGATGTAGTAGGAAATATGGGATTAATGTAGGATTAGTATAAATGGGTGGTTGTTGGTCGGCACAGACTCGGTGGGCCGAAGGGCCTGTTTCAGTGCTGTATCTCTAAATAAGATGGTTAGTCTGAAAGTCACTTTGTGATGTCTCTGCTGTGGTGGCTGTTCTTGGTCAGCAGGGTTCTTCTCTTGCCTGGATCCTTCTCACAGACTGTGATGTTGGCTTGATCTCCGACCTCTCTCTCCCCCGAGAGAGCTACCTTTTAAGGTAAAAATCTCTCACATTAGCTTCTGTTAGGAGACACATGTCCCTCTCCCCTGTTGTAATCACACAATGGATCAAGATATGATAATCATGGCTATCATTTGATATTTGAATGGGAATCATTCTGTTATGATGTTGCTGTTTCACCACCTTATTCATCTTGGTTTGGCTATGAGCCAAACGGTCTACAGCATACTCTGTTAGTTCATTCATGTTAATCAGAGTTATTAATATGCAATAGCTCCTTTCAATTTCAAAGGGGTCTCCCCAGAGTTATTTCAAATGAGGCGAACAAGCTCCATCTTTGCAGACAAGTTTATAGATTGCCAGTACAAGAGGGGGTCATGTGGCCCGGACTTCATTTTGACTGTGTATAAGTGTCCATGTTCTTGTGATTTTGTTTAGCAGTTGAGCTTTTAAAAATTCATACTTTTTCCATTTCATTGTTTATTTCATCATGGCTCCTTCCGTGCTAGACAGTGTTTTGCACATTTATTTTATTTATTTAGAGATACAGCACTGGAACAGGGCCTTCGGCCCACCGAGTCTGTGCCGACCATCAACCACCCATTCATACTAACCCTACATTAATCCCATATTCCTACCACATCCCCACCTTCCCTCAATTCCCTTACCACCTACCTATACTAGAGGCAATTTATAATGGCCAATTTACCTATCAACCTGCAAGTCTTTGGCTGTGGGAGGAAACTGGAGCACCCGGCGAAAACCCATGCAAACTCCGCACAGGCAGTACCCAGAACTGAACCCGGGTCGCTGCAGCTGTGAGGCTGCGGTGCTAACCACTGCGCCGTCCTGATCATACTATACCCAAGTTTTCAGTGTCTGTGTCCTATTAAGTCTAAATACTAATCATATTAAAATTTGCAAGTTAGTGCTCACAAGCATTAATCCAGGTAACAGCACCACGTTGGAAGTCCCTTAACCTTCAACAAATGCAAGCGCAAAATTTGGTTTTGCTACTTTTTTCAGTTATCATGCAAGTGCAACAAAAATTGCCAACTTACTTTAAACAGTTCGAACAACATGTGAAAGAGATGAGAAGGTACGTACACCACTTGGATAGGCTTCACAGGTGTTTTAGCTAAAATAAATTCATAAGTGCATTCATTAGTTATGCTTTTCTTTTGCACGCTTGTTCAATTATATAATACTCTAAACACTGATAATTACAATTCTGATTGGATGACAACCAGCTGTTCAAACTCAATTGAATTAATGAGCAAAACATAATATATTTTGATTTTATAATAGTCAGAGTCGTACAGCATAGAAACAGGCCCTTCGGCCCACTGCGTCCATGCCGACCATAATGCTTATCTATACAAATCCCACCTGCCTGTATTAATTCCATATCCCTCTATGCCTTGCTCATTCAAGTACCTGTCCAGATGCCTCTTAAATGTCACTACTGTTCCTGCCTCCACCACCTCCTCAGGCAGCTCATTCCAGATACCCATTATCCTTTGTGTGAAAAATTTACCCCTTTGAACCCCTTTAATTAAGGCATGAAAGTGAATCTTGTGGAAGGGCCCAGGAGCTCTTTTGAATGCAATTTCAATAAGCAGAGGAAGGCTTACAAACAGCCTTTATTTAGGGGAAAATAAAACTCAATTTGGAGATTCAAGCAGTCAATTCCACAGGACCAATACAGTTGTAATGAATGGAGAGAAAAAGATCACTCGAGGTGTATCTGTTCAGTGCATGTTATTCAGCATCTCATAGAATTAGCCTCATCAACCTAGTGAACATATGGTTTACAGATGCTATCATTATCACCACTGTTAGCAAAAAAGATTTGGTTAACTGGCACTTTCAAGGATCGATTAGCATATCCAAAGTAGCCCAATAATCAGTTGGCTGGCACTGTAGATAATAGATCAGCACTGGTCCATTGAAAGATGGCGATATTAGTGATGTGTTGGTGCAAGTTCATATTAAATTAACCTTGGTTTTTGCCAGTGTTATGCATGAAACAATGAATACATTGAAACTTCATTACCACAATTGATTGTTTACAAATTAATTTTAGTCTTGCAAAAAAAAAATTGAAGATTCGTTTACCATTAAATTCATCAATCTCCAGTTCTGGGGATCCCATGTAGTACTGTTCACATAGCATCTTTGCAGTTTCATATGCATCTGTTTAAAGAAAATGAAAATCATAGATTAAAGAGCACACAGTACAAAACATGGGTAAAATGCAAGCCAAGGATATCTGTTCAGCCTCGAACTGTGTGTTCAGCTTGATTATATTACAGCAAAAGCAAAATACTGCAGATGATGGAAATTTGAGATAAAAATAGAAAATGCTGGAAATACTCTGCAGGCCAGGGAGCATCTGTAGAGAGAGAAACAGAGTTAATGTTTCAGGTCGGGGACTTGAAAGTAGTTCTGGTGAAAGGTCATTGACCTGAAACATGAACTCTTGATTATCTTTTGACAGATGCTGCCTAGCGTGCTGAGTATTTCCAACATTTTTGATTGTGTTACTGTTATGCGAGCGTTAGTTACCCAGAGGGAAAAAAAACCTAGTAGCTCCAACTTAAGGAACAAGCAATAATAACTACTTGGCTGTATTTTCTTTTCCAGCACTTCAGCAACTAGTATGCTTATGATGACATTCAGTTATTTCTTATCTGGACAAGTTCAAGAACCGTAAATGACAAGTACACTGGAGTAATTATTGAATTTGGCTGTGCAACATTTAGTCCAGTCCTATATGCTGTTAATAGGATTGCAGGTCCTCTTAAGCATATTGTAAAGGGTAAAAACATTTAAGATTTTATTTTATTTTCACACTATGGTTTTACCAAATCAAAGTACACACTTTAGGTAAGGGTACATATTCAAGATGCAACCCAAACGCCAAATGCAGCTTGTGAGCTCTCGATCTTACTCTCAAAGTTCTTGTTAGCTCTATTTTAATTTGTGCTTCTGCAAAAAGTCAACTGAAGTCCTCTCAAGCTGATTAAAGATCTCAGGCTTGAGGGCCGGCAAAACTGCTTTTCAATTGGGAGATTTCAATTCGGATGACAGCAGCCTTGGCCCAGCCATTGTAAAAAGCTAAAAGATCCTCTCCTGCTCCCATGCTGCTTCAGTATTTGCCCAAGTGAGCATCCTCTGTGCAGTGTTTTGAAGTCTCTTAATTTCTGCAGAAGTAGCTTTGATGATGGCTAAGTTTGCCCAAAAAGGAAAGGTTTGGACATCCTTGGCCCATATGCACACGTATCATCTTGCATTTATACAGCACCTTTACTTAGTCATTTAAAAAAAAAACCCAAGGTGCATCACAGAGGCATACATCAGACAAAAATAGAATATGAGCCAGAAGAAAATGCTTGGGTGTTCAGGGGAGCTTTAAACGCTGGCAGGTGGCCAAAAGCTTGACCAAGAGGTAGTTTTTGAAGGATTATTTTCAAAAGGGGATAGAGTGTTAGAGGGGCTGAGGCATTTAGGTGTGGGAATGTCAGAACGTGGGGTCCAAACAGCTAAAGAGACAGCCACCAATGGTGGGACAAAGGGGAAAGAATTCACAAGAAGCCACAGTCAGCCAAATGGAGAGTTGGAGGTAGAAATGGTACAGTTGGAAGAAGTTAAGAGATAGCAGCCAAAGCCATAAGAGTATTTAAACACAGGGATGAGAATTTTAAACTGGAGATTCTGTTTTTCAGAATTAGAATTAGAACATTACAGCGCAGTACAGGCCCTTCGGCCCTCGATGTTGCGCCGACCATCTGACCTACACTATTCCATTTTCATCCATATGTCTATCCAATGACCACTTAAATGCCCTTAAAGTTGGCGAGTCTACTACTGTTGCAGGCAGGGCGTTCCACGCCCCTACTACTCTCTGCGTAAAGAAACTACCTCTGACATCTGTCCTATATCTTTCACCCCTCAACTTAAAGCTATGTCCCCTCGTGTTTGCCATCATCATCCGAGGAAAAAGACTCTCACTATCCACCCTATCTAACCCTCTGATTATCTTGTATGTCTCTATTAAGTCACCTCTCCTCCTCCTTCTCTCTAACGAAAACAACCCCAAGTCCCTCAGCCTTTCCTCGTAAGACCTTCCCTCCATACCAGGCAACATCCTAGTAAATCTCCTCTGCACCCTTTCCAAAGCTTCCACATCCTTCCTATAATGCGGTGACCAGAACTGCACGCAATACTCAAGGTGCGGCCTCACCAGAGTTTTGTACAGCTGCATCATGACCTCGTGGCTCCGAAACTCAATCCCCCTACTAATAAAAGCTAACACACCATATGCCTTCTTAACAGCCCTATTAACCTGGGTAGCATTAGCCCAGTACTCTGCATTGCTGTTACTCCTTCCAAAGTGAATCACCTCACACTTCTCCGCATTAAACTCCATTTGCCATCTTTCAGCCCAGCTCTGCAGCCTATCTATGTCCCTCTGTACCCTACAACACCCTTCGACACTATCCACAACTCCACCGACCTTTGGGTCATCCGCAAATTTACTAACCCACCCTTACTAACCCAGGAACTGTTTGGACCAGGAACCAAAGTAGGTCAGCAAGTATTGGGACCGTAAGGGAAAGGGAGCTGGTGCAGGACAGAACACAGGGAGCAGAGTTTTGGATGAGCTGAAGCTTATGGAATTTGTTGAATCTGGAGGTGATAAAAGCATGTATAATGGGTGGTGGCAGCATTGTTCAGGACAAACTAATTTGGTAAAGGGGCATCAAACAAGCATTCAGTCCCTTATTTGCATATGCAAAGAGACCAACATCTGTTTCAGGCGTGGGCCCTGAACGTCTCTTTTGATGCTTACACCAATATGGCAAATGGAGCACTTATGGCTGCGCATACTACCCGCCGTATTAGATGCTTCGATTCTGGTTTTACACATGTTCAACAGGAGCATTGTCACTGAATTTCAAGGCCAAAGTGTTTATACAAACTATACAGCGAAACCATCTGAACCAAGTTCTTGGTTAACACTTGGAAAATTTTTAGTTAATTCTGGATTTGACAAATTATCAAGTCTGTAAGAGACATTTCCCTCTTTTATGGTATTTCTCACCTTTAACAACATCAGCAACGTTGCAGTTTGGATCAATACTTCCAATATGCTTAGGATGTGCTGGATTTGTGTCACCTCCGAAGAGGAGAGCTGTAGTGAATAAACGCAAAGGAAACATACATTAGGTTAGGAGCTCTTTAACTAGAATTAAACAATCGCACCATTTGTAAAGCTCGTTCGAACATTCTGAGACATAATATTTTCTTTGGAAACAAATCATAAAATTATAATAGCTCGGTTTTGCAAAAAAGGTAATATCTGAACATTGTACACACAGCAAGCATACTTAAAAACAAAAGTGCTTATTCTGGTGCTTAACATTGTGGAAGCGCTCTCAGGACATTTAAAGTTGCTGCTTTATGCCCTCGTCAGACTTTTACTGTTCAACGGTATCACCTGATTCAATCCTGCTTAAGCAGATTCCCAACAAACATTCATCTTCTGTTCAACAAGGTGTTAATTGTGATAAATTATTTTGATATATGGTTCCAATCTGATATGCTGCAGGACACTGATCCTAAATGATGAACGAACAGTTTGTTTTGGTCAGCCAGGATTCTAAAACGTACTGACCATTAAAGTTTGAGTCTCCAAACCAAGTTAGTGAGAAATCCAGAGATAGGAGTTTTCTTTTATCCACTAAGGAGTGTGCACGCTGTCCCTACAGGAACACATCCTACTTATCCAAGTCCTGTAAGTTAAGGCACAGGTTGGCAAGGCCAAGGTGTATACTGGTTGTCATATCAATAGCACACAAGGAAACTATTGAAGTTGAATCAGATTTTAAAAAATCATTCTTTGAGCAGTGGGCTTCATTGGCAAGGCCACCATTTATTATTCATCCTTAGTAGCACTTGAGATGATGATGGTGGGCCACCTTCTTGAACTGTTGCAGTCCATGTGGTGAATACACATCCATAATGCTGTTAGGACCTTGATCCAACACTCAAGAGTCACACATGAAAAACTGGATGAGTTGCTGAACGGCAAACAATGGCTACATAACTAGCCACCAGTAAGGAGTCAGTGGGAGGGAGGGAAAATCTGACGGAAAAGTTAGTGAGAAAACAAAAGCAAATTGTGTCCAAGAGCACAGTTAGATTTTGCAACTCAAGAAAAATGTAAGTAGTATAAATACTAAGTCATGGATATGAATTCCACTAGATCATAGAATAGAAATGAGTGGATTACAAAGCAGTACTCCAACATCGGAGTTCAAATAACATCAAAGTGCAGATTATAAAGAAAACAATTTAACAGTATTGTAGCAACATAATTTATAATAACTATAGGGAACACAAGAAATGAGCTAAGAATTAGATCAGCACATCATGATCATAAATTAATTTATGGATTATTTCCTAGTCAGACATTTAATTCATCTTTAGACAAATTAACATCCAAAAGTAGTTTTCTAAGGTACTACATAATCTAATAGAAATAATGTTTCACAGCAAATTTTCATGTGCAGTGTCATATTCACTAGGTGTCAGCCTTGGTTTAGTGGTAGCACTCTCACCTCTGAATTGGAAGGTTGTGGACTTAAGTCCTACTCCAGAGGCATAGACACAATGTAGGCTGACATTTCAGTGCAGTACTGAGAGTGTTCTGCATCAACAGAGATGCTGTCATTTAGAGAAGATGTTAAACCAAGGTCCAGTCTTCCCTTTCAGGTGAAAAATATCCCACGTTACTATTTAAAATTTAAAGCTGTGAAGTGCTTTGGTACATCCTGAGGTTGGAAAAGTGCTATATAAATGCAAGTTCTTTCTATAACAAACTATTTAACTGAAAATATTTGATTAAAAAAAGCACTTTCCTACACATTCCCTAGTATGGTGTAAAAGTCAGTTATTAGAGCTTAAAATTAACCACAGTGCACCAGCAATAGGTATTTTTTGTTTGCTGGGAGAGAGAAAATTGGGCTCTTTCTGTGGACACATGCTAATCAAATGAAAAAATTGACATTCAAAAACCACCAATGCCTTGTTAAACATTCATAAATGTCCAATGCACATAAATGCAAATTGGTCCAATTTTTTTTTTTTGGGGGGGGGGGGGGTTGGAGGGGAAGGAGGTAGGGAAAAGAATCAAGAAAAACACTCTAATGGCTAAAATACTCAATGTGGTGCAACAAGGAAGAGATCTAGGGGTGCAGAAACACAGATCTTCAAAGGCAGGTATGTAAGCGAACAAAATGAATTAAATAGCAATATGAAAGCAAGGAAGATTGATGAATCTGCACAAGGCATTAGCTGAAACACACTTGGAGTACAATACGCAGTTTGGAGCTCCTCATTTAAGAAGTTTTTTTGGAGCAATAGAAGATATAAACAGATTCACCCGATGAAAGGGCATAGTTATCAGGACTTAAAAATGGATTATCCTCAGTAGAGCAGAGAATGGTTCTAATAGAAATATTTAAGATTAGGAAAGGTTTAAGAAGTAAAAGATTTCTATTGGTTGGTGAAACATAATAAGTAATCATAAGTTTATATGATTAGTAGAAATATAAAAGGAAGCCCAAGTATTTTTTCATAAAAACATTATTCAAATATGGAATGCATCACAAGTTATCAAAACAAAGCCAGTGATATTTAAGAAATAAGTTATAAACCAAGGAAAATATTAAAATGGTATGGGGGAAAATGAGGGCTAGCAAAGGCACGAGCATGTTGAAGTAAACAGCCTCCTTCTGTTCTGAAATTTCTGTAATTCTATGAGCACAGCTGAATTTGATAAAGCTAATTTTATTTTTGATTTCTTCCCGTGATATCAGCGTTGCTGGCAGGGGTAGCATTTTTTATTCGTTTACAGGATGTGGGTGTCGCTGGCAAGGCCAGCATTTATTGCCTACATTTAATTGCTATTGAGTAGGTGGTGGTGAGCCACCTTGACATATGAATGGCTTGCTAAGCCATTTGAGAGGGCAGTTAAGAGTCAACAAAACTGCTGTAGGTCTGGAGTCAGATATCAGTCAGACTGGGTAAGGAAAGCAGATTTCCTTCCCTAAAGGACATTAGTGAACCAGATCAGTTTTATATCAAGCCGGTAGTTACTTGGTTACCATACAGATACTAGCTTTTAACTCCATTTATTTATTTAAGAATTTAAATTCCTTAGCTGCTGTGGTGGGATTTAAACTCATGTTTCTGAATCACTAGCTTAGGCCTCTGGATTACTGGTCCAGTAATAAAACCACTGTGCTACCATTCCCAGTTATTTCTAATGTTGGGTAAATGTAAAGACTATTCAATTAAAATAAACACACATTTGCATGCATACCTGTTTTTTTATTCAATTTTTGAAGCCAGTTGGTATCAAAGGACACAATGGCAAATACTTAGGCAGGCATCTATGTTGAAACCAGGGCAAGAAATTAATCAGATGGGTTCCATTGCTCCTAGTGCTGATTCTGAACCAGGACGCTCTGGAAAGTTTATAACTGCTAACAGAAACTTGGCTTCAAGATAAATATGACCTCTTCCATTAAGAAATTCAGTACAGACTTAAAACCATAAATTTATTTTAACCAGTTTTGTCAAAATAAGTTATTCTCCTGCCTTCAAACAAGTTCCACCTAGCCCCTTCCATATACAGCCAGCAAACAATACCAATCAGTTGAAATCTGGCTACCTCAGATCCCTACCTCAGTACAGAAGGAATCCATGCCTAGAATGTAAATTCAAAGTTTTTCAAAGCTTTTTTTTAAAAACTGAAATGGTGCAGCAGTATTAGTGTTACACATCATTTGCTAGAGCAAACTCTCCAGAATAGCATCTCCTTTTCATAGCCTATACTTTAATTAACTTTCAACTTTATCATAAAAACAAAAGACTTACTGTGTTGGTTGATAAGCATCCGAAATGAGATACGGCTGGTGTAGAAACGGTCCAGAAAGTACTGAATGTTACTACTAATAAATGGGTCAAAGCCATACTTCTCCTTATATTCAATAACCCCCTGAGCCATAGTTGGTACTACATCATTGTGTCGATTTCGGATTTTAATCAGAGATTCTAGAAAACTGAGGTCGAAAAAAAAAATGAGTTAAGAAAGATAAAATGTAATCAAATGAAATTTTTTTTTTTTTAACAAAAGCCATGTAATGGAAGCACACACATATATGCAACTTTACACCAAAGCAGCGATTAGAACTTCAAATTAAAAATTTCAAAAGTATAGCAAAAGCACATACAGAACATTTGCTCCAACCATTGCCTTTGGCCCCTTGTACAAACTCCGTTCCCTCACCACCGATTCCATCCCCCCTCAGCCATTGCCTGGTTGAACCAGACTGCAGATTCCACGTATAATCTAACCCTGAGCCGAGCTCTGACCCCATCCATATCCACTTCGTCTCAAAGACCACCTACTTCCACATTGACCATCTCGGCCCTTTGTGCTGCTGGAATCTTCATCCATGCTTTCGTATCCTCCAGGCTCGACAATTCCAATGGTCTCCAAGCTGGCCTCTGATCTTTTTCTTAATTTATTCAAGGAACGTGGATATCACTGGCAAGGCCAACAATTTATTGCCCATTCCCAATTGCTCTCGAGGTGGTGCTGGTGAGCCGCCTTCTTAAACCACTGCAGTCCCTGTGGTGAAGGTATTCCTATTGTACTACAGGTAGGGAATTCCAGGATTTTGACCAAGTGACGATAAAGGAATGGCAATATTTTGCCAAGTCAGGATGTTGTCACTTGAAAGGGAATGCTGAGGTAGTAGCGTTTCCACGTGCCTGCTGCCATTCTTCTTCTAGGTGGTAGAGGTCACAGGTTTGAGAGAGGTGCTGCAGAAGAAACCTTGGCACGTTGCTGCAGTGCATCCTGCAGATGCTATAAACTGCAGCCACAGTGCACCAATGGTGGAACAAGCGAAGGTAAGGTGGTGGACCGGCTGCCAATCAAATGTCTTGCTATGTCCTGGATAGTGTCGAGCATCTTGAATGATGTTGGAGCTGCACTCATCCAGTTAAGTGTTTGGTATTCCATCACACTCCTGACTTGTGCCTTGTAGATGGTGGAAAGTGTCACACTCACAGAGAGAGGAGGGAGCATGAGAGCGGGCGAGGGGGGCAGAGAGCCATAAGGAGCCTGCAACACTTCATCCTTTTCAAAGTCAATGAACATTCAGGCCTACACGTCTGAAAGATTTCCTCTCGAAAAGCTTCTGAAGGTTTTTATTAAAACAATGAATTATTTTACAACAATTGGACTCTAATTGCATGCTACCACTCTACTCTCTTTTCTTGAAGGTGTGCGTCTGCATGTGTGAGACACACTGTGTGAGTGGGTGAAGGCATGAATATTTTTCGGTTATTGTGTAAAAATATTTATCTTTTTTTCACCTACGAGAAACCTGATGTTTATCTATTTATTTAACCTTTAAAACACTCAGGGACTAAAACACTATTTTTAAAAACACCACCTGCAGTCAGTTGAGAGGTGACAAGTTGAAGTCACCTCCACCACTTCTCATCTGACCTAACAGACTGGGGGCTCTGAGCCGGGGTTTGCAACATCAGATTGAATGAGTAATTTTGAAACGGGTGAATAATTGATCCCTAAAGTTGTAAAAAAATTCAACAAGCAGGTTTTCTCGCAACCTTTTTTTCTCTACAATGCTAAAAACAGAAGGCATGGGCACATTCGATGCTAAAGCGTTTGTTGAGCACACAGAAATATCCTCTGGTACATTAAATCAATTAAGTATTGAAGATTTAAAAGCTGTAGCTACCCATTTGGGAGTCAATTTCAAGCAAAAAACAAAGAAACCTAAAATACTTAAGCATCTAGCTAGCCATTTTAATCTTACTCCTGAACCAGAAGAAGCAAGCACTGAAAAGATAGCCCTAGCTGGAATTCAATTTGAAATGCAAAAAGAGGAATTGCAGTTTCAAAAGGAAAAAAAGAGGAAAGAGAGATGCAGTTTCAAAGGGAAGCAGCAGCGAGACAGTTTGAGTTAGACATGCTGAAGGAGTAAGGTGGGAATACCACCAACAATTCACACATTAGCCCTAATTCGGAACAAAGCTTTGACGTTTTGGGACACTCATGATTAGTGCCAAAATTTAATGAGGAAGAGGTCAAGTCCCATTTTATCTCCTTTGAGAAAACAGCTACCAGGCTAAAATGGCAAGAATATTGGACCCTCCTTTTACAAGGCATTTGTGGGTAGATCTTGTGAAGCTGATTCCAAGTTACTGGAAGTGTTTCTATTACGAACAGACTAAAACTACTATCTTAAATGCAGACCAGTTAGTCCCTGAAGCCTATCGACAAAAGTTTAGAAATGCTAGGAAAAGACCTGCCCAAACCTTTATTGAATTTGTAAGAGTTCAAAACATGGCTTTCAATCGCTGGATACGGTCTCGCAAGTTAGATCTCTCATATGAACATTTGAGAAAGGTAATTTTATTAGAAGTATTTAAAAACAGTATTCCCATCAACATAAAGATTCATATTGATTAACAAAGGGTCACAAGGGCGAAGAAGCTGCCACAACGGCCAAAAATTATGAGCTCACCCATAAATTCTTTTTTCAAGGAAAATCCTTTCATAGTAATCCCTAAAGGTCTGGGAAGGACAGAAAGTGGGATAGTGAGAAAAGTGAAAGGGAAACTAAAAGTGAGAATGCAGGGAGTTCTCCACAAGTCAGGAAAGGAAGTGCAGAGGATAGGAATGTTTTCCATAAACCCATGTGCTCCCATTGTAGCAAAGCAGGGCATGGGAATGCTGACTGCTGGAAATTGAAGGGGATGCCAGCGAGCTTTGTGGGAGTTCACAAGGCTTGTGACCCTAACCATGGTGGTGGCCCCCTCAAAGAATCCTGCCATAGATGTGGCAGAAACAGAAAAGATTCCTGAGGATTCCCAAGATTTTATTTTAAATGGAAAGGTGACCCCATACCCCTCTGATGAGACAGGCAAGTCCATTGTCCTGCTCAGAGATACAGGCGTCACTCAATCTTTAAAGCTGGATAAAGACATCACCTTCCCACCAGAGAGCTCACGATAGACAAAGGTTCTGGTAGTAAGGCATTGAAGGTGGGTACATGTCCGTTCCCCTATATCAAGTCCACCTGCAGGGTGACCTAGTCTCTGGACCAGTTACATTAGGGATTGTTCCTAGTCTGCCTGTGGCTGGAATAGATTTGCTGCTAGGCAATAATTTGGCTAGAGGTAGGGTGATAGCAGTCCCAGTGGTCTTAGACCAGCCAAATGAGGCCAAGGAGACAGAGCAGAAACAGGAGGAAGTCCCAGGAATATTCTCTGACTGCGTGGTAATCAGGTCTATGGTTAAGCAAGCTCCATCAGAGTGAGCTATTCCAGTAATTCAGCCAGATGACCCCAAGGTCTGCTGGCTGAAATATTTTTTTTGGGAGATTTAGGGGAGGAGAAGGAGGTCCTCTTTAATTGAAGACCAGCAGGCAGACCCTAATTTGGAAGGAATAATGCAGACCGCCTGTTCTGAGGCAGAGGAAATGCCTCAATGTTATTACAAAGCAAAGATTGTGCCACATAAAAACATGATTAAAAAAAAACAAGTCATGAAGCAGATAGACCAGTAAGTGAATGTCAGGCAGTGTGAACAGTGAGACGAACTAGGAGAGGAAGGGAACCCAGAAAATTTTCAAATTGAACCCCCGAATGTAAAATTGGAAAGTACTGAAATTTTGAGACTGGATACCATATTTGGTCATCTATCTGACCAGCAGAGAAAGGACTTAGTAACACTGCTAAGGGAATTTGAGGAAGTTTGCAAGGTCAAACCAGGTCGTACCTAACTATACACAATGTAGATGTAGGAGAGACCCCACCTATAAAACAACACCCTTATAGGCTGAACCCTGATAAATTGGCTCAAGTCCGCAAAGAAATCCAATTTCTGCTGGCCAATGATTTAGTGAACCAGTCACAGCAGCTGGAGCTCACCCATTGTACTGTTCCCAAACCTGACAGATGAACCAGACATTTTATTGATTACCACAAAGTTAATATAGTAATTCAACAGACTCATACCCAATCCCCTGTATTGAAGACTGGATTGACCAAGTAGGAAACTCCACCTACATTAGTAAAATCAATTTATTGAAAGAATACTGGCAAGTTCCCATGACCACTCAAATCAAAAAGAATCTCAGCCTTTGTAACCTCCAATGGCTTATTTCAATGTAAAGTAATGCCATTTGGTTTAAAGAATGCCCCCGTAACTTTCCAGAGACTAATGAACCAGGTGAGAGCTGGTTTAAACAACTGTGTCGTTTACCTGGATGACCTGTTAGTTTACAGCAATACCTGGGAAGCCACTTGAACCATTTAAGGGAACTCTTTAAGGATCTACAGAAAGCTCACCTCATGGCCAATTTAGCAAACAGCGAATTTGCTATGCTAAAGTAACCTATTTGGGCCACATTGTAGGTCAAGGCCAGTTGTTGGCAAGGGCAGCAAAAGTGCAAGCTCTGGTAGATTTCCCTGTTCCCAAAACTAAGAGGAAATCATGTGAATCCTGAGAATGTGCAGTTTCTATTGAAAATCTGTTCCCAACTTCAGCAACTTTGCTGCATCCTTAACTGACTTATTAAAGAAAAATGTAAAAGTAGTGTAGTCAGAGTGGTGCCAGCTGGCTTTTGAAAAGCTGAAGGCACTTTTAACAATGATGCAATATTAGCAGCCCAAAATTTTAACAAACCTTTTAAGATGGCTATCGACGCCAGTGATGTCGGAGTAGGAGCAGTCTTACTCCAAGATGATAATTCAGGTCTCGAGAGGCCAATTGGTTATTTCTCAAAAAAACTAAACAAACACTAAAGAAATTATTCCACAGTACAGAAAGAAGCACTAGGACTCCTACTAGCCCTTCAACATTTCGAAGTTTATGCAAGTAACAGACACATAGACATTCAAATCTATACTGACCACAACCCCCTCGTATTTCTGGACAAATTCAAAGTTTAAAATGCCAGACTGTTCCGATGGAGCTTACTTCTCCAGCCGTTCAACTTGAAAATTGTACTTAAAGCTGGGAAGAACGTTATTGCTGGCACATTGTCCAGAATTTAAATACTGTACTACCAGAAATCCATAAAGAAATCATGACTGAAAGCCTGAGGAGTGCACGGGATGAATGTGTGCAGATGTGTACTATCCCATGTCATACTTTTTCTGAAAAACAACAAACAAAAAATGAACTACCAAGGAATTTAATTTTTTCCCTTTTTGCAGGGAGGTGTCTCACTCTCGGAGCCATAACAGTGGTGAGACAGTTCCAGCTAAGCAGGAATGCTGATGAAAACATCTTTTAACTACTGCACAGAGAAGTTGCAAGGTGACCTCGGAACACCCCATCTGCGAAAGTAAACCAAGATTTCCTCTATCGACTTTGGATTGAGGCTTAAACACAAGGAGCCTGCGACACTTCATCCAATTCAAGACACCGAACATTCAGGCCTGCACCACTGAAAGATTCCCTCGCAAAAAGCTTCTAAAAAGGTGGGGGTTTTTTTCAAAACTGTTTTCCAACAATTGGACTCTGATTACACGTTACCAGTTTACTCTATCTTTTCTTGAAGGTGTGCGTGCGTGCGTACACGCGAGTGTCTGTGTGAATGCGTGAGTGGGTGAAGTAGCGAGTATTTTTGATTGTCTAAAAATAAATATTTATTTTACCTACGAGAAAATCTGTCATTTATCTATTTGACCCTTAAAACACTCGAGGACTAAAACATTTTTAAAACACTATCTGATATCAGTTGAGAGGTGAAAAGTGGAAGTTACCCACACCACTTCCCTTCTGTCCATAGCAAAAGGCTTTGGGGAGTCAGGGGTCACTTGCCACAGAATACGCAGCCTCTGATCTGCTCTTGTAACCACAGTATGTGTGTGAATGGCCCAGTTATGTTTCTGGTCAATAGTGGGGCATTCAACAATGGTAATGCCATTGAATGTCAAGGGAAGATGCTTAGATTCTCTCTTGCTGGAGATGATTGTTGCCTGGCACTTGTGTGGCACAACTGTTACTTGCCACTTGCATGCTGTCCAGGTCTTACACACACAGGCACGACTGCTTTGTTATCTAAGGAGTTGTGAATGGAACTTAACACCATGCAACCAACAGCAAACATCCCACTTCTGACTTTTTGATAGAGGGAAGGCCATTGATGAATTACAGACCCATCAGTCTACTCTCAAATCAACAGCAAAGTAATAGAAGCTGTCTTCGACAGTGCTATCAAACAACACTTATTCACCAATAACCTATTCACCACTGTTCAGTTTGGGATCAATCAGGGTTACTTGGTTCCAGACCTCATTACAGTCTTGGTCCAAACGTGGACAAAAGAGGTGAATTCAACAGCTGAGGTGACAGTGACTGCCCCTGACATCAAGGCAGCATTTGACCGAGTGTGACACCTTGGAGGCCTATCAAAATTCGCTGAATTCCCACAGTCAACATCCTGGAATTTAATAATGACCAGAACCTAACTAAACCAGCCATATAAATACTGCAGCTACAAGAGTAGGTCAGAGGCTGGGAATTCTGCGGCAAGTAACTCACCTCCTGACTCCCCAAAGCTTGTCCACGATCTACAAGGCACAAATCAGGAGTGTGTTGGAACACTCGCCACTTGCTTGAATGAGTGCAACTCCAACACTCAAGAAGCTCAATACCATCCTGGACAAAGCAGTCCGCTTGATTGGCATCCCATCCACTACCTTAAACATGCATTCCATCCACCACTGGCGCACAATGGCAGCAGTGTGTACCATCTACAAGATGTACTGCTGCAATTCACCAAGCCTCCTTCAAAAGCACCTTCCAAACCTGTGACTTTTAGAGCCTAGAAGAACAAGAGCATCAGGCAGATGGGACCACCATCATCTGCAAGTTCTCCTCCAAGTCACACGCCATCCTGACTTGGAAATATAATTGCCATTCCTTCACTGTCACTGGATCAAAATTCTGGAACTCCCTCCCTAACTGTGAGTATACCTACACCAAACCAACTGTAGTGGCTCAAGGCAGCAGCTCACCACTTTCTCAAGGGTAATTAGGGATGGACAATAAATGCTGGCCTTGCCAGCGATGCTCACATCCCATGAACGACTAGAAAAAGCAGCTAAAGATGGTTGGGCCAAGAACAATGCCCTGAGGAACTCCTGCAGCAATGCCCTGGGGTTGAGATGATTGGCCTCCAACAACCACAACCATCCTCCTTGCCCTAGACAGGACTCCAGCCAGTGGACAGTTTTCCCTCTCATTCCTATGGATTTCAACTTTACTTGATGCTACTGTTGGTCAAATACTGTCTTGATATTAAAGGCAGTCACTTCTGTCTGACCTCTGGAATTCAGCTCTTTTGTCCACGTTTGGACCAAGGTTATAGTGAGGTCTGGTACTGAGTGGTCTTGAGGGAACCTAAACTGAGAATCAATGAGCAGGTTATTGATTGCACGGTCGATGACTATCTTCCATCACTTTGATAATGATTGAGAGTAAACTGAATGGGGTAGTAACTGACTGGATTGGATTTATCCTGCTTTTTGGTGGACAGGACATACCTAGGCAATTATCCAAATTGTCAGGTAGATGCCAGTGTTGTAGCTGTACTGCAACAGCTTGGTTAGGGGTAGGGCTAGCTCTAGAGCACATCTTCAGCATTACAGTTGGGAGGTGTTTAGTTCCCATCGTCTTTGCTGTATCCAGCACGTTCAGCCATTCCTTGTTATCATGTGGAGTGAATCGAATTGGCTAAAGGCTGGCTTCTGTGATGGTGGGGAACTCAGGAGGAGACAGAGATGGATCATCCACTTTGCATTTCTGGCTGAAGATGGTTGCAAATGCTTCAGCCTCGTCTTTTGCACTCACATGCTAGATTCTGCTGTCATTGAGGATGGGGATGATCATGGTGCCTCCTCCTCCTGTTAGTTAATTGTCCACCACCATTAATGACTGGATGTGGAAGGACTACAGAGCTTTGATTGATCTGTTAATTATGGGATCGCTTAGCTGTCTATCACAGGCTGCTTCTGCTGTTCAGTATGTATGTAGTCCTGTGCTGTAACTTCATGAGGTTGGCATCTCATTAAGTCTGCCTGGCGCTGCTCCTGGCATGCTCTTCAACTCTTCTCATTGAACTAGGGTTGGCCCCCTAGCTTGATGACAGTGGTAGAGCGAGGGATATGCCAGGTTCATGAGGTTAAAGATTGTGGAGGAATACAATTCTGCTGCTGTTGATGGCCAAAGCACCTCATGTTTGCCCAATTTTGAGTTGCTAGATCTCTTCTGAATCTATCTCATTTAGCATGGTGGTGGCACCAAATAACACGAGCCACACTTGGTAAAAGTCACTGAAGTCCCTCATCCAGAGGGATTCTGCCCTTTTACCTTCTCTACTTCTATCCTCCATAAACTCGAGCTTATCCAAAATTCTGCTGGCTGTACTGTGACTCATACTAACCCCAGTTACCCATCATCCCTGTACTCGCTGACCTACCTTGGTTCAAGATCCATCACCACCTCCAATTTAATATTTTCATTCTCACACAGGTGGCCAAATCCCTCCATGGCCTTGCCCCTCCTATCTCTAACCTCCTCTAGCCAACCAACCCTTAAAGAATTCTGCATTCCTCCAACTCTGGAGTCTTGTGGAATCCCCACTCCCTTTCCCCAACCATTGGCGGCCGCGCCTTTACCAACACCCTCCACCACTCTCACTCTCATCCTTTAAGACCATCCTCATAACCAACTTCTTTGATCAAGTTTTTAATCACCCATATCTCCTTTTTTAATCAATCTTTATCCGATTATGTTCATCTGAAGCATCTTGGGAGATTTTCTTACGTTAAAGTGGAGTGGTGGAGTGGCGCAGTGGTTAGCACTGCAGCCTCACAGCTCCAGCAACCCGGGTTCGGTGTGGAGTTTGCAAGTTCTCCCTGTGACCACGTGAGTTTCCGTCGGGTGCTCCGGTTTCCTCCCACAGCCAAAGACATGCAGGTTGATAGGTAAATTGGCCATTGTAAATTGCCCCTAGTGTAGGTAGGTGGTAGGAGAATGGAGGGAAGGTGGTAGGGAATATGGGATTAATGTAGGATTAGTATAAAATGGGTGGTTGATGGTTGGCACAGACTCGGTTGGCCGAAGGGCCTGTTGCAGTGCTGTATCTCTCTTTGACTCTATCTCTATGACTCTCTAAAGTGCTAGAAGGTGAAAGTTGCTGTTTTAGAAAATTCAGCATCAGTTCAACATCCCAATAAGGTTCCCTAACCTCCACTGGAAAATTGGTACGAAGTAGTGCTGATTAGGTCAGTAAAAAAATTATGTGATAGGAATGAATGAGATGCAGGTGGCGTTCAGAGAAGAACTAAGCAGAAAAGAAGGCATGAGTATTATCAGTGACATGAAAGAAACCAGGAGAAAAGAATAAGATGCACAGAAAAATTGAACTCCATGACAGCAATTAGCTTGATGCAAATTAGGTCAGAGAAAAAGAACAAATCTTGACATTGGCACTGTAAAAAATATCTTTTATTCTGTTACTGTAATTTTTAAACCATTTCAGTGAACCTTCAGCAGTAATTCAACGTATAGTTTGTAAATTGGTAATCCATTTATAATTAAAACTTCCACAAGCCTGCATTTTGAAAGTAAAAAGTGTTTTCAACACAATCAATAAGGACAGGAAAAAGTGGACCATTTCTGGTACACCACCCTTGCAGATTTTTGTACTTATTTGAGTCACATACCAACCATTAAATAGAATGCAAACACAGAGACAAGTTTTAAAAATGAATATACTGTCATCTCAAAAGTTTGTTAGGCATGTACTACTTTGACAGAAATGGAAAACAAATCAGATTCTTACTTATCCAATACAGGAGGATCTTCAGGGCCTTTGCTCTGAAACTCCAGCAGTTCTAAAAAGCTCTGCATATACCTGAAAGTGGTTAAAAAAAGATGTTAGTCAAAACCAATAACTCCACTCCGCAATTGCCAATATACATGGTATCTTTTATTTAATGTACCAAAAAAACATGTTATGGGCAATGTTGACTAGGTAAATCTATGTAAAAATGAATTTGTTCAACTAACCTCACAAAATAAGTTAAACATCATCGAAAGATCTACAGTATTTTTCCCCCCTGTAGGCGGAGATGTAAACAAACTCACCAAGACTGAGTTTCTCAGTCCAGAGGCCGTGAGGAAAGAAGGGAAGATAACTTGTGCAGAAAATTGAGATAGGAGTAGCAGACAATGAATATTTTAAAAGGAGAGATGAGAGGGTTGTACAGGCTGAAATGCATGAAAGAAGAAGAACTGTCAGAGTAGTGGGGAGAGGGCAAGTTGTGATTAGGTGATGAGAGCCACAGCACTGTCCAAGTGAATTTGGGTGCAGCTGGTATCAACATTAGAGGTTTCAGTAAGGGTCAAGCTGTTGCCATCTTTGAGCTAAGTGAGTAAGGAAGAGGAGTTGGATTGAGGGGCAGAGTATCAGTTTGAGTGCTGGTGAGTCACATACCAACCATTAAATAGAATGCAAACACAGAGACAAGTTTTAAAAATGAATTAAAAAAAAAAAATGAACTGTCATCTCAAAAGTTTGTTAGGCATGTACTACTTTGACAGAAATGGAAAACAAATCAGATTCTTACTTATCCAATACAGGAGGATCTTCAGGGCCTTTGCTCTGAAACTCCAGCAGTTCTAAAAAGCTCTGCATATACCTGAAAGTGGGCCAAGGAGCAGAAATGATCCAGCAGAAGTTGATCCTGCAGTCCAACACAGGTGATAGTTGTCACACTACCAGATCCAATAGACAAGCAGAGAAACATGGGAGCAGTTGAGTGAAACAATGTTCTCTCTAAGCCATGTGGCTGCATAGCAGCCCGGAAGTTCCCGCACAGGCCAAGCTGAAGTCGGCCCCTTTAAGTTACAGCGAGTGTGTGGCCACACAACAAAATTTGAAGGGCCAGCAGAGTTAACAGGCCTCGCACAACAATAAAAAGAGATCACATTTGAGTGAAACCGATGGAGGCGGCCCAATGGCTACCTGTAGGTAGTCATGAGTGCGCAAGATACAAAGGAGCAGCGAGAGACAGATGAGCTGGTCCAAAAGGTCCAGTCTGATGGACAAGCATAGCAGAGCCGAGTTAATGCCCATGGAAAGCAAAACAGGTAGCAGCAGGGCAGAAACAGCATGGGGACATTGGGACCAGGATAGGAATCAACAGGAGCTGAGTATTTCCTTGTTACTGAAAGTCAGTTGCCCAAGCAGTTCATCCTGAACCACTTGAGTGATACAAAGGATGCAAGGACATGCCAAGAATCATAGAATGATACAAGATAGACGGAGGCCATTCAGCCCATCATGCCTGTGTCAGCTCTTTGGTAGAATTATCCAATTAGTCACACTCCCCTGCTTTTTCCCCATAGCCCTGTAATTTTTATTTCCCCTTAAAGTGTTTAATCAATTCTCTTTTGAATATTACTATTGAATCTACTTCCACCACCCTCTCAGACAATGCATTTCAGATCACAAAAACCCACTGTGTAAAAAAATGTTCTCATGCTGCCTCTGGTTCCTCTGCCAATCACCTTAAATCTGTGTCCTCGGTTTACCAACCCTTCTTTCTGTATGATTTGTCACCACAGTGTGATTTCCCCCCTTTTGTTAACAACTCTTAGTCAACAACTAGACTCATTTTGGCGACCATTTCTTTATTCAAAAACCAGATGCATGCCATATCTCAGTAGCCATGGCACCATATTTCACTGTGTGGCCCCGTGACGCCATTCTACCTTGCCAAGGGAGTTGCAACAACAAATCCATTTCAATTTGACGAGTAAGGCGTTTTTGGTAGCCAGGTGGAAGAAATGCTGGAAGTCTATAATTTAAACTCCAAAAGGCTAAAGATATGATCAGCAAAGGAGGCACACTATATTGTTTGGGGCTTCCATGTTAACCTTTCATGAATGCATCCACATCCACAGCTCTCACAAAGTCAGAATAGTTTCCAACAGCCTATCCTAACTCTCTCGATACACTAAGCCAGTCATCTACCCCCAGGTCTTGTGTTCAAGACTGGTGACAGGCCCCTCAACCCACTATGTACTCCAATAGGTAGCTGCCTTCAGTAGTGTTTGGTGGCACATCTGTGTGCCTGAGAGGCAGAAACCTTTTCAAGGCCACAAAAACAGAAAATGCTGGAAATACTCAGCAGGTCAGGCAGCATTTGTGGAGAAAAACAGCTTTCATCAGACTTGAAATGTTAACTCTGTTTTTCTCTCCTTGGTCTGAGTATTTCCAGCATTTTTTGTTTGTTTCAGGTTTCCAGCATCCAAGGTATTTGCTTTTGTACCTCTTCAAAGTCACTGCCCCACTTTTATGAGCATGGCACACTCCCAGATCATCCAACATCCTCTTCATAATCAAGACATTAGCACCACACTTTACTATTTATTATATTGCGACCAACAAATTGTATGGCCTTCACCCCATTTTGATCAATTTCTCAAGATAAAGAAGTTCAAGTTGGTTACACTTCAGTACATTATGCAAGTGATGTATCCTTGGAATTGACCAGAGATTACTGATTGAAAGGATGTGCATTTTTACATGGCAATTCTATGTTATCATGAGCAAGTCACGACGAACATAAGAATTAGGAGATGGTGTAAGCCATTTGGCCCTTCAAGCCTGCTCTGCCATTCAACAAGATCGTGGCTGATTTTCTAGCTCAATTCCACCTTCCTGCACTATCCCCATAATCCTTTAGTACCCAAAAATCTATCCACCTCGGTCTTGAATATACTTAACAACTAAGCATCCACAACACTCTGGGGTACAGAATTCGAAAGATTCACAACCCATTGAGTGAAGAAATTTCTCCTCTCAGTCCTAAATGTCCAACCCCTGAAACGGAGACCCCATGTTATAGATTCCACAACCATGGGAAACGTTTCCTCAGCATCTACCTTAGAAAATTCTTAAGGGATTTGACAGGTTTGAATTAGATCACTTCCCATTCTTCTGAACTCCAGCGTATATAGGCCTAGTTTACAGTCACCAATACAAAATCCTCCAGCTTCTCTATAAAATGTCCTTCAATAGTTTCTGTACACCCAAGTCTGTAGTATATTCACAGGCAATAAAATTGAGGAGACTGATTAGTCCAGGCTTCCAGCCAGGTCTCTGATTGCTATGCAGTCTAGCAAGCAGCCACACCTTCCAGCAATTGAGTTTGGGTCAATTGTGAGAAGTTGACCTTTTGCAAAATCCTGACCTAGAAATCCGACTGCTGAGTGCCTGGTTTTTGAGTGCAAAAGATTCTCTAAACCGCAAATATGGCAAAAAGGAATTGCACGCTCATTAAGAGCCAGAAATCTCTCGCCGTCATTTTAATATTGGTGAGAAAAAGCACCCTGGGCCCCTCTGTTATATTGGGTTGCACTCAACACCTGGCTGGTTGCATTCACAAGACCAGGTTAAACAGTGTCCTCCTGGCTCCGCATTCAAACCAGTTAGGTCACAAGGTAAGGGATCATGAAGTCTTTATTACATGATGCAGATAGAGGACACTCTTTTAACTGGAAGAAGCCAGTGGTTATCTCCTGCCTGATGAAACTTGCTGAAGCAGAACGTCCATACCCACCTCTCTCTCCTGAGCTTCTTCACTGCGAGCAGGGAAGAAGTCTCCAGCACCATGCTCTTCACCTTTTGCCATCCAAGTCACTATTGCCTTCCTAATGGTTGAATTATGGAGGAAGCAACATGCCATCACAATTCTAGAAGATCTTATTATACTGCAATGTAGTCCAATGAGCATTTCTACCATTTAGGTAGACATGAAAGCCTACAAGCAATGCCACATAACCACAATGTAAAATCATGCAATGTAAAAAAAAAAATTCTCTCCGCCTCTGATGCAATGAGATGTCCTGGTGTATGAAAGGTGCCAACAATAAAGAATCTGGTTTTCCAGTACAAAATTAAAATGTCACTTTTGGTGGGAAGTGAGCAAGTACCAACAAAACTTCCAAGGAAAGCTCTATATGTTTCATTTCAGGTTGCAAGATTGGTATTAAAATAACACGCTTCCCACTGCCATTCTAAGATTAATGTTTTCTGTAAAAGGAATATCTCAGAATATTTTGATTCTTAGCCTGGTATCTGCCAGTTCCTAATGTGAAAAAATAATACATACCTATGACACAGTAACTTGACTATTGAAGAATCACAGAAAATTGTTCTTGTGAATCTTATCTTGATATTAGCCAGTTTCATTTGTAATATATAAAATTTACATGCTATATTTTATATAACTTTTCAGCCCAGAAACAAGTGACCTATATATCAGGATAATATTAATCCCTGTATTCCATGTTCATTTTGCAGTACAAGAAAATGACACAGGATGAATATAATGAATATCAATCTTTCTTTACAGTATTCCTTTAAAAGTGAAAATAGAAAATTCAGTCATCTGCTGAAATTAATGAAAAATGTACTCAATTGCTTCTAAATCATGAGAAATTGTATTAAAACTTGGACAAGTGGATAATTTCACCATGACATTAATCCACATAGTACAATGAAAATAAATTAAGAATTTTGAATAGATTCCATGCACAGTAATTTCTCTGTACTTGTGATCACTATAAAGCAGACTCCACTGCATTCCTGTACTAATCTTTTACATATGGTATTTACTTACCAGCTCTGGACAAGTCGCACAGAGGGCCTGCTGAGCAGGTTATCAGGCAACAAGTTCACTTCTCTCATTGTATTAGCCAATCGAACTGGCAGCTCCTTTCGCAAGAACATGAAAGAGGTCTTTCCACATGCATTGTCACGGCCTGAGGGAAAAACAAACAAAAGAAAAGTTCTAAATTCCGAGTGTCAAGCTGCATAAACTAATATATTAAATAGCCACACAATTATTTCAGGATTTGGGCAGTTATATGGACTCATACCCTCTAGAAAGTGATGAAATAAAATGCATTTGAGCAGACTTCAGTGTCTTTGAATTCTAACTGCAGAAACAAAAACCGTGGGTTCGAATGCACTATACCAGGACCCCACCTCCAGCTTTTTCGTAAAAACCGATGGCCTAATTGCATTTCAATACAGTATCTGATATAAAATTACCAAGAGACTTTATTACCAAATTTGAACCGATTAAAAATAAATTACGAGGAAAAAAAAGAGCTTTAATTTGTAAAGCGGCTGCAAAGCTACTGATATTGAATCAACAGCCAACCTGCACACAGCAAGATCCCACAAACATGATAAATGACCAGATAATCTGTTCAACTCATACAAGTATAGCACCACCCATAATATTCGGTTACAATAAATACCTACACCAGTATTTGAGTTTACTGCTATTACATCAGGGAAGCACCTTATAAGATTCTACTTTAAATTGATAAAATAACTGTTTTGCAACTGTTTTACAATTACAATACATTAGGCACACAAACACTTTTATTACATTTCATTGAATTATATTCCCAAATTTTTTAATTGAACCAATGTTATGTTGTATCTCAAACAAAAATCTCACTAGTCAAAGTTTGGCATTTACAACTTTTGAAAGCTGTCAATGGAAATTAAAAAGGTTACTTTAATACTAAGTCCTCAAGGACAATCCAAATGATAGTTCTTTTCCTCAGTATGGGACTGTTAACAGAAATTATGAAGTATACACAAAAGTAAAGTTTAACCCTTTGGCCCAGACTTGTTTTATTAACAGAGGCATCAGTAACCCCCTCAGGTACAGTATAAACAACGTTTATGCCAAAATTATGCCAAATCTATTGCCCGTTTCCCTGATTAAATCTATTAATGTAGCTGCATCCTTCGTTCATAACAGTAGTCTAGAATGCATACATACGTTTCTTAAGCAACATGACATTTGCAATCTGATCACACTATTAATACCATTTTGTAGTGAAGGTCAATGCTTCACTGCAAGTTTGTTTACAGCACATGAAATACAATATATATCACAAACTATCATAGCTAGCAAATGTCATGCATCGCTTTTCCTGGTCAGATTTGTAAAAAAAAAATTAATACAATAACACAGTAGATTAGATTTTTATAACCAGTATGGGATGGTTATAATAAGAGTTTCATGAAATATTTTCATAAACTCTTTCCTTCCTCTACAATGTCAAAATAATGTTGTATCCTGGTGGTATTGATTAATACTGTACTACAAAAATAAATTACATTTTGTAATATATAGTTAACCAACATTCCAGTGGGTTATACACTAGAATGAGCATGTACGGCATTCATCCAAATTATGCTTCCCCATTTCAGCATAACACACATTATGTTAGACTATCAGAGACCTGCAAAACATTTGCAGTGAAATTAGTATCTTTATTGCAACAGTACATCTTTAAAATCCTACCCCATGCATTCCCCCCTTCCCATGCCAACCCCATACCCCAATCCATCCCTCCCAAGTAATCCTCCCCAATTCCCATGCTGTCCCCATCTCATTTGGCCATATAACCTGGAATGCAACATCAGTGCAGTACTAAGGGAGTGCTTGCTGCATTATCTATTGACGGAACATTAACCATGTAGGTGGACATGAGAGATCACATGGTACTATTTGAAATGCAGGAAGTTCTCCAAGTATCACATCCAACATCCTTCCCTCAACTAACACCATTCAAATCAGCTAGTCATTCTTCTTACTTTCTGTTTACTGAACATTATTGTGCGATTGGTTTTTAAAGGTTTTTTTTGGCATTTACCCACATAACCCCGACTGCACTTTAAACGCAATTGATCGGTAGTGCAGTGCTTTGAACTGTGCTGAGGACATGATATGGTGCTGTACAAATGACAATTTCTTCTTTTATGGCCCAGATGTTGCGGCAAGAATAACAGTGTTGATGTATACAATGAAAAGGTAGAGTCAAAGATAAAAATGGGCTTTTAACAATGGTACAGGTGTATTACAGACCTCAAAATTGTGGGAAGGAAATGGAGGGGAAATTTGCAGTCAGGTTAGTGGTGAGAGTAGAAATAACAGCATTATTCAGGGAGATTATATTGACTGGGACAAAAGGGAATAAGTGTTGAAAAGGGAATTGAATTCCTAAAATCTGTTCTGAACTCCTTTCTCAAGCATTAGGTCATCTGGCCTACCAAGGAGAGGTGCGGGGGTGGGGGGGTTGGTGAACGTATTGCTAGATCTAATTGAGTAATATGAGAAATAACTTTATCAGGCAGATCAGTTAGCTGAGCACCTTGGACGAAGTGGCAATATGATAAGATTTAAGATCCAAGTAGAAAGGGAAATAGTCACTACAAAAACTAGAACACGAGAATGGATTAGGGCAGATTTTTAGGTGAGGTGGAAGGAGAAATTGGCACACAGTACTGAAGCTTTCAAAAAGAGAAATTGCAAAGGTATATTTCATTAAGAGGGAACTGCTAGTAATTGTAGGATCCTATGGGATAAAGAGGTTAGAAACCAACCTTTTAATTTTCTACTAGACCTTTATTTGTACCATAACTGATACTTGGAACCTGCCTTGTAGTGAACTGCAGGGGCATCCTCTTATCCCATCACTCTGGCATACAAAGTTCAAGCGAATTAATGCATTTCCAACATTACAGCATTCTATTTGCAAACAACCATGTATTTGTTTAACTGAAGAATATGAATTTTTAGTGAATATTTTGTGATCAAAGTATATCTGTTACAGCTACTTTAATATACAGAGGAGCCACAATTACATCTGATTCATTTTTAATTTAATATTTGTTGACAGCAACTTGAAATTTAGCACCTAAAGCTTTTGACCTATTAAGAATTTAAAAATCATTCAATCTACAGATCCTTTGGTCAGGAATTTATGACTGCTAGCCTGCCAATTCAATTTCAGGCAAAAGGCCTACAAATAATAAACTCAAATTGAATCACTAGGTTTCCATATACCTTGGGGGGAGGGGAAGAGAAGTGGGGTGAGAATATTTCCCAGGAAAAATCATTTTCTATCAGATAGATAGGGAATTGAATATATAGTAAATATCTTCACTGATATGGCTCTTCGCCTTGCCTAGAAACTGATGCTTTTGGCAGAAAAGAAAACTAGATTCCAAAAAGATACACATTTATTTTAGTCCCTCAAAAATCTCAAGATCAAATTATAGATGAACTTATATGCAAAATTAGAACTGGTTTAGCCCACTATTTACTCGAACAGAGTTATACAACAGATTAGCCAATAGCCACTTGTAGTTAATTGGAAATCCCAAAGCAGCTCTTGCAGTTTTGATTAGTAAATGAAAAGAGTAATATACATTATCACTGGACATGATCTCAATACTCATTCGCATGGCGTATGCATGTGTTGGCAGGAAAAAAGACAGAAGCGCAAAGGGAGAACCAACTGCAAAACAGCCCTGACAACCAATTTTTCTGCAGCATCTGTGGAAGAGTCTGTCACTCTAGTATTGGCCTTTATAGCCAATCCAGGCGCTGCTCCGCAAACCACTGACCACCTCCAGGCGCTTACTCATTGTCTCCCGAGACAAGGAGGCCAAAGAAGAAGAAGATGCATATGTACATTAAACTTGTGTTTGGTGGTAGAATAATAAAAATGAAAAGCAGTGTGCAAGTGTTTTTTGATCGTTGTGTGCTATGTTTCCTTGGTTACTGCTTAGTGGTTATCTGCTAAAATGGTGTGCAACATGGGGGAAAAAGCACTGGACTTCAGCACTACAGAAACATCAGCAACAATGTTTTGAGAGCGGAGCTGTTGTCAGTCAGCTCAAACAATCGGAATAACCACTCCAAGTCCAGAAGAAAGCAAACCAAACCTATAATAACGGAATTCAACTCTTGATCACTTGTACTATAAAACTGACATTTGCATGTAATAAGGCCAATAAAATATCAGAAGTCTACCTCTTTCTAGAAAAGAATTAGACATGGACAGGTAGATGTTCTTGCATATATAGGTAATGCAAAGAGTATAACAAAATTGGGGAACCTAATTCATAAATTAAAATAGCAAATGATGACATAATAACAGCAACTGAAATGTGGCTGCTGGCAGGTCAGGATCAGCAAATTAATACAGCTGGGTAAAACATTCAGGAGGAATGAGAGAGCAAGAAAGGCAGACTGGACAGTGGTATTAATTCAAGACATTATTTAAATCCTTATACTCTAGTGCTTTGATAGAGAAATGGTCCAGACACAACCTGTTGGGATTTAGTTTAGGAATTGCAAAGGTTTGGTCACATTACTGAGTATATCATAGACCACTGAATACTGGAAAGAAAATAGGTGCTGAAATTTGTAGACAAATTAGAGGTGTGTAATAATAGATGTACAATTGTAGGATATTTAAATTATCCACAACAGACTGGGATGAAGAAAATGTTAATGGTGAAAATTATTTTTTTTCTGCAGTGTCAGAACTATTTTCGCAGTCAGTCAATGAGATGGCACCCAATAAGTATCATTTGACATGGTTCAAGGTGGTAAAGTAAAGCAAAGCACGCAGCTCACTTAAAAACTACAGAAATATTTA
Source organism: Heterodontus francisci (assembly GCF_036365525.1). Classification (NCBI taxonomy): domain Eukaryota; kingdom Metazoa; phylum Chordata; class Chondrichthyes; order Heterodontiformes; family Heterodontidae; genus Heterodontus; species Heterodontus francisci. Next base: position 53,138,505 of record NC_090380.1, read on the forward strand.
AGGAGCAGTGACCACAATGTAATTAGATTCTGTCCAAAAGGAGAAAGTGGGAGTCTGAGAAGTGGAGAGGAATGGGGTGATGGGACATTCAGTTGAAGATCATTCTGTTAGGGTGAATAAAATCAATTTGCTAGGGAATAGGGAGACAATGGAGCTTGCTGAGGAATGGGAGTGCATAAGCGAGTGCATGAGAAGACATGGGCTGAAGGGTGTTGGATTTACTGTAATTAAAAGGGTCCAGAGGTGAAACCAGTTAGGAAGGAGTCCAAAAAGCCAATTCTTACCCTCATCAACAGTAAGCAGTTGAATATAGAATTTATCTTCCAAACAAAAGGAACTGAATAAATCCAGAGTACCAGGGTCATGACTGTTGCGCCTGTTCAGGTGTGCAGTAAATTTTGCATTCAATAATTTACATTGACGATAGGATTACTATAATGGTTTTGATTTAGCCTTGTTATTGTAAAACAACTGCTTAATATCCTCCACGCCTTGTGTGAAAGAATTTTTAATCTCCTTCCTTGAAGACTTTTTCAGTCATCCTGAAAATCTCATTATTCAGGATTAAAGTGTGAAAATCATTGGCAAGTAGAGCCAAAACAATCCCATACTTTTATAACAGAGCAAAATACTGCAGATCTAGGAAATCTGAAATAAAAACAGAAAATGCTGGAAATACTCAGCAGGTCTTGCAACATCTGTGGAGAGAGAAACAGAGTTAACGTTTCAGGTTGATGACCTTGCCAAGTTTGCCAGTTCTCCCTGTGACTGCTTGGTTTCTTCCGGGTGCTCCGGTTTCCTCCCACATGCCAAATACTTGCGGGTTGATAGGTAAATTGCCCCTAGTGTAGGTAGGTGATCCCTGAACATCAAGAGGCCGATTTGTGATTTCAACAGACACTGGACAGGTAGTGGGTGGATTCTTTGGCATGTCTATGTGATGTCGTTGCCGAGAATTCTGACAAATTTAAATGGTTGAGATTCATGACCATTCCATTGGTCAGCTGCTTGCATATTTGGTGCAGCTTGCCAATCGAAGGGAGCTGAAAATTCAGTAGCTACATTTTGGAACCGAGCTGGTCTAGGAAAGATAAATGATGTGTTAATACCCCTCTTGATCTTTTTCTGAACTTTTGAGTGGCTTACAATGCTAATTGCATGAGGCACATATCATGAACTAGAACATCACTTGTCATTGACATTGTATGATACAAGATCCCTGCTTCTCAAATCAGAGGAATAAACTTCTAATATCCAACAAAGGTTTTCTATCCCCTCTCATAGCAAGATAAGGTGACTGTTCAGATGCAAGCAGATCTTTGCTCTCAGTTTACCACAGCATTATTGGTCCCCTACTTTCTTTCAACTTACATCAATAATTTGGATTCAGATGCACAGTGGAAATGGGCCAAATATACCAATTACATGAAAGTAGGAAGGGTAGTTGATGCTGTTCAGACAGCCAAGGCCCTCAAGTTGCTAGATAAAATCTGTAAATGGCAGTGGCAGATGAAATTCAACACAAACAAGTATAAGTTATTACACACCAGAAGAAAAAAAATAAACTAAGCGTTATGTTAAAGGAAATTTAGGTTGTTAATACACTCCAGCAATATTCAAACTGATACAAAGGAAGATTAAAAATATAAGCTTCACTCTTAACCAAAAATGCCAATCAAAACAAATTTTTAAAGACAAAATGGTCACCCAGCTGAGTTTTTGTAAAGCAAAGCTCATCTACCTTTTTCTCTTCTTAGGCAGTCCCTTGGGAATTATGACTTCCTTCCACTCCAGGGTTGTGGGTCCTTAGGTGACTGAATAGTCCGATTCTGGATCTGCACACTGCTACAGGTAGGGCAGGTGGTGTTTGGTGAAGTGAGTGAATGGGATGCTCGAATTTCTGAACGCTCCTTCCGCTGTTTGCACTTGGTTGTTGCCTGGGCATGTCGACATTGTTCAAACTGGCTGGCACCTTCACGAATGCTTCTTCCCCATTTTGGGCAGTCTTGGACAAGAAATTCCCACGAATCAGTGGAGATGTCACATTTTTTCAGGGAGTCTTTAAGGACATCCTTGCAGTGTTTCCTCTGCCCTCCTGGTCGCCTCTTGCCTTGACGGAGCTTGGAGCAGAAAGCTTGCTTTGGGAGTCTTGTGTCAGGCATGCGGACAATGTGGCTCGCCCAACGTAACTGACTAGCCACGACCAGTGTCTCGATACTGGGAATGTTGGCCTGAAAGAGGACATTGATATTGGAGCGCCTGTCCTGCCACTGAATTTGCAGGATCTTGCAGAGGCGCTGCTGGTGATATCTCTCCAGGGCTTTGAGATGTCTGCTGTACAGTGTCTATATTTCTGACGCATACAGGAGGGCAGGTAACACTGTGGCCCAGTATCGCTCATCTACACTAGATCACTTAACAGACAATAGCCACCGGTACTGCAGGAGACTCCCCTGCTTCACAATGGGATAGCATTCACAATTTGCTTATGTATGTTAGTTTGCATTCTTCAACACATGTTTTGATAGCAATTCATAAAACGAGGCATTGTATTGTAGAGTTCAAACAGTTACTAGGCATCATACCAAACAACCCAACCTCACATTTGCACTACAGAAACAATAGTTTCCCGACTGAATCACTAGCTAAAGCCCATTTTAAAATTTTCATGGTGTTTAACTTTATAATACAGAAACTCTTACAATCTGAAAGATAGATCCTCAGGTCCATCACAAAAGATATCAAATGAATAGCTTATCTGAAGAACTATTTCAAGGTAGGCCATGAAACTAAGTCAGGGTCACTGATTCAAATAGGTGAAAATTCAGATTACCAGGAAGCACTTCCTTATGCAAAGGATGATAAATATGTGGAAAAGCCTTCTGCATAGGTGGAGGAAGCATCAACCCTGACATTATTTAAGGCATAGTTGAAAGATGTTAAGTTGAGTGGAAGAAAATACCAAATCTTTTCTAGATGGATAAGCAAAGCTGAATCAAAGGGCCTCCTCACACAAATGTATCTTTTGATCTCAATTTCTTGATGTTTACTGCTTTGGGCGTTGTAGTCGACCCCATGTTCTTCTGTATCCCCTTACGGGGTGAAATAAAAACTCGCTCCCAAGTCAGCTTCAATTGCACTTTCAAATTCCCAACTTTCTAGCTTTCGATCCTCCATTCACCATATTTCTGCAGCTACTGGTTTCAACCACTTGCTCACCACCTTCGATGGTCTTATCTCCAGCAAAACCCTTACTCTCACATATGCTGCTCATTATCCATGGTATAGCCCCCATCTTCAATCCCTCAATCCAAGGGATGTAAACCTGAACACATCTGGTACACAATTGGCGTAGCCACCCAACATCAGATTTGGCCGGGCAATGTCAAGCACTATCGGGCCTTGGTCTCCTCTGCAAAAACTGCTCACAACTCCAGGACCATCCTGGAAAGCGAATCATAGGATGGTACAGTGCAGAGGAAGGCTCACCATGTCGGTGCCAGCTCTCTGCAAGAGCAACTCAGCTGGTCCCACTCCCCAGCCCTTTTCCCTGGAGCCCTGCAAGGTTTTTCTTCTTTTCAGACACTTAGCCAATTCCCTTTCAAAAACCACAAGTGAATCTACCTCCACCACACTCTCAAGCAATGCATTCCAAATCCTAACCATTCGCTGTGGAAAATAAGTTTTTCTTCATGTCACCTTAGATTTTTTTGCCACTCATCTTAAATCAGTGTCCTCTGGTTCTCAATCCTGCTGCCAATGGGAAGTTTCTCCCTATTTACCCTGTCTAGACCCCAAATTATTTTGAACACCTCTATCAAATTTTCTCTCAATCTTCTCTTCTCCAAGGACAGCAGTCCCAGCTTCACCAATCTATCCATGTAACTGAAGTCCCTCATCCCTGGAACCATTTTTGTGAATCTTTTCTGCAGCCTCTCTGAAGCCTTCACATCCTTCCTAAGTGTGGTGCCCAGAATTGGACATAATACTCCAGTTGAGGCTGAACCGGTGTTTTTATAAAGGTTCACTATAACTTCCTTGCTTTTGTACCCTATGCCTGTTTAAAAGTCCACTGTCCCATATGCCTTTTTAACTGCTTTCTCAACCTGCCCTGCCACCTTCAATGATTTGTGCACATATATCCCCAGGTCCCTCTGCTCCTGCACCCCTTTTAGATTGCATCCTTCATTTTATATTGCTTTTCCTCATTCTTCCTACCAAACTGTATCACTTCAAACTTCCCTGCATTTAATTTCATCTGCCATGTGTCTGCCCATTCAATAAGCCCTATCTATGTCCTCTTTAAGTTCATCACTATCCTCCTCACAGTTCACAATACTTCCAAGTTTTGTGTAATTTGCAAATTTTGAATTTGTGCCCTGCACACCCAAGGCTAGGTCATTAATATAGATCAAGAAATGCAGTACTTAATACCGACCCTAAAGACTCCCACTGTATACCTTCCTCTAGTCTGAAAAACAACCGTTCGCCACTACACTCTGCTTCCTGTCATCCAGCCAAATTTGTATCCATGCTGCCACTGTCCGTTTTATTCCATGGGCTTCAACTTTGTTGACAAGTCTGTTATGTGGCACTTTTTGGAATTCCATGTACAGCATCACATCAACCTTCTGTGTTACCTGATCAAAAAACTCAAATTAGTCAAATATGATTTGACCTTAATAAATCCATGCTAGCTCTCCTTAATTAGTCCACATTTGTCCAAGTGACTGTTTTGTTCCAGATTATCGTTTCTAAACGCTTTCTCACCACTGAGGTTAAACTGACTGGACTTATCCTTAGACCCTTTTGTGAACAAAGGTGTAACATTTGCAATTATCCAGATCTTTGGCACCACTCTTGTACAGGAGGATTGGAAAGTTATGGTCAGTACCACCACAATTTCCACCCTTACTTCCCTCAGTATCCTCGTTGCAGGTGATCTTTTGGATTCCCTTTTATGTTAGTTGCCAGTCTTTTCTCACTCGCTGCTTCTCATTTCTTTTTTTGGAAATGGGCTGGACACAGTTGAAGGCCCTGTCAACCACAGTGGGGGGGGAGGGGGGGGAGGAATCCTCGGTTGAGGAAAAAGGAAGACATATCAGAAGCGTGTCGTGGAAGGTTGCCTCATCAGAGCAGATGCGTCGGAGATGGAGAATCTGGGAGAATGGAATGGAGTCCTTACAGGAGGCAGAGTGTGAAGAAGTGTCGTCGAGATAGCTGTGGGAGTCGGTGGGCTTATAATGAATATTAGTAGACAGCTTATCCCCAGAGATGGAGACAGAGAAGTTGAGGAAGGGAAGGGAAGGGAAGTGTTGGATATAGACCATGTAAAGGTGAGACAAGGGTGGAAATTAGGAGCAAAGTTGATAAAGTTTTCTAGTTCCGGGCGGAAAAAGAGTTGGGGGATGGGGCCTGAGTAGGACTGGAACAAAGAATGTTCAACATATCCCACAAAAAGACAGGCATAACTAGGACCCATGGAAGTACCCATATCAACTTTTACTTGAAGGAAGTGAGTGGAGTTGAAGAAGAAGTTGTTCAATGTGAAAACAAGTTCAGCCAGGCGGAGGAGGGTGGTGATGGATGGGTACTGGTTGGGCCTCTGTTCAAGGAAGAAGCCGAGAGCCCTCAAACCATCCTGATGGGGGATGGAGGTGTAGAGAGATTGGATGTCCATAGTGAAGAGGCAGCGGTTTGGGGAGGGAATCTGGAAATTGTCAAAATGACGTCGGGCATCAGAAGAGTCACGGACGTAGGTGGGAAGAGACTGGATCGGGGAGAAAAGATAGAATCAAGATAGGAAGAAATAAGTTCAGTGGGGCAGGAACAGGCTGAAACAATGGGTCTGCCAGGACAGCCCTGTTTGTGGATTTTGGGAAGGAGGTAGAAGCAGTCCGCCCGGGATTGAGGGACTATAAAGTTGGAAGCTGTAGAGAGAAGATCTCCAGAGGAGATGAGGTCAGTGACAGTCCTGTGGACAGTAGCTTGATGTTCAGTGGTGGGGTCATGGTCCAGGGAGAAGTAGGAACGCGCTGAGCATCTGCAAGGTAGAGGTCGGTACGCCAGACAACAACAGCACCACCCTTGTCTGCAGGTTTGATGACAATGTCAGGCCTAGACCTGAGAGAACGGAGTGCGACAAGTTCAGAAGGGGACAGGTTAGAGTGAGTGAGGGGGGCAGAGAAATTGAGACGGCCGATGTCTCGCCGACAGTTTTCAATGAAAAAATCAAGAGCGGGTAAGAGGCCAAAGGGAGGGGTCCAGGTAGAGGGAGAATGCTGGAGGCAGGTGAATGGGTCTGCTGTTCGGGGGGAGGACTCCTGGTCAAAGAAGTGAGGCCGGAGGCGAAGGAAGAAGAGCTCAACGTCATTCCGAGCGCAAAATTCATTGAGGTGGGGACGTAAGAGGATAAAACTGAGTCCTTAGCCAAGTACAGAATGTTCAGCATCAGAGAGGGGAAGGTCAGAGGGTATAACGACTACATGGCAAGGGGTCAGATCATAAGGGGTGGGGTCAGAGGGAAGTGAAGGGGAAGAAGGATCCGTAGGGGCATTGGTCCCCATCAGCTGCTGGAGCTTGCATTCCTTAACACCTGAATTTCTCTAATCTTATTTGCCCTATGCCAATTTGCATGTGGCTCAGTTAATAATCCAGAGAGTATTATGTTTGAGGTTCTCATAGTCATAGTCATAGAGATACAGCACTGAAACAGGCCCTTCGGCCCACCGAGTCTGTGCCGACCAACAACCACCCATTTATACTAATCCTACATTAATCCCATATTCCCTACCACATCCCCACCATTCTCCTACCACCTACCTACACTAGGGGCAATTTACAATGGCCAATTGGCCAATCAACCTGCATCTTTGGCTGTGGGAGGAAACCCACGCAGTCACAGGGAGAACTTGCAAACTCCGCGCAGGCAGTACCCAGAATCGAACCCGGGTCGCTGGAGCTGTGAAGCTGTGGTGCTAACCACTGTGCCGCTCCAAATGCAGCAAGATTCTCTTCTTAAATCACTAATGTGCGCTTCTCTGTATTGCCCCCCCCCTGCACTGTCAACTGAGGTGGACGCAGCCCGCCGACCCCCCGGCTCCCTGGCTTTCAATGACCTTGGCGGTCGTCCTCTGGCTCCGAGGCCTGGAGGGCCCCAGCATATTGAGGGCCACCTGCACAGGTGCAGGAGCCACCTCCGTCATTGCAGCTACATGATGCACTGGTGTCACTGACAGGGGGACGAGGATCCATCTCCTATACCAGGAACGCCCTAAAAGGAGCCCCATGATGCTACAGATAACCTTTCAGGGCACACTTGTTCCTCCCTGCTCACCTGAGCAGTTCGAAGAACTGGTGGTAACTTCAGGCACCTCGCCCCTCTCTCGCCCAGCCCTTGCTCCATAGAGCTGATGGAAGTGGCATGCAGGTCAGCACATATCTCTGGCATCCACTGGATGCTATGCTGGAGGTGGCTCTCCATCAGGATTGTCAATCTCTCAATGGAGGAGGTCATGCATGCACACACCAGCGACATGGATGCACCCATGGCCTGGATGGAGCTCTGCCAGATGTTCACCCACCTCACACTGCAAATCCGGCATCTGCCACCTTGTTGACAACTCAAGAGGCATGTCATCAGCCTGAAGCTCAGCATCGCCCTGGCAACCTACAGTCCTCTAAGTATGAGTGGCCTCGGCTGTCACATCCTGTGTCAGCTGCTTGGGCAAGGCTGTGCTGTGCTCACCAGATTGTGATCCCAAAGTTATGCGCGCATGAAAAATGAGTATCTGCACTGGTGGAGGATGCGGGGGAAGAATGTGATGGTGCACCCTTTGAGGTCCCCTCCTCCTTTTTATAGGAGAATGGCTGCCCCTAATGGCGTCAGCTGGCTGCTCTTGTCTTTGACCTGTGTTAGAGAGTAGAATAATTAAACGTAATGCCAATTCCAACACATCCTTCACAGCGCTTCTCATGTATAACTCCATGTGACTAGAAGTGGACACATGACCACTATACCTCATGCTCACCAGAGGCTCTCTTGTGCCCATGCATTAGGTCACACACTCTGTCAGGGCTTCACTCCCATCTCACCATCAGCAAGGGACTGGCCTGCCTCCAGGCTTCATTGGTATCAGTGTTACTAGGAAAGGGACACCACTGTGAATTTTGGCCCTCTCCCTCGCATTCTGCACTCTCTTCTGCAAGCACATAAATGTCCATTGTTAGTCACCTGCCAAAGACACGCACAACACTTATGCTGGTGGCAGCCTGACTTTCCATGATGGTGACACAGGAATGCCTCCTGCATTCATCCACTCAGTACTAGTTGTGCAGGAACCAACTCTGACTGTCCGAGGTCATTTCAGAGAGGCTGGCATGTCTATGGTAGCCAAATGTTTCTTAATTTAGTGCCTAATTCCTCATACTGACTATGCAGAACCTCATTCCTTGTCCTGCCTATGTCGTTGGTACCTACATGAGCCACAACAACTGGATCGTTCCCCTAACACTGTAAGTTCCACTCTAGCCCTTAGCAGATGTCCTGAACCCTGGCACTGGGCAAGCAACACAACCGTCTTGCTCTTTGCTGCAGAGAACAATGTCAATCAAAGTTTGGGGTTCAGAGAACATTGGTAAATTACTGAAGCAGCTTTATTATTCACAAACTGTCACCCCAGGTGCTGCTGCCTTAGGATCCAGTAGCAACTTATCCCGAGGGTCTTACAGTTTGGCGTACACATTTGCAGAGAGAGCGTAAAGTTTGTTTTGAAACACATACTGACCTCAATTAAAAGTTTCTATTCCCCATTACAAAAATTCCATAAATGTCATGCAGTTTCCTTGAAACAGGCTCATGACATTCATATAAATAAGAACAAAATACTGCGGATGCTGAAACTCCGAAATGAGAACAGAAAGTGCCGGAAATAGGTCTGTCAGCATCTATGGGCGGCACAGTGGTTAGCACCGCAGCCTCACAGCTCCAGGGACCCGGGTTCGATTCTGGGTACTGCCTGTGTGGAGTTTGCAAGTTCTCCCTGTGTCTGCGTGGGTTTCCTCCCACAAGCCAAAAGACTTGCAGGTTGGTAGGTAAATTGGCCATTATAAATTGCCCCTAGTATAGGTAGGCGGTAGGGATATATAGGGACAGGTGGGGATGTGGTAGGAATATGGGATTAGTGTAGGATTAGTATAAATGGGTGGTTAATGGTCGGCACAGACTCGGTGGGCTGAAGGGCCTGTTTCAGTGCTGTATCTCTAAACATAAACATATGTCGAGGGAGGCAGAGTTAACGTTTCAGGTCTGTGACCCTTCATCAGAACGTTAACTCCGTTTCTCTCTATACAGATGCTGCCGGACCTGCTAAGTATTTCTGGCACTTTCTGTTCTCATTTTATGACATTCATATCCTTGAGGGTGGAGGAGGCGAGTCCATATTGTGATCCCAGTCTTGTGATGAAGCATTTTATGAAGGCAATTATCTTTTAATGTTATGCTGTATTGGATATTAATTCCTTTAAAAAAAAACTTTACCCTTGTGGACGTGCAGGGAAACTTTGCCGCTTTCAGCAAGCAGGCCGGGGACGGGAAGACACACTTATTTCACCTGTTTCATCAACAACTAACTCCTCTGAACACATCACTCGCCAGCTCCAGACTTTTAATCCAGATGCCCACAGTGGTCGGCAAGTGGCAAGGGAACGAACTGCAGCCATTGTAAGGTTAAAAGCAGAAGGGCAGCACATCCGGCAGGCTCCGGAGGGGGGAGGGAGCGAGAGAGACGATACACAATAAACATCCCGCTCAGAGCCGCCCATCCATCACATCACTGTTTGCAAAAACAATCTCTCAACATGCTCAACAACCGGGACAACAACCCCTTCGGCCATCTCTCCCAACACACACACACACTTTTCAACTTACCGAAATCCAGGAATTGTTTTATTGATAGAGGAGAAGGGGAGAACCGAGAGTAATATTCCACCTGCTTGGGAATGGAGTTTTTCATCAGAAAGCTGAATAGTCGCATAATGCTCCTCTATCCTCAAGTTTGCTGCTTTTTGACGAATGCGATGATCTTACAAAGCGAAACTCTCACAGCGAATCATTTAAGCGAGTGCTGCAGCCGGCCGGGCTCACTCCGCAGCCCAACAGTGTGCCGGGCTATCACTTTCTCTCTCTCCACCGAACAGTGTACCGGACTATTGCTATCACTCTCTCTCTCTCTCCACCGAACAGTGTACGGGACTATTGCTATCACTCTCTCTCTCTCTCTCTCTCCACCGAACAGTGTACGGGACTATTGCTATCACTCTCTCTCTCTCTCTCTCTCTCTCCACCGAACAGTGTACGGGACTATTGCTATCACTCTCTCTCTCTCTCCACCGAACAGTGTACGGGACTATTGCTATCACTCTCTCTCTCTCTCTCTCTCTCCACCGAACAGTGTACGGGACTATTGCTATCACTCTCTCTCTCTCTCTCTCTCCACCGAACAGTGTACGGGACTATTGCTATCACTCTCTCTCTCTCTCTCTCTCCACCGAACAGTGTACGGGACTATTGCTTGCTCGCTCGCTCTCTGCCACTGAACTGTGCCCTCTGTGCCAGCTTCTTCCTCCCTCACAATCCCTCAACGCCTTCTCATTCCGTCACACACTCCTCTCCTCCGCGTCCGCATTGCCGGTAGCCCCGCCCCCTCCGGCTGCGCGAGAGCCGCCCGTTGTTTTTTTTAAAAATTCCCTGGCAAGGTTCCAACTGATGGTCGCGTGCAGTTCCCGAGTGAATTTTATTTTAAAGTGGCACCTCAAACCAGGCGTTAAAGTCAACGTCTAATGAATGTCTTCCCATCTTTTTTTTGCCTGTTTCAGAATACTGGATAGATACATGTTTTTATCTTTTATTTTGTTTATGAAAGGGAGACGCGCGCCGCTCCATTTGCAGCGGGACAAGGCGGGCGCGATAGAGAGAACCCTGTGTCTGGTTGGTTGGCGACGTTCAGAAATGCACGTTGCTGGCAGGAGGGGAAAGCTGACACTACGAAATGTGAGGAGAGACTCTCAACAGCAAACTCTCGCCTTTCATTATGAGCACGGATACAAGTCAAAATAATGTCATCATGAGGCTCCTCCTGCTCGTCAATGAGCTGCTCACCAACATTCACTCAGCTTCCTGGTTTTGTCACACACCCTCTTGCACTCGAACTCGTCCTATCCTTCATCCAGACATGTACACAAGAGATGAATGTAAAAGGACCAGGTGAGAGCAACTGCCTTTGCATTCAAGGTCGCATTTGAAATTTACAGCATTGAGGAGCCTGAAGGGAAAAAAAGAACTGAGGTCAGTGGAGCGGGAGGCAAAGGGAAGTTCCTCAAGTGGCTGGAGCCATATCTCAATCAGGAACATGGTTAGAGTTCAATCACAGCAGCCCAAGGTCATCACTATAGGGGTTCTTCAGGGCATGATCCTCAGCCCATTGCTTCCTCAATGACTTTTCCTCTGTTCCGAGGCTGTTCACGTTTTGAGAACAAATAAAATAAGCCATGCTATAGAGGGCGCCTTTATGCCAAATAGAGTAGTAATTGTGACTCTTAATAGTAAACAGAACTTATCCTGTTTGCCAGACAGATCTCTGAATAGCATCCCTGTAAACTTTCATTGTCACACTCAGTGACATGATTTTCTGAGGATGAGGTGAGAATTAAGCACCCTGTAGATAAATTCAAAAAACAATAAATGATTGCGAACTGGAGCTGAGAACTTACACAAAGCATCACTTTTGTCATTTAATCACTGATGCCCTCCACCCGAAGACACACAACTCTTTAACAAAAACAGAAAAGGCTGAAAATACTCAGTAGGTCAGGCAGCATCTATGGAGAGAGAAAACAGAATTAACCTTTCAGGTTGATGACCTTTCATCAGAACTGTGAAAATGTAGAATTGTAATATGTTTTAAGCAAGTGCGGGGAGGGTGGGAAAAAGAACAAAAGGGAAGGTCTGTGATAGGATGAAAGGCCAGAGAGATTAAGTGGCAAGAGGGAGTGGTAATGGGGCCAGTAAAGAAGCAAAAGTGTCTAGAGGTGGTATGAATGAAAAAAAAAGTCTGCACTGAGTGCTGCTGAAGTGTACAGAGTGTGAAGAAGGGAGTTTGGTAAGTGATGGAATTTTAAGGGTTAATCTCTCTAATGTCTAGTTTTGTTTTGTTTACATTTAGCAATTAATTAAAATTACTGTTTAAGTTAAGAGGCAAGTTAAGTTTCTTACAGTTTTAAATGGGTATACAAGCTCTGAGAGTAGCTGTAATTAGGAACAGGAAGATGTAACTGCGAGTCGGGCAACTAAGGGGATCGAGAAAGTGGGAGTGAAGGGGCCTCAGGCCTTGTAATTGAGCAACAAGTTTGAGGTTCTTGCAGCTTGTATGGACAAGAGTGAGGGGTGTAGTGTGGATGAGGAGACTGAGCATAGCACCATGCTACAGTAAGCTGTTCAAGCGGGGGGAACAAAAAGGGAAGTAGTGGTAGTAAGGGACGATATAGTGAGGGTGATTGACACTGTTCTCTGCAGCAAAGAGCGAGAATCCATAAGGCTATGTTGCCTGCTCAGTGCCAGGGTTCAGGACATCTGCTCAGGGCTGGAGAGAAACTTACAGTGGATGGGGGGGGGGGCGGGGGAAGGGGGAAGGATCCAGTTGCTGTGGCCCATGTAGGTACCAATGACACAGGCAGGACAAGGAAAGAGGTTCTGCATAGTCCATATAAGGAGCTAGGCACCAAATTAAGAAGCAGAATCTCAAAGGTAATAATCTCTGCATTATTACCTGAGCCACGTGCAAATTGGAGTGGGGCAAATAAAATTAGAGAAATGAATGCGTGGCTCAAAGACTGGTGTGGTCAAAGTGAGTTCCGGTTCCTGGGCCACTGGCACCAGTACTGGGGAAAGTGGTGGCTGTACCATAGGGGCAGTCTACACCTGAGCCGTGCTGGGACCAGTGTTCTAGCGAGCCGCATTGCTAAGTATGTAGAGAGGGTTTTAAACTAAATAGTGGGGGCAAGCGATCAAATTTGGGAAGATATGGTAAATCAAAGAGTAGAGACAAGGCAAGAGAGGAAGGTATTAGTATGAGAAATGATAAACAGACTATGATAGGAAGGGACAGTGAGTACAAATCTAAGAGTAAATAGCAGACAAGGAAAGAGGTTACAAAAAAAATAACAGGATAAAACTAAAGGCTCTGTAACTGAATGCACGTAGCATTTGAAACAAAACGAATGAACTGAGAGCGCAAATAGAAATAAGTAAGTACGATCTGATAACCGTTACAGAAACATGGCTGCAGGATGATATAGATTGGGACCTAAATATTGAAGGGTACATGACATTTAGGAAGGACAGGAAGCTATGAAAAGGAGGAGGGGTGGCTTTGTTAATTAATAATGGTATTACCACAATAGAGAGAGATGATTTAAGTTCAGGAAACAAGGATATAGAAACTGTTTGGGTTGAGATGAGAAAGGATAAAGGCAAGAAGTCACTTGAGGGAGTGGTATATAGACCCCCTAACAGTAATCACACAGCAGGACAGGGTATTAAGGAAGAAATAATGGGTGCCTGTCAGAAAGGTATGCCGATAATCATGGGGGAATTTTAATCTACATATCGATTGGAAAAATCAGATGAGCAAAAGTAGCCTAGATGAGGAGTTCATAGAATATTTTCAGGATAGTTTCTTAGAACAGCACGTTTTGGAGCCAACCAGAGAGCAGGCTATACTAGACCTGGTACTGTACAATGAGATTAGGATTAATTAATTACCCATAGTGAAGGCGTCCCTCGGCAGCAGCGATCATATTATGATTGAATTTTACATTCAGTTTGAGGGAGAGAAGAGTGGGTCTAAGACTAGTATTTGAAACTTAAATGAGGGCAATTATGAGGGCATGAAAGCAGAGTGAACTGGCAAATTAGATTAAGGGATAGGCCAATAGAGATGCAGTGGAAGATATTTAAGGGATATTTCAGAATACACAGAATAGATACATTCCAGCGAGAAAGTAAAATTCCAAGGGGGGGGACCCACCATCTGTGGTTAACTAAAAAAGTTAAAGATAGTATAAAACATAAAGAAAAAGCATATAATTGCACAAAGATGGGTGGCAGGTCAGAAGATTGGATAGAATATAAAAAGCAGCAAAGAATAACAAAGATTAATAAGGAGGGAAATATTAGAGTACAAGAGAACGCTAGCTAGAAATATAAAAATAGATAGTAAGAGTTTCTCTAGATATTTTAAAAAGATTTAACAAAGTGAGCATTGCTCCTATAGAAAGTGAGTCTGGGGAATTGATAATGGAAAATAAGGAGATGGCAGATGAATTGAACAGGTATTTTTCATATGTCTTCACCATAGAGGATACAAGTAACATCCCAGAAATAGCTGTAAATCAGGAAATGGAAGGGAGGGAGGAACTGAAGAAAATTACAATCACCAGGGAAGTGGTACTGAACAAATTGTTGGAGCTGCAGGCTGACAAGTCCCCGAGCCCTGATAGACTTCATCCTAGACATCCCCCCACCCCTCACACCTGCCAATAATGAGGCACATTAATTTCGCCACTGAACATTGATTTTCTAAACTGTTACTGGAGTAAAGAAAGAACTTGCTTTTTTAAAAAACACCAGACCTTTGACTAGAAAGACGTTTGCATAGTAACAGACAGTTCTTGGAAAGGACAAAGGGGCCACTCTCTGCTTCAATTTAATCCACAATGGACTTTTGATTCCCAGACGTTGAAGGTGGAGAAGCTTGCATTCCAGGTTGACTGCTAAGATGCTCCCAATACACGGAAGAGATCTGGTCAAACCAGTCAGTCATGTGACCACCTGCTAGCCAACTAGGGGAGTTTTTAAAATTGGAGAAACAGTGTTTGAAGGCAGGAAAGCTGTTTGCTCCTGGACTGAAAAGACCTCTCATGGCTAGCTCGGTACAGCCTCTCCTGTCTGCTTCCATCTCTTTCTCATGGAACTGAAGACCCAGTGAAGACACATGAACCCAAGAGAGAAAAGCCTCCTACAGTGAACAAGGTTTAAGAAGAATACTGGATCCCAACAAAAAGCAAGACTACCTACAATCAAGGACTCTACAGTGAGCTCGAAGCACAGTAACAACCCCCCTTCAGAGATTGCCTCAAATGTTTTCATTTTATTTTTCTTCTGCTCTTTTCTGTCTATCTGCATGTGTGTGTCGCATGTGCATGCTAGCATGGGCACGTCGTGTAGCCGTAGGCATTAACCAAATTAGGTTTAAGTTTTAATAAGTTTCACTTCTTTAAACCTAAGAAACACTGTTTATGCTCATTTCTTTGACTTATAATTGGAAAATGTGAACAAGGATTCACCAAA
This sequence comes from Heterodontus francisci, assembly GCF_036365525.1. NCBI lineage: Eukaryota > Metazoa > Chordata > Chondrichthyes > Heterodontiformes > Heterodontidae > Heterodontus > Heterodontus francisci. The sequence continues at coordinate 53,153,911 of NC_090380.1, forward strand.
GGGGGAGCTCAAAACACAGTGTGTTTAAAAATTAAATCCTTTTACAGTAAGGCCAGGTGAAGGCTGAAAGAGACACCTAGACACTTTTCTTACCTGGTCATAACAGCATGGTTACTAAATTTGCTGATGACACAAAGATTGGTAGGAAGGTAAGTTGTGAAGAGGACATAAGGAGGCTACAAAGGGATATAGATAGGTTAAGTGAGTGGGCAAAGATCTGGCAAATGGAGTATAATGTGGGAAAATGTGAAATAGTCCATTTTGGCAGGAAAAATAAAAAAAGCGTATTATCTAAAAGAGAGATATTATCGAAGTGAGAGATTGTAGAATGCTGAAATGCAGGGGGATCAGGGTGTCCTCGTGCATGAATCGCAAAAAGGTTAGCATGCAGTTTCAGCAAGTAATTAGGAAAGCTAATAGAATGTTATCATTTATTGTGAGGGGAATTGAATACAAAAGTAGGGAGGTTATGCTGAAGTTATACAGAAGGTTTACTAGACTAATACCTGGAATGGGCGGGTTGCCTTATGAGGAAAAGTTGGACAGGCTAAGCTTGTATCTGCTGAAGTTTAGAAGAGTAGGAGGCAACATGATTGAAACATATAAGATTCTGAGAGCTCTTGACAGGGTGAATGTGGAAAGGATGATTTTTCTTGTGGGAGAATCTCGAACTAGGGGGTCAATGTTTAAAAATAAGGGTCCCTCATTTAAGACAGAGTTGAGGAGAGTTTTTTTCACTGTGGCTTTGGAACTCTCTTCCTCAAATTAAACGAAAGAACCAATACGTAGCTGCAGAGATAGGCGTACAAGAAGAGCTATGCGACAATGAGAAACACCATTGAGCTGTCTCTGCTGCCATGTCAGCACAATCAGCAAAGCTCCATCATGGTGGGTGCCACTGTGTTGATAATGGAACTGACCACTCGGTCCAGTTTGGACAGAATGATCTCCACACTCTGTGCAAAGCATTGAGACAAGTTGGAGCTAGATTCCACCATGCTCCGCAACATTGTGTACAAGCTCTCTGACAGGCCGCCTAGTGAAGCGAGCCTTTTGTGATAGATGCTCATCAGTCTCCTTCGGTAGTCCCTGTACATTTAAGTAATATTTTGCTTTTCTATTCTTCCTACCAAAGTGGATAACCTCACATTTTCCCACAGTCCATCTGCCAAATATTTGCCCACTCACTTAAACTTTTGTTACGACCGAGGAGGGAGGATTGCACTGTTAATTCAGTCTCACTTCTCCACAAGTCACAACATATATTTAAATTTTCCCACTTACCGAAACAGTCAATCAGATACTTTATTTTTCCCCAGAATCAAGCACACTAACCAGGATTCTTTAATGAACAACAAAGCTGTCTGTTTATTATAAACCAAGTCTTAACCAATAATAAAGCAAGCATACCCACAGATTGAAATAGTAAAGCCCCTTATTTATCCTAGCCCTCATACACACACTCACACACACATATACAATTGGTTAACCGGGCAAAAAAGGGATTTTTGTTTCCAGCTGTTGCAAAGAAATAGAAGGAATAAACAATACTTAGGCTGAAAAGAAGGTATGGCAGTCCTTTGTTTTGGCGAGGTGTCAATGGGATCTTCCTAGAACAGTTCTTTCCAGGCGATGTTGATGATTAGTTTGGGTAGGCTTCCAAAATACGCAGCACAGAAAGCAGTAACAAGGATCTTCTTAGGTCTTCTATGAGCAATGTAACAGTAAAGGTTTCTTCAAATACAGGAGGAAATGGTAAAACTTGATGCAGGAATTCTTTAAAGACGCAGGTATTCTTCAAAGAGAGAAAGATATCAGCTGTCTTCTCCTGGCAGGCACACACCAACTCCTTCTTTCTGTTTTTAGGTCAAACAGCAACTGGCTTTTTTTTTACAGTTCAAGATGAAACTAAACTGTTCAGCAGCAAGTCGTTTGACAGTCATAAATCTTGGCTTGTCATTCCTCTGCAAACACCCTTTCAAAGTTATAAGCACAACCCCTGCTGTTTTTACTTGAAATCAGATGCTTCCCAGTAGGACTTGTTTACTAGCCAACCTTCAGTTGACCTTCCTTTTTTAAAAAAAAAACACAAAGTTCAGCCATCTCCAGATGAATCAATGTCCAGAATTGAACTATAGGTTCTTTAAAACGTATTTTACAAAAGAAACGAAACACTATCTATATCCCTTTGCTGACTCTTTAGCCGGAGTTTTACGGCACCCCAAGGAGCTGGATGGTGGCGGGGGGGGGGGGGGGGGGATGTGTAATATGGAGCGGGAGGCTTTCCCAACCTGCTCCTGCCTCCGTCCCCCTTTACGTAGAACAGGGGCCGAAAAAAGGGGTGCCCGCCCCAGGCCAATCAAGGCCCTTCAGTTGCCACTTAACGGCCATTTAAGGGCCTTCGCCCATCTCCATGCAGATTTTACGCATGCCAAACGGGCATCCTGGAGCAGGCGGCTTCTCCGCGCCCTGGAGGTGGGCCCTGATAATCGGGCACAGAGTGTCAGATGGAGGGCCACTGCAGCTTTCCCAACCATCCCCAGGACCCAACAAGCCCCCGCTTCCCCCCAAAATGACCACCCTTGCCTCACCTGGGCCCGACCGATTACCCCGGGCGAGGCAACCAAAACTCACCTTAAATCCCGGCTCCATGTCTTCTTCTGCGGTCGGCTGGGCTGCAGTCCCAGCAGTGGCCACCACCACTGGTGGCGCTTCTGGGACTAAGAGCTGCTGGCCTGAGGTGGGACTTCCTCCCTGAAGTGGGTGGAAGTCCTGCCTCAGAACAATTAAAGCCTTTTTTTTTATTTCCAAAATATGCTTTATTCATAAAAATCTGTAAAAAATGCATCACAAAACAGTTCCAAACAGCACCAAGTCAAACAATACAAAGAGTACAAAGGAGATCAGTTTCCTTCAATACAGGAGTGAGTTGCCTCACAACCCTTCCATTCCATTTTACATGCCATGTACATTTTACAGCAAACAAATATTTTCCGGATACAGTTCAAGGGGTTTTCCATGGATCCAGCCCCTCAGTTCAGCTTGGTGGGGGGACCTTACACAGTGGTCTTTCCCCATTGAGCCTTTTCTGCGGCTGCCCCAAGCTTTAGTGCGTCCCTCAGCACGTAGTCCTGGACCTTGGAATGTGCCAGTCTGCAACACTCAGTCGTGGACAACTCTTTGCACTGGAAGACCAGCAAGTTTCGGGCAGACCAAAGGGCGTCTTTTACTGAATTGATAGTCCTCCAGCAGTAGTTGATGTTTATCTTGGTGTGCGTCCCTGGGAACAGCCCATAGAGCACAGACTCCTGTGTTACAGAGCTGCTTGGGATGAACCTCGACAAAAACCACTGCATCTCTTTCCACACCTGCTTTGCAAAGACACATTCCAGAAGGAGGTGGGCAACTGTTTCTTCCCCACCACAGAACAATTAAAGCCTGGGGACCCGTAAAATGCGGGACAGATCCCCAGGCGAGGTGGAAACGGGTTTGCCACAAATTTTTATGTTGGTGGCCAGCTCCCGTCTGACCAACGTAAAATCCAGCCCTTTGTGTCCTGCTCACAACTTGCTTTCCCACCTATATTTGTATCACCAGCAAGTTTGGTTACAATGCACTAGGTCCTTTCATCCAAGTCTTTAATACAGATTGTAAATAGTTGAGGTTCCAGCACTGATCCCTGAGGCACCTCACTAGTTATAGTTTTCCAACCTGAAAATGACCCATTTATTGTGACTGTTTTCAGTTTGTTAGGCAATAATCTATCCATGCTGATATATTACCCCCAACACTGTGAGCTCTTATCTTGAGCAGTAACCTTTAATATGGCACCTTATTGAATGCTTTTTGCAAATCCAAGTGCACTACATCTACTGGTTCCCCTTCATCCAGTGCTTGTTAGATCCTCATTAGATTCATCCAGTAGATTTTAAAACTTCTAAATACTGAAAAAAATTGAAATTCCAAAGAAAAATCATTTGGCTGAGACTGGGATTTACTGTGTTTAGAATTACTGATGTTTCACTTCTCTGTGGCATATTTTGTTACTTCATTAATGTCCGAGTGACTGAGATGACTACCTCCCAAGTTTTTAGTGTATGAACTTCATTTATTCAGGGATAATTAGGCATGCTCTTAAATATGCCCAAATAAAGACATATCTTGTCAGGCTAAAGGTCATTTACAATTAAACCTTAAGTTTAAATGTGCATTTTTATTGTCAAGAACTGTAATTACTAAATATAATTACCAGACAATAATTGATAATAAAGTTTGTTGGAATTTCTAACCCACTGGTTATGACTCTTCCAAATTCATTACCAGGATTAGATTTCCCAGAAAATATATCTTTGTCTTTGAGATAATGGCATCAAAGTGCCTTTTGATGGTAGTGCTTTTTGTTAAAGTTTGATAATGTTAATCCTGACATACTCAGGAGTCCGATATAATTTAGCTTTTAAACATTAATCACATCACCAGACAAGTTAAACCATGATACAGCACAGTTAATTGCACTTTAGACTGAAGCTCTTTCCAAGGCAGTTCAGAGGGTGTAACACTATCTATATTTATCTTGTGTGATTTAATTTCTATACAGATCTGCAATTGTCTTTTAGATGTCAAGCAAATGTGTACTTTATTAATGAAAAACTTAAATTTAATAAGACAGTATCCTTTTGTGTTAAATAAAACAACCTGCAATTTGAAGCAATGAGGGAAAAAGTAATCCATTATGCATTTAACACATTTAGTTCAATTTCTTACAAATATAATTAGAGCGTGACACAGTAATTACATAGGATTGGTCACAGATTCATAAAAGTACATGTTCTTTAGATTAGTGCCAGGACTACTGAGTAAATGATTGAACTAAATAAAAGGGGACAATTTGTTTTTATATAAAATAAATATCTGGCAGCAGTTCCATCAGAGAAGTTGTCCTGATGTCACAGATCTCAACTTTGAAGGGTGAACACTTTGTTAATACCATTAGCTCCTGAAATTACTGCCTTAATCTGTCAGGCCTGCTATTCATTATAATATATTATCTATTATTCAATATTTTTCAAAACTGTTTCCTTTCTTTCTTGCTATTATACTTTGTGATTACTGAACATGGAAAAAATGCTGTGATGCATCTCAAAGATTAATAAAAATGTAACTGATGCAGAAGTTACAGGAATGTATGTCAATTACTAAAGTAATGCCAACAGTGGTCTTGGAAAATATACATTGCTATGTTCGGGATAATTTTGCAAAGTGAAGTGCGCAGCATGAGGCCTGGCCTCACCAGATGGGAAATTGGGTTGTAGCAGCACAAATTAATTTTGCAGTCCACCTGAAAGTCTTTCTTAACTCACAGCCTTATATGCAATCAATGTACTAAATGGGCTGGAAGCTCCCAAGGAATCTCCCTTACTGTTCAACGATATCCATGGCCATCTGCTCCCATTCCTAATGTTTTCTCCCCCAATCTACCCTCTTAAACTGTTTAAACTCCCCTGGCTCTTTAAATCAGTTCATTTTAGCCCTAACTAAAAGCTAACAGTTAGTTTAGTGTATGTTACCTGGGCCCACTGCCCTCCCCCAGCCACACCTGCTCTTTGTTTTGTCAATGAAATTGATCCGGATGAAACTGATGAGCACAGCTGTCGATACTTTAATCTCCGATCCTGCTGTCTTCACCACCCAGAGTGTCTGCAGCCACGGCATGCGGTCAGTCCATTGAGGTGAAGAAGGAGTAGCGGGACCCGAGAGAAGTCTTGAGAAAAGGTGCCCCGATCACCCAAAAAATCCACGAACGGCCCCCCGGCCGCAACTTCAAAGCGCCCGCGGGAGATGGCTCGGAGAGCATCTGCAGCGCACTGTCGGCAATGCTGCATGCCTTTATTTAAACCACTGGAAAAAAAACCCTTAGTGAATGTAATCACCTCTGTAAGTCTGCCAAAAGATGCTTCACCTCCTGAAGGACGTGGATGAGCTTTCCGGACGTCGATGGTGGGCACTAGGGACCTTATTACCTGCACCCGCTTTCCCCCCCACCCCCTTTTCCCCCCTTCCCCTTCCCTGCTCCACCCTCTCAGCTCACCCCCCAACAACCCCATCCCAGCCCGCCCCCCCCTCGCACCATCTTCCCCCCACACCCCCTTCCCCTGCACCCCCCCACCCCCTTACAGTCCCCTTCCCAGCTCCCCCTCGCACCCCACCCCTCCCTCCACCCCTCCCCCTCGCATCCCCTCCTCCCACAGGCACCATCCTACACCTGTGTAGGGGCCCTAACAACCCCACTGCCTTGTGGGCGTCTCGGGAGAGACCAAGGCTAAGGGAGTAAACCCTAACAGATAATCCGGAGCGGAACCCCGTAGGCGGTCATGTGTCACCTTTGGCATGTTTCCGGCAGTTCCTGCAGCCATACCGGTGCCAAACGTCGTGCTCTGCACTCCTTTGGACCCCACCAGAAAGGCCGAGAGGGGGGTTTTGATGACTGGGCAACTCTCAACCTCCATAAACTTGCCCAGGCATGCGCCATGGAGAGGTCACTCCATAGTTGCCTCACAGCGACTGACACAACACGGAAGGCAGCAGTTATGGGTTATAAGTCCAGATAAATTGGCGTAGAAACTGGGCGCCACGGGTTGCCTTTGTCGGTGGGAGAGGTCATTGCACCTCACTGGACAGCTACCGCCCGCCTCAAACCGGGCAGCCCCCGGTCAATAAGGTTCTGTCCCGCCACAGTCTACCTGCTTCAATGGGTGCTTGGAGCTCAGGGTCATTGCCCGAAAGGTGGACTGAAACGCCGCACCAAACAACACGAAAAAAGGAAAGAAGGTACCAGCCCTTCGCTTTGCAAGCTGGAACGTCAGAACTATGTGTCCTGGCCTGTCGGAAGACCTTACACAAATCAACGATTCTCGGAAGACCGCCATCATTAACAACGAGCTCAGTAGACTCAATGTAGACATTGCAGCACTTCAGGAGACACGCCTCCCCGCGAGTGGATCTCTAGCAGTGCAAGACTACACCTTCTTCTGGCAGGGCAGGGATCCTGAAGAACCAAGACAGCATGGAGCGGGCTTTGCCATCAGAAACTCCTTGCTCAGCATGATAGAGCCTCCCTCAAATGGCTCGGAACGCATACTGTCCATCCGACTGCTCACCACCTCTGGTCCAGCACACCTACTCAGCATCTATGCTCCAACACTCTGCTCCCCACCTGAAGCTAAAGATCAGTTCTACGAGGAACTCCATAACATCATTAGCAGCATCCCCAACACCAAACACCTATTCCTGCTGGGGGACTTTAATGCCAGGGTTGGGGCCGACCATGACTCATGGCCCTCCTGCCTTGGGCGCTATGGCGTTGGAAGGATGAATGAGAACGGGCAGAGACTGCTTGAGTTGTGTACCTATCATAACCTCTGCATCACCAACTCGTTCTTTCACACTATGATGTAGTAATCCTCATCACTGGCCAGCTGCATAGGGATGGAGTGGAAGCCCAAGTGCCAAGCAGACTACAATATTGAGTCCAGTGATCCATCTAGACACATGGCTGCCATTTTCTGACCCTCTCGAATTTGGGGAAACCAGCAATGCAATGATACTGAGCAGCTGTGTCAAGGTGCTATTGCTATAAAGTGAGAAATAAGCTGTCCCTGGTGAACAATGCATTATTCACTTCCACAGACAGAAAATTTGTTGGTCCTTCGAAGAGAGCACCGTTGTAATGCATGAACTCCTGTTATTCTTTCTTGCTCCAAAGGTGGTGCTGTAACTGTTTGATCCAGCATAATTCATCCATCCAAAACGACCCTAAAGTTTTACCAGATTAGGTCCAATTGACTGACGACAGTTTTAGGACTCTGATCAAAATTAATCAACGGGGCGGAGCTTGCACCCCGCACACCACACTTCAGGTCTTCAGCAGCTTAATCAGCAGGCCGAAGGCAGCCGGCAAAAAGTGAACATTTCAGTAGTTTCGATTTTGTGCAGCCATGGTGAACAGCGCAGCTCTTCCTAGCTCCTATATTCTATAGTATAGAATACTATAGACCGCTGCTGGCCCAGGCTTTCAAGAAGCTTTTATCAAGGTTCCACACAGAAGAATATTGAAGATGATCAGGGATACGGAATTAGGAAAAGGGTCTCAAATTGGAATAAAAAGTGGTTAGAGAGAGGAAGCGGTGTACATAGATGAATTGCATATTAGGCTAAAAAGAATGCACTGAAATAGGAGGCACAATTAATAATTTTGAGGACGAAAGGAAACTTTTTTTAAAAATTCATTCATGGGAGGTGGGCGTCACTGGCTAGGCCAGCATTTATTGCCCATTCCTAATTGCCCTTGAGAAGGTGGTGGTGAGCTGCCTTCTTGAACTTATGCAGTCCATGTGGGGTAGATACACCCACAGTGCTGTTAGGAGGGAAGTTCCAGGATTTTGACCCAGTGACAGTGAAGAAACAGTGATCTAGTTCCAAGTCAGGATGGTGTGTGACTTGGAGGGGAACTTGCAGGTTGTGGTGTTCCCATGCATTTGCTGCCCTTGTCCTTCTAGTTGGTAGAGGTAGCGGGTTTGGAAAGTGCTTTCTAACGAGCCTTGGTGTGTTGCTGCAGTGCATCCTGTAGATGGTACACACTGCTACCACTGTGGGTCGGTGGTGGAGGGAGTGAATGTTTGCGGATGGCGTGCCAATCGAGTGGGCTGCTTTGTCCTAGATGGTGTTGAGCTTCTTGAGTGTTGTTAGAGCTGCACCCATCCAGACAAGTGGAGAGTATTCCATCACACTCCTGACTTGTGCCTTGTAGATGGTGGACAGGCTTTGGGGAGTCAGGAGATGAGTTACCCTCCACAGGATTCCTAGCCTCTGACCTGCTCTTGTAGCCATGGTATTTATATGGCTATTCCAGTTCAGTTTCTGGTCAATGGTAGCCCCTAGGATGTTGATAGTGGGGAATTCTGCAATGGTAATGCCATTGAATGTCAAGGGGAGATGGTTAGATTCTCTCTTGTTGGAGATGGTCATTGCCTAGGGGATTGCAAGGGGATATTGATAATATAATGGAATGGACTAAACTGTGGTAGATGGAATTATGAAGGATTGAGACAGAGTAGTTAGAAACAATCTGGTTCCAGTGGTTGAGGGGTGAAGAACAAGACTATAGTATAAGATTAAATGCAAGGGATTTAGTACCAGGTTTTTTTTGTACAAAGTGTTAGGCTTTTAATGCACTTTGAGTTAGTGATTGAACCAGAGACCATGTCAATATTTAAGAATAGTTTAGAGAGGTTGTTAAAGGAAAGACAGATGAAGGATAGAAGGGCAATCATGTGGGATTAGGACTACTCGTGTGGGGGATGAAAACATCAAGATAAACTATTCCACTTCCAATGTTGTTGGACTCTGAGAGAAGAACTTGTTTGGTCTGATATCTCTCCTCATCTCTGTGCAGGGTTTCCTCTCCACATTCAGATGCTAAAAATCCTGCAAGAAAGTTAAACCTATAATCAGATTCATCACAGAATTCAATGTGTGGTGAATGGCAAGAGATCTGACTAGGGCATGGGAGTTGTCAGCTATGGCTCTGTGGTAGCACTCTCAAATCCACAACCTTGTCACTCAGAGGCAAGCCCCACTTAAGCACTAAATCTAAGCTGGCACTCCAGTGCAGAACTGAGGGAGTGTTGCATTGTTGGACGTGCTGTCTTTCAGGATAAGTTATTAAGCTGAGGTAACGTCTGCCCTATCAGGTGGACATAAAAGATTCCATGGCACTATTTTTGAAGAGCAGGTTAGTTCTATATTTATGCCTCAACCAACATCACAGAAACAAATTATCTAGTCATCACATTACCGTTTGAGGTACCTTGCTGTGCACAATTGGGCTGGCACATTTTCTACATTACAACAGTGACTACACTTCTTTGGCTGTTAAGTGCTTTGGGATGTCCTGAGCTAGTGAAAGGTGCCGTATTTTTTTTTTCTTTTAAGCATTAGACCACCACAAGTTAAAATAAATTGATTTTATTTTATTAACAGACACAAAACTAATGTCAAATAAAGTAAATGTGTCCAAACGTGTACGGATAAGGAATGTATGCAAATTGTTATCTAAATTTCATAGAATTAAATGACATTAAATGAAATCTGGTCACTTAACACTTTGTTCACATAGTTTCCTGTTGTCTTTTATGTACAGCCATAGACATTATCTACCTTAATTTGACATTTCTTTGTTACAAAACCAAATTATGTAACTGTATTGGTTTTAATCCCTTATCTATTTGACTATGCATTATTAGTTACTGTGTATAACTCCTGTGAACACATAATTCAGATCAGTGAAAGAATATGTAATTAGTGCATCAGATTTCAACAATGTGTTTTGTTGAAAACAGATAGATCTAATAATACCAGTTCCCTGAACTAGATTCTGTAAAAAGATTATTTGCACATCAGCAATTGTTTTAGTACGTCAGATTCACTTTTTTCTTAATGGAAATTAATCTTCATTGTGATAGCCTAACTTTCAATCTTTGTTTAAAAAGATCTAATTTTCAACTGGCCTTACTATATAAATAACCAGTCTCTCTCAGAATGCTGTAATTTTCACATTGAGTTGAGAATGTGTTTTTCAAAGTGAAAGTCACTGACAATTATAGCATTTTCAGGTAGCTAAGTATAACCAGCATTTCCCAGAATTTGATTCCTGCTACATGTTATTTTGCAGGTTTTTGAAAGTTGTGTAATTAATTTATAAATGCTGTGGCATCTCTTGTGGTTTAAGAGTAAAATCCCTCAGTTGGAATTTTTCCAAGGAATTACTGATTCATAAATTTCTCAAGTAATATCTCAGAAAAATTAATTAGAAGGTGGGCCTGGAACAAAGAAAATGAATATTGTGCTGTTTCAGGAAGAAATTAGGATTGGCAAACACTTTCTTAGGATAAGGACATATCAAAGAATTAAAGTCTGGAAATTTGTCAAATTAATTTGGTCTCTTTTTAGTTAATAAGCAAAATTTGAGGCATATTACAAACTGGTAACTTTAAGATTAAAGTATTTTTTACCTTCAGTATGACACTCAGTAAAAATGAACAATAATTTCACAATCCATCTTTCAGGTATAAATCTACCAGAGTGTTTTAGATTCATGTAGCTTTTTCAGTTTTGGATATGGATTCTGCCCTTATGTGCAGAGTTGTTTAGCCCTGCATTTACCTTTTGAGTAAGGATGACTCCTTGAGTAAGTAGTCTGGTTGAGAAATGGCATTCACAAGAAATTCCATTCATTTAACATAAAATCAAGGCTGTTTTCCAGTGTTCCCATGAGCACTGCACCTTGCTAGGAGAGCACAATAGGGGTAACAGCCTTATTACACCTACAAATACTCTTGAAAGGACCTGGAGAGGAAATAACAAGCTCATTTTCATCCCAGTGATGAACATGCCCAGTCTGTTATAGCAGTCACTGGCATATTATTGCAGACAGGTGTTTTTATGCTGCCCAAATCAATCATGGTAGCAGTAGCAAAGGGGCACAATTATTAGACAAAGCCTACGATTACCTCATTAATCCAACCACAACATCCTTTCTCCAACCCCTGCTAGTCCAGGCCACTCCTGCAAATACCAATGTTGTGGTCATGGTTCAGGTTCCTGACCCATTTCCCTCCTCTCCACCTCTTTCCTCACAACTCGCTGCTATCACCAGGCAGCAGCAAGAATGGCCCCAAATGCTGCTAATGAGAACTAAGGAGAGGCCTCCTGTCCCTACTGTCCCCTCAGCCTGGTCTTCAGTTGATATCTTTGGGGCCCAGTGGCTTCCCTAAGATTTCTCCCTTCGTCGAAAGTGACCCATTCAGTGCTGCCAGGTTCTAACTGAGAACCATAAGTGGGCGCTCACTTGCTTGCTGTAATTCCACTAAGAGTTTGGCATGAATATATAATAACCGTGACCCATGAAACTGGACCAAAACAATCGGCTGATGTTCCACCAATGACTCTGTAGATGCAGGAAAAGGAAAATACAGCACTTGATGTTTCTGGAGAAAACATGGAGATCCAGTGGAATACATATATGGTGTAGCTGTGCCTTTCAGAGAATGGTAGCATCATTCTTATACTTAAAAATCTCCATAGTTGGATTAATAGTTCAAGAAAGGTCATTAAATGGTACTTTTGAGATTACATTTATCTTTTGCATGATTATTTGAATGATACCTTCATTTGAATATGTAAAAAAGATTTATATAGCCATTTTCAAGAAGAGCAAAACCATAAGCAAAGCCAAAGATTGTTTGACTTGTTGAGTTTTTCTAAAATCTTGTGAAATTGTTTAAGAAAGTAGTGTATACTTCAGCATGTGCATCTGAAATAGTCAGAATAAGCTAACAGTTGTTAGCTGGAGAAATATTGGGGCAGATTTTCCCATTCCTAGCCAGGGGTTATCTGATTACAGTGAATACAGGGAAAGCAGGCGTGAAGGAGAGGATCTTCCCAACCATTTACCCAATATTCCAACTGTTGATTTCAATTGATATAATATCATGTGGATCCCTTTCTGGCATATGCTTGTCTCCACCTGATTTTTCTGTATTTACTGAGCCCAGGGATCTAATACACACAGGAACAAGAAAATCTGCCCCATTAAAGTCAATTGTTAAAAATGGTGAGAATCTAAGCAAAGCTGTTTGAGCTATAGCAGAAGACAGGCTGATGTTTGTAGAGTGTCAAAAAGAGCAGTGAGACACTATCAGTGATATAACTATGAATCTTTGCCATTAAAAAGGTGTTTTACACTCTCGCGATTTCACCTTCTGTTATGGTACCATTTGAATGGCTTTGGGCATCTTGTGATTTTACTGAGGGTTGCATTTCATCTATTTCTTGTAAATTGTATTTCCTCCTGTAGTAAATTCGTGATAGCAAAGTGATGATAAACATTTCCATTATGAGAAGCTGCTGGTTCATATCTGGAAAGGATAGAACTGTAATTAGTTGAGTGACTTGACATTTAGAAAAAAAAATCTCTTAATTGCAATAGAGGTTACCTAGGCCATTTGTGAAAAAGTATAAATAATTCTTAGGGCAATTTTGTGAGGCTCTGCAGTCAGCGTGAAGGATTGCTAGTGATGAGCACAGGTTGGAGAATTGGCTACAGTGTTATAGCGCTATCCCTGACCTGACGATAAGACTAGAGAGGCACTGCATCAGTAACAAAACCTTCTTTTGCACAGTGAATATGTAAAAGAAAAAGGTTTCACGTATCCACTTTCAAGCAAGGCTGCACCATAAGCAAAGCAAAAATACTCTATTTGTAAGGTATGTGTTTTTCTTTTAACCACACTGAACCACTTAGGAATGTAGGAATACACAGAACCAGAAAAGATCATTGCAGTACATCTGTCTGATATCACTTAAATAATCTTGATGAATAATAAGAAATCTACATGCTCCTTCCTCAACCAGTTAGCAAGGAAAGTCTGTCCTGCAGAATTCTTACAACCAACTATCAATGTTGCTCCTTGATTAGGTGGAAAGTGATAGATTCCTGTGTAACAGGGCTCAAGGTAACCCCAATGTGGAGAGTTGGAAACCTTTCTTTTCTGGTTTTGTGGCATATTTCTCAAATTTATATCCAAATGGTATAATTTTTTGGAAATTCACAGTGTATGATAGATTTAAAATAAAACATCATCTAAACAACATACATCCTCCTCTGGCTGTGGGTGAAAGTGGAGGTGCACAGGCTATGCCACCTGCCAGTGCTGTTATGTTGATAATGGCAGCTTGGAGTTGAGTAAGAATGAATGAAATCTGTATAAAAAAAACAGAAAATTAAAATCACCAAGTATAACATAAGCCATGAGAATTGGTCCTGTATGGTAGGCTTTAACAAGTAGTAATTTCTTGAAGTTGACTACTTGACTTCTCAAGCCAATGAGTCAATTAATTAACTGATTAATAAAACTGACTCCGACAAGCACACGGTGAATGTTACAGGTTTAAGGTCTGCCTTAAATAGTCGCTTGGGTACAGCATTGTTGGTCAATCCTGTAAACAGACTGAGCAACTACATTTGAGGTGAGTGCCATGTGATCTACATTGCGTACTGTGTCCTTAACACTTGCCCTCATGCCTACTTCACCAAGCTTTTAAAAGATAGACTGAAACATCTGGTAAGACAAGACTGGATGTGAATTGTTAAGCTGCTTTAAATCACAGAAGGCAAATGAAAATACAGAATAATAGTCAAAGAAAATTCCACTTAAGAGTCAGAGTCATTACGGCATAGAAGGAGGCCATTTGGCCAATCAAGTCCATGCCGGTTCGCTGTAGAGTAATCCAGTCCGTCCCATTCCCTCACTCTATCCCTGTGGCCCTGCAAGTTTATTTCCCTCAAGTGCACATCCAATTTCCTTTTGAAATCATTGATCATCTTCACTTCTACCACATTCATAAGCAGCGACGTCCAGATCATTACTACTTGCTGCGTAAAAAGTTCCTCCTCACATCCCCCCTTCAGCTCTTGCCCAAAACCTTCAATCTGTGTCCTATAGTCCTTGTACCATCAGCTAATGGGAACAGCTTTATTTCGTCTGCCATATCTAAACCTGCCATAATCTTGTACACATCTATCAAATCTCTCCTGAATCTCCTTTGCTCCAAGAAGAACAACCCCAGCTTCTCCAACCTAACCTTGTAGCTAAAATCACACATCCCTGAAACCATTCTGGGTAAATCTCTTCTGCACCCTCTCAAGGACCCTCACATCCTTCCTAAAGTGTGGTGACCAGAACTAGACACAGTACTCTAGTTGTGGCCCAACCAGAGTTTTATAAAGGTTCAGCAAAACTTCCATGTTTTTGTACTCACTACCTCTATTTATGAAGCCCCCAAGATCCCATATGCTTTGCTAAATACTCTCTCAATATGTCTTGTCACCTTCAAAGATCTATGCACCTGAACCCCCAGGTCCATCTGTCCCTGTACACTCTTTAGAACTATGCCATTAAGTGTATATTGTCTCTCCCTATTCCTTCTGTCAAAATACATCACCTCACGCTTCTCTGTATTAAATGCCATCTGCCACTTGTTCTTTTTACTGTGGTCCCTACAGGGAGAGGGTAGGCTTGCCAATTCTGGTTGTAGATATTGCTGGAGTTTGATCATGTGACATTTGACCACGTGAACATCTGTTTATGAAAAAGAACATCCTTGGCCTTATGTATTGAATCTGCCTTCGTAAATCTAGGAGAGTTTGGGGTTTTGTTTTTCCTTGTGTCTCCAGTTTCTGGTGTAAAAGAGGCTCCATGGACTTTTGCCACAAAATTTCATAATAGACTCAGCTGAAGGAAGTTTAGGATTTTGGACTCTATTGTTTTTGAACAATTTAAATAAATGCATTAGTCAGGAATTCTACTGATGATTATGTAAATCAATTCAACCATGTGCTTTAGCACTGCTATCATGATCTGACAGTGTGCTAGTATTCACCTTTAGAAGTGCACATTTGAACATGGTGGGAAGCCTGGATAACTTCCGGTGGAAAAATAGTGAAGTTAAACAGTAATGGTTAGCCCTTTGGTATGCTATCCATTCAAACACAAGATTCTTAATTTTTGCTCATGGGAAACAGATTTCCACATATGGATAATGTAATTTTACAATGAACAAGAGTAAAAAGTAGGCAATAATTGTAGCAATTTTATGCAAGTTTTAAAAACATTAATATTGTATAACTTAGTTTATTTTCTTCATCAATATGATATACATTGGTCAGGATTTTACGTGACCCGGCAGGGGGAAGGCAGGACCGGAACCAGGTGACCCTGGCACTCCCCCTCCGATCCCCATTCTTGGAGCAATCTCACGCCGGTCGTCCAATTAAAGGCCAGCTGGTATAGTGGCTGATTATTCACCGGCCAGAGGCAGGGACTGAGGCAGCAGCCATGTCATCATCTGACATGGTCAGATGTGCTGGTGCCATTTTAAAGGGCAGCCAACACTGGAACACTGCCTGAGTCCTTCCTGCCCACCAGCCTGTGACCAACTGTGCAGCAGCCTCAGTCCTTCCTGCCCACCAGCCTGTGACTAAGTGTGCAGCAGCCTCAGTCCTTCCTGTCCACCAGTCTGTGACCAAGTGTGCAGCAGCCTCAGTCCTTCCTGCCCACCAGCCTGTGACCAAGTGTGCAGCAGCCTCAGTCCTTCCTGCCCACCAGCCTGTGACCAAGTGTGCAGCAGCCTCAGTCCTTCCTGTCCACCAGCCTGTGAGCAACTGTGCAGCAGCCCTCGACCATCCTGCCCTGCAGCCTGTGACCACCTTTGCAGCAGCCTCAGAAGACATCCAGCCATCAGTGTGAATCTGCCATTGGGAAAAGGCGAAGAGGTCACCGATGTGGCCTTCTGCTGCTTCCCCATCCCGTGGTTGCCTCTGCAGGTGGTCACGTGGTTGCTGCTGATCGGATCCTTGCACCTGCACCTCTCTTCCTCTCAGGTTCTTCTTGCTGAAGGACCCGCCTCCTGAATGGACAGGACCCATGTACCTGAGTACTGCCTGTCGGCAGGGCCGCTCTGCCAGTTGTTTCCTCAACACTGCCCACCCCACCCCTCTCATCCCCCTCTCGATTGAACCCCCCCCCCCCCAATGCCAGGAGCTTGATGGCACGATGGATGCTCGACCCCAGATCTCTGTCCCCTCCTCCACGCTAAACCCTGTGACTGCACTGCACCAGCCTTCCTATGAAGGTGAACTCCCTGACCCCATGGCTGCCAAATGTAACAGTGACCTCAGCTGCTGTCCCATTGCTGCCCTTAAATACCTGCTGGAACTGTGACGCCCCATGGCCCCCGAGCACTCCTCATTAAATACGAACAAGCATGTAAAATGCTTTTCTATTTGGTCTTCAACAAGCTTAACAAGCTCAATTACCAGTTTTGAAAATGCGCATGGCATTCTCGCTTGACTTGCTGAAGCCTATGCTAAAAATGAGGAACCGCCGTGATGTCGGAGGTCATCCCAACACCACCCCACACAATTTTACGCCCCCCCCCCCCCCCCACCTCCAATTCCATCCGATTCGGAGCTGTAAAATCCCAGCCACTGGACTGGATTTTATGCAGGAGGCAGGGCTCCTGCAGCCGTGCCAAAAAGATGAGAGGAATCCCGCCATTGCAATTTTTCTGACCCCCCGGAGCGATCCTCCAGTCTTTTGGGGTCATAGTTTAAGGAGGCTGGATCCCTGTCCCTTTAAACAATTGATCGGGATGGGGATCCTGCCCCAAGAGCGGCCGGCCAATCACAGGGCCAGCAGCTCAACAGTCTCAGCAGCACCACCAGGAGCGGTGGCCAGTGCCAGTACTGCAGAGGCCTCAGACCCGGCCCAGCGTTCGAACCCCGGACCCAAGGTACTGAGGCGGGGTAGCCGGGGCCGGTCCAGAAAGCCCAGCAAGAAGTGGTGGGTGTTCGGTTCTGTGGGGGTACAGTGGTTCCTGGGGTGGGGCGGTGGTCCTTCATGGGCCACAAATTACCCACAAAGGAGGTGCTCTCCCCAAGCCTGCAGGGAGGGTGCCTCGTTTTCCAAGGTGTCCTCCCCTTGCGGCAGAGGCCCTCCCCTCCACCCCCTGCCTCCCGCCCTGCTGCTGGTAATATCTCAGCGGCAGCTGGAAGAGGCCATTATTTGGCCTCTGGGCGGGAAGGCCGACGTTGGCCTATCCTGCCCCCGGTAAGATCGGGTCCAGCAATTCCGGCGTCGGGTTCCGTGGTGGCTGCTGCTGCTCTGATCGCCCCGCCCCCCCCACCCCCGCCGACAGATCCCAACGTCGGGCTGGGAACAAAATCCAGCCCACTATGTCCAGTGAGATTCAGACCAGCCTAGTAGCTAACATTTGCTATTTTTTTAAGAAACAAGAAATATACAATGTTTATAACTAGGTGCAAGGTGCAAAGTCCAATCCTACCTGATAAAGGGTGAATTTGGGGATTATCTTCTGATTTTTAAGTTCACCTTTGACTTTGTTAAAAACAATCCCAATTGGCCACAGTGCAACTATTGTGGAGACACCAAGGGAAGTGTTAATCCATATTGCAGGCCCACTAGCAGAAAGCTGTAGAATAAGAAATCATATACTGTTATGTTCAGTGAAAATACATCTAACTATTGTCAGCTGTATAAATTATTTGGGTTTTTTGTTGTATTTAATCAAGCGTGAAATGGGTAGGTTAGTCCAGCCTCTTTATGGACTAATGACTTGGTTCAACTTGGTGCCTACCTATGCTTCAATGGAGATCAGTAACCCATCATATGTGGATAATAACTTTGAACACTTACTACTAATTATGGGACAACTTTCCATGATGTGGCATTGAAGTTGAGAGTTATTCCAAGCTCTAAGCCAAATATTCAGTTAACAAAATCTTCTATTCATATCTCCATCTACACTCTCCTTAAATTTAATCATCTTCACTGAACATTACACTACAGAGGCACTGAGAAATTATGGTGTATATTTTTAAGAGAGAATTACAGCATTAACTCAGGAATGCCAACTTTTAAAAATGTACTGCTCGGTCAGCAGCTTAGAAAAAAAAGGGCAAAATGTGTCAATTTCCATCCTGCTACTTAAACTTTGTCAACTTATCACCAATGTTTTTATTTATCCCATTCAACTTCTAGCATCTAACTCAACAGGGAAAAAAAGAACATACATCATCAAGGCTGAATGTCCCATTCACCCAAAGGACTAACGTGAAGATCATTAGGACTGGCCGCAAGAAAGCTAGCTGAAATGTTCCCAATTTCAGCATGAACATCAGGCGCCTAAAAAGAAAGAAGCAGACATTAACATACTTAGGCAACAGTTTAAAATGGCAAATATAAGACATTAGTTTAGGTCTTCCATTTACTTTTAATATATTTCACCTAACAAGTTAACAATTAAACTTTTGGCCACTCTGTGATGCGTGTTGGGATGTTTTTGCTGTTGTAGTAAATTTAGATACTCAAGTTCCAAGTACCAATCTAATTACTAGAGTTCCGCCAACCTACTACCAAAGATAAAGGGTAACAATATATGCATTTTATACGTGATATATATTTTATGTACTGCATATTGTTACAACCACGTGCTAATTTACCAATTAAGTATTAATACCAACAGCTGTTTACATACTTACTCCCTTCTATTTTTATTGCTTATTCTATTTCCCTAAGTCCCCTACACTGTATTCTTTGAAATGACAACCATGTCTGACAAAGCCAATCTAAAGTAGCTACTGTGAAGTCTACAAGATTGGAATCAGTTGATGTTGTCTTGGGAAACAAGAGTACAAAGTGAGAGGGGAAAAGTTTAGGGGGGATATGCGTGGAAAGTTCTTTACGCAGAGGGTGGTGGGTGCCTGGAACGCGTTGCCAGCGGAGGTGGTAGATGCGGGCACAATAGCGTCTTTTAAGATGTATCTAGACAGATACATGAATGGGCAGGAAGCAAAGAGATACAGACCCTTAGAAAATAGGCGACAGGTTTAGATAGAGGATCTGGATCGGCGCAGGCTTGGAGGGCCGAAGGGCCTGTTCCTGTGCTGTAATTTTCTTTGTTCTTTGTACATATAGCTTGGCTACAAACAGGAGCTCACCATGTGGAGTACTGTGTCAGAAGAACCTACATCTACAACTTCATAGCATTGCATATTAGTACATCAAGAAGCTCCATTACATGGCTTACAGATATCATAAAATAGTATGTCTGGGAGCCAAAATGTTCAAAGCAGGCATTGAATTTTCTCACTAACAAGCTGTTGGTATGTTTTTACAATAGCTTTAATGTCTGAACTAGAAAAATGCAGGTAAGATTTTGACTCTTGATTGCTATTCAGTGATTCCTTCTGGAAAGTCCATTGTATGTGAATAGTAGGTGAGGACAGAATCAAGCTTTGCTGTGATGTCTGCCATGCATGCATACACTACTAATAATATCTACACTCACATGAAAAATTACTACTTTGGTAAGATGTCAAATATACAATGGTATTGTAAGATGTGTCATAAGAGTGTTGTTTTTATTTTTAAAAAACTAAGAGGTCTGTGTGCCTTTAAGACCTGTTGCTATTTTCTGTGAACAGTGACTGAATGTTGACATTTGGTATTTGGAGTGCAGTTTGCAAGGCAATTCGTATGCAAGGAACAGGAAGATTTTATGGCAGTCTTATGACTTCTGTGGAAAAACTTTAGTTTCAGTTCTGCAGAGGGAAACAGAACAGCTAGCAGTGGCTGGAGCTGTGTTTTGCTGATAGGCCAGAGAAAAAGACCTATTCCCTCTTGAAAAAAGGTTCTGCATTTCAAGAGAAAAAGTGCTACATTTAAGGTGAGGTTTTGAGGAGAGGAAAAGACCCAGAAAAAAGAGGAGTTGCTACAAACGGTGAAGAAACACTCCTTTGCTGAGAGTAAGTCCTGTTGACTTTTGTGTTTTGGAAGTTGCTGAAATCTTAAGAAGGTTTCAATTGCTAGACTGCTACTTTAAATTTTAAATAGACCTACTGCTACAACCTATTGCTGAAAGATCTGTGTGATGCCTGCTGCAGACGAACTACCTTGAATGCATACCCACCATAGACTGTTCATTAATTTCACCTGGAGACTTCAAGTGGCATCTTAGTATTCGACTCTGGGACACCTCACCGATCCAGAAACAACCCACCAGGAGTTACAATCCAGTTATTTTATTATCCCTAAGAAGCTGTTATAAAATCAATATAGCCATTTTCCCCGGTTAACCATTTATTTTTGAATGTATGTATGTACATGAGAGTTAGGAAGATTAAGAAGTTATAAAATCTTTTCAAACATATAGATTCATCTCATTATCGTTTAAAACTTGGTTTGTTAGTAAACAGTTAATTTTGTTGTTGTTTAAAGGAAACTGGTTTGGCATGCTTTATTCTGGGGATAAATAAAGGAATTAATTAGGCTATTTGTCTGGTAAGTAGGAAATTTTACTAGCATGCTGTGACCTGTGGAGTAGTGGGACTGAATTAATAGTGTATTACTCCTGCCTCGGTTGTAATAGATGTCAGAGAGCTGATAACACTTAGAGCTGCACTTCAACATAAGCATGTGCTTTCAAAAAAAGCAAAGGGGAATAGAAGTAAAATTGAGGATTTAAAAAAAAAAGTATTATCTCAAAATATTTATAAAATTACTGAAGAACTTCACAATGGTCTGCCTCCATCTACACTTATTATCAATTTCCAATGAACAGATGTTCAGAATATTTGACCATTTGAATTTTTAGGGTGAATTTTCTGACAATATCAGTGCTAGTGAATTAAACACTTCTCCACTTTCTGCACTTCAGTATAAAGTATTCCATGGTCAAGTATACTATAATCTAGAAGAAAAGTAGATTCCATTCACAAATCCCTAATATGTCTTCCCCATGGACTTGATGGGCCGAATGGCCTCCTTCTGTGCAGAAAATGACACTATGACGCCATGACTCATACAAGAACATCACTGTTCACTGTGACATTTCCATTTACAAAGAATAGTGGAAATCTGGAACTCTGTCCCAAAATGGGGGTGAGACTAAGTCAATTGAAAATAGATAGTTTTTTTTTTATAGGTAAGGCTAATAAGGGATATAAAACCAAGACGGTTAATGGAGTTCTGATACAGAGTAACCATGATCTAACTGAATAGCAGAACAGGCTTGAGGGGCTGAATGGCCTGCTTCTGTTCCTATGTTCTATTCCTGAAATGAAAGTTTAGTTCTGAATTATCAGAAGTTTTTTGTGGACCCTTAAGGGACTGAGTTGGTATCAAGCAGCCTCACTTCAAGCAGAACTAGCAGAGCTAACAAAGAGACCATAGTCTCATCCCATCATTGTGGGTAGGATTATGGCCCAGACCCCTAACTAAACTGATCAACTTTAGTTGCTCAGCCACCTAAACCCTCACCAACTTACATAATAGCTCAGAATATACAGTATTTGCCAGGATATAGTTCCAAGAACATTTTTTTTCAACCATATCTGTAGCTCACCTTGAAATCTTCGCAAAAGGCAAGCATAGACAGCAACAGCAACAGGGCCCTGTACTAATCTTGACAGGAGTATTATGAAAACGTTTCAAGAAAGCCTCATCACCTCCAAATTCTTCTATCATCATTCGCTGGAATTTATGGATAACAATTGCAAAGTACCTATAGAAATAATAACAAAATAATTCAAGAAATTTATCTTACAAAAGACAGTTCATTTAAATAACTTAGTATTCATCTTGATTGTTGCATAATCCTAAATGTTTTAAAATGTCTTTCAGTTATAACGACCACGAATTTCCTTGGGCGTTTACACCTTTCCTATGGGGTTTCCTGCTGTCTCCCACTGAAATTAATGCTGAAGGCGGTGTCTGTCTCATGCTACAACATTTTTAGTTGAAGGGAACTTGTTAACCGATAGTTTGAAAAAAAAACTTCTGCTGTGAAGTTCTGTTTTACTCATGAATTGGTACATGGGATTGTGAGCATTTTGGGAGGTTTGTCCCCTACCATTGCCATGGGTGTTACTAGCTCTAATATTAATTAAGAGTAGAAATTAATCATGCCCCACCAAGAGTGCAAAGCTCCCTTGTCAAGAGAGGTCAGAGCTAATTTGCTGAAAAAAACAAGTTAAGGAAGTATAATGGCGGGTGTTCACAAAGTGATGGGATGTAGATTTGCACTCATGATTTCTGCACACCATTGAGTTGTCAATCTCATCAATTTTATTATCAGGCCATGCCAAGTAGAAACCAAATGTTGTCCTCTGGTTAAAGGGTAAATCTGAATGACATTCATCACTAACTTACTATGATTCACTTATTAGCAGCTGGTCCAGAGTAGCAGTAACATATATCTGGGAATAGAATGACTGTTTGATTGACAGGGATCCAGGAGAAGATGATGAATTGAAATAAGTATTTTGCTAAGAATACTGGAGAATTATGCCAATGTTGTCACTTGAGGGATAATTCTGTGATCCTGCACTCAGAATAGGGATCTGTATTTGTAAGGAGCAGGCTCAGAGAATCAGGTCGACAAACTTGTGACCCCATCTCCAGTCCACAGTCCCTATGAGAATGGCCCTCATTCATAGTGTAAGGTTGTGGAATTACCCCTATTAGATTAAAAATTATTTCAAAGCTTTATGTCACCAATCTTGTTCTTGAATCTATCAACTATTATGGTATAGCTCATAATGAAGAAATTACATAAAAGGAATTTTTTTCATCTGCATTCTCATATCATCTTTGAAATTGCAAAGAGAAACAGTTGCACATATAGTGGTAGCTCTTGGCTGTGAATTTACCCTTGGCCGATGGGAGCCGTCCACCGACTAAAAAGTCGGTGGTGAACCCACTTCTGCCTGGCCTGGGGATCCGACCCGCACTTTGCAGGTCCCTGGCCTTTAATTGTTCTGATGCGGGACTTCCACCCACTTGAGGCAGGAAGTCCCACCTAATAGAGCTACCGGCCAATCAGCCCAGCTTCAGGACGAAGATGTCGGGGAGCCCGGAACCAAGGTATGTTTCTGTTGCCTCACCGGGGGTGATCAGTCGTGCCCCACTGAGGCAAGGGTGGTCGACTGGGGGGATGGGGGGGGCGTGGATGGGGCAGCAGGGACGAAACTCCATTGGGCACAGGGTGCCCGATCATGAGGGCCCCCCACCAGGCCATCAGAGAGCTGCTTGCTTTTAACAGACGGCTTTTCTCAGGCCTGGGCCACCTGCTTGACACGAGTAAAATGCCTGTGGTGGCAGGCGGAGGCCCTTAAGTGGCCACTTAATGGCCTTGATTGGCCTGGGGCAGGCGGGCCGTTTTTCACCGCCGCCGCCCTGGGTAAAGTGGTGACGGAGGTGGGAATGGGTTGGGAAGGGCCCCCGAGCCTCCCGCTCCATTTTATGCCCTCCCCAACCCGACACTTCCTGTTCTTTTGGTTGGGGTGGTGGGGGGGGTTGTAAAATTCTGACCCTTGTCTTTTTTGTTTTGTACTTTAAATCTCTCATCAAAAGCAGCATGGAAACAGACATTATCCAATTCCTCCTCCAGTAGCTATGAACATAATTTATTTTTGTACAAAAATAGGAGGTTTCATTGAAGGGCTTTTGATTTCTTGCTGTAGATAGTATGTAATTTTAAGGCATTTCTACTTCCCAGAATTTAATGTAGACCATTAAAATGTAATGTATACTAGGAGCAATAAAAACCCAAAAGAAATACATACACTGCTGTTGTCAAATCTGTGATCATTGATGCTAGAGGAATCCACATCCCAACACAAGATGTAGACGCTATCACCTGGAACAAAAATATAAAGCAACTGTTCCTTTTAAATATTTTAAAAGTTAACATTCCTAAATGTTGTAAAACAGAGTTTCCAAATGGTCAGTATAAAAATAGTGATTTCCTGAATTGGTATTCGTGGGTAGGAAGATCTCTAATGGTGTGTAAGGCACATTGGCTTTGGCTGTTTAGTCACATTTTAGATAGGTAGTTCATATATTTACTTTAAAATATAGGAATTTTGCTGTTATTCAGAATATGTTCTTCTTCTTTGCATGTTGCTTCCACTTGCATTATTATTTTCAGATACATTTGAGTGCTCTTGAGAAAGACATGCCAAAAGAAAGGTCCTGAAATTACACCAAGGAATACTAATGTATTCATTTCATTTGAAATTTCTCTATCCTTTACTTGAGCTTAGATGTTACCTGTTTAAAGTAAATGTGTTAATAGCTTGCTAAAATGGGGGGACGGGGGGGTGGGGGGGGGTGTTGGAGGGCAGTGGAATTTTAGACAAATACATTAAATGCTAGTAACGCTCAAGAAGCTCGACATCATCCAGGACAAAGCAGCCCGTTTGATTGGCACCCCATTCACAAACTTTCACTCCCTCCACCACCAACACACAGTGGCAGCAGTGTGTACCATCTACAAGATGCACTGCAGCAACGCACCAAGCATCCTTCGACACCCACGACCTCTACCACCTAGAAGGACAAGGGCAACAGATGCATGGGAACACCACCACCTGCAAGTTCCCCTCCAAGCAACATACCATCCTGACTTGGAACTATATCGCCGTTTCTTCACTGTCGCTGGGTGAAAGTCCTGGAACTCCCTTCCTAGCAGCACTGTTGGTGTACCTACCTCACATGGACGGCAGTGGTTCAAGAAGGCAGCTCATGACCACCTTCTCAAGGGCAATTAGGGACGGGCAATAAATGCTGACCTAGCCAGCAATGCCCACATCCCCGGAACGAATAAAATAAAGTATGTCTCAGTAATTTCAGGGCCACAGTTTTTAAAACAGCATTCCAAGCTATGCCAGCACAATTTACGTGAGCAGATGGCTTTTCAATTTTAAACCCCTTGGGTGAAATCCAGAAATATAGCAAGATAGAAAAGAGGAAAGTTTTGAAATTGTATGGAAAATTGAAGATAGTTCCTGAAAAACAGAAAGACTATTCATTTCCCAGCTAGATATTGCAAAGTATACTTACAGGTGCAGCCCCACTGACCCATATAATAGTCGTTCTCCTGTTTGTGGAAGGGACTTTTCTCATCAGGTAGATAACTTCCTCAAAATACACAAGATTTGAAATAACAGCCATTAGAGTGAGAACACCATACAAGATGATAGCGGGCACATTTAAATCTGTGAAAAGAAACAAAGTTAGTTATTTAAATGAGCTGACTCCATTGTCATTTTGATAAACAATTTCCTAAATGTATTTATAATGTTCATTTGTATTTGAATAAATGCTAGGTATTGGTTAGGAAATGAGGCAATCAAGAGGTCTGTTAAGAAAGCCATGGGAACACAATTTCTCACATTAACTTTTCCTTCATACAATTAACAAGAGAAATTTCATCCCCATAGTTTTCTTGTTCAGATCTCTTGAATAGAATGCATGACTATTTTGTAACCAGGGCCAGGAGAAAACTACAGGTACAGATTTTCGACAAAGATTCTTGAACTCCCTAAGAATTTGAGAATTTTTTAAGAGTAGGATGCATTGGTATTCCTACTTTTTGCTGAGATTTCATGCATCTCTAATTTGCACTAATTGTATAGCCAATTGGAAACAACCAAATGATGAAATGGGCTCAGTTGTGTTGAACAGGGCAGCATGCACTGAGAGTTTGGGATGCCCTAAAGGAAATACACAGTTACACCTTTAACTCCAAGCTAATTCACGCTGACTCCAATCCCTTACCCCCAATTTCTTCCAATTCTGATAAAGTCACCAACTGCCCTTGGAAAACCATTTTGTTGCAGAATGCTGGCCAGTATTTATTTGGAACCCTACACAAGTTGTATTTTAGCTTAATTCCCCTGAAACTCACTTATAGCAGTGCTATTATCATATATTTTAACATTCTTGACTATTATAGGCTTTCTGCTGCAGTCTAACTCTTGCAAGGGCATGCGACTGAACACTTTATATTACAGTTCCAAAGTTAAAAGTCATGATGGGCTGCGGTGGGAGATCACATTTTACAAGTTACACATTACACTTCTGTTAAGTGCGCATTTTAAAGTGGGGTATGTGTCTAATACATAAATGTAACATAATGCATAGTGACTAGGGGCTGAATTTTACAGACCCCCCGACGTCAGGGGGCGTGATGGGAGAGGCCGGAATATGCCTCCGGGAGAGGGCCGCCACGCACCCCGATGCTGTGAGAGCCAGGCCTGATATTGCCGGTGGTGGCGAGGTCTCGTGGAGGCCCCCTCCCTCCCGCTCGGTGACAGAACCGCCATTAACATAAGAGATGAGATGAGGGTGACTGCCCTTGACTGGAGTCAATGGGAATCAGGTGGAAAACTCTTCACTGGTTGGAGTAATACCTAGCACAAAGGAAGATGGTCATGGTGGTCAATCATCTCAGCTCCAGGACATCGTTGTAGGAGTTCCTCAGGGTAGTGTCCTCGTCCCAGCCATCTTCAGCTGCTTCATCAATGACTTTCCTTCAATCATAAGGCCAGAAGTGGGGATGTTCGCTGATGATTGCATAATGTTGAGTTCCATGCAGGACTCCTCAGATACTGAAGCAGTCCGTGCAGAAATGCAGCAAGACCTGGACAGTATCCAGACTTGGGCTGATGTGTGGTATGAATGTTACTTGCCACTTAAGTGCCAGGCAATAACTATCTCAAAGAAGAAAGAATCTAACCATCTCCCCCTGACATTCAATGGCATTACGATCACTGAATCCCCCACTATCAGCATCCTGGGGCTTACCATTGACCAGAAACTGAACTGGAGCAGTCATTATAAGTACCATGGCTACAAGAGCAGGTCAGAGGCTAGGAATCCTGCGGCGAGTAACTCACCTCCTTACTCCCCAAAGCCTGTCCACCATCTACAAGGCACAAGTCAGGAGTGTGATGGAATACTCTCCACTAGCCTGGATGGGTGCAGCTCCAACAACACTCAAGAAGCTTGACACCATCTAGGACAAAGGAGCCCACTTGATTGGCAGCCCATCCCCAAATATTCACTCACTCCACCACCGATGCACTGTAGCAGCAGTGTGTACCATCTACAAGATGTACTACAGCAACGCACCAAGCCTTCTTAGTCAGCACCTTCTAAACCTGCGACCTCTACCACCTAGAAGGACAAGGGCAGCTGATGCATGGGCACACCACCACCTGCAAGTTCCCCTCTAAGGCACACACCATCCTGACTTGGAACTATATCGCCATTCCTTCACTGTCACTGGGTCAAAATCCTGGATCTCCCTTCCTAACAGCACTGTGGGTGTACCTACCCCACATGGACTGCAGCGATTCAAGGAGGTGGCTCACGACCACCTTCTCAAGGGCAATTAAGGATGGGCAATAAATGCTGTCCTAGCCAGTGACGCCCACATCCCATGAGCGAATGAAAAAAATGTAAATAAATTGAAATAATTGAATTAATTACCCTTACGCTTCCACTGTCTGTCCCAATGCAATCTTCATGGCTCTGGCCAGCACTTCTGTGCCTTCGGATCTCCGTCTGGGGAACCGAGCATAACACTGGTGGGAAGGGGGGAGGAGGTAAGTTTCTCAGTGCGAAGAAGGGGTGGGGGAAGCAGGGTCAAACTACTTGCATTGGTGAAGGGGAGAGTGGGAAGTTTAAAGTTTATGTACTTTGAGGGGGGAAGGTCAGGTGGACAAGGTAAGTGTTTTGGGAGGGCAGAGGGCAAGTAATTAATTCTATGATTATTGGGAGGTGGGAGAGGGGAAAATTAAATGCATGCAATTTTTTAATTAAATGTTCCTTTAAATTTTTTAATTGACTGCCAGGGCTCGAAGCCCTTTAAAAAGGGCATCAGCGCCTGCGCACAGGCAGCTGACGTCATTGCTGGGGACGGACAGCCCAACCCCTCCATGTCATCGGCGGAGGGAATGGGGGGGGGGGCGGTCCGCCCCGGCTATTTAAATGAGCCACCATGCTAAATATCAATTTTGGTGGTGGGAGTATAAATTTCAACCCCAGGAGTGGGAACGAGTGTTGGTTCATTTCTTCCTTAGCCCAGAGGTACTTAAAGCTAATTACAGAAATCCTGTTGGCAATTTCCCAAATTTCCCAATGGTGGTTTGCGAAGGTTCGTTTAGTGATTATCTCGCATTGCTTTCTAGGTAATAGAGTGAAACATGCAGCGTAATGTTTCCTGAGTCATTTCTACTTAGATTTATTTCCTAGAATCCTATAGAAAACCGAGGAACATTTGGCATCCATTTCTAGGTTCTGGGAGACTGGACAGGTGGGTTCAAAATTTTACAACTGAATGTGGAAATGTTTCTTCAATCTTGCCACTAACCAGATCGCAAAAGCTTGGATTTCCTTCTCCAATCTACCCTCACATCCTTAGTAGTTAGAACACAACAACAATTTGTATTTATGCAGCATGTTTAACGTATTAAAATGCCTCAAAGCACTTCACAGAGGCACTATAAAACAAAATTTGACAGTGAACCACATAAGAAGATATTAGGGCAGATGACCAACATCTTGGTCAATGCGATAGGTTTTAAGGAGTGTCTTAAAGGAGGGTGCCAAATCTTTTTCTCTGCCCTATAATTCATGTTACATCTTCAATTTACTTAATATTTGTTAAGCTGTGAGAAATTCAAAGTATGCCAGTCTGAGGTGAAACTTATTGGATATAAAGTCCAGGTGAGTGCTGATAGAGAACATTATCTAACACAATACACAAATCACTTACAGGCAACCAAAACACAATTTTACATAAAATCCATTTGGGTACAGTTGGATTTCCTTCACCCTGGCCAATTCCTGTGGAGCAGGCTTAGACCCTGCAGGCTTCCTTACTGTATTTTATATCAGCCTTGTTATGACCAAGGCAGGAGGAGTGCACTGTTTTACTAGTCCCCCTTCTCCACAGGTCACAACATATGTTTTAAAATTTTCCCACTTACTAATACAGTCAATCATATATGCTATTTTTCCCAGAATAGAACACACTAACCAGGTTTCTTTAATGAACAACAAAATTATTATCGAACAAGTCTTAACTGGTAATGAAGTAAATAATAAACAAACAAATTTAAATTTTAAAGTCCCCTTTTTACTTTAGCCCCTCACACTCACACACATATACATACGTACACCGGATGACTGGAAAAATAAAACAGATTTTTTTCAATTCAGAGCACTGGAACAGCCAAAAAGCCCACTTAGGCTGATTACTTGCTCATTTTTGAAGAAAACAGCAGGTGAGATACGTTGTTCCAAAACTGGCATACAGTCTAGCCTCCGAGTACACCTAGACAGGTCACTGAGATCTTTTAGAACAGTTCTTTTCATGTGGCATTGAGAACTGATTTAGTAGGCTTTCTTCAAAGACAGGAGACAAGATGAATTGACACAGTGGACTTCTCAAGGTCTTTTCAAGATACTGGAAAATTAGCTGGGTTGTGGTCTTTTCTCCTTCCTCATTTCTTCAGCCGCAGGCTAACTTTATGAGCCACTCACTCAAGACAGTAAAACACCAAAAGCTTGTGAGCTTTCTGCCCTCTCAGGTGCGCACTGCTGCTGCCGGGCTTGTCCAATCAATGGGTGTGCAACAGACTTCTCTGCCCGCATCTCCCCCTGTTACTTGGGTTTTTGTTCTATTTTTAACTTGAGTCATGTGACAACCAGTATACGTTATTGCCAAACTAGTTCTTTCAGTGTCCCTTTGATGATTCTCTTGAAAAAAAAACTGGTCCAACATTTACTCAGTTTGACTATGAATTTCTCAAAAAATATTTTCCAAAAAAACCAGAATCACTTCCATAACACCCAATTCAGATGTAGGTTTGCTTATACACGATAAAAATGAAAAGTCATACCTTTCTTTTAACAATTAAATGACCGATTTAAAAAACATCCTTTAAGAACAATATATAGATAGGGTTAGATGAAGTAGTTTAGGAAAAGGCTCGTGTGAAGCATAAATACTGGCACAGGTCAGTTGGGCCAAATGGCCTGTTTCTATCCTGTAAATTTATGTAATATTCATTTGCCCACGACACAAAGAGTGTTACATTACTGGGCTGAATTGTGGATAGGGCAGAAATGCTGCCACCGGAGCTGAAAGCAGGAGGTGACCCCGCTTCAATTGGCAGTGGGACAGAGGGAACTATATTACTGGCAGCAAACAATTAAGTGGCCGCCATCCAATTAAGGACAACAGCCCACCCCCTGGAGCTGCTAGCCCAATCATTGCTGAGACTGCAACACGGGGAGAGGGCGACTCAATGGCTGGGCACCCTCTAAGAAAGCTAAGTGGAGTTGGGGGATGCCGGGGCCAGGCAGGCAGGCCCCGGCAATTGGTGGGGGGGGGGGAGGGGGAGGGGGTTGGGGCGTTGCTGAGCGCTGGTGGCACCATTGCCACCAAGGGGCCCATATAGGAGGGTCCCCACTCCCATTCCCATCCCTGGAACCTGGGAGGCCATCTGAGGCAGGAAGTAGCCCTTAATTGGCCACTTAAGTGGTTCAATCGGCAGATGGCCAATCTGCCAACTTCCCTGGCAAATTGGCATGGCGGCGGTAAGACGTCGGGCACTCCCCTGACACCTTCCCATGCTATTTTGTCAGCCTTCCCACATCCCAGCCCTTTGCAGAAGGGCCTGAAAAATTCCGGCCATTATCTCTGCAGGAAATTATAAATTTCTTTTCACTTCCTTGAAGTTTTAGGTCACAAAAAGAGCCCAGTTGGCCATTGTGTCTGCACTGGCTATCTGAAAGAGCTATCCATTTAGTCCTATTCCCCTGTCAGTTCCATATACCACTTTAAATCATTATTCAGATATTTATCCATTTCCTTTCCAAAAGTTCTTAGGATTGTGCTTCCACTACTGTTTTTTGAAGAGTATTCAATGCCCTAACAATCTTCTGTGTGAAGAGACTTTTCCTAACCTTTCAGTTCTTTTGGAATTAGTGACAATAGGGATTAAAACATAAAAATAGTGCAACAAAAATACAAGATTTTTGGAATAGCCACAGTGCTCATTATTAAAGATCTGAACTTTAATTTCACTCGGTATCTGAATTATTCTGAACAATAACTTGATGCCACATTTCTTTGCTACCTTTCCCTAATCTGTGAAGGCAATTTGAAAGTGTTTGAAGGAGTACTGCACAATAATGCACTGTACTATTGCAGTCTTGAGAATATCATAATGGTTAGCTATGCCCATATTAATTTGGGAAATCAGATCTTAATGAGCACTTTTGGGGGAAAATCTTGAAACATATACCAAATATAATGCAAGTTTGGACATCTGTGGTTATCTTCGTGAGAATAGTTAATTTCAAAAAATTGTCCCACAGAGGTGAATGGAATAGTATCATCTTATACGTAGCAGAAAATGTAAAGGGTTTCTAAAGATTATTAAGCAAAATGATAGGAAACTGGTAACACAAATAAATATTTTGTAGATGATGTGGTGAAAGGCAGGAATGTAACTGCTGATGGAGATGTCAAGCCAATGATTTTTTTTTCAACTGAATATGAATGTCAGTCAGAATATAATGCATTTTGAAGAAATAGAAGTTAACAAGCTAAGTATAAATATATTGATTAGTATCTTCTACAGCAGAACAATTAGTGTCAAAGGGAAGGCTTGGGGTAAGATAAGGGCAGACTGGCTATGCAGGAAATCAAGAGATTTCCTAGGTGTCTCAGGAATGGTTCTGTAATGCTGTATTATTGGCGCCCCCTTTTTCCCACTGTTATGACCAAAGTGCGAGGAGTGTATGTTTATTCTAGTTCCACTTCTCCAGGGGTCACAACATATGTTTAATGTTTTCCCCCACTTAACAATACAGTCAATCATAAACTCAACTTTTATCCCAGAATAAAACAAACCAACCAGGTTTCTTTAATAAACAAAATTATCAGTTTATTAGAAAACAAGGCTTAACCAGTCATGAAGTAAAGCATAAACACACTGATTGAAATATTAAAGTTCCCTTTTTACCTTAGCCCCTCGCACTCACATATACACATAGACCGGTTAACTGGAAAAATAAAGGGATTTTTATTTTTAGAACTCTATTACAGACAAAAAAGCACTTGGGCTGAATACTTGCTCATTCTTGAAGAAACAGCAGATGAGACATGTTGTGCTTCTAAAACTGGCATACAGTCTGGCCTCCGCGTACTCGTAGATGGGTCACTGAGATCTTTTAGAACAGTTCTTTTCAGGCAGCGTTGTGAATTAATTTAGCAGGCTTTTCTTCAAAGACAGGAGATGAGATGAGTTGACACAGTGGACTTCTCAGGGTCTTTTAGACAGGTGCTGGAAAGCTGAACTGGGATGTGATCTTCTGTCCTTCCTTGGAAATTCTCTTCTCTCCTTGAAAGTTCTCTCCATTTTTATACTGTTCAACCCCAACTCAAAACAATTCAAAAGCGAAACAGATAACAGAAAGCCAACCTTTTGACTTCCATCAATCTTGGCCTGTCACTTCCTTGTAAGCCAACTTCTCCTGGTGTTCAAAGTTCTCCGTTGTTTATTCAGCTGAAAGTCAGATGGTTTTCCAGAAAGGCTTCTTGTTGTTGTTGCTGGAAGTCGAGTTTTCCAGAAAGGCTTGTTTTCCTCACAAGACCTCTCAGTGTCCCTTTTAAAAAACATTTCCAGGGACTGTTTTTCAAAGTCAAGTGGTCTAGACATGACCCCTTTGAAAACCCCAAAGTTTAACATTTTTTCAATCTTTCGAAAATGAATCCTCAAAAAATCTATTTAACAAAACACAGAGGCACTTTTGTAACACCATGGGAATCCTGCAGCCTTTCAGGAGAGTCAGTTTGTCCTTGGGAGCTATATGGGTTATGTGATTCATTGAAGAAGAATGCAAAATGCATTACCTCCCTTGGTAAATGATCAATATATTCTGTTCATGTTTATTTTGCTGAGTATGTTTCGCTACTTTTGGTGCTCTGTCTCAGCTCATCTGATGCTGAAACCCTCAATCATGCCTTTGTTACATCGAGTCTTGACTATTCCAATGTACTGGTCTCCCACATTCTATCCTCTGTAAACTTGAGGTCATCCAAAACTCTGCTGCCCCTGTCTTAACTCGCACCAAGTCCCATTCACATATCACCCATGTTCTCCCTGACTTACACTGGCTCCCGGTCAAGCAATGTCTTGATTTTAAAATTCTCAAACTTGCTTTCAAATCCCTGTAAGGCATGTTATAAATCAGGAAATTAGAGGTGCATGTAACAATGGCAACATAGTAATCATGGGGGATTTAAATCTACATATAGACTGGGTAAACCTAATTAGCATTAATGCTGTAGAGGACAAATTCCTGGAACGTATACAAGATGCTTTTCTAGAACAGTATGTTGAGGAACATACTAGAGAACAGGCTATTTTAGATCTGATATTGTGCAATGAGAAAGGGCTAATTAATAATCTTGTTGTCAAGGAGCCTCTAGGGAAAAGTGACCATAATATGATAGAATTTTACATTAAGTTTGAAAGTGATCTAGTTCAACCTGAAACTAGTGTCTTAAATCTAAACACAGGAAACTACAAAGATATGAGGGGCAAGTTGGCTATGGTAGATTGGGAAACTATATTAAAAGGTATGGCAGTAGACAGGCAATGGCTAGCATTTAAAGAATTAATACGTCATGTACAACAAATTTGCATTTTTTGAGGCACAAAAACCCAATAGGAAAGGTGATCCAACCATGGCGAACAAGAGAAGTTGAAGATTGTATTAGATCAAAGGAAGAGGCTTATGTCACGCAGAGCCCCCACCTGCCAAGAATGAGGCATATTATTTTGTCATATGAACATTGATTTTAAACTGTTGCTGGAGTGGAGAAATGACTTGTTTGAAGATCACGAGACACTAGGCTAGAAGGACATTTGCATACTAAGAGATGCTGCTTGTGGAGACAAAAGGCTATTCCCTGCTCCAATTAACCCAAATAGATTTTGATCACCAGACATTGAAGGTGTAAGGAAGCACAGTCCAGGCCCTCCTAAGATGATACAATCCACAGAGTCAGGACTGGTTACACCAGCTGGTCACATGACTAACTGGCTGGTCCAGGTTTTTTGAACTAGCCACAGGACAGTTAGAATTCAGAAGGCAGTGTGCAACTGAGGCTGGAACAAGGAATCCACTCTCTCTCTCTTTCTCTCTCGCTTTCTCCCAAGCCACAGAAGACACGAAAACCTCAAGAGAAAAAAGACTCCTACATCGGAACAAGTTGAAGCACGAACTGGGCCCCAATGAATTGCAAGACTTACTGGCAACCAAAGAGTCTACATTGAACGTAAATGACTGTAACTACCAGATATTGCCTCAGACTTTTCCCCTTTATTCTTTCTACTTTTTCTGTCTCTATCTGCATGTGTGTTTATCGCTTATATATGCTAGCGTGGTCGCATCGCATATTCGTAGTCGTTAATCGGATTAGAGTTTAAGATTAATAAACTTCTACCTTTCTTCTTTAAACCTAAGGAAACCTGTTTGATTTCTTTGCCTTACAATTGGAGAGTGAACAAGGATTCACTAAGGGGGAGCTAAAAACACAGTGTTTTCAAATTAAACCCTGTTACGGTTAAACCAGGCAAATGCTAAACCCCTTCTCACCTGGTCGTAACACTTATAAAGTACCAAAAAAATGTAGTAAGCCTGAGGATTGGAGCATTTTAGAATTCAGCAAAGGAGGACCAAGAAAGTGATAAAGAAAGAGAAAATAGAATATGAAAGTAAACTAGCAAGAAACATAAAAACAGACTGTAAAAGCTTCTATAGATATGTAAAAAGGAAAAGATTAGCAAAGACAAATGTGGGCCCATTCCAGGCAGAGATGGGGGAATTTACAATGGAAAGTAAAGAAATGGCAGAGAAACAAAGCGGAATTTAATGTGATCTGGCGGGCCATGGTCCAGGAACCGGAAGCAGGTGCTGAAGGTGCACCCACTCTGCATGCAACTGCCGCTGCAACGAGCACTCGGTATCCAATTAGCGTCTCACTGGCGGACATCTGAATAGAAAAGGCATGTGTGGGTAGGAAGGTCAGCATTGGCAGGGGTGGGCAAGAGCCGGAAGAAGGTGCTGACAGTCATTTAAGAGGGCTGTCAGCACTTTCAGTGTGATTATGATCCATGCTAGTTTTTGTACAACCTTCCGCAAACTTTATTAAAGTTCTCCTTTTGCTTATTTATGTCTCAAGTAACTGATGATGTATGAGATGAACTTTTTCTTCTGCATCAGATGGAGATTTGGGGGAGGTGCACCAGTGGGCCATGGTGTGTTAGAGGGAAAGGTGGATCATAGCAGCTGAGATTAGCCATTGCAGGTGAATGCTTTTGGGGTTCCAGCAGATGTGAATGCCGAAAGTTAGATTGACATGTTGGTCACTGGCAGACTACATGGCTCATGAACCTCAGGTCAGGGGAAACAGCTGAGTATTAGAGACTCCCAAGCCTCCTTTGCACCCAACTCCTGCAAACCTCTAACTGCTTCCCCTGGTGGCTTCCAGGTGGCTGCACATTCTCCTCCTCCTCAAACCATTCACCCTCCTCATCTGACAATGCCTCGCACTGAACAATTTCCTCAGCATCCAGGGCCTCCCCCCTCTGCATCGCCAGGTTATGTAAGGTACAGCAGACAATGACAATGACAATACCCTTGCTCGCGAATAATGAAGGGCACCACCTGAGCGATCCAGGCACCTAAATCTCATCTTCAGAAGACCTATTGTCTGTTCATTTGTGACTCTGGTTGCAACATGGCTCACATTGCACCATTCCTCTGCTTCATTCCATGGGTTCCTCACAGGTGGCATCAGCCATCTCTTCAGCAGGTAACCCGTCACCAAGTATCCATCCTTGCAGGGACTTGGGGGGGGGGGGGTGTTGAAAAGCATTGGTACATGGGAGTTCCGGAGAATGAATGCATCGTGACTGCTTCCTGGATAATGAGCACACACCTGCATTATACTTTTACGGTGGTAACAGACAAGTTGCACATTCATCGAGTGAAATCCCTTTCGATTAATGAAGGCCCCTGGCTGGCCTGCAGGAGCTCTGATGGCCACATATGTACAGTCAATTACTCCTTGGACCATGGGGAACCCAGCAATGGCGCTGAAGCCTCTGGCTTTCTCAGCCTGACTGGCCGAATCAGTCTTGAATTTGATGAACTGGTTGACCTGCCTGAATATGGCAGCAGTTACCACCCTTATGCAGTGCTGTGCAGATGATTGTGAGATTCCGCACAGGTTTCCTGTAGAATCCTGGAATGAGCCTGATGCATAGAAATTCAGAGCGACTGTGACCTTTACCGCCACCGGCATTGGATGGTCACTCACGCAGTTGGAGCTGACCTCCGCTGCCATTATCTCACACAGAGATATCACAGTCTCTCGGTACAGGCGCAGTCTTCTAAGGCACTGACGTTCTGACATCTAGAGGAAGCTCAACCGCTGCGGGTATACCCTGTCTACTGGGTAGACTCGGTTCCTCACAGGTCTTTGCTCCTGGTGCACTTTGTGACCTTTCTGCCCCTCCCCCTTTACCAGGCTGCAGCTGACCAGCAGGTCGCTGATTTCCTTGGCCACCTGTCCCTCCTTGTGCCGTTCTCTTCCTCATTGGAGGACCCTCCTCCAGAGTGGGTAATGCCCATGGCAGCAACATCCCAAAGATGTGCTGGGGACAGCTTTTTACTGCCTCCTGCAAGGACAGGCAATCGCAACCAACCCCCCCCCCCCCCCCCCTCTCCCCTACCCAGGATAAATCACAGAAGCTGTGGCCCTACCAGGAGTATTACTCACTCAAGTGAGCCCTAGTGAGCCAGCAATATAGAGTCATAGAGTTATACAGCACAGAAACAGGCCCTTCGGCCCACCGTGTCTGCGCCGGCCATCTAGCCTATCTACTCTAATCCCATTTTCCAACAACTGGCCCGTGGCCTTGTATGCCATGGCTTTTCAAGTACTCATCTAATACTTCTTAAATGTTGTGAGAGTTCCTGCCTCTACCACCCGTTCAGGTAGTATGTTCCAGCTTCCAACCACCCTCTGGGTGAAAAAGTTTTTCCTCAAATCTCCTCTAAACTTCCTGCCCCTTATCTTAAATCTATGCCCCCTAGTTATTGACTCCTCTGCTAAGGGAAAAAGCTTCTTCCTATCTACTCTATGCCCCTCATAATATCAGGTCCCCCTCAGTCTTCTCTGCCCTAAGGAAAACATCACTAGCCTATCCAGTCTCTCTTCATGTCTGAAATGCTGCAGCACATCCTGGTGAATCTTCTCTGTACCCTCTCGAGTGCAATCACATCCTTCCTATAGTGTGGCAACCAGAACTGTACACAGTACTCCAGCTGTGGCCTAACTAGTATTTTATACAGCTCCATCATATCCTCCCTGCTCTTATATTCTATGTCTCAGCCAAAAAAGGCAAGTATCCCATCTGCCTTCCTATCCACCTTCTCTACCTGTGCTGCTGCCTTCAGTGATCTATGGACACGTACACCAAGGTCCCTCTGACCCTCTGTACTTCCAAGGGTCCTACCATCCATTGTATATTCCCTTGCCTTGTTAGTCCTCCCAAAATGCATCACCTCACACTTCTCAAGATTAAATTCCATTTACATAAGAACTAGGAGCAAGAGTAGGCAATTCAGACCCTCGAGCCTGCTCCACCATTCAATATGATCATGGCTGATCTCATCTCAGCTTCAACACTACTTTCCTGCCCGTTCTCCATAACCCTTCAACCCTTTACTAATTAAAAATCTCTCTATCTCCTCCTTAAATTTACTCAATGTCCCCGGTATCCACCGCTCTCTGGGGTAGTGAATTCCACAGACTCACGACCCTTTGAGAGAAGTAATTTCTCCTCATCTCTGTTTTAAATCTGCTACCCCTTATCCTAAAACTATGACCTTTTGTTCTAGATTGCCCCACCAGAGGAAACATCCTTCTACGTCTACTTTGTCAATCTCCTTAATCATCTTATATACCTCAATTAGATCTCCTCTCATTCTTCTAAGCTCTAGAGAGTAAAGGTATAAACTGCTCAATCTCTCTTCATAAGACAAACCCTTCACGTCCGGAATCAATCCAGTGAACCTCCTCTGAACTGCCTCCAATGCAACTACATCCCTCCTCAAGTTAAGGGGGCCAAAACTGTACGCAATACTCCAGGTGCGGTCTCACTAATGCCTTGTACAGTTGCAGCAACGCTTCCCTACTTTTATACTCTATTCCTTTAGTAATAAATGCCAAAATTCCATTTGCCTTCCTTATTACCTGCTGCACCTGCATTCTAGTTTTCTGTGATTCATGCACGAGGACACCCAGCTCCCTCTGCACCGAAGTACTCTGAAGTTTCTCTCCATTTAGATAATAATTTGCCTTTCTATTCTTCCCACTAAAATGGATAACCTCACACGTTAAACTCCATCTGCCAAATTTTGGCCCATTCACCAAACCTACCCATATCATTTGCAAATTTCTTATCCCACCTATTTTAGTGTCACCTGCAAATTTGCCACTGCTCTGCCCATCTTACCAGCCCATCTATATCGTCCTGTAATCTAAGGCTTTCCTCCTCACTACGACACCACCAGTTTTCGTGTCATCTGCGAACTTACAGATCACAAAGCTCCTGTATTCACGTCGAAATCATTAATGTACACTACAAACAGCAAGGGTCCCAGCACCGATCCCTGTGGTACACCACAGGTCTCAGGCTTCCAATAGCAAAAACAACCCTCGACCATCACCCTCTGCCTCCTGCCACGAAGCCAATTTTGGATCCAATTTGCCAAATTGCCCTGGATTCCATGGACTCTTACTTTCTTAACCAATCTCCCATGCGGGACCTTACCAAAAGCTTTAACGAAGTCCATGTAGACGACATCAACTGCTTTACCCTCATCTACACATCTAGTCACCTCCTCGAAAAATTCAATCAAGTTTGTTAGACATGATCTCCCCCTGACAAAGCCATGCTGACTATTCCTGATAAATCCCTGCCTCTCCAAGTGGAGATTAATCCTGTCCCTCAAAATTTTTTCCAAGAGTTTTCCTACCACCGATGTTAGACTCACTGGCCTGTAATTATATTGTTGATCCCTGCTACCCTTCTTGAATAATGGTACCACATTCGCTGTCCTCCAATCCTCTGGCACCTCTCCTGTGGCCAGAGAGGATTTGAAAATTTGTGTCAGAGCCCCTGCTATCTCCTCCCTTGCCTCACATAACAGCCTGGAATACAACCCATCTGGGCCTGGGGATTTATCCAATTTTAAGCCCACTAAAACTGCTAATACCGCCTCCCTTTTCAATGCTAATATGTTCAGGTATATCACAACCCCCTCCCCGATCTCTACACCTACATCGTCCTTCTCCATAGTGAACACAGATGAAAAGTAATCTCTTAAAACCTCACCTACATCCTCCGGCTCCACATACAGATTGCCACTTTGGTCCCTAATGGGCCCTACTCTTTCCTTGGTTATTCTCTTGCCCTTAATATACTTATAAAATGCCTTGGGATTTTGCTTTATCTTGCCCGCCAGTGTTTTTTCATGCCCCCTCTGCACTCTCCTAATTACTTTTTTTGTACCCCCCTACACTGTCTATACTCCTCTAGCGCCTCCGCTGTTTTCAGCCTCCTGAGTCTGCCATAAGCATCCTTTTTTTCCTTATCCAATCCTCTATATCCCTTGACATCCAGGGTTCCCTGGACTTGTTGGTCCTACCCTTCACCTTTATGGGAACATGTTGGTCCTGACAGCTCACTATTTCCTTTTTGATTGACTCTCACTGGTCTGATGTAGACTTTCCTACAAGTAGCGGTTCCTAGTCCACTTTGGCCAGATCCTGTTTTATCTTATTGAAATCGGCCTTCCCCCAGTTCAGTACCTTTATTTCCAGTCCATCTTTGTCCTTTTCCATAACTACCTTAAATCTTACAGAGTTATGGTCACTATCCCCGAAATGCTCCCCCACTGACACTTCTACCACTTGTCCAGCTTCATTCCCAAGGATTAGCTCCAGTTCCGCCCCTTCTCTTGTAAGACTTTCTACGTGCTGGCTCAAAAAGCTCTCTTGTATGCACTTTAATAATTCCGCCCCCTTTAAGCCTTTTGCACTAAGACTATCTCAGTTAATATTGGGGAAGTTGAAATCCCCGACTATTATTCCCCTATTATTTTTACACCTCTCTGAGATTTGCCTACATATCTGCTCCTCTATCTCTCCTTGACTATTTGGAGGCCTGTAGTACCCTCCCAGCCAAGTGATTGCCCCCTTTTTGTTTTTAGGTTCTACTCATATAGCCTCATTTGAGGAACCTTCTAAGGAATCATCCCTATATTTGATCTGCCTTCCAGACTGACTCAGTTTCTCTTCTATATTTGACTGCATCACCCCTACTGTACCTCCACTCTGTATCCCATCCCCCTGTCAAATTAGTTTAACCCCCCCCTCCACCCCCCACAACAGCTCTAGCCAACCTTCCAGCAAGGATGTTGGACCCATTCCAGTTCAGGTGTAACCCGTCCAACTTGCACAGGTCCCACCTTCGCCAGAAACAGACCTAGTGATCCGGGAAACTAAAGCCCTCCCTTCTGCACCATGTTTTCAACCATGCATTCATCTGCTCTATCCTCCTTTCCTATACTCACTAGCACCTGGCACCAGGAGTAATCCAGAGATTACAACCTTTGAGGTCCTGCTTTTTAATCTGCTACCTAGCTCCCTAATTTCTTGTTGCAGGACCTCATTCTTCTTTCTACCTATGTCATTGGTACCATTGTGAACCACGACCTCTGACTGTTCACCCTCGCCCTTCAGAATGTCCTGTGGCCACTCCGTGACATCCTTGACCCGAGCACCAGGGAAGCAACATTTGCGGCCACAGAAACACCTATCTGTACCCCTTACGATAGAATCTTCTATCACTATAGCTCTCCCACTCTTTTTTCTCCCCTCCTGTGCAGCTGAGCCACCCATGGTGCCACAGACTTGTCTCTTGCTGCATTCCCTGAGAAGCTATCCCCCCAACCGTACTCAAAGTGGAATATCTGTTAGAAAGGGAGATGGACCCAGGGGACACGTGTACTACTTGCCTAGTTCTTCTACTCTGCCTGGCGGTCACCCATTCCCCTTCTGCCTGAGCAGTCTTTACCTGCGGTGTGACCACCTTCCTGTATGTGCTATCCACGATGATCTCAGCCTTGCGGATGCTCCACAGTGTCCCCAGCCGCCGCTCCAGATCCGAAACGCGGATTTCGAGTAGCTGCAGCTGGAGACAGTTCCTACACACGAGTTCGCCCTGGACACTGGAAGTGTCTCTGACTTCCCACATTGCACAGGAGGAGCACTCCAGGTTTCCGAGCTGCGCTGCAATGACTTATCCTTAATTTACTCCAAAAAAATTGAGGTTATTTACACTAGGGACCTTGATTCCCTAAACACCACTCCTTACTATATTAAAAAAATTAGTAATAGACCCAACCTTGGAATTTGTAGCTAAATAAAACATGCAAAACAGAAAATTCCAGTACCTCTAACTCCTTCAGTGAGAGAGTGGTTGCCACTCATTTAAAGCTGCCGGGTCTGCAACACCCTCCTCCCTCCCCCGCCATGTGACCTGTACACAGACGTAAAATGGAACAGGTGACGTAAAATGGCTATCAATTGGCTTTTTAAATCACTTCAATTGGCCATCAGTTGTCTTAAGTCAGACGGCGAGCGGTGTCCCCATCTCGCCCACTGTCTGACGAATGTAAAATGGCGATCTGGCGTTATTAAGTCGGGGACCCATTCCGACATCATCGCCCACCATTTTTCGCTGCAGCCGCCTCCGAGGTCACCCTATTTGAGAAGGTAAAATTCCAGCCATTGTGTCTGTCTTCATGGAGGAAGATACAAAAACACTCCCAGAAATACTAAAGAACCAAGGGACTAATAAGAATAAAGAACTGAAAGAAATTAATATTAGTCAAAAAGTTGAACTGAAGAAATTAGTGGGATTGAAAGTTGATAAAGCCCCTGGACCTGATGATCTACATCCCAGAGTGTTGAAAGAGGTGACTGCAGAGATAGTGAATGCGTTGATGATCCTCTTCCAGAATTCTAATGATTCTGGAACGGTTCCTGTAGATTGGAAGGTAGCAAATGTAACTCCACCCACTATTTAAGAAGGGAGGGAGAGAGAAAATGGGGCACTACAGACCTGTTAGCCTGACATCAGTAGTAGGAAAAATGCTACAATCTATTCTAAAGTATGTGATGACTGGACACTTAGAAAATAATGGTAGGACTGGGCAGAGTCAACATGGATTGATGAAAGGGAAATCATGTTTGACAAGCTTGTTGGAGTTTTTTGAGGATGTAACTTGCAGAATAGATGAGGGGGAACCAATGGATGTGGTGTATTTGGATTTTCAGAAGGCTTTCAATAAGGTCCCACACAGGAGGTTAAGTAAGCAAAATTAAAACACATGGGATTGGGGGCAAGGATTGAGAATTGGTCGACGGACAGAAATCAAAGAGTATGAATAAACAGGTCATTCTCAGGTTCGCAGGCTGTGACTAGTGGGGTACCGCAGGGATCAGTGCTTGGGTCCAGCTATTCACAATCCATATCAATGATTTGGATGTGGGGACCAAATGTGATATTTCCAAGTTAGTTGATGACACAAAACTGGGTGGAAATGTGAGTTGCGAGGATGATGCAAAGAGGCTTCAGGGAGATTTAGACAGC
This sequence comes from Heterodontus francisci, assembly GCF_036365525.1. Lineage (NCBI taxonomy): Eukaryota > Metazoa > Chordata > Chondrichthyes > Heterodontiformes > Heterodontidae > Heterodontus > Heterodontus francisci. The sequence continues at coordinate 53,197,211 of NC_090380.1, forward strand.
CTAAGTGAGTGGGCAAGAACATGCCAGATGGAAAATAGTATGGAAAAATGTGAAGTTATCCACTTTGGTAGGAGAAACAGAAACGCAGAGTATTTCTTAAATGGTGAGAGATTGGGAAGTGTTGATGTTCAAAGGGACCTGGGTGTCCTTGTTCATAAGTCTCTTTAAAGCTAACATGTAGGTACAGCAAGCAATTAGGAAGGCAAATGGTATGTTGGTATTTAGTGCAAGAGGATTTGAGTATGGTTGTAAAGAAGTCTTGCTGCAATTGTTTAGAGTCTTGGTGAGGCCTCACCTGGAGTATTGTGTACAGATTTGGTCTCCTTACCTAAGGCAGAATATACTTGCCATAGAGGGAAGTGCAACAAAGGTTCACCAGACTGATTCCTGGGATGGCAGGGTTATCCTATGAGGAGAGATTGAGGAGACTGGGCATTTATTCTCTATAGTTTAGAAGAATGAGAGGTGATCTCCTTGAAGCATATAAATTTCTTACAGGGCTTGACAAAGTTGATACAAGAAGGATGTTTTCCCTGGCTTGGTGGGAGGTGGGGGTCTAGAACCAGAGGACACAGTCTCAGAATAAGAGGTAGGTCATTAAGGACTGAAATGAGGAGGAATTTCTTCAATAAGAGGGAGGTGAATCTGTGAAATGTTCCACCCCAGAGGGCTGTGGAGGCTCAGTCATTATGTTCAAGACAGAGATCGATAGATATCCAGATATTACAGATATCAAGGGTTTTGGGGATAGTGTGGGAAAATGTTGTTGAGGTAGAAGATCAGCCATGATCTAGTTGAATGGCGGAGCAGGCTCAAGGGGCCAAATGGCCTACTCCTTCTCCTATTTCCTACGTTCCTATGTTCCATGGCCTCATTCCTCCCTATCTGTAATTTCCTCCAGCCCCACAACCCTCCAAGATATCTGTACTCATCTAATTCTGGATTCTTGAGCATCCCCAATTTTAATCGCTCCATCATTGGTGAACATTGTTACGAAAGTACTTCCATTTTCTGTTACATTTTGAGGACTTGTGTTTTAAAACTGAAAAAAAGATTCCATAGATGCTGGACTTTGTGTTTTTTTTTAAAGAGGTCATCGCAAGGTCTTTTGGTTTGTAAACAGTCCTTACTAGAAGTCACCTGTCTTCAGATAAATACCCAGCAAGGGTTTTTTGACTTGGAGAAGATGTTTACAGAGAAGTGACAGGTCAGGATTTATAGGCGTCGGCAGGCTTGACTCTTGAGATTATTTTTGGTTTCACTTTGGACAGTCAGTTGGAGTTTTAAAAATCAACTTGAAGGACAAAACCCCAGCTCAGCCTGTTCCATCTCTTTGAAAAGCCTGTCAGTTTTTCCATCTCTTTGAGAAGCTCTTTGAAGCGAATGTAAGAAAATGAGAAACTGATGCTACATTCCTGAAAGGCCTGCTTGAAACCCCAGTTGCCACATTTCTCCTGAGATGCCGGAAAAACCTGCCGGATAAATCCTCAACGCCACCTGAACGAATTGCTCCAGAGAAAGAGCCCAATGACATCCGTCTACGCATATTTGGGAAACCAAACCAAAAAGTACATCTGACATCTTTCCGGATCTTCTCTTTTTTTCTTCAAGAATTAGCAAGTATTTGGCCAAAGTATTCTTTTTTGTCTTTTTTGTAACAGAGCTCTGAAAAGAAAATCTCAATTATTGCCGGTTAACCAGTGTGTGTGTGTGAGGAGCTATGGTAAAAGGACACTTTCATATTTCAATCTGTGTGTTAATGCTTTGCTTCATTACTAGTTATGTCTTGTTTTCTAATAAACTGATAGTTTTGTTGTTTATTAAAGAATCCTGGTTGGTGTATTTTATTCTGGGATAAAGGGTCTTTGATTGACCATATTGGTAACTGGGTAAACATTTAAATATATGTTGTAACCTGTGGAGAAGTGGAACTAGAAAAGACAGTGCACTCCTTCCGCCCCGGTCGTAACAACTTCATTTCAGCTGCCCGGACCCTAAGCTCTGAAATACCCTCCCTACACCTCTCACCCTCACTTCCTCGCTTTCCTCCTTTTAGACACTCCTTAAAACATGGCACCAGGCTTTTGGTCATCTGACCTAATCTCTCCTTATGTGGCTCCCTGTCATAGTTTGTTTTATAATGCTCCTTTGAAGTGCCTAGGGACGTTTTATTTCTTTAAAGGTGCTATAAAATATAAGTTGCTTTGTTGTATGTACTTCATTATTTTTGTGATTCTCTAAGATTTTATTCTCAAATATTTAAGAAAACAAAATGTTTAGGAAAAACTAACAGTATCAAAATAAACAATATACTGCAACCACGTAACAATTGTCACTGTACTTCAAAAAAAAGTAATTCATTGTATGAAGTCCTTTCAGATCAGATAAATGTTACATAAGTGCAATTCTGATTTTCTTCCCTTATGAAAAAGAGTCCTCTTTATTTAAAGTTAATAGAAGCCACACGTTTTGATGATGTTTCGCAATCACTGGCAACAATTGTATTGACATTGCAATGCTGTAGTCGGGATGTGGTTGAAATATTTTTTATAACTATGGGGCCTGCCAAGAAGCCCACTTGACTTATTTTGCAGAGCAACTGATTGTATGTAGAGCTCAGAATTGTGCGAAGATTCAACCTGTGCTGAAACACTTATTACCTGCTAACTCTCTAAATAAAGGCTTCACTATCAGTGAAATTTGCTTTATTTTGAAATCAATATTTACCTCTAAGGTTTTTCTTCGACATTTGTTAGTCAAGACAGCCGCACGTGAGCTGCCCCAGAGGCTTTGGCAGTACCGTTTTTCAACCAGATGTTAGAAATTTGGGGGAATCATTGCTGGAAGCAGTTATTCTTTTTACAAAGAGTTACAAAGAAGCACGACTAATAATATCTTTTTCTTATCCATTTCTGATGTAGTCCATTCACAATCCACAAGTTCGGCATCAATATAGAATGAAAACATTTTCACCAATTGTAAACTTGAAGCAAAAATTAGGTGCAAAAGCCGGAACGAGACCCGAAGTGAAGCAATGCAAGACTGCATCCTCTGGAGTCTCACTCCACCAGGTTGCAGTATTTGATCAGGTCTAGACAGCAGATTCAGGCTGCAGTCACACTGGAACTGCAGCTAGGTGCCAAACAAAACTATTTCATACTGACAGTTGAATTGTAAATGTATCCTTACTACTTGCTGATTGCACCTTTAGAACGATCTTGAACTAAGTTACAGTACTGACAAGGTAGAGAAGTTCAGTTAACCCTTGACCTGCTCTATAAACTGGAACAGCATATCCTGTGATAGATTATCACAAAAAAATCTGAAAAGGACAGAAAAGAAATCGTTGCTCCTGAACGGTTCAAAGCTAAAATTGTATGTTGCTGTTATTGCTGTATGACTGGGTTGATTTAATTAATTTATTTAGAGATACAGCACTGAAACAGGCCCTTCAGCCCACCGAGTCTGTGCCGACCAACAACCACCCATTTATACTAATCCTACATTAATCCCATATTCTCCACCACATCCCCACCATTCTCCTACCACCTACCTACACTAGGGGCAATTTACAATGGTCAATTTACCTATCAACCTGCAAGTCTTTGGCTGTGGGAAGAAACCGGAGCACCCGGCAGAAACCCACGCGGTCACAGTGAGAACTTGCAAACTCCGCACAGGTAGTACCCAGAATTGAACCCGGTCGCTGGAGCTGTGAGGTTGCGGTGCTACTGCGCTGTGCTGGTCTAGCAAAGTTCCTGCCTTTCACTACATCATCTACAAGAAGGGTTGAGCTAATTTAGAATGGGTCGGGGGCTACTTCTCGGAAGAGGCCGGAAAATAAGCAATGCCCCTGAGCTCAGAAAGCCCGTGAGTTTTCTTCTAACTGCAGCCTCAGAACTGCCCGCGCCCGTCCCATCCCCTCCCCGCATCAGCTCCGCTCCTCAGCCAGTGCCGCCTGCGGCATCGAGTCTTTCCCGGGGCCGGGGAAGCAGCGGCTGAGCCGCCGGCCTCTTTCACCCTCCATCACATTGGACGGACTTCAATTCGGGGCCCGGCTCTCGGCTGCTCTGGTCATCTTGAGGTCAGTGCGAACTTCCAGTCTACTTTACATGGTCAGTTTGAGTGCAGCCTCTTTGAGAACTGGAGGAGTTAGCAGCATCTTCATTTTCTTGCCAGTGGCTGATTCACAAATCCCAATAATCATGGATTATGCCGGCAAAAACGGAATTAAAATCAATTTGTTTACTCACGTTTTAAAACATCCAAGGCTTTGGGTGGGCTGGAGTCGCAGTAAAGGTCCAGGCTCTGGTTTGCCCCGTCAGTCATTTCTCCAACACACACTAACTTTCTGTTATGATTCAGAAGACAGACTGAGACTCTGGGCTCCGCGCCGCTTTCCCAACCAGTCTGCCTGTAATTGCACACTGTCGATCTGCTCCAGCGTTCCCCACACCTTGATTCATTCTTCGTTCTCAGGAGCTCTTCAGGAGATAAACATCAAGTATCAAAGCTGTAAAGCAATCTGGAGATTACAAACTCTTAAAACTGAAATGCCAACCCCGCCTCTCCCGGCAGCGAAAGAAGAAAATGGGTCACTGACTATATGGCAGGAAAAGTACAGGTGATCCAAGTGAAAGCAATAGTGCAGTATCTCCTAAGACCTCCAACAAACCACGTTAGTGGCAACAGATTGCCTATTGATACATAGCTCTGCCCAGTAATGTTACAGCTAACTCAAAAACAACTTTGACAAAGACCCATCAATCTGTTAACTTTTCACGAGTTGTTTGCAGATTAATAAAATTTAGCAAAATTAAATTACATTTTTCTCAGTCAGGAGGTTCCCAGTCGTGCTGTTTATTGGACAGAGACTGGGTAGTGATACAGTCAAGAAATGGAGAACGGAAAGGGTAACTGAGTGACTGAGTAGGGCCTGGATTTTCTTTGCTGGACCAATAAGGGTGACAGTGGGTTGCCCCGTGTTGCCAAACAAAGATCATCACAGGTGCCCCTTTTAGAGCATTACTAATATAAGATGGATCATTCATATTAAAAATAGCAAAATAAGCATCAATTGTCACCAATAACAAAAGGACAGTTTTCCAATTAAAACATGATGTTATTATTGATATCTACAAGACACTCTATACCTTTCTGTGCCCACCGGTCGCATAAGATATAAAATGTCACAGTGGGCATGCTCCCTCTCCAAGGGCACCTAGGCATGGACAAGATTGCAGAAGAGAGACAGGCAGCCAGTGACACCACCCCTTCTCTCACCATGGGCCCCACCTATCCTGGACCCATAAATTGCTGTTTTAGCCAGGCCCACAAGACAATCCTCCACCCACCCTCTCCCTCCAGACCTGGCAGCCAAAGATTAGCAGTGTGCAAAGGATGGAAAAAGTTGAGAAACAGCCCCTTCAGGTAACTGTGCAGAGACTGCAACCTCTCACACTCCACCAAGACGTGGGCTGTGGATTCCACTCGGTCGCAAAAATTGGATGGATGAGCAGAGCAGTCAGGTGAGCGCTAGAGCGAGATCAAGCCTGAGTTAAAGTAGGAAAGGAATAAAAAAACAAAGTACATGAATGCTGGAAATCTGAAATAAAAATGAAAAATGCTAGAAATACTCAGCTGGTGTAGCAGCATCTGTGGAGAGAGGAGAAACAGAGTTAATGTTTCAGGTTGGTGGTCCTTTGTCAGAACTGGGAGTGCTTAGAGATGTAACAATTTTTAAGCCAGGCAGAGAAAGGCAGGAGGGGAGGAACGAACAAATGGGAGGGTATGAGATAGTGATAGGCAGGAGAGATTAAATGGCAAAAGGGATGATAGTAAAAGGCAAAAAGAGATATGTGAAGAAACAAAAAATATGTCTAGAGGAGTTGTTAATGGGAAGACTGAATAATCACCATTGTCCAAAAAAAAGAGGCACAGGTTATGATCTGAAATTATTGAACTCAGTGTTGATTCTGGAAGTCTGTAATATGTCTAGTCGAAAGATGAGGTGCTGTCCCTCGAGCATACGCTGAGCTTCATTGGAACAGTATAGGAGGCCAAGGACGGGAAGGTCCGAGCAGGAGTGGAGTGCAGAATTAAAATGACAGGAGAGCAGAAGCTCAGGGTCATGCATGTGGACTGAATGAAGGTGTACTGCAAAGCAAGTGGGACATAGAGCCACCATGGACACGATGGGCCAAATGGCCTGCTTTGTGCTATAACCATTCTATGATTCCATCTACTTTTGATCTCACCAGTGTAGAGGACACTGTATCGTGACCCGCAAATGCAGCATGCTAAATAGGAAGAAGTTCAAGTAGATCACTGTTTAACCTGGAAGGAGTGTGTTGGGCATTGGAGGGTGGGAAGGACAGACTATTTCCAGTATTTTCTTTCTTTATTTCAGGAAAGGAATAGTTTTTTTTGTTGTCTTACAATTTAGAGCAGCAAATTCCAGAACTTGAGGTGATTGGAGGATTTCCAGGAACTGAGACTGGAACTGAAGGTGTTTTTATGGCTGGGATTGAGGGCAGTGAAATTTTTGGTGCTGAGACCATGATTAGAGGCGTTCATGTGGTAAAGGATGAAAGTGGGGCATTTTTGGAGGTGAAGCAAGAAGCAGAGGTATTTCTGGGCTGAGGTTGAGGACAGAGCTATTCCTGTGATGAAGGGAAGGTGCAGAGATGTTCATTCCTCGGGCCAGAGGTTATCCTGAAATTGAGGCAGGGAATGGAGGTGTTCTTGTGGTTGTGACTGGGACAGACAGGGGCATCTGTGTAGCATTTACTTTGTATGATATATACATTTTTTAATGCAATCCTCAGATTTAGTTCCAAAGGTCATGTTTTGAACTTTGTTTTTAGTACTGTCCATTAAGGCTGCATATTGATAGGCAGTTCTTACTGACAACAAGCCTTCCATGTAATGTGAGTCTTGTTATGCGCATTAAAAAAAACTCCTAGTACATTATGCATGTCCTGTTCTGCTCCAAGATGGTGTGATGCTCATTAGACTCAAGAAGAAGGCAGCTATAATACATTCTTGGTGTCTGTATGAAGAGTACTTGCTTGGAGGCAAACTGGTACATTTGAGGAGCTGTAGTCTGCTTAATTGAGCCTACTCATGAACTCAAGTCTGAGTTGCTCTTTTTGCCCTGCATGCCCATCTTTCCTCACCGTAGTATACTGTAAGCTGCAGTCCCACCCTCTTGCTATTTAAAACCCAGCATCACCACAGCTCCATGAATCCCAGCACATCCCATCCCTGAAATGCCTATAACAAGAGCCAGCCCACCACCCCCACCCACCATCTCAAACTACTGCAAAACTCCATAATGCCTCGCTGCCTGCTTCCGACTCCCAATTACTACTATACACCTCTTACCTACCTAAAACTACAAACGTCTACCTCTGTATCACGGGCTTTTAAAAAAGTAAGACGTAAACAGTCATTAAATATAAGGAAAAAGAAAATCAACTTGTTTACAGTTTTCACAGAAAAATGGTCAGAGCATGGAAATTTAATTTGCAACACACAGTTATAAATCCAAAGATACCGCACAACAAAAATGGGATTTCACATATTTCATCACCATGAGCACATTAAGTGGCCTTAAAAATACATAGTCCATTCCATGGCATAACATCACTATTATTGAAAAACAACATATTATTTGATCTATCACGAGTGAAGTCACAGGAGATCTGGTAGCATGTAAAATAAAGGCCACACTTTTATCGACTAATTGTTAAATTCATGGATTTCAATCCTCATGGCACCTAGAATACTGAATAAAAATTACAGTTGTTTTATTCACTCACTGCAAATCAGTGGCCCTAATATTATTCCAAACATGGATCAAACACCCTTTTATAAAACAGTGTATACCTCGACTCACCATAAGTAATGTTCACCACCACCTTGGCAAAGGCACTTAGGGATGGGCAATAAATGCTGGCCTAGCCAGCGACACCCACATCCCATGAGCGAATAAAAAAATGCTACACAGGATATGTTAATAATATTCTAAAAACGTTATGCATGTGCACACTTCTTGTTCATCACACTGTCACAGTTGAGACTTAACTGAATCAGCGTGAGTCAGTGGCCTTGGTAACATATTGGCCTGAATTTTATTTGGGCACCGTGCTCTGCAGCGGCACCCTTTGAAGTCGGCGGCGTGCCCACATTAAACGGCTGCCGCCGAGCTCCCGCAATGTTACGCGCGGGGGGGGTGGGGGGGGTGTGCTCATTCGTATCACTGCAACGAGCCGCACCCCCTGCACATATTACGCGGGAAGAGACGGGACATCTGGTGCAATGAGGAACCATTTGACAGCTGTGTAGCAGGCTGGGGCCCTATTTTAAGCACCCCACCACCTGCTTCCTGATAACTGTCAAAGAAATACTTAACTCCCTGTTGAAGAGTGAGGCTGCTGTCAATTTGGCAGAAAAGCAGAAAGGGCTGGAGAAACTCAGCAGGTCAGGCAACATCTGTGGAGAGAGAAGCTGAGTTAACTTTCAGGTCTATGACCCAAGTTCACAGACCAGAAAGTTAACTCTACTTCTCTCTCCACAGATGCTGCCTGACCTGCTGAGTTACCCCAGCACTTTCTGCTTTGCTGCCACATACTTACCCTGCTGAGTCCCAGTGTCCTGTGAAGTTGCGATCCTCTTCTTCCACTCAAGTGTTAAATTGCTTCTTGTAGGCATGCTGCACCTGGGTGAATAATCTTAATTTTGCACATTCCAGGACGTGAGACTTAAATGTACCATAAAAGGCATATATACAACAGAAATAAAAACATAATTGAAGAACATTTACTTACTACAGGTTTCTAATCATCTGACTGTGAAAAGCCACAGACTAATATGCATTTGGAATCTGTAATCATTTTTCTGCTAATTGTTATGTGAAAATACATGTAACTGCAATTAAACAATCTTTGTTAAAAAAACAGGAAACTATGTTCATATTCTAGCTGCATTGCCAGCTAGAAATATTACACCAATAACTATGATCAGCTGATGCAGAAGAAAGTGTTCGTGAACATGCATCGATGTGTAATAGTTGAAAAACCGTGTCAACAGCACAGATTTCCTCACTAGTCCTGCACTGGTTTTCAAACATGTGCAAGACAAACCTTGCAGCCAGAAGTTAGAGCAGTTACACGGTGGAGTTACCGTTGGATTTAAAGGACCACACAAAAAGCCGAGGATGGCAGAGGGGTGCTCGAGGGTGGCCCCACAGTGCAGCGAAGACTCACTGCTCACTCCCCTCCAGGCTGTGTGGGAAAGGTGGGAGGTCCTTTTCACCAGTGACGGTAAGAAGATGCCCTCCTGCCTGACCAAGGCAGCCTGGCTGGAGGTGGCAGAGGAGGTGAGTAGCTGTGGGGCCATCCGGCATCAAAGGGTCCAATGCCGGAAGGGGATGAACGAGCACTCCCCCAGCCAGGCGGGGCCCTCTAGGCCTTATGCACACAGGGTGCGAGCGCCAAAGTCATCCACAGCCAAAGGGCAATCAGATCAGCAGCCTTCCTCCAGTCAGGCTTCGAGCACAGAGGTTGCACTGAGAAGGGGCACTCGCAAGTGTTTACAGAGAACACACTGACACAAATGGGAATGAATGGGTGTCACAGCAATGTTTAAACGTCTTTCACTAAATGTTCCTCACCAACATGTGTGTCCTTTTTTCTGTGTGAATGATGTGTGCCAGCATGTAGCACCAATGTCACAACCCTTTGCACCGTTGGCCCTTCAGGTGAGTCAATGTATGCAATACCATCATTGCCATGCCACCATTACTCATGAGTGTCTGCACAGATGCAGTGACATGTACATTGGCTCAGTCAGTTGCTGCCTCTAATGGTTTACACAGGGATGCTGCAGATGTGGACTGGTACACAGCAGGTGAGCGAGGGTGATGTGTGGCTTGCAGAGCTCATGTCAGTTCCTATGGAGCAGACAGCCTTTGTCTGATAAGCCACTGCTGCACATCCCTAGCTCTCTGCTAGCCCTGCATGCAGAGCCTGGGTGCCATCTGCCCTCCCATGCGCCTTTCCTATTGTAGGTCCTCATAGTCCGAGGAGGAATCTTGTTGACATCTCTCCTCATCATGCCAGGCCTGACCCCTATTGGGTACGTAGTCATGCAGAGCAACAAAGAAAGGAGCTGGCCTTTTCAGCCCTTCGTACAGGGCATCACCCTATCCATCCAGGCATTGGAAGCAGTCTTTCAGCATGCCAATAGCCTGCTCAATGGTGGCTCTTCTAGCTCAGTGGCTGGCATTTTATCTCTCCTCTTCAGCAGTGGTGGGGTCTCTCACTGGTGTCGGGAGCCATGTCTGCAAGGGATGGCCCTTGTCTCCAAGAAGCCACCCCTCCATCTGAGCCAGTTCAGTGAACAGTGGTGGCAGCTGGGACTCGCGCAGGACACAGGTGTCATGGCAGCTGCTTGAGAAGTGGGCACGGATTTGCATGAAGCATCTCTGGTGATCACATACCAGCTTCACCTAGATTGAGAGGATTTCTTTTACGGTGACATCTGCAGGTGGTAGCCTGGTGGGAGGCCTGATGGCCACATAGGTGCAGTCTATGAACATTAAAACCTATGAATCTCTGGCAATGGTGCTGAAACTGATGGCCCTCTGGGCTGCCTGTGATTGTCTGTCCTGAAGCAGACATACTCACTGGCCCTCCAGTGCAGGGCATCGGTGACCTCCCTGATGCAGCAGTGCACTGCTGACTGTGTGACCCCACAAAGATCTCCAGTGGGCCCCTGAAAAGCTGCATCGAAGTCAAGCCCGAGAACCACTGCCACTATGTGGACCGCAAGCATGGGGTGTCCACCGAAGCCCATGGACTGCAGGTCATCTTTGAACAGGGCACAGCAGCATGTCACCACCTTCTCTATATGCGCAATCGCCTCTGAAACTGATGCCCTGACATCCGATGGCATGTCATGTGGGGCCTGTAGATGCACGACGACTGTAATGGTGAGCTCCCCTTGAGGGCTGCTGCTCACGACCGGGGGGCCTCTACATGGACCACACCTGCCTGCTGATTTTGGCTCCAGCGCATATGGATCCTCAGGAGCAGAGGATCACACAATGTAGGTTAAGCCATACCTATTTCCATGTGATAAATAAAGTTGGACCCTTCATTTATTTGAAGGTTCCTAACAGGGCAAGGATTGGTGTTAACGGATACATCAGGTGCTTTTATGGATCAACTATGTGGCATGGCATGGCATTGCCCAAGTTGGCCAACACTCAGAATGGCACAGCATGACCACATCAAGATCCTACCAGCTGCATCGATTGCCCCACCATCCATATAACCTTAACGCTCCTGCCCTTTCTGGCACCTTCCCCACATACGGGGTGACTAGAGTGCCATTGCTCCTTCAGAAACACAAACAAACGCAGACAACACTGTTTACAGAGGGAGTGTACACAGTACCTCTCCTCATACCTGCAGATATTTCCCTCCAGTAATCCCAAACCCCCTCCTTCCTCCCTTTAAGAATGCAGAGCTGAAACCTCTGTGATCCCCCCTCCCTTCCAGTATGCAGAGTAAGACCCCTATGTTTCCCCCCCTCCTCCCTTTAACAATGCAGTGCTGAGACTCCTGTAAGCCCCCCTTCCTTCTCCCTCCAGTATGCAGAGTGAGACCCCTGTGATTTCACCCCCCCCCCCCCTTTAAGAATGCAGAGCTGAGAACCCGGTGATCCTCCCTTCCTCCTCCCTTCCAGAATGCAGAGTGAGACCCCTGAATATCTGAACTTACCTTTGGTAGAGAAAACTTCTCCTTCTGATGACCTGCCGGCATTTTTGTTTGTGAATAGGACGGCAAGACAGCTGCCTGTTCAACATAAAATCCAGAAGTGTGCATCGAGAGGCAGCAGGCTGCATAATCTGCAGAGGTAAATACCGTTTTGAATATGGTAATTGGGGTGCCGCCGCCGAGCTGCGGGAGGCCGCACCGAGGTTCCCCCGCAGCCGGTAATATGTAGCGGGCCCTTCTTGACACCAGGGGTCAACGCGGGCCCCTCCCCGCAGAATTTTACTGGCCCCCGCACTGCGACCCACGGCGTTGGGGGGCCACTAAAATTCAGCCCATTGTGTGTTACATGACATAACATCCCTGTTGCTATTAAAAAGTATAGTCACCAACTCACCATGAAGAACGCCACTGGGGATTCACTAGTCTATAGGAAAAGAAATAGGCTCTTTGAGCCATTCTGCCAACAAGTTCATAGCTGAACTGCATACTAACTCCATCCACCTACCTTAGCTCCATTTCCTTCATACCCCTGGCCAGCAAAAATCTATTGATCTAAGACTTCAAATTATTAATTTAGTTAGTACTGCTGCTTTTTGTGGGAGAGTTCCACACTTCTGCCAGCCTTTGCACAAAGAAATGTTTCCTAATTTCTCTCCTGAATGACCTGGCTCTGATTGTAAGGTTATGTCCCATTGTCCTAGATTCCCCCGCTATTAGAAAACATTTCTATCAATTCTTTTCAAAATCCTAAAATCAAATCAAATCGCCCCTTAGCCTTCTCTACTCCAGAGTCTAGGCTAGTTTATGCAATCTCTCCTCATAATCTAAACTTTGGAGCCCTGGTAACATTCTGATGAAACTGCACTGTACTCCTTCCAGGGCCAATATATCGTTTCGAAGGTATAGTGCCCAGAACTGTATAAAGTGCTCCAAATGTTGTCATGCTAGGCCCCCACCAGCCAAGAATAAGGCACATTAATTTTGTCATGAACATTGATTTTAAGCTGTTACTGGAGTGAAGAAAGGACTTGTAAACAGATCAGCCGTGGCTGGCAAATATGTGTTTGGAAGGACAAAGCAGCCATTCCCTGACACATTCAACCTACAATGGACTTTTGATCACCAGACATTGAAGGTGGGAGTGCTTGCATTCCAGGTTGACTGCTAAAATGGCCGAATACACAAATGGACATGGTCAAACCAGCTAGTCACATGACTAACCTGCTGGGCAACCTTAGTTTTTTGAATTGGTAATAATAGTTTGGGCAGAAAGTCTGCTGGCTCCTGGGCTGAGAAGATCTCTCTTCTGCCTGCTCCCATCTCTTTCTCACAAGCCTCTGAATCCACTGAAGATACATGAACCCCAAGAGAGAAAAGTCTACGACAGCGAACAAGGTTTAAGAAGAATACTGGGCTCCAACGAAAAGCAAAATAAACCTACAATCAAGGACTCTACAGTGAACTCGAAGAACCATAACAACAACTCTTCAGATATTGCCTCAAACCTTTCCACTTTATTTTTCTTCGGCTCCTTTCTGTATCTACTTGCATGTGTGTATCGCATTTGCATGCCAGTGTGGGGCACAGTGTGTATCTGTAGGCGTTAACCAAATTAGAGTTTAAGTTTAAGTTTAATAAATTTCAACTTTTCTTCATTAAACCTCAGAAAGCCTGTTTGTGCAGGTTTCCTCGCCTTATAATTGGAAAACGGTGAACAAGGATTCACCAAAGGGGAGCTAAAAACACCTTGTTACAATAAGACCAGGTGAAGGGAACCCGAGACCTCTTTCTCAACTGGTCGTAACAGAAATTTCGATGCTAGTCTCCTGGACTTTACCCACAGACAAACGAGAGAAATTGGAAATGGGAAGCCAAATTGCTCCCAATCAAAAAAGTGCAAGTTTTAAATGCAGGTTTTCTTATGGTTGTGTGTGCTTGAATACTAACATGTCTGAAACTGAAACTAGTAGCTCTCCAAGCCAGGGTGAAGTAACTTGAGATAAGTTAAAAGCACTGTCTATGGAGGAGTTGAGGAAAATGGCTGAGCAGTGTTGGATCACTGTATGTGGCAAGGCGAGGAAGTCTGAACTCCTAAGGCTAGTGGTCAACCATTTTTCCCTTGCATCTGAAGAAGCAGAGAAACTGGGTTAGAAGTAGACCCCGACAGGGTATTGCTAGCAAAGATACAATTGGAAGAGAGGAAACTTGAATTTGAGGAGAGGGAGAGAGAAAGAATATTCTGGAAGGAATGCAAAGAACGAGAGTTGAAGCAGCTTGAGTTAACTAAGGGGTGACAGAGTAACCCCAGTGAAAGCATGGCCAATATGGACGAGCATAATTCAGGGCTGGGTACAGAATTGTTAAAAGTAGCTCAACTAATTCCAAAGTTCAATGAGGAAGATGTAGAAGCATTTTTTCTGTCCTTTGAGAAACTGGTAAGGCAGCTAAAATGGCCAGCTGAGACCTGGTCTCTCTGACTACAAAGCAAACTAACTGGAAAAGCCCATGAGGTTTATTCCCTGTTGACAGATGAGAGTTCATCAAATTATGAACTGACCAAAAATGCTATCCTCGGGGCATATAAATTAGTACCAGAAGCCTATCACCAAAAGCTTAGAACCCTTAAGAAGCAAGCAAATCAAACTTATCTGGAGTTTGAAAGAAGTATCCAGCTGGCTTTTGACCAATGGCTGAGGGCTCTTAAAGTACAGCTCAGCTATGAGAATCTCAAAGAAGTAATTCTGTTAGAGGAATTTAAACACTCTCTCCCACTCTCCATGAAGACCCATGTAGAGGAGCAGCGGGTCCAGAGAGCGCGGCAAGTGGCTGTTCTAGCCGATGAGTTTGCTTTAATTTATAAGTCGGTTTCCCAGAGGAGAACCTTTCCTAGTCACCCCCACAAATCTGAAAGGGACAAAGGGTAGGAAGGTGATAGGAACCCACGCAATCCTGGGAGAGAAGGAAAAGCCAGAGACACAGGGGGCCCTCCTGTAGCCAAAAAGGAAGGTGCTGTGAGCAAGAATGAGACCCAGAGACCTGTGTGCTTCCATGGTAATAAAGCAGGGCAGTTAAGAGCTGACTGCTGGAAACTAAAGGAAAAACCTGTAGGGTTAATCAGGGCACAGCTGCTCAGTGAACAAGGGACCCTGATGGAAAACACAGCAGAACAAGCTGTGGCTTTAACTGCAGTAAGGGTGAGACCTAGGAAGTCTACTGTTGCAATTGCAGGAAAATTTAATCGGGTTCTTGAGGGTTATCAGGGTTTTGTGGCTGAAGGGAGAGTAACCCCATACCCATCGAGTGGGGCAAGCAAGCCCATAGTGATTAAAGGGACACAGGGGCCACTAGATCCCTTTTACTGGGAAAAGGCGTGACCTTTCCACCAGAGAGTGCAGTGAACACCAAAATGGTGGTGAATGGTATTGGAGGGCAGTGTATGCCTGTACCTGTACACCGGGTGCACCTGGAGTGCGACCTAGTTTCGGGACTGGTGACCGTAGGGATTGTCCCTAGTTTGCCTGTGGACGGGGTTGACCTGCTCCTAGGTAATGATCTGGTGGGGCTGAAGGTGATAGCGCCCCCAGTAGTAAAAGAAAGACCGCAGGAGTTCAGAGAGACAGGGCAGTGACAGGAGACGGACTCCTGCAGTTTCTCTGAATTTGTAGTGGATCAGGCCATGATCAAACCAGTTCCCACAGAGGAGACTGCATTGGCACTGCAGGCAGATGACCATGAGGTCTGCCTGTCCGAGACTTTCTTTGGAAAGTTAGGAAGCCCAGGGAATGAATTAAATGGATTTTCCCTAGCTGAAGCTCAGCGAGTCGACCCTGTATTGCGAGAGTTAGCACAGGCTGCCCAATCTGAAAGTGAGGCTGAGGGAGTCCCTGATTGCTACTCTTTAAAGAATGAGGTACTGATGAGGAAATGGAGTTCTCCTCAGAGACCTGAGAGCAAGGAGTGGACAGTAATTCATCAGTTAGTGGTGCCACAGAGGTACTGGAGAGTAATATTAAGAAGGGCCCACGAGACTACAGTGGCTGTACATGCCAGTATACGAAAGACCAAAGCCCGCGTAAGACAGCAGTTTGACTGGCCAAAACTCCACAAAGATGTGGTGAAGTACTGAAGGAGTTGCCACATGTACCAGGTTGAGGGGAAACACCAACCTACAGTGAAACCTGCACCCTAAGTCCCGGTGTTAGGAGGACCCTCCAGCAGAGGGCTGCTGAACTGTAAGGGACCCCCGACGAGAACAGAAAGGGACAGCAGGCACAAGGCTGGCCAAAGATTAGACAGAGAAGGGGAAAAGGTGACCAGAAGGGCAGGTTAAAGGAAGTCCGGGAGGAATCCCGGATGAAAACCCCTACTGTCCGGTCAGCCAACCCTGAAAAATATGAAAAATTAGACCCCCACTTCCTGCTACATAAATGCAGACTCTAGAAACACCCCACCAGAGTTGCTAACAACATTTACAGGAACCTACAGAGACAAAGAAAGACCTCTAGAGGGCAGAGAAACCATGAGGGTGATGCCTCACCTAGTCAAAGTGCCACGGGGCATGCAGTAGAGTCTGCACAAATACCTGCAGGCAGGAATGTCTTCTGGGACAAAGGGGAGATTAGCAAAGAATCCTCCCCCACAGTCAGAAAAAAAGCGAACCACCCATCCCCTGAAGTCAAAAGCCTTTGCATGACTCAGCAAAGCACTGAAAGAAAGTTCAGGATAGACCCACTCACTACTCAGCAGGAACAAAGACCCTAGGCAGCCATGGAAATGAGAAAATGGAGGGGAAACTTCCCCCCAAAAAAGAGCCACATGTTCATTGGGATGCCAAAAAGGGGGCAATTAAAGCAGCACTGGCACCAAGAGAAGACAGGCTGAAAGAAGTTTTAGGATTTATGAATGAATGAGAGAAATGCATGTTTTTTTCTGTATCTTACATTTTTCCCTTGACCCTTTTAATAAAATGCACTTTTCTCAAATCGTATTTCATTCTGCTGGGTGTGGAGGTGTCATGCTAGGCCCCAACCTGCCAAGAATGAGGCACATTAATTTTGTCACGAACGTAGATTTTAAACTGTTACGGGAGTGAAGAAAGGACTTGTTAAACAGATCAGCCTTGGCTGGAAAAGACATTTGCATATTAACAGACAGTGTTTGGAAGGACAAAGCATTCCCTGACACATTCAACCCACAAAGAACTTTTGATCACCATATGTTGAAGGTGGGGGAGCTTGCATTCCAGGTTGACTGCTAAGATGGCCGAATACACAAACGGACATGGTCAAACCAGCTGGTCACATGACTAGCCTGCTGGGCAACCTTAGTTTTTTGAATTTGTACTAACAGTTTGTGCAGAATGTCTATTTGCTCCTGGACTGAGAAGATCTCTCTCCTGTCTGCTCCCATCTCTTTCTCACAAGCCTCTGAATCCACTGAAGATACATGAACCCCAAGAGAGAAAAATCTCCTACAGTGAACAAGGTTTAAGAAGAATACTGGGCCCCAACGAAGAGCAAGATCTACCGACAATCAAGGACTCTGCAGTGAACTCGAAGAACCATAACAACAACTCTTCAGATATTGCCTCAAACCTTTCCACTTTATTTTCCTTCTCTTTTGTGTCTCTATTTGCATTTGTGTATCGTGTATGCATGCTAGCTACCAACATATATAAGTTGCCCAGCCAAGATTTTATAATGGTCCATAGAGGCATAGTAAGAGAAGATTACAGAGCACAAAGGAAAATATCTGCAAGTAAAAATTGTTGGGGGAAAGGATAACAGAGAGGATAATTGTTTTATATGATTGCTAGTAACATATGAAACAAGTTTTTAAATTTGGAAATAAATATGTTGAAAGAAAAATACAATATAGTGCGTTCAAAGTAATGGAGACCACATTAAACTGGCAGTTGCCTTGGAGATTAAAATAGTTAGATATGATTCTCGAAACTGCTGCTATGTGCTATTTAGGGATTAGTTGTGGATTGCTAAAATTTTATGGGAAAATGAATTTGCTGTTTGACAATCCCTTGGCTTTGCAATTGGAGTAATTATGGTGGGTATCATTCAAAACTGTCGAGAACAGCACCAGTGTTGCTGAAAGATTTCTGGGTCACTTTATTTTGTGTATTTGGACAGAATGCTTCCTTAAAAAGGAAGCTCAGGCATTAGCTAAATGTATCTTCTTTAGCACTTAGGACATCAGTCTTCCTAGATGCACTGATATTTCAGGAGCTATACCCTTGCAATTGCTGTCTGCCTTTCCTCCTCCATGGTAGTTTTTCTTGTATAGCAAAGTTATGGAGCATGCAGCAAATATTGCGTATCCTGTGAATTGTATTGTGGTGCACCCTCTGATGTGTGACAACATTCAAGGTGCTTCTTTAGGATGACATTGTGTTCAATAATAGTCCCATGACCCCTTTTGTATTGACACGACAGATCTGTCCATGGTTGTGATAAGGATGCCTTGAGCCAGGCCTGAAAATAGCAGCCTTGATCTTCCAGGAGCCATCTTTCCAGTCTCCTCTCATATTCAAATCAGCCTGGCATAAATGATTGACACAAACTAAAAGCATCGTAGCTGCTTCTTGGAAAGTAGGCATTGACCTGCATGATATTGATAGAGTAGAATCACTTTCTGTTCCTGTAGGTCTTTGTATTATGGATAAGTGGCCAGGTGACCATATGGGGGCTATCAGCCATCCTGTTCTTTTGCAAAATCTAGTCTAGTAAAATTAGGCAGGCCTGGCAAGTCTTTGTTGTTGGTCAGTGGAAAAGGAAATGAAGGTGCTCAACCTCTTGAATAAAGCATCTGCACCTCTTTAATGTGTGTGTGGTAGCCTAGAAAGAGCTGGAGCCATAAAAGTTGAGGGCTTTTGTCATAATGATAGCTACTAGTAGTATCATTACTATGGGAAAGGTTAACTGCAGTGTCATGCCCAGTAAAGGCATGTCCTATTCATAACTTTAAACATGGACTATATTCAGCATAGCATCTTCTGAAACAGAATTTTCCTTTTAAATGAACCACAACGGACATTAAAAGTGGACATGGGCTGAAAAGATGGCCGTCAAAGGTCAACTGACCTGACCTGTACATTCAAAAACTCACGCACTCTCAGAAAGGACAAAAGAATACCTTCCAGACTAAGAGGTGTCATCAATGCCCATCCTAAAACCATTAGGAGTCATTCCTGCATTGAATGGGTTTCTCCTGAAGCAAAGAAGGTGATCGTGTTAACACTCCCCAGGATGACTGTCTTAGAACAATAAACCAGGATGGTGCTAATCAACCTAGACCTCCCCACCACCATATTTGCAAAAGGAATTGTGAGAAGTCACATAGTGGGGCAGCCACATTGGCCTCTTTTTAAAAATCTTTAAAATACAGACTGCAGGATAAAGTAGCTAGCAAACCAGACAGTACCATCGTGCCTTAAAAGAACTGGAGGCTGTAACGTCTTAAGGTCTCCGAACCTGTTCCTTTTCAAGTCCACCAGTACAGAAAACCAACCTCCTAGTGATGAGGCTACAAACAATTAACTTCGTGACCTGCTGAAAATCCACCTCTTCGAGAGAATCCTGCAATGACTTTGATGTACAACTCCAGCTATCAAATCCAGCTAACTATACTTGAGG
The DNA here is from genome assembly GCF_036365525.1 of Heterodontus francisci. NCBI lineage: Eukaryota > Metazoa > Chordata > Chondrichthyes > Heterodontiformes > Heterodontidae > Heterodontus > Heterodontus francisci. The sequence continues at coordinate 53,216,643 of NC_090380.1, forward strand.
AGTGAAAACACCTTCTTCACCGGGCCCACAACGCATGCCTTTTCCCCAAGATGAGCCAAATCACGTGACTTATGAAATATTCCTTTGCTTGTAATTTGTAAAAGAGCACTATCCTCTTTAATGGCTTTCTTTCTCAAGTGTGTGTGAGTGGTGAGTGAGTGATGTAGCGTTAGACTTTTGGGGTGAACATGTGAATAAAAATAATCCTCTTTATTTAAACCCATGAATAGCATGCTGCTGGTTATTCAAATTGGCCATACACTCAGGGTTTAAGAAACACACACATCTTCACTGATTACGGACAATAAAGGGAAAAGAACTGGGTTTCAATCCTCTATCAATTCTGTCTGTCTGTAACAGCAGATTATCCTGAACTGTGCTCAACTGTGTAACTGTTTCCCTGCTAACTGACAACCTTTAGAGTAGTGTGGTCCATGGACCAATAGTGGTCCACGAGGGTCCTCCAGGTAGTCTGTGGTCTTGTTCAAAATGTAAGTCACTGACACACAATGCCACAGCCAAGGCCATACGAGAGAACAGGTCAGAACCCTCTTCCCATCACTCACGTGACGTCACACAACCAGAGTGGCTCCTGCGTGCATGGCATGAGTTGTCATAAGCACGATGTTATGGCCACATGGTGAGGGGTGTGGGTGGTTCCCACTGTTCAACTCCTACCTGATCACGGCAAGTGTTTTGTTGTTAGGGTGTTAACCCCTTTTTATTTTATCTGCTGAATAAACAGATAGTAACAGGTTTTCTTGTAGATTTAAAGCAGAAGATTAATTATTTATTGAGCAATATGTCTTATCCTGAAATTGTCACAAATGCACCCACTCACGCATTCACTCGCACATACACAAAGAAGAAGAGACAGATAAAGAAGAAAAGGGGTGAGTGGTTTGAAGTGAGGTAGGGTTTTGGGGTTCACGGTAAACCTGTTAAATTCTCTTGGCGTTCAAGTTGTCTTAGTTGCAGGCCGAAGGTGTTTATAGATTTCTTTATTGGTTGAAAGATCAGTTTGAAGACAGGGGATCACTTCTAGTTTACTGCTGCACAAGTTGAATTATAGAATTCACAGCAGGGCGCCTTCCTTTTGGCTTGCTGGATTTTCTCCCAGCTTTCAGCTGGACAAGCTATGGTGATGCTTTTTCCTGGGTCTCTCTCTCTCCAGAGAGCTTTTTTAAAGGTCAAAAATGGTTTCACACCTTTGCCTCTCTTGGAAGACATTGATATTCCCTGGGGTGACCAACAATGGCCCAGGATGTGACTACTTCATACCTTCTTTATTTCAGAAGAACACATTCAATTCAAAAATGTCTCTTGATGAGTTCAGGATGGGTGTAATTGACACCTCTTAGCTTGGAATGTATTCTTTTGTTTGTACCAGACAGTAGACAGTTTGAGTATACAAAGGCCGGGTCTTTTGACCTTCAGTGGCCATTTTTTTGAAGCACATTGTCTATTTTTTAAAAATACCATTTTTATAACTCTTCAGGTTGAGTTCTTGTAGTTCCAATTGATGCACTTTACGTGAGTGTCATACCAAGCAACAACAATGTAGTTTAATAAGAAAGATTTATGTTACTGTTGATTTTGTTTGATGAATATAGATGTGAGATAAGTATTAGTTTCTCTGTTTGTCTGATGTGATGTGATGCGAGTGATGGGGATGAAGATTCTGACCTGTTATAAAGCTCTGGTTAGGCCCCCAACTAGAGTATTGCATCCAGTTCTGGTCACCACACTTTAGGAAGGAAGTGAGGGTTGTTGAGAGGGTGCAGAGGAAGTTTACCAAAATGGTTCCAGGGATGGAGGATTTTAGTTACAAGGTTAGGTTGGAAAAGCTAGGGTTGTTTTCCCCAGAGTAAAGATGATTGAGGAGAGATTTGGTAACACAAGATTATGACAGGTTTAGATAAGTTAGACAAGGAAAAACTGTTCCCATTAACTGATGGTACAAGGACTAGGGGAACCGATTAAAGGTTTTGGGAAAGATATGCAGGGGGAATGTGAGGAAGAACTTTTTGAGTTGTTGAGAGGGCAAATTGTGCATGTACAGGATCCAATCCAGAAAACCTGGAATCGGCAAAAGTTGTTGGTGAAGCTGAGACTCCAAGATCATATATCATCAAGACTGAAACCGGTAAGCAGATGAGAAGGAATAGAGTCCATTAAAGTGGTAATGACCTGGAACTCGCTGCCCACAACGGTGGTGGAAGCGGAGATGATCAATGATTTCAAAAGGAAATTGGATGGCTACTTGAAGGAAATAAACTTGCAGGGCTCAGGTGATTGAGTTGAGGGAGTGGGACTGACTGGATTGCTCCCCAGAGATCCAGCATGGACCCGATGGGCCGAATGTCCTCCTTCTATGCCATAAATTACGCTATGACTCTATGAAAGGCTAAATAAGGGCAGAATATCATAAGGAATTATAATCGCCCAAGATGTTGAATACAAAACCAGGGAAAGGAAAAGCAAGGAGCTATGAAGATTTCCAGCAGTAATGCAAAATGTTTTCCTTGCTCATTTGTTCAAAGGCTGACATGGTCAGTTGCTATCTTGGATCTAATTTGCAGTAATGATGTTATATCTTGTGGTTCCCAGAGCTTCTTAAATAATTACACTTTCGACACAGATACTGGAGCTTGCATCATATTTTGTCACATCTCTCCATTTATTGCAGAATGTTACAATGTGTGTTTGGTACACAGGTTGTACTGCAGTAGTGAGTGATGTGGCATTGTGGAGATATGTACATGCACTTGAACAATGTAGTTCCTAAGTCATTTTGGATAATATAACAATATAACATCACTCTTTCTTTCAAAGAAATTGCAATGCCTTTTTACTATTAGCATAACTTTTCCAAACATTATTTTTTTCTTTTCGTTTGGCAAAACTAAAGAAAACTTACAATCAACTTTTACAATTAAACTTGTAATTCTGAACACTTTATTCACGATATCACTCCGGTGGTAAAACGTTGTGCCTCCATCTCGTGGATCTGGTTGTCGTCATCCATGTCGGCAATGAGTTGGCATGCTATACGGGCAGTGTTGTACATGTTGCTTCTGGTCTTGTACAAGTTGTGCTTGATGTTGGTGATGTTGTTAATCTTGCACTGCTTGCTGGTGATGTTGGTGATGTTGTGTCACTTGTTGGTGATGTTGCTGATGACCTTCTCTGCTTTACCAGTTCTGGTGTAGGCGGAATATGGACTCTATTCCTTCTCATCTGCTTACCGGTTTCAGTCTTGATGATATATGATCTTGGAGTCTCAGCTTCACCAACAACTTTTGCCGATTCCAGGTTTTCTGGATTGGATCCTGTACATGCACAATTTGTCCTCTCAACAACTCAGGCATGTTCATTGAAACCACAGAATCAGAATCACAGAATTGTAACAGCACAGAAGGAGGCCATTCGGCCCATTCTGTCTGTACTGGCTCTCCGAATGAGCAATTCATCTAGTGCCATTCCTCCGCCTTCTCCTCATAACCCTGCACATTCTTCCTTTTCAGAGAAGTCTAATTCCCTTTTGAATGCCTCGATTGAACCTGCCTCCATCATACTGTCAGGCAGTGCATTCCAGACCTTAACCACTCGCTGCATGTAAAGTTTTTTCCTCAATGTCGTTTTTGCTTTTACCAACTCTGATTCTAAACCACTTGAGTTTTCCCAATTTATAGTTAGTTAATTGAAGCTGTGCATCAACATGATGATTCTCTTCCCACATACCCCGCCTAGCTCTTCATAGATTGCAATGTTTTCCTTCTTATGCTGTTTGTATGGTTCCCCAATTGTATCGATCTTTTTTTCGCATTAGAAATGCCAGACCAAATAAGTTCATGATGTATATATATAATATAAATATAAATAAGATAAACCCAGAGTATTACTCCAAAACAACCCTAGAAAGTAGAGCAAGAAAATATAGAATCATAGAATGATTATAACACAGGAAGAGGCCATTCAGCCCATTGTGTCCATGCCTGCTCTCTGCAAAAGCAACTCACTTAGTCCTACTCCCCTGCCTTTTCCCCATAGGCCTGCAAATTTTTACCTTCAGATAATTATCCAGTTCTCTTTGGAAGGCCTCGATTGAATCTGCATCCACCATGCTCAGGCAGTGCATCAGTGCATCAGTCTTACTTCCTCATTGTCATTTGGAGGTTGTCTTGTATCTTCTGCCATTCAATAGCTCTGCAGGCAATTTCATGTCGTCCTTGAGAGGTGTAGTTCGGAGGACAATAAGGCAAGGTTTGGGTCTTCTTTTGCCTCTCGGCATTTTATGAGAGTCTTCTTGACTATCTGGACGTGTCTTTCTGTAAAACAGTGTCCCCTTGGATAATGAGGTGATGAGGTTATGATGTTGAATCCATACTGTTCAGCAAACTCCTTAAACTCTCTGGAGGTGAATTGGGTTCCATTATCACATGTCACCCTTTCCAGTATCCCTTGCTCAGCAAGGACTCATACTGCTGTGGTGATTATTATAGCTCTCAAATCTTTCACTTTTCTGATGAATCGGAACTTTGAGTAATAGTCTGCTACTATAAGATACCATTCTTGGTTGTGCATGAATAAGTTGGTTCCCACAGTATGCTATGGTCTGGGTGGTACCTCACTAGCCAAAATCTCCTCTTTTGGCTGGGTAATTCTATACTTCTGGCATAAACTGCATGCCGATACCATTGTTTCAATGTCTTTGCAGATGCCTATCCAGTACACAGCTGATCTGGCTCTAAGCTTACACTTTCCCATTCCCATGTAGCCTTCATATATCTTCTAGAGAAGTTCTCTCTGCATTGTTTTGGGTACGATAATTTTGGATCTGGCCAGCAGAACACTGTTTTCTAGTGAGAAGTCATCTCTGATTGACCAGTACTGGTGTATTACTGGTTGTGTTTGTTGCATCTTTTCTGGCCATCCCTGAATCACTACTGAGAGAGCATATGCAACTCTTCATCTTTACAGATTTCATCTCTGATTTGACTCAATTTCAGTCGTGTCATGTTCACTAGGTGATGTATCTTTATACCTAGATATTTTATCATGTGTTTCTCATGTGGCGACGGACGAGATAGGGTATCTGCTAGCACCATTTCTCTTCCTGGCTTGTATTTCAGAGTGAAATCGTAACCATGAAGCCTCAAGAGTAACCTCTGTAGTCTTGCTGGTGCTCTACACAGATTTTTCTTGCAGACCTGTTCTAGTGGACGATGATCACTCTCCACTATGAATTTTCTCCCATAGAGATATGAATGGAATTTCTCACATCCATACACCACTGCCTAAAGCTCTCTTGCCATGTTGGCATATCTGGTCTCAGGTGATGTTAGACCTTTGAATGCGAATGCTATCACCTTTCCTTCTTGTACCAGGGCTGGTCCCATTCCTTTTGTAGAAGCATCTACTTGCAGAATGACAGGTTTCACTCTGTTGTAGTGTGACAGACTTGTCCCTTTGATTATTACATCTTTGAGTTTACTGAAACTGCTCTTATGTGACGCTGATCACTGCTACTCAACAGCTTCTCTTATCAGCTCTTGTAGGCTTGCTATGTGCTCTGACATGTGAGGTATGAAAGAGCTTATATACTGGATCAAGCCAAGGAAAGTTCTCAGCTCTTTTTTGTCTCTCGGAACTTCCATCTCAGGGATAGCTTTTTCAGGACTTGGCTTGACTCGTGTACACCATTCTGAAGAACTGGAATTTTGTCACCTTTACAATGCATTTGTCTGTGTTTAGCTTGATCCCAGCTTTTCTGGTTCTCTTCATGATGTCACGCTCATGCAAGCGGCAATTATGAACTATAAAAAATGAACTGATGAATTAACCTTCCAAAAAATTGTCACACTTCTGCTACCAGACAAAATTGAATAGGAGGTCAGGTGACCTCTCCTGTACTGCGAATATACAGAGTGACTGCTAGAGACTGAAACCATCATGATGTCTTGACCAGCCTTGAAGAAAGCATTGGAAATGCTAATGGCTCCATTCCATGTTAATGGCTACCTTTTCAACCAGTTGGACTAACAATGACCTTTGCAGACATAACGGCCGGAATTTTACCTTAATCGCTGGCTCCGGTATGGGTGGAACTCAAATGGATGCGGCCTCCGTTCCCGCGCTGCGTCTCCTGTCCACCGGCATCACGCGCGGGGCAGCCAATTAGCGGCCCCGCTGCGTAACTGAGACCTGAATCGGCTGGTGTGGGCAGGAAGATATACATCATTGGGGGCGGAGCCACATCCGGGAATGTCTGACGTAAACCCTTGAAAAATGTTTACCTCAATGAAATTGACTTGGTACTCATTCATTGTTTAAAAATCAGCAGTAGTAGTTGTGATGCACTGAGAGGCTACAGTTCTGTTAGGGCAGAAGGAGTTAGAGATTTAAACACAGGCGGAGGAAGTCATGGAAGGGAGAAGCACTTGCTCAGCCCCCCGTTTTTCGGATGCTTCACTACAGGTCCTCCCTCAGGCGGTTGAGGAGAGGCGTGATATCTTCTTCAACCCAGATGGTAGATACGACCGTCGACAGTGACAAAGAGGCTGGAGGTCGCGGAGGAGATCAGCAGCCATGACGTCGTTCGGCGCACATGGATACAGTGCCGCAAACGCCTCAATGACCTACTTCGCTCTGCCCGGGTAAGGGGCATTCTTCATTCATCTAATAGTTATTTTGTCAAGGGAGGGTGTATTTGTATTCATGATGTAATGTGGAACCCCTGGGTGATCATTGCCTGGCTGCCTCCCTCCATTGGGATGCAAGATGGGCATATGTGAGATGAACGTTATGGAGGGATTGATGAGGGCACGCTCAGCAATGGCACAGCAGTTAAAAGCCACATCAACCCATTTGGGTGATTGTGTGAAATGTGCACAAAAATGTTTGACCTAATTTTTTTCTTTCATTAGGAAAAGGGGGCACACAACGCCCGAGAGAGGTCCCGGACAGGTGGTGGCGTGGCCTGTCCAGCATTCCTCAGTAGAATGGAGGAGGACACATTGATGATAGCAGGGGAGGAAGGAGGACGAGCCGTAGCAGATGGCGAGGCCGGTGGACATGGCCATGAGGGTGAGTGATCCAGAAAGTGGTGTATTAGTGCATTTCAGGAGAGAGGGGAGGGGGCAGGGTGGGGGACCGTTGGTGGATCAATGTTGTTATGAGTTACTAATGAACATAATTAGGCTCTCAAAGTCCCATCACACTGATGTGACCATAATGGATTCAAATACATGTTCTCCACTCTGGCTTTCTGATCAAACTGATCAATATGATTTTCCCAGCAGGTGACCAACTGCATGGAACAGGAAACGTCTCAGTTGTACCACCATCCACCGCTGAGGTTGAAGAGGGTGCTTCAGAGGGCACACCATCACATCCTCGCGACGCACCAAGCACCAGCACAGATACAGACACCTCGGTTGGGATTTGCGTGTCCGTGGATTCGATTTCACATCCAGGTGTCAGCACAGCAAAGGTGCCAGGCCAGTCACTGGAGGCAGAATCCGCCGATGCCTCACACAGTTGGAGGAGTGTGGGAGGCCAGGCCAGTGCAGAGCAGCAAACTGATGACATGCCTTTGAGAACATCCATTCGGCGGGAGATGTTGCAGGTGCAGCAAGTGGTCCTTGAAAATCTGGCGGAGTTGCTTGAGACACAGCACACAATTAATCAAACTCTGGCTACATCCATCCAGAGTATGATTTCTGCTCACTCTCAGGCAATTGAACATCTAGCTTCCCCCATTGACAGATTGGCGGCTGCCGTGGAGGGGCCAGTTCTGGATGCACTTCGTGACGTCAGATCGATTGTGGCCTCCCTGGACCAGAGCACCAGAGAGCAGAATCTGATGCGCTGGCGCCAGGTCGAGGCCGTTCATCCCTCTGATGTCACCATTGAGGATTGTCCAAGCCTCACGAGGGCACAGGGGCAGCAGATCGCATATGGGAGCTCCTCTCAGGGCGCCTCTGATGCATCCTCCAGCTCCTTGCTCCCTCTGCCAGGGACATGTGATCAGCAAAATCCCAGGGTGTTACAGGGTACTCATGAGATTTCTCAGGAGAACCCTGAGATGCCAGGACCGTCACGGCCGCGAGCAAGCAGAGGACGTCCACCAAAGTCATCACAAGCAGGGCAGCAAACTGTTCAGCCACCTGCCTCTGGTGTGTCTGGTGGCGAGGGATCATGCACCTGAAAGAGCACTCGGAAAAGATTTAAGAAATCACTTTAACATCACTAATGGTTCATAGGGTTAATTGAAAGGTTTTTTATTTGAATGTGTTATAAAATATTGTAATAAATCGGGTTCTCTGAGATTTTGTCATGGCTTTGCTGAAGTCAATTCCAACATCATTGCTCAACAAAAGTAGTTCAACATGTGAGGTCTCACACCTGGGTGGCGTTCCTCATGATGTGAAGGATTGCATCATCGCATTCTCTCTCCCCATGAAGGTGAGTGAATTTGGCCTTTCAGAGCCTCACAATTAGTCTTGTCATACGGTCATCCCAATTGTGCGGAAATTTACAGACTCTCAATGGAAATGTCTGCCTCTTAAAGACACCCTTGTCCATCAAGCAGTTAGAGCCAAATTACATTCAGCTTCCTCTCCAAGACCATCAAGTCAGTGATGTCCAGCTTCATCATCAGAAACATCATCGTCATCTGATGACACATCGCGCTGACATTGTTCCACCTCCAGTGCCTCCCCATTTTCAGTCGCCAGGTTATGCAAGGCACAGCAGACGACAATTATTCTTGCAACCCTTGAAGGTGCGTACTGCAGTGCTGCACCTGAGTGGTCAAGACACCTGAACCTCATCTTAAGCAGGCCTATAGTTTATAGTCACTGTGGTGGCCGCATGGCTCTCATTGTATCGTTCCTCTGCATGACCCCTTGGATTCCTCACTGGTGTCATGAGCCATGTCTTCAGAGGATAACCCCTTGTCGCCAAGTATCCATCCCTCCATTCTGTCTGGAGGCCTGAAAAGTGCAGGTACGTGGGAGTTTCGGAGAATGAAGGCATCATGACAACTCCCAGGGTAACGTGCACACACCTGCATGATTCTCTGACGATGATCACAGACGAGCTGAACGTTCATTTAATGGTATCCCTTGTGGTTAATCAATGCCCCCGACTGACCTGCTGGGGCTTTGAAGGCCACATGAGTACAGTCATTCACGCCCTGTTCCATTGGAAACCCAGATATAGTGCTGAAGCCTCTGGCTCTCTCAGCCTCACATGTGTTGTCCGCCTTGAACATGATGAATTGGTTAGCACGTTGGAACAACACATCAGTCACAACCTTGATGCAGTGGTGCGCTGCTGCTTGTGAAACTCCGCACAAGTCTGCTGCTGAGGCTTGGAATGAGCCAGACGCATAGAAGTTAATAGATATTGTAACCTTTAGAGTGACCGGCATTGGATGGCCTCCGATTCAGTTTGAGGAAACATCCACTGCCAACATCTCACAAAGAGATGTGACAGTCTCCCGTGACAGCCGCAGTCTTCTTCTGCACTCGCGATCTGACAGCTGCAGGTAGCTGCGACGCAGCCAGTATGCCCCTCCTGGTGGGTAGGCACGTATCCTGACATGTGTTCGCTAACCAGCGACTCTGCCACCTGCTCTCCCTCCCACATCACGATGGTGCACTGGGTCAGCTTGTTGCACGTTCCCCTGCACATTTGTCCTTCTGTCCCTCATAGGGGCAAGGTCCTCCTCATCTGATGATCCACCTCCACATTGAACAATTCCCATTGCTGTACTACTCATCAGATTCTCTGACCACAGGTATTAGCTTTCAGCAGTTAGGACTGGCTCACGAGATCCCCTTCCTTTCACCACATAAATCAAAGTTGATGGGTCCCCATCAGCAGTGCAGAACACTCAGATGAATCCTTTAGCACTAGTTGCAAGTCACACACCTTGTCAGGATATACAAATAGCATTAGAATTATTTCAGAGTAAAACTGAAAATTGTACTTCCAACTCCCTCCTGAATCATTGCCTGCCGCCCTTAAGTACCTGCCGGCTGGCCGACACGCCCCACGAGCTGATTTACGGACGTTAAATCAGACTTCAGACATAAAATTGTAGTCAATTGCTTTGTAAACAACCTCAATTACCTTTCAATTACTTGTAGTCGGGCGGCGAGCGCAGTCTCGCTCACGCCCGACTTCCGACGTTGGTAAAATGAGGTCTGCGCGTAATGACGCCGGGGACACAGCCCGAAGTCATCGCGCTTCATTTTACCGTCCGGACGCCTCCGAAGAGACATGTTTAATGCCGGTAAAATTCCGGCCAGCGTCTCCAGACCCAAACTCTGGATTATAGGTGTGACAAAGCACCACTTTATCAAAATGAACAACATTCAAACACCATTGTCCAACAATGGACAAACATTCAGAGACATTGTATGAAAACACCAGGGGAGAGCAACTTTGGTCACTTGACAGAAACCAAGCCTAACAAGTTTCTTAAAAAAAAAGACTTTTCTGTGTGGAAAGTCAGAGAGTAGGAAACAGAAATCCAGCAGCCAGTGAGGCTGAGAGAGAGATCTATTCCATCCAAGAAGAAGACCTTGCTGAATATCATCTTTTAAAAAACTACCAAGAGGCAGAGACAAAAAGGTGACGTTTAAAAACTCCCCATCTAAGAGATTGAAACAGGATCTTTGTCAATGGACTGTAACTGAGAGTGAACCAAAGAAGTCAGCAGCCAAGCATCTGCCCACCTGAAACTCTCCAAAGCTTGACTCCAGGGAACCAGGGAAGAAGGGAAGAACAGCCCTGCACCATTTACATTTTCCTCCTGGGAAAACAAACAAGGTTTCACAATGAACTCTTTTTAAAAACACCAGACCTAAATGCATACTACTTTTTAATTTCTATCTTTTCTTGAGTGTGCATGTGTGCGCGTGTATGTGTGGGTGATGTTACAAATTTTCGGGTTGTTTAATTGTCATCAACAGATGAGAACTAACTGTAAATTGTATTTTTGTGCACTTGGGTGTTATTGTCAACTGCCATTATACACAACATGTTAATTTATTTTACTTCTGTGTTCCACTTGTTAAAATGGAGGAGGGAGATCATTTCACCAACAAGAGGTGGGACAACTATTTGAAGGGATCCAGTCACATGACCCAGAATTCACCCTTTTCAGCCTGCCTGGGTTTGAAACAGTATCAGTTGAGGGAACAGCTTGTTCAAAAAACACAGCTGCCTTGAAGCTGCCTCTCACTTCTCTGAGGCCTTCCTGCAAGAAGGAAAGAAGAAACCTCCATCTGCAAAACAGCAAGAAAATCTGCTCTCTGCCAGTTTTCTCTTCATCAAAAAGGATGACATCAGAAATTAAGCTGCCTCAGCTTATCTCCGAAAGTGTAAGAAGAAGAAAGTGTATGAGAAGAGATTTCAATGTCTCCTACCCCCACTCGGCATTTCCAGTTGGTTAACTCCAGTTTTGGACTTTCTGTTAATTAAAAAATGGATTCTAGTTTCAGCTGAAACCCCTGTTAGTTTGCAGTTGAGCTATTTTCTGTTTGGTAAATGTCTTTGCCCTTTTGATGCCTTTACCTTTCCTTGTATGTTTGTGAGCATGCATTGCGAAGTTAACCCCCTTCTGAGTTTGAGAGTGTCTGTTAGTAAACCCTGCTTCTTTGTTTTAACTTTAACAGCAGTGTTGTTTACAAGTCAGGGTTCAAGGGAGGAAAATTTAATCACAGTCTGCTTATGGATAAGTTGTTGAAAAGACAGAGAAATTGGTTCTAAAAATAAATTAACTACCTGTTCATAACATAATAAGCATTTATCTTTCTTTAAACCTACAAGAAAACCTGCTACAACAAAAACAAGAAATGCTGGATTCACTCAGCAGGTCTGGCAGCATCTGTGGAAAGAGAAGCAGAGTTAACGTTTCGGGTCAGTGACCCTTCTTCGGAACTGACAAATATTAGAAAAGTCACAGATTATAAACAAGTGAGGTGGGGGTTGGGCAAGAGATAACAAAGGAGAAGGTGCAGATTGGACCAGGCCACATAGCTGACCAAAAGGTCACGAAGCAAAGGCAAACAATATGTTAATGGTGTGTTGAAAGACAAAGCATTAGTACAGATTAGGTGTGAATATACTGAATATTGAACATCAGCAAGTGCAAACCTGAAGAAAAACAACCTGAAAAAAACAGTGGGTAAGCAAACTGAACAAACTAAGATGAAATGAAATAAATGCAAAAAAAGATTGTAAAAAATGTAAAAAGGAATGCAAAAAAAAAAGGAAGGAAAAATAACTAAAAATGACTAAAAATGAAAGTAAAGTGGGGGGCTGTCATGCTCTGAAATTATTGAACTCAATGTTCAGTCCGGCAGGCTGTAGTGTGCCTAATCGGTAGATGAGATGCTGTTCCTCGAGCTTGCGTTGATGTTCACTGGAACACTGCAGCAATCCCAGGACAGAGATGTGAGCATGAGAGCAGGGGGGAGTGTTGAAATGGCAAGCAACCGGAAGCTCAGGGTCCTGCTTGCGGACTGAGCGGAGATGTTCCGCAAAGCGGTCACCCAGTCTGCGCTTGGTCTCCCCAATGTAGAGGAGACCACACTGTGAGCAGCGAATACAGTATACTACATTGAAAGAAGTACAAGTAAATCGCTGCTTCACCTGAAAGGAGTGTTTGGGGCCTGGGATAGTGAGGAGAGAGGAGGTAAATGGGCAGGTATTACACCTCCTGCGATTGCAAGGGAAGCTGCCCTGGGACGGGGACGAGGTGGTGGGGGTAATGGAGGAGTGGACCAGGGTGTCGCGGAGGGAACGATCCCTTCGGAATGCTGACAGGGGAAGGGAGGGGAAGATGCGACTGGTAGTGGCATCACGCTAGAGGTGGCGAAAATGGCGGAGGATGATCCTTTGGATATGGAGGCTGGTGGGATGAAAAGTGAGGACAAGGGGAACCCTGTCACGGTTCTGGGAGGGAGGGGAAGGGGTGAGGGTAGAGGTGCGGGGAATGGGTCGGACACGGTTGAGGGCCCTGTCAACCACAGTGGGGGGAAATCCTCGGTTGAGGAAAAAGGAGGTCATATCAGAAGCACCGTCATGGAAGGTAGCATCATCAGAGCAGATGCGTCGGAGACGGAGAAACTGGGAGAATGGAATGGAGTCCTTACAGGAGGTAGGGTGTGAAGAAGTGTAGTCGAGGTAGCTGTGGGAGTCAGTGGGCTTATAATGGATATTGGTAGACAACCTATCCCCAGAGATGGAGACAGAGAAGTCGAGGAAGGGAAGGGAAGTGTCAGAGATGGACCATGTAAAGGTGAGAGAAGGGTGGAAATTGGAAGCAAAGTTGATAAAGTTTTCTAGTTCGGGGCGGGAGCAGGAAACGGCACCAATACAATCATCAATGTACCGGAAAAAGAGTTGGGGGAGGGGGCCTGAGTAGGACTGGAACAAAGAATGCTCGACATATCCCACAAAAAGACAGGCATAACTAGGACCCATGCGGGTACCCATAGCGACACCTTTTACTTGAAGGAAATGCATGGAGTTGAAGGAGAAGTTGTTCAATGTGAGAACAAGTTCAGCCAGGCGGAGGAGGGTGTTGGTGGATGGGGACTGGTTGGGCCTCTGTTCCAGGAAGAAGCGGAGAGCCCTCAAACCATCCTGGTGGGGGATGGAGGTGTAGAGCGATTGGACGTCCATAGTGAAGAGGAGGCGGTTGGGACCAGGAAACTGGAAATTGTCAAAATGACGTAGGGCGTCAGAAGAGTCACGGATGTAGGTGGGAAGAGACTGGACCAGCGGAGAAAAGATAGAGTCTAGATAGGAAGAAATAAGTTCAGTTGGGCAGGAGCAGGCTGACACAATGGGTCTGCCGGGACAGTCCCGTTTGTGGATTTTGGGAAGGAGGTAGAAGCGTGCTGTCCGGGGTTGCGGGACTATGAGGTTGGAAGCTGTAGAGGGAAGATCTCCAGAGGAGATGAAGTCAGTGACAGTCCTTTGGACGGTGGCTTGATGTTCGGTGGTGGGGTCATGGTCCAGAGGGAGGTAGGAAGAGGTGTCTGTGAGTTGGCGTTGAGCTTCTGCAAGGTAGAGGTCGGTACGCCATACAACAACAGCACCACCCTTGTCTGCAGGTTTGATGACCATGTCGGGGTTAGACCTGAGAGAACGGAGTGCCTCAAGTTCAGAGGGGGACAGGTTAGAGTGAGTGAGGGGGGCAGAGAAATTGAGACGACCAATGTCTCGCCGACAGTTTTCAATGAAGAGATCAAGAGCGGGTAAGAGGCCAGGGTGAGGGGTCCAGGTAGAGGGAGAATGCTGGAGGCGGGTGAATGGGTCTGCTGGTCGGGGGGAGGACTCCTGGTCGAAGAAGTGAGCCCGGAGGCGGAGGCGACGGAAGAAGAGCTCAACGTCATGCCGAGCGCGAAATTCATTGAGGTGGGGGCATAAGGGGATAAAACTGAGACCTTTGCTGAGTACAGAACGCTCAGCATCAGAGAGGGGGAGGTCAGAGGGTATAGTGAATACACGGCAAGGGGTCAGATCAGAAGGGGTGGGGTCAGAGGGAAGTGAAGCGGAAGGAGGATCTGGAGGGGCATTAGTCCCCATCAGCTGCTGGAGCTTGCGTTCCTTAACACCTGAAAGGAAGAAAAAAAGTTTTTTGTTAATGCGTCGGATGAGACGTAAGATGAGATGAAACTGCGGAGTAGAACAGATTTGAGATAAGGTGAGACGGTGCTGCTGGAGAGAGAGGTCCAGTGTGTGCATATGGCGGCGCATAGCACTGAGTGTGGATCTCAGGATGCGGCGAGAGTAGCAGTCCGAGGAACATTGTATTTCTCGGAGATACCTGTGATCCTGGGTGGTTTCAAAGCATGATGGGTGAAACTGCAGTTGGAATCCACGTGGAATCAGTCGGAGCCGGAGACAGTCACTGAGGAAGGAGATGTGGCTGTGAAAACGAGTTTTGGTAGATACCTTATCAAACACCAGGAGGGAAATAGAAAGCAATGAAGGTGAACAAGGTAAAAGAGACAAACGAAAATCCCGTCGGAGAGAAGAGCAGAACTTCTTCAAGGTAGGCATTCCTGGAAGAGAAGTGGCAGTGAATTAAACACTAAAATAAAAGCAAAATACTGCGGATGCTGGAAATCTGAAACAAAAACAAGAAATGCTGGATTCACTCAGCAGGTCTGGCAGCATCTGTGGAAAGAGAAAACCTGCTATTTGTGTTTATTGACCATTAAAACAATTAAGGGGTTTCAACATAATTCTAATAACACTGTCTGCGGTCAGTTGAGCGGTGAAAAGGGAAACCACCCCTATCATTTTCTACCTAACCGTAAGAATGGTTTTATGTAGATGGTAGTTATGGTCTTTCTCGTCTACACCACAGATCTGGATATCATCAGCTTTGCCGATTGCTCCTTTACATCCCTGTATGTCTCGTCTATTTTCTGCTGGAACACCTCCTGGCTCACTTTATGACCAAAAGGTAGACACAGGAATTTGTACCGTCCAAAGGGTGTGTGGAATGTTGTCAATAGCAAAGATGCCTCATCAAGCTTCACGTTCCAGTAACCATTTCTGGCATGAAGCTTGCTGAAAACATTTGTCCCTGCCAGTGCTGGTGTGATCTCTTCCAGTGTTGGAACAGTGTAGTGATTCCTCTTTATTCATTCATTAAGCTCTTTGGGATCCAGACAAATTCTTAGCTGTCCATTTGGCTTCTCTCTCACCACGATGGAACTTACTCAATATGTAGGCTCTGTGATTCTGGCAACCACTTTATTTTCTTCTATCTCTTTGAGTTCTCTTTCAAGCTTTCCTTTTAGCTCTATTGCTACTTTACGTGGGGGATGTAACATTGGGTGTCTTCTCTGGGTCAATGGTGATGTGATACTCAAAATCTGTAAAGCATCCAACTGTCTCATCAAAACACTTTACATTGGAATCAGAGCTTCTTTGCTTCTGATTGGAGGGTGCTTTTCAATGGGTGTGCTACCTTCAACCTTCATTGATGCCCCCCTCATCTCATGGTTTACCAAGATCAGCTGCAGCTCTTTACAACTGCTCAACCCCAGGAGAGCTGGACCATCTGTTTCAGTGACGTAAAATATACAGGTCTTTTCCTTTGTGCGTCTGTCTGATTTGGGTCATTCCCAGCTGTTGAATTTCAGTTCCACCATATGCCATCAGCATGACATTGCTCGGTTTTTCTTTGCATAACTATTCTCTTTCAAATTTTCAGGAAAGATCATCTGGTATAGTCTGAGTGGGATGATGTTACTCTGTGCTCCAGTGTCAAGCTTTAGCTTCAGATTTATGGTTGTGGGCTGACCTCCCACCTTGTTCCTGATCTATATGGTTGTGTAAATTTCTTTTCTCTGGGAACTTTCACATCCAGACATTTCATGTAGGTCTGTGGTTCCTATGTCAATTGCATCCTCAAACTCCCAGTTATCTTCCAGGGTATGGATGTTTTAGTTTCTTTTATTTCTCATTTGCCCCATTGCTCTGTCTCTGGTAATTCCTTTACCATCTACTTTCTTTGTCCTGCACATCTTTTTCCAGTGATTGGGCTTTCCACAAACTCTGCAGGTTGATCTATATGCGTGACATTTCTTTCTGTCTGTGAACTCATGTAGTCATCCACATCTCTTGCATATCTTTCTCTCTTTCTGGTGTACATTCCTTTGTTGCTGCTTCACCGTATCAACCCTGTTTCATTTCCCTTGACTTAACTGAATGCTAACCGTTTGGGTAATTAGCATCTTCATCTGTCTAGTCGTGGCTTCATGTTCTCTGGCAGTGTCTACAGCCTGCAATATTGTAAGCTTGTCCTTTCCAGTTAAAGCTTTTTGTACCTTAGGGTGTGCAGACCCCCAAAATGAGCTGATCAACCAACCTTTCATCAATTTCCTTGAATTTACACTTGCTGTTTCTCATCTCATTAAGAAATTGTTAATAGGCTCACCTTGTTCCTGTCTCAGCCTTTGAAATTCATAATGGTGGATCCAATGTTTTGACTTTGTCTGAAGATGTGTGCTGAATTTCTCAAAAATCATGTCTGGGTTTTTACTATCATCCTCACTCATTTCCCAGCTATTGAAAAGATCCAATCCTTTCTCGCATGTCCACAAAAGGATCGAGCTGATATTTTCCTCTTCACTAGTGCCTTTCAGAAAACTACTGAATGTCAATTTGCATTTTTGTTTAAACTTTTCGAATGCCTTCATGATGTTGTCAGCCTCCCAATTCATCATGGGCTGGAACTGCGCATTCATTGCTGCAGAAACGGCCAACTCGTTTTTTTTTTAACGCAATTTATACAGTGTTTTTTTCTGGCAGTAATTCGGGTTGTTTTTCACAATCAAATTCAACATTTACATTGCTCATTGGGTTTGAATTTTACTCACAAGCACCTTTCTGCCACCATATTATGTCTGTGGTTTGCAGAGCCTCTTAAGTAATCACACTTTAGACACAGATACTGGAACTTGCATCATATTTTCTCACGTCTCTCCATTTGTGGTAGAATGGTACAATGTGCGTTTGGTACACAGGTTGTAGCATAGCATGTGGCATTGTGGAAATATATATACATATACATATGCTTGAACATTGTCGTTTCTAAGTCTTTTGGATAATATAACAAATAACAAATGTCTGGTAAATAAATTTGGGGAGTTTCTAGGATCTAGTGTTTGTGATGCTATGCCATGATATGTAAAAAAAAAAGCAGAGTCAAAAAATAATGAACTTGAAATCAAGTAGTTTGATTGAATGCAAAATATTCTTTAAAAGAGGTTAATTAAAATGCAGTAATGGTTCGGACAATTGCAGTACAGAAATAGAAAGTTCAAGGTAATCAGATAATGACCAGATGATCTGATTTTGTGTTGTGCTTGAGGGATCAATATTGGCAAGGACAGTGGGGAGAACTCTCTTCTTCTTGCTCAAATAGCATCGTGGGATCTTTTACGTCTACTTTAGAGGGCAGACGTCTCTTGGGTTAACATCTCATCTGAAAGATGGTTAGGTAAATTACAAAGAAAAACAAATATAGATTTAAAAACTAATAAGCATTAGATGTAGGATTCCTGCAAATACATCAATTAATAATTTTCATATATATGTATATATACACAGTAAACAAAGGATGAAGGAAAGCAATTTTTTTGTGGACCTTGATTTGAGCCAAGATGAACAGTGAACCTGTATGCATTCTGTAAGTCCAATATACACATACACTATCTTTAATGGTGTGCTTCAGTAACTTTACAAAAACACTGAAAAACTTGGCTGGCAGTGACTGTTTTTGTTGATTTGTGCTCGTCTGGCCATTTGTAAATGTCACTTTCTTTGTGCATTTCTCACCACCATCCAGTTTCTTTTGTTTGGAAATGAAATCAGTGTACTGGACTGGAAAGAGCCCTGAGACACACAAATAAATATGTATTCAGGAGGCAAACCTTACTTCCAAATTAAATAGCTTGCCCAAACTTGCTTGTTTCTGCCTTTATCTTTTTGTTTACCATTCTGCCATTAATCCTATTTCTCAAAAGTCTTTTCTACTTTTGTCTGGTTTATTTCTACATTTCAAGAAAATAACAAAAGAATACAAGGAAGGTTATAAACAAGCAGTCAAAGAATTGATACTAGGGCTAGTCAGATCTCATATAGGGAAAGGGAGCAGGAAGAGAACAGCTCATTAGGAAGGTTGTGATTAACAGCAATTGAAGAAATGTCTGCAATATGGTTTCAGATGCTTGTGGAATAAAAGTGTACCCATGAATTACAGTGCGGAGTGGCTATTGGTGGGTGTGAGGGAGATGGTGACAGGAAATAATCAAAGCAGAAAAATAAAAACAGAGATAGATAAAAGCAGGGTGTTGAATTTTTGCACAATCATAATTCCCTCACAATTAAAGAAGAAAATTTCTGCTATTGTCAGAATAAACAGTGGTTTTCTTCAACAGTTTATTTAGCTCCTTGAATAACTAGTGAATACATTTTAATTTGAATACTTCTAATACAAGGATTGTCAGACTATATTTCTACTTACACAAAAAGTTTTGCAAAACTTAAAACAATATAGATCAAGTCCCATCACAAAGTTCCGTGACAAAGTCAAGGTGACAATTTTATCATTGCATACATTCCAGCAGCATTGTGTATGAGTTGAATAATGGCTAGTATTTCAACAAAGATAAAAAGGAGCAATAAAATGATCTCACAGATGGTAATCTACATGTTCTCCAGAGCAATGAACTATGAATTTAATGGTAAGTCTAAGGGCTAGGCATTAGACCGCACCAAGCCCATTTTTCAACCACTAGTAAACCCTAACAGAAAATCCGGAGCGGAACCCCGTAGGCGGTCATGTGTCACCTTTGGCATGTTTCCGGCAGTTCCTGCAGCCATACTGGTGCCAAACGTCGTGTCCTGCACTCCTTTGGACCCCACCAGAAAGGCCGAGAGGGGGGTTTTGACGACTGGGCAACTCTCAACCTCCATAAATTTGCCCAGGCATGCGCCATGGAGAGGTCACTCCATACAAACCACTGACCACCTCCAGGCGCGTATCCATTGTCTCTCGAGATAAGGAGGCCCAAAAGAAAAGAAGATGACCGACTAAGCCTCCAATCTGGTAGGAAGAAATCGCGTGCCCCTTTCCACCCAGAAGTACGCCTCCCACTAATTTGGATTGGGCTTTTCCATTGGAGTCAGGCATGCACAAATAATGAATAACTGATTTAAATTAGGACCTTGTGCTTCTTGGACCCTTTCCAGTTTTGGCCCAACAACAGGTGGCAATAACATGCAGAAAGGACCCCACACCAGCCTTATTTAAGGGCATAATGCAGAACTTACAGATTAGTTGTTGGTTTGTCATTTCAGGCTGCTAATTAACATCTGGATGTTTCTTGATGTATTTTGGCACTTTGGAAAGTTCATTTTGTCTATACCAAACAAGGTTTTGCTGGTGATGTACTTTGTTGGCTGCCCCAAATAGTTTTCCTGCACTCATGGGTGATCTTAAAAGGCTCCCTTCGGGGATGGAGGATGATGAGAAGCAGCAAGCAAGAAGGTAGACAGCAGTAGCTGATGCTGCATGAGAGAGGAGGAGGAAGACACTGCAAAGGAGGCCATATCCACAGCAAGTATTCAGGGGGCACTTCTCCATTAACTTAACTGAGGAGTAATGTCTGAGGCACCTTCACTTTGCAAAGGAGGCCGTCACTGAGTTATGTCACCTGCTGCAGCCACAACTTGAGCCTCGCACCAGAGCATGGACATCACTGTCTGTGGCTGCAAGGTCATTCTGATCCTTAACATTTGTGCCACAAGTTCCTTTCAGGCTGCAGCTGATGACATCAGTGATATATCACAGTTTGCAGTCCACCAGTGTATCGGAGAGGCCAGGCTGTCTAAACCAGGAGGAACAGCTACATTTTGTGAATCAGGAGGGGAGAGCACTAGGTTCTATCCACATAGCAGACTTCTACAGCATGCACACACATTGCTTTGCATGCTCCCTATCACTAGTCCAGCACCCTTATCATTCGTAAGGGATTTCACTCCCTCAAAGTACAGCTAGTTTGCCACCACAGGCTGCGCAGTATGCAGATTTGTGGTTGGTATGCTAGCAGCAGTTATGACTCTTTCATCCTGCACCAATCCTCTGTGATGTCATAACTCCAAATAGGCCATCAAGTTAGAGGCTGGTTACTGAACGACAAGTAAGTGCTGTTAAGAAGCAGGGCAGAGTTGTAGAGTTAGCAATTGTAGCAGTTGTAGAGCAATGTGACTGCAAGCAACGTGATCAAGCAAACATTCAGCGTGTTCAAACAATGCATCTGCTGCCTAGGTAGTTCTGGAGGAGCTTTGCAGTACACTGAGTGGGCATCCAGATTTGTGGTCATCTGTTTCAGGTTCCATAACTTTGCCATCATGAAGGACTAGCCCTTACCTGAGCAATGAGATGTGCAGCAAGAGAGGCAGAAGCATGATGAGAAGGAGAGGAGGCATCGAAAACCAGTGCCCCTAGCTGCCAGAGCTCAAAGAGAGCAGCTCATTGAAGTGTGCTTCGCTACACCACCCCCATCCTCAATGCACCAACAGTCCCACAATCTACATCACCACCACCAACAGCAAACATATTTATCAAACAACTCAATTCCATTTTTATCTAACAGTTAATACAAGTAATTATGAATCACTTTTGTGAAAGCCTTTAGTGCTTATTTTGTGTGTTTACCTACCCTTATGCTCCTACAAAGACTTTCCCAGTGGTGATAGCTTGGGAGGTGAAAGGTTGCTAAACTTCCATTGAGATGGCCCTTTCAAGGATTCTATTTCAAGTCCCTTTTCCTATCCACTCCTTGGACCGGTGCCTCTAAAGCACCACTTGAGAACCTGCAGCATGATCTATAGAATTAGCAGCCACTTCTTTGCTTCCCTGGTGTCTGCAGTCAAAATGTGCTTCTCTTTAAGAGATGCTGGCTTGTCTTTAAATGATATCAGAGCTATCCAATATCCAGCTACCCAAACAAACAAGCAGCCAATGACTAGCGTGGGTAGAACTGACTGCAGGCCTGAGTGATGATAATCAGCAAGCCGCATGAATAACAAAGCTGACGGACATGTGCAATGGAAATCATAGTTAAATCTGTTCCTGTTCTAACCCAGCCACCTACGTACCCGTTTTCAGGTGCAATCAATTTCTAGGCAATACTCTTCTAATCATTTAATTTTCCTACAAAAGCATTTAACAAGAAGTTCTGGATTCCTTTGTGGTAATGTATCCAGCTATTTCAGGATGTACAAATAGGGAAAAACTTTACAATAGTCCATCCATAATTACCATCCTTTCCTTCTCATTGGTTACTCCTCTTCCATAAAGCATATTGCCTGAGAAAAAGTAGCCATTGATGTTCCACAGGGATGTCTGCTATTTACAGTGATCATGAATGATTTAGAACAGGTTGACTGTAATAGTACTATTACATTACATGACCCTTTGGGCAGGTAACTAATAGAGAGAGGATGAACCGTCTTCAGAAAAAGTTGTACCAGTTATGCTATGATACGGCAGATAGATTTTCATGTGGATAAATATAGGATAATGCATATAGAAAAAGGCAATAGTAACATGTGAATAATATAAAAGGATCTCTTTCCATTGGTAGAGGCCAAAGACAAAACAATTTGGTGGTGATCATTGATCATACCCTGAAAGCATGCGGTCAGGTTATTATTAAAGTAAATTGGTTATTGAGCCTTATCAAGAGGGCATTGAACCACATGTCAAAACAAGTCACACTGACATTGAAAAGATCAGTGGTGATGACGGTTATGTAGAATATTTGCAGGTTTAGTTATCCTGTCTTAATGATATAGATGTTTGAGAAATAGTTTAGTTTAGTTTAGAGATACAGCACTGAAACAGGCCCTTCGGCCCACCGAGTCTGTGCCGACCATCAACCACCCGTTTACACTAATCCTACACTAATCCCATATTCCTATCACATCCCCACCTATCCCTATATATTTCCCTACCACCTACCTATACTAGGGGCAATTTCTAATGGCCAATTTACCTATCAACCTGCAAGTCTTTGGCAAATAGTTCAGACAATAGTATTATTGGAATTATTCCAGGCCAGGAGACTAAATTATGAAGAAAGGCTCAAACAACCGAACTTATTTTCACTATAGAAAGAACTAGAGGTAAAATTATATAAGCTTTCAAGGTCGTGAGAGGTATACATGAGATGATAAACAAGATATTAAATTTGGGACAATAGGCATTGGACCAACGTAGACGAGTACACAATTCCAAGCCTCACACAAGATTATAGGTTAGAAAAAGACACTCACTTCACCACGGGATAGTAGATGTTTAGAACAAATTCCCAGAGAATGTAATTGATTCAGAATCAATTGCTAGATTTAAAATGTAACTGGATCAATGTGTATTGAGAAGTAGAATTGAGGATCATTGAGGTATTGAATAACACAATAACTGAAAATTTGGGAAATACTCAGCAGGTCTGGCAGCATCTGTGGAGAGAGAAACAGATTTAACGTTTCAGGTTGATGACCTTTCATCTCTCCCCGCAGATGCTGCCAGACATGCATTTCCTGTTTTTGTTTCAGATTTCCAGCATCTACAGTATTTTGCTTTTGTATTTAATAACACTTCTTGATTTCTTTTTCAGGGAAACATACATTAATATCTCTAAAGTCAGGGATTTAACAGGTTGGTGAGGGGAATCCATGACAAAGTAATCATCACAGGATTCCAGATGGAGCAGGTTTGATGGGCTGAATGGTCTTTTCTTATATTTTTAAAAGGGAACCAATAGATTAACATTCTTTCACCATGTGAAGGACTTTCAGACTTTACTTGATTTAATTACCTGCTAAAGGAGTGGGGTTTGATTAAAAAAAAAGTGTAACTGACTGTTCAAGAGGGCATGCTGGCAAGGTTGACCAAATTCAAAAGGTTTATGCAAACTGTATATAGAAGTCGTTGCCTACGAGGGTGGTGGAAGCAGAGATGATTAATGATTTTAAAAGAAAGATGTATAGGCACTTGAGTGAAATTAACTTTCAGGGCTACAGGGATATTTTGGGGTGGCACGGGGGAGGAATGGGACTGACTGGATTCCTCTACAGAGAGCCAGCATGAACTCAATCAGCTGAATGGCCTCATTCTGTGCTATAATGACTCCAAGACGTCTGGAGGTCTACAAATAATGAGACCTAGAAAGACTGGAAAACCATTTAACCGCCAGGTGCAGTTTGCCAGCATCAGACTGTATGCATGGGAAAGAGAGAATGGAAAATTACAGAAAGAAATTATTTTTGTCAGCACGAATGGTTTAAGAGACAATCAACAAGACTGACCAGAGCTTGGTGCAGGTGTTAGACCTTAAGAATGGGAGGCAGGAGGTTGGTAGATTATTAACCTCTTACCATGCAGGACATTGGCAGAGAATTAGACTTTCAGTTTTCACAAAGCAGAATCAACCATTTAAGTTTAGAATTGTATTACTGACTTAAAGGTTGCATGCAACTCTATCTTTAAACCTGTCCTGTTAATAAGACCATTAGTTAGAAAAATTTAAAGTTTTAATTGATCTCACCTCTGATTATGCTGAAGAGTTAAGTGAGTAAAAACAGATAACTTACAGAGAGATACGGCACTGAAACAGGCCCTTCGGACCACCGAGTCTGTGCCAACTAACAACCACCCATTTATACTAATCCTACATTAATCCCATATTCCCTACCACATCCCCACCATTCTCGTACCTACACTAGGGGCAATTTACAATGGCCAATTTACCTATCAACCTGCAAGTCTTTGGTTGTGGGAGGAAACCTGAGTACCCGGCAGAAACCCACACAGTCACAGGGAGAACTTGCAAACTCCACACAGACAGAACACAGAACTGAACCCAGGTTGCTAGAGCTGTGAGGCTGCAGTGCTAACCACTGCGCCACAGTACTGCTATTTTCATATCTTACATATACAAGTATTTTATTCTGTATGTACAGCCTAGCAGTAATGGCAATTTGGGGATTCATGGATATTTTGGATTTTGCTGGATTATTTTTAAGCATCAGGAAGCATTAATGCAGGGGGAGACGGTGGTGTAGTGGTAACCTCACTGGACTAGTAATCCAGAAGTCCAGGTGAATGCCCTGGGGATACAGATTCAAATCTCAGCATGGCAGCTGTTGGAATTTAAATTCAATTAATCAATAAAAATCTGGAATTGAAAGCTAGTCTCAGTAATTGTGCCATGAAACTATTGTCGTAAAACCCATCTGGTTCACTAATGTCCTCCAGGGAAGGAAATTTGCCGTCCTTACCTGGTCTGGCCTACATGTGACTTCAGACCCACAGCAATGTGGTTGACTCTTAACTGCCCTCCGAAATGGCCTAGCAAGCCACTCTGTTGTCAAGGGCAATTAGGGATGGGCAACAAATGCTGGCCTGCCAGCGATGCCAACGTTCTATGAAAAAAAAAGGAATATTGGACTCAGGAGTTTAAATTGGTACAACTGACTCCTTGAAAGGATGCAGAGTACATGATCTACAGAAGAAGTTCACTTGATGGATTGAATGGCGATTGCTTGCTTCAAGCTTTGTTAATTCACTGAGTGAAATGAGTCAGGAAGAAAAAGGTTTCTTTCACTTATTGATAAGGAGCAACATTGAGATGTGGTAACAATTTCCATATAATGAATTTTTTTTGTATTCATTCATGGGATGAGTCATGATCTAATTGAATAGCAGAACAGGCTTGAGGGGCTTTTTTTTAATTCATTCATGGGATGTGGGCATTGCTGGCTAGGCCAGCATTGTTGCCCATCCCTAATTGCCCTTGAGAAGGTGGTGGTGAGATGGCTTCTTGAACCGCTGCATTCCTTGTGAGGTAGGTACACCCATAGTGCTGTTAGGAAGGGTGTTCCAGGATTTTGACCCAGTGACAGTGAAGGAACTGCGATATAGTTCCAAGTCAGGATGGTGTGTGACTTGGAGGGGAACTTGCAGTTGGTGGTGTTCCTATGCATTTGCTGCCCTTGTCCTTCTAGTTGGTAGAGGTCACGGGTTTGAAATGCGCTGTCTAAGGAGACTCGGTGCATTGCTGCAGTGCATCTTGTAGATGGTATACACTGCTGCCACTGTGCATCTGTGGTGGAGGGATGAATGTTTGTGGATGGGGTGCCAATCAAGCGGGCTGCTTTGTCCTGGATGATGTTGAGCTTCTTGAGTGTTGTTGGAGCTGCACCCATCAAGGCAAGTGGAGGGTATTCCATCACACTCCTGACTTGTGCCTTGTAGATGGTGAACAGGTTTTGGGGACTCAGGAGATCATGTTACTCGCCGCAGGATTCCTGGCCTCTGACCTGCTGTTGTAGCCATGGTATTTATATGGCTATTCCAGTTCAGTTTCTGGTCAATAGTAACCCCCAGGATGTTGATATTGGGGGATTCAGTGATCATAATGCCAATAAATGTCAAGGGGAGATGGTTAGATTCTCTCTTGTTTGAGATGGTCATTGCCTGGCACTTGTGTGGCACGAATATGACTTGCTACTTATCAGCCCAAGCCTGGATATTGTCCAGGTCTTGCTGCATTTCTACATGCAAATAATGTCAGAAATGTAATAGATCAGTATTATATTGGTAATGTCAATCACCAAAACTAGATATTCTTTGCTGTGTTTACTTTAACTCATTTAAAAAATAAGAATGGACAACATCTGTTGACAAATAATAATTAAATTAATGAATGTTTTGTAAATATGAAGCAGCATTTGGAGGATATTTCTTCAAGAAATATCAAAAGTTACAATAATATTAAATTTAAATTAAATTGATTTAACTAAAGGTGGCTGGAATCACAAGTTGAAAAGACCATGTAACTCTCCAACTATTTAATTTTTCCATTGCTAAGTCACTAATAAGAATTGTTAAGAATTTCTTGATCACATCAGGAAGTCTGGTATCTGAAATTCAAGTGCTAGAAAAGCAAAAGTGTTTGCCAGAAAGGACTATCATATAATGCAAGAATTGATAAAGCTGCAGAGACGTCATCCCAAAGGTGTTTTGTTGGGTTTTCTATTTCCATGGAAGAATGCACAGTATCTGAGCTCTAAAGCAAGGGTAAAAATCCTATGATCCCATGAAATCAAAATAGAATTTGGCTTACTCAGTCACATTAAACTAGTGGCCCAGTTGATATCTAAAGGCTTAGTTAAAGCAAGTGCCTATTTTACTATTTATCAGAATTTGTGTTGTAATCTTGACTACTCTCTGAAGATTCCATTAGAAAATGTGTCTCTACTTGTCAAAAGCACAATTAAACTACACCTTTTTAATTTAAATTATACCTGTTAGCCTGTAACCCCTGAGCTGTGTAGCATGTTAATCATTTATGAGGTATATCTTTTTGACTCTTACAGCTATAAATTCTTTCTGTGTGAACTCTTATCTGATTTCAAATAAAAGATTAATTGTACATAACTAATAAAAGTGATGCAAGCATTACAACAATATCTCAGAACTGCATCAACATTGCTGCTGAATTTAACCAGTTAAGCACTACAGTAGAATTTTTGAATCATATTGACATATAGAATGTTACAGCAGAACCCACACAGTCATGTGTAGCTGTTATATTTAAGCTTGATATTTCCCTTGTACTAATTAAAGAAATAAATCACTAAATTCCTGCTTGCCAAATTATGTGCTTCAATTACGTCATTCTTACACCATACAAAAAAAAATTATTGCTTGGATAAAACTTGAACTTAAGCATATCATGATCATATTTCCAGTTTTGATTTGCTTTTATGCTGTTAAAGGAATACTTAATTTAACTGTAATGCAACTTCATTCCTCATGATATTACCTTTTTAATATATATATATATATATATATATATGTGTGTGTGTGTGTGTCTGTATATGTCTACACATGCTGGAGGCTTTAGTCCAGGTGGTTAAAGGGAAAGAGGCCCTCCAGGCAAACACTGCAAAGGGAAAGGGTGAAGGTGGCTAGGGAGGTGAAATCCATGAGTTTGACCCCAAGCACCTGGCTGCATTGCTGTAAAAAGTTAAATGACCTCACACAAATAGTCAAGGTGAATGCACCTTCTAATGACACCTCCTACCCACTGCAACACCAACCTCTCATGCTGCTCAATACACCACAGCCTCATCACTCAGTAATCAGCAATCAGGACTCATGCCTAACATTTAGGTGCTCCATCTCAACCTCATACACTTACCAATGCTGCAAGCCTCACACCCACGTCTCACAGATTTATACATACTTCTAGCAGTTCAGCTATGACAGGCATATCACTGAAACATATTGCACTCACTCACTGACACCCTTCCCTCTCTTTTGCAAGACAAGGTCACACATAATAGGAGGGAACAGCAGGGAATCGCAGGGGACAGGCATGCCTGCATCGCCCGAGCCCATGGGCGGAGACAGTCCTCCGCATTATAGGATCGGCAGTGACCGAGGCCATTCCATCTAGCACTGCTGAGAATATGCAGAATGGCTCTGCATTCCTGCCTTATGTCTCTTCTCAATTCTACTTCACTCTCATCCCGCTATATGGCATGAGGTGCAAGCTGCAGATGGTGTGACCATGGACTTCTTGCTTTCCACCCCACCCCACCTTCCCTCACCCCAACTACCCTGTCTGCATAAATGCTTTCAGAGACACACCTGGCCGGCCAGTACAACCGCACCACGAAGGGTGCGAGCAAGAGCCTGACAGTCACAGCCACTAGCTCAAGAACTGACACTGCATGTACTTTAGAGGGTAATATAGAGGTGGGATCAGCAAGTGGTGAATTACTGGGCACGAGTGGTCTGCAGCCAGGGGTAAAGGATAACAGTTGTGCTAACTCCCCAGAGGACAAGGTTGTGGACAGGTTCTGCTGCAGGGACTCAGATGAGGACTTTGATGGGGCAGCGTAGAGGAGAATGCTGATGGCATGCACACTAAGATACCTGGTGCATTGGCAGGCCTGCCACAGAGCCTGCTGTAACTGTCAAGGAGCATGGAGGTGGTGGCCAACTCCATGAAAACACTCGCGGACCCAGCCATGATCCAGTGTCTGGTAGCCGATGTCTCAGCTTTCATTGCAGCCACCCAATGTCTGAGTGCTGCAGTAGACGTTCAGACTAATGTCATGAGATCCATGCTTGCTGTCATGTAAACACAGCTTGGTCCCATGCAGACTCAGATTGTTGCCATCATGGCTGCAGATACCAGTGATCAAAGGGATAAGCAGGCTCTCACAGAAGCTCAGCAATCTGTGCGCCAGTAGATTACTAAAATTGCCGAGGTGCCGCCCCAGGGGGAGTGACAGTGGTTCCGTGGTGTAGGAACCTGCTGTCTTCTCTCAGGATGACAGCATTTGGTCTCTCCCCCACCCTCCACTGCCACTCTGCCACTGCCCTTGTAGTTGCCTGTCAGCCAGAAAGCCCAGAGTGCTGCCACCCATTCCAAGGTGGTGCAGTCCAAAGCCAGGCCTTCAGGGCCCAGAGCTGCTCAAGGTCATCCTGCAAGACTATCTGGAGTCTCCCGCACTGAAAGCAGCCTTCCACCAGTAATGCTGCAGCCATTGAGGTAGCACTTGTCACTCTCACGGGAACTGCAATGATAAAAATACAAAAATAAACCGATGAATTATATAAAAAAAGAATATAAAGACTGGTACACTTGCTTTCAACAAGATGGAAGACAAAGTCACAGGACATATACCTTCTTCTGCACCGAAATACACATTCATATCTGCTAGAAATGAAACCCATTAACCCCATCTGTATTTAAATTAAACAGCTCATCAGACATGGATGTGAGCTGTCCACAAAGTGAGCTGATATAAAGGCACCAGCAGATGCTCCATCTCCAGATACAATCACTACAATGTTTTGAGCATCCCCATCTAATCAAAATGCGCTGAATTCAAAGCTATTGTATAGCCCCTCAGGCACTGGAACCTAAAGTCACACGGGCGAAATTAACACTTTATGAATTTACCTTTAAAGGTAACCTTTTTGGAGAACAAAGGAAGTTATCAGTCATCAAGTCAGCTTTACATCAATCTGGGATCTCCAGAGAGAACATCGAAGGCCATCTTGAATTCCAGCACAAGGTTGAGAGAGAGAGAGATCAATTCCAGCTAAGACAGTTGAAGCCTGCTGAGACGAGTTTCCAACCAACTACAGCAGAGAAATAAAAGAGTGCCTTTTGAACAACTCCTCTACCTGTGAAAATTGAACTAAGAAATACCAGTACCTTCTGAAGTGTTGACTGCCAGGAGACTTCAACAACCCAGCAAGGGCAA
Organism: Heterodontus francisci; assembly: GCF_036365525.1. Classification (NCBI taxonomy): domain Eukaryota; kingdom Metazoa; phylum Chordata; class Chondrichthyes; order Heterodontiformes; family Heterodontidae; genus Heterodontus; species Heterodontus francisci. Next base: position 53,246,550 of record NC_090380.1, read on the forward strand.
GGCAGTCAGCACACAGGCTTGCAACTTTAAAAATGTACATTTCAAGATGATCCCACAGGTTTTTCCTGAAAACAGCACACTTTTACACCTTGAATTCTTAATGCTTCTTACCCTTTACCTTCGATCTATCTTTTCTTGAGTGTGCATGAGGGACTGAATGCATGCATGGGTGGTGTTGCGAACATTTTGGGGGATTATTGTTCAATAAATATTTAATCTTCTGTTTCAAACTCACTAGAAAACCTATCACTGTTTGATTATTTAACCGACAAAACTCAAGGGCTGAAACATGAGATAAACAAAAACATTCTCTGTGGTCGGTTGGGACGTAACCAGTGGAAACCAGCCATGCCATTTCCCACCTTTCCATAAGACACTGCATAGGAACACTAGGCCAGGCAAAAACACCTGCAAGAGGCACTAAAGGATAACATAAGCCTAAATAGTTCAATTTTGTATATACTATTGGAAGTGTTGTTGGATAAAGTTATTATGGAACTTTTTATTGTGGTGTCGTTTATTCCAGGATTTTGGCCAAGAGGAAGCTGTGATGGTCTGTAGCAGAAAGTTGGAAAGGTGGGAATTGTAGAGAAACGGTGATCTGAGGATGAGATTTTAGGGGAACCGGAGTCTGATTAGCCACACATAGACAGCCAGTTCGGAGCAAAGGAGTCTCAGATGTCTCCTCCTCTTCCTCTTCCTCCTCCTCCTCACCTTCTTCCTTCTCTTCCTCTTACCCAGGCACAAAGGCCTTGTGGCAAGGACTGCACCTTCATGAGAGCAAGGTTATGGAGGATGCAACAGATCATCACGAATTTGAAGACACACTCCAGCATGTATTGGAGGGCTCCCTCTGAGCAGTCTAGGCAGCAGAACTGTTGTCAATGGTTCCTGGTGGCAGCATGGCTCTCATTGTATGTGTGCGCTGCACACTTGGTCTGATGGCAGAGGGGAGTCATGAACCATCTGTAGAGGGGGTAGCCCTTGTTATCAAGCAGCAGTCTCTAGATTGTCATGGTGCTGTTAGGATAGCAGACATTCATCGACATGATGTTATGTGCATGGTCGGACTCCAAATACATGTTAAGGGAGTGGTACCCCTTGTTGGTCTGTTAAATCTTCCCAGTGATATGTCACACCCCACAGAGCCACGTGCATGCAATCGATGGCTCTCTGCACCATTGAGAATCCTGCTACCCTGGCAATGCCATGTGCCTGGTACTCCTACTTCTCTTTGGTTAGAGCAAAGACTATGAAGTTACCTCATTAAAAGAAAGACTTGCTTTTATATAGCGCCTTTCATGACCACTGGATGTCTCAAAGTTCAATTTTTTGTATATACTATTGGAAGTGTTGTTGGAAGCCAATGAAGTACTTTGAAGTATAGTCACAGTGGTATGTAGGAAACGCAGCAAAAAATTTGTGCACAGCAAACACCCACAAACAGCAATGTGATAATGACCAGATATTCTGTTTTTTGTGATGTTGATTGAGCAATAAATATTGGCCAGGACAGCGGGGATAACTCATCTGGCATACAGGGCCTCTGTTACCTCCCTGATGCAGCGATGCATGGCTACTTGTGATATGTTGGCAATGTCTCTGGCTCCTGTCTGGAAGGATCCACCTGCATAGAAATTGAGGGCCACAGTGATGTTCATAGTCAGCTCTCCGGCTCAATGTCCTGTTGGAGTAGCTGGCTTAGTTCAATGACCACCTTCTTAGTGAATTGTCACCCCTTCAGATACTACTCCTGGCTGAAGTGAAGGTAAAAGAATACCCTTGGTGGGTATGGCCTTCTATTGAGAGCCCTCCACAGCCTACCTCTGCACACAGCTTCCCTTCTCTGCTGCCAGTGCTCCATTTCCCTTTCTTGCTGTGGCCCAAGAGGGACTGGAACTATAACCTTCATGACTGATAACAGGCTTTCTGCTGATAGGTCTTCAAAGTCCTCTGAAATCCATAGAAAAGTCCAACACCACTCTTGTCTGACTCTAATAATTTTTCATAACTCTTCCAACAGCACCGTAAACAATACTTCCACTCACTCTGTAGCTGCAAAAGAAAGTTAAGAGCATCTCACCTGAAAGTCCTATGCTGATCTCTTTAAAGAGCCCTAGTGGCAGGGTGGTAGTGGGGGGGGGGGGGGGGTGGTGGGGGGAATCCCTCATCCAGCTGAATGCATTTTCAGCTGGGGGTATTTAAGAGAGGGCGTTAATAGGATCTGCAAGGTACCAAATCAGCATTTGACACTGAGTGACATCACAATCTACCTACTTTTCATGCTTCCGGCACATGCATGGCACACCCCGCTAGCACCCATATAAGTATACAGCACCACACTAGAAGTGGTTCGGTTACTATTTTCGGCTCTCTGGGCTTCCGTAGCACTGACACCAACAACGCTACGGAAGCCAAAATTTGGGGCCTACATGTCTTTCATTTTTTAAATAAATTTTTAAACAAATACATTTTCTCTTACTGCCCCTTCTCCATCAATTTTTCATTATTCTCCAAATGTCTTAATTCAGACAGCACCAGGCTATTGTGAAGATGGTCTATACCATAGCCTTTGGCACTCCAAGTAGAATATGTGTTGAAGATTGATCAATAGCACTGCATCTGTTGTCAGTATAGAGTTCAAAAGGTTTTTTAAGTTCCTAATATCAGAGTAGCAAATTTACAATCAAATATGTGTTTCTGATGAGAAATAACACAACTACAAGAGCAGGCCATTTCGCCCTCTAGATTGTTCTGATATTCAATGAGATCATGGTTGATCTGCAACCTAAATCCATGTGCCTGCCTTTGCCTCATATACCTTAATACCTTTGATTAACAGAAATTATCTCAGATTTAAAATTAACAAGTGAAGAGATTTCCAAACTTCTAATATCCTTTGTATCTATAAGTGTTTCCTAACCTCATATCTGCAGTCCTTTGTTCTTGTATCACTCTTGATAGATCTGGCTATGTCCTGAATCCTAGACTTCACCCATCCAGCAGAAATAGTTCCTCTCCACCTCACAGAATCACAGAATTGTAACAGTGCAGAAGGAGGTCATTCGGCCCAGCGTGTCTGCACTGGTTCTCCGAATGAGCAATTTACCTAATACCATTCCCCTGTCTTCTCCCCATAACCCTGTACATTCTTCCTTTTCAGATAACACTATAATTCCCTTTTTAATGCCTTGAATGAATCTTCCTACACCACGCTCTCAGGCAGTGCATTCCAAATCCTAACCATTTGCTGCATGAAGAGGTTTATCCTCATGTCGCTTTTGCTTCTTTTGCCAATTATTTTAAATCTGTGCCCTCTCGTTCTCAATCCTTTCATAAGTTGGAACAGTTTTTCCCTATCCACTCTGTCTGGATCCCTCATGATTTTGAATACCTCTATCAAATCTCCCCTCGGCCTTCTCTTCTCCAAGGAAACAGTTTTTCCCTATCCACTCTGTCCGGATCCCTCATGATTTTGAATACCTCTATCAAATCTCCCCTCGGCCTTCTCTTCTCCAAGGAAAACAGTCCCAACTTTTCCAATCTGTCTTCATACTTCAAGTTCCTCATCCCTGGAACCCTTCTCATGAATCTTTTCTGTACTCTCTCCAATGCCTTCACATCTTTCCTAAAGTGACACGCAGTACTCCAGCTGAGGTCATCTAGTATCTTATACAGTTTAACATAACCCCCTTGCTCTTATACTCTATGCCCCTATTAATAAAGCCCAGGATATTGTAGGCTTTATGAAAGTCCTTTGTTCTTGTATCACTCTTGATAGATCTGGCTATGTCCTGAATCCTAGACTTCACCCATCCAGCAGAAATAGTTCCTCTCCACCTCACAGAATCACAGAATTGTAACAGTGCAGAAGGAGGTCATTCGGCCCAGCGTGTCTGCACTGGCTCTCCGAATGAGCAATTTACCTAATACCATTCCCCTGTCTTCTCCCCATAACCCTGTACATTCTTCCTTTTCAGATAACACTATAATTCCCTTTTTAATGCCTTGAATGAATCTTCCTACACCACGCTCTCAGGCAGTGCATTCCAAATCCTAACCATTTGCTGCATGAAGAGGTTTTTCCTCATGTCGCTTTTGCTTCTTTTGCCAATTATTTTAAATCTGTGCCCTCTCGTTCTCAATCCTTTCATGAGTTGGAACAGTTTTTCCCTATCCACTCTGTCCGGATCCCTCATGATTTTGAATACCTCTATCAAATCTCCCCTCGGCCTTCTCTTCTCCAAGGAAAACAGTCCCAACTTTTCCAATCTGTCTTCATACTTCAAGTTCCTCATCCCTGGAACCCTTCTCATGAATCTTTTCTGTACTCTCTCCAATGCCTTCACATCTTTCCTAAAGTGACACGCAGTACTCCAGCTGAGGTCATCTAGTATCTTATACAGTTTAACATAACCCCCTTGCTCTTATACTCTATGCCCCTATTAATAAAGCCCAGGATATTGTAGGCTTTATGAAAGGCCCTCTCAACCAGTCCTGCCACCTTCAATGACTTATGCACATATACACCCAGGTCCCTCTGCTCCTGCACCCCGTTTAGAATTGTACCCTTTATTTTATATTGTCTCTCCATGTTCTTCCCACCAAAATGAATCACTTCACATTTCTCCGCATTGAACTTAATCTGCCACTTGTCCGTCCATTCCACCAACTTGTCTATGCCCTTTTGAAGTTCCACCCTATCCTTTGATCACTGAAGGCAACAGCACAGGTAGATAAGGTGGTTAGGAAGGCATATGGGATACTTGCCTTTATTAGCCGAGGCATAGAATATAAGAGCAGGGAGGTTATGATGGAGCTGTATAAAATGCTAGTTAGGCCATAGCTGGACTACTGTGTACAGTTCTGGGCACCACACTATAGGAAGGATGTGATTGCACTGGAGAGGGTGCAGAGGAGATTCAGCAGGATGTTACCTAGGCTGGAGCATTTCAGCTATGAAGAGAGACTGAAAAGGCGAGGGTTGTTTTCCTTAGAACAGAGAAGGATGAGGGGGGACATGATTGAGGTATACAAAATTATGAAGGGCATTGATAGGTTAGATAGGAAGAGACTTTTTCCCTTAGTGGAGGTGTCAATAACCAGGGGGCATAGATTTAAGGTAAGGGGCAGAAGGTTTAGAGGGGATTTAAGGAAAAAAAATTTCACCCAGAGGGTGGTTGGAATCTGGAACACACTGCCTGAAGTGGTGGTAGAGGCAGGAACCCTCACAACATTTAAGAAGTATTTAGATGAGCACTTGAAACGCCATAGCATACAAGGCTACAGGCCAAGTGCTGGAAAATGGGACTAGAATAGTTAGGTGCTTGATGGCCGGCACAGACATGATGGGCCAAAGGGCCTGTTTCTGTGTTCTATGACTCTATGACTCTTCACAGCTCACAATGCTTCCGAGTTTTGTATCATCCGCAAATTTTGAAATTGTGCCCTGTACACCAGATCTAGGTCATTAATATATATCAGGAAGAGCAAGGGTCCTAACATCGATTGCTTTGGAACTCCACTACAAACCTTCCTCCAGCCCGCAGAACATCCATTAACCACTATTCTGTGTTTCCTGTCACTCAGCCAATTTCATATCTATGTTGCTACTGTTCCTTTTATTCCATGAGCTATAATTCTGCTTGCAAGTTTGTTGTGCGGCACTGTATCAAATGTCTTTTGCAAGTCCATGCACACCACATCAACAGGGGCGGCACAGTGGCGCAGTGGTTAGCACAGCAGCCTCACAGCTCCAGCGACCCGGGTTCAATTCTGGGTACTGCCTGCGTGGAGTTTGCAAGTTCTCCCTGTGTCTGCGTGGGTTTCCTCCAGGTGCTCCGGTTTCCTCCCACAAGCCAAAGACTTGCAGGTTGATAGGTAAATTGGCCATTAGCAATTGCCCCTAGTATAGGTAGGTGGTAGGGAAATATAAGGACAGGTGGGGATATGTGGTAGGAATATGGAATTAGTGTGGGATTAGTATAGATGGGTGGTTGATGGTCGGCACAGACTCGGTGGGCCGAAGGGCCTGTTTCAGTGCTGTATCTCTAAAAAAAAATCAACAGCTTGCCCTCATCAACCCTCTCTGTTACCTCTTCAAAAATCTCCAGTAAGTTAGTTAAACATGATTTTCTCTTAATGAATCTGTGCTGGCTTTCCTTAATTAACCCACATTTGTCCAAGTGACTATTAATTTTGCCCCAAATTATTGTTCCATAGAAATTTCCCCACCACTGATGTTAAACTTACTGGCCTGTAGTTGCTGGGCTTATCTTTACATTCTTTTTTGAATAAGGGTGTAACATTTTCAGTTCTCCAGTCCTCTGGCAGCACCCCTGTGTCTAAGGAAGACTGGAAAATTATGATCAGTGCCTCGGCAATTTCCAGTCTCGCTTCCCTCATCCAGCCCTGGTGCTTTACCAACTTAATTACGTCCTCTTTCACTGTGGTCTGGGTAGCCTCTTCTTCCTTGGTAAAGACAGATGCAAAGTATTAATTTAATACCTCAGCTGCCTCCATGCGTAAATCCACCTTTTAACACCCTTTTACTATTTATATGCCTATAGAAGAGCTTGGGATTCCCTCTTATGTTAGCTGTCAGTCTGTTTTCATATTCTCTCTTTGCTTCTCTTATTTGCCTTTTCACTTCCCCTCTGAACTTTCTATATTCAGCCTGGTTCTCCATTGTATTTTCTACCTGACATCTGTCATAAGCATATTTTTTCTTCTTCATCTCTATGTCTTTTGTTATCCAGGGAGCTTTGGATTTATTTGCCCTACCCTTCCCCTTCAAGGGAATATACCTTGACTGTGTCTGAACTATCTCTTCTTTGAAGGTACCCCATTGTTCAGCGAGTGTTTTTCCTGCCAACCTTTGATTCCAATTTATTCAGTTCAGATTAATTTTTACCCCATTGAAGTTGGCTTTCCCCCAGTTAATTATTCTTACTCTAGATTGTTCTTTGTCCTTTTGCATAACCAACCTAATCTTATGATACAATGATCACTGTCAACTAAATGTTCTCCTACTGATATTTGATTCACTTGGCCCACCTCATTCCCAAGAACCAGGTCCAGCAGTGCCTCCCCTCTTGTTGGACTGGAAACATACTGTTGTAGAAAATTTTCTTGAACACACTAGGAACTCTTGCCCCTCTCTGCCCTTTACACTACTATTATTCCAGTCTATATTTGGATAATTAAAGTCCCTCGTTATAACTAGTCTATCATTCTTGCATCTCTCTGTAATTTCCTTGCCAATTTGTTCCTCTTCATCCTTTCCACTAGTTGGTGACCCATAGACTACACCGAGCAATGTAATTGCACCTTTTTTGTTCCTTAGCTCCAGCCAAATAGATTCCATCCTTGACCCCTCAGGGTTATCCTCTCTCTCCAGCAATGCTCTCCTTAATCAATACCGCCACTCTTCCCCCTTTTCTTCCTTGTCTACTTTCCTTGAACACCTTGTATCCAGGAATATTTAACACCCAGTCCTGCCCTTCTCTGAGCCAGATCTCTGTTATAGCCACAACATTATATTTCCACTTGTCAATTTACACCTTGTTACAGGAATTTTGTTTTTGTGTTGAAAGCTTGGAATTCTGTGTGTTTTTCAAAACTGAGGAAAGGATTTTTCTCTACGGACATTGATTGCTAAAACTTGATGGGTTTGAACTGACTAAAATACACAGACTGCAAGGCACCTCTTTCCAAACATCTCAGCAGGGGACTGACAGATCAAGACTTATGACTGTCAAGTGACTGGATTGTTGAAGTTAGTTTCACTTTTGGATTGTGAAAAGACAAGGAGCAGGCAGTTGAAATTTGGCTGTGACCTGCCTGAAGACCAGAGAAAGACCTCTCTCTGTAAAGGAAGCCTGCATCTCTTGAAAAGAAATCCTGCATTTGAAATGTGGCTGTGATCTGCCTGGAGAGAAAAAAAAGACCCAGGAAAAAAAAGTTACTTCTCGCTGTAGAGCAAGACTGCATTTCAGAGAAGAAACCCCTGTATGTCAGAGGTAGCAGATTCCTATTGCCTCCAATCTTTGAAGAATCCCTGTCTCAAGAGTGGTTCCTGTTGCCTCTTGTGTTTTGGGAAACCCTGGAACCTGCAGAAAGCTTCTACTACTGTGTTGTTGCTGTGAGTCCTGAACAGACTGGTTGCTGCACCCTTGCTGAAAGACCTGTATGACACCTGCTGCAGACAAATTGCTTTGAATGCCTACCCATCACAAACTGGTCATCAACCTTGCCTGGAGAAACTTTGAGTGGCATATGACTATTCGATTCTGGGACACCTCACCATTCAAAAACATCCTACCAGAATGTGATAAACTCAATCATTTTATTTTTTCCTTTTTATTCCTAGGAAACAGCTGTAAACCAAAAAATCCTTTTTCCCCGGTTAAACGTTTTTTTTTAATGTACGTGTGTGTGCATGAGGGCTAAGGTAATAGAGTTTTTCATATATAGATTTATCTCATTAGTAGTTAAGACTTATTATTTCTTTTCTAATAAATAGTTAATGTTGTTGTTGTTTAAAGAAACCGGGTTTGGTGTGCTTTATTCCAAGGACAAATACAATGTCTAATTTGGCTATAATTTGGTAGGTGGAAAACTTTCTAGATATGCTGTGATGTGTGGAGGAGTGGGACTGAATTAACAGTGCATTACTCCCGCCTTGGTCATAACAACCTGTAACACACCAATCTTATTAACAACACTCCATGAATTAACATAGATGCACATTAACCCTGATTTAGACTTTATTACTTGCTCCCTTACTCTGACCCCACCTAATAACTTAAGATTCCCTACTCCAGTGCTATCTACCCTATCTGTTCCCCTTAATATCTAAAACTTATCAAATGTCTTCTGGAAGTCCATAAAAATAACATTTGTAGACATTCCACTGTCCATTGTTTTAGTCACCTCTTCAAAAACCTCAATTAGGTTCATCAGGCATGACCTATCCTTTACAAATCCATGCTGGCTCTCTCTAATTAGCTGAACATTTTCAATGTGTTCAGTCGTCCTATCCTTACTTTTAGATGCTCGTATTTTTCCGACAACAGATGTTAGGCTAACTGGTCTATAATTTCCTTTTTCCCTCTGTCACCTTTCTTAAATAGCAGTGTAACATGCACAATTTTCCAATCTGATTTTTTTTTCCTTTCAGTTATTGCACTGATTTGGCTCCATTTCCTCAGCTACATATTTCATTTAATAATTTCACCAAGATGGCAGTTAGAGGGAGATGAGAACACAGGTCCTGAAAGGTACGGCATAAATTCCTTTCCTAGCAGGACCCCTCAAAATTTCAAAACCCTTCATTACTGTTGCTCTTGTATTTTTCTCCTCAGTGTAAATAGTTTCAGTATTTCAAATCTTTTCCATTCCTGGCATCATCCCGATGAACCTACATTTTGCACTCGCTATGGCTTTCATGTACTTTCAGTATGGAATGTGCCATTTCTTCACATAGAACTCTTAACCAGAGCCTAACCATTGCCTTGTACAGCTTTATCATTATCCCTTTATTCTTGTACTCTTAACCTTTATTGATAAAATTCAGAGGCATTTTGGGTTTAATGCATAGGGGCTTATAATACAACAGTTTGCAGTTAAATTATACATCTCTTTCATTCATCCATTGCTAAATTTTCATCTGTCTTTCCACTGGTTCGGCTATTCCAGGTACTTGTGTTACTTTTGTGTAGCTGCTGCAAGAGTAAATGCATTAGTTGGGATAACATAAATTTTTAATGGAGCAAAAAGGAAACAGATTCAGTGTACTGGAGGATTTTGTGTTACAGGGAGAGAAATCAACCGAATGAAAAGGTCTCAAAATAGTCCATGCATGTTGCATAACATTTACAGAGTGATTCCTGATGCTGAACTGGAAGCCACCCTTCTGCATGGTCCATGCATACATGGTCCAGATCACATCTACCCTTACATGTGCAGTGCCAAGTGTTGGATGATGTCATGCCTGTCTGCCACGCATCCACCAATGCCAGGATTAGTTCAAGCATATGCAGATCTGCAGCATTCCATGCAGATGCATAATTTTAATCATGCATGATGTCTGGACACAGCAGTGGAAGCCTTTCCCATACGCTTGTTGATTTCTGCATCGAGAGACAGGTTACTGGTGATAGTTGAGTCTAGGTAGGTGAACTCTTGAACCACTTCCAGAGCGTGGTCGCCAATATTGATGGATGGAGCATTTCTGACGTCCTGTCCCATGATGTTCGTGTTCTTGAGGCTGATGGTTAGGCCAAATTCATTGCAGGCAACCGCAATCCTGTCGATGAGATTCTGCAGGCACTCTTCAGTGTGAGATGTTAATGCAGCATCGTCAGCAAAGAGGAGTTCCCTGATGAGGACTTTCCGTACTTTGGTCTTCGCTCTTAGACAGGCAAGGTTGAACAACCTGCCCCCCGATCTTGTGTGGAGGAAAATTCCTTCTTCTGAAGACTTGAACACATGTGAGAGCAGCAGGGAGAAGAAAATCCCAAACAGTGTGGGTGCAAGAACACAGCCCTGTTTCACGCCACTCAGGATAGGAAAGGGGTCTGATGAGGTGCCGCTATGCTGAATTGTGCCTTTCATATTGTCATGGAATGAGGTGATGATACTTAGTAGCTTTGGTGGACATCCGATCTTTTCTAGTAGTCTGAAGAGACCAGGTCTGCTGACGAGGTCAAAGGCTTTGGTGAGATCAATGAAATCAACGTAGAGGGGCATCTGTTGTTCACGGCATTTCTCCTGTATCTGACGAAGGGAGAACACCATGTCAATAGTCGATCTCTCTGCACGAAAGCCACACTGTGCCTCAGGGTAGACGCGCTCGGCCAGCTTCTTGAGCCTGTTTAAAGCGACTCGAGCAAAGACTTTCCCCACTATGATGAGCAGGGAGATTCCACAGTAGTTGTTGCAGTCAGCGCGGTCACCTTTGTTTTTATAGAGGGTGATGATATTGGCATCGCGCATGTCCTGAGGTACTGCTCCCTCATCCCAGCACAGGCAAAGCAGTTCATGGAGTGCTGAGAGTATAGCAGGCTTGGCACTCTTGATTATTTCAGAGGTAATGCTGTCCTTCCCAGGGGCTTTTCCGCTGGCTAGAGAATCAATGGCATCACTGAGTTCCGATTTTGTTGGCTGTACGTCCAGCTCATCCATGACTGGTAGAGGCTGGGCTGCATTGAGGGCGTTCTCAGTGACAACATTTTCCCTGGAGTACAGTTCTAGGTAGTGCTCAACCCAGCGGTCCATTTGCTTGCGTTGGTCAGTGATTGTGTCCCCTGATTTAGCTTTGAGGGGGGCGATCTTCTTGATGGTTGGCCCAAAAGCTCTCTTAATGCCATCATACATTCCTCTGATGTTTCTGGTGTCTGAGGCCAGCTGAATATGACTGCATAGGTGTTGCCAGTCATCATTTGCGCAGCGCCTGGCTGTTCTTTGTGCAGTGTTTCTGGCTGCTTTAAGTGCTACGGATGTTAACTCGCTGGGGGCTTTCTTGTAGCTCAACAGTGCAATGCGCTTAGCGGCTATGACAGGTTCCAGCTCTTCAAAATGAGATTGAAACCAGTCTGCATTTCTCTTCGCACGTTTGCCATAGGTGGTCAAAGCTGACTCATAGATGGCGTCTCTGATGTGGGCCCACTTGGTCTCAGCATCCCCTGTGGGAGTGTTTTGAAGGGCTTTTACAAGTGAATTTAGAAATTTTTGTAACAGCTGTGGATAAGAAATTCTGCTCGTGTTGATGCGCGGGTGGCCCTTCTGCTTGAAGTGATGCAGCTTCTTTGGTTTGAGTCTAACCTTGCTGCACACCAGGGAGTGGTCAGTGTTGCAGTCCGCACTGTGGAAGCTGCGTGTGACTTGAACACTGTTTAAGGAGGCTCGCCTTGTGATGATGAGGTCTAGCTGGTGCCAACGACGTGATCTTGGGTGCCTCCATGAAACCTGGTGACAGGGTTTAGTGTGAAAGAACGAGTTGGTGATGCAGAGGTTATGATAGGTACACAACTCAAGCAGTCTCTGTCCATTCTCATTCATCCTTCCAACACCATAGCGCCCAAGGCAGGAGGGCCATGAGCCACACTTGACATGAGTGAATACTTGAGCATTTATCTACTATTTATCTACTTGAGCATGGTGGAAAAACCCATCTGTTGCAGAGCTTGGAACATTACAGCTTTACTTTCTACATATTCCCCAACCCATGGTATCAGCACCATGAAAGAAGTATGCTCACTAATATCCTGTTTGAGCAGAAAAGCACTTTCCTTGGCCAGCAAGATTTGCTGTAGCTTTACTTACTGTGCTGATTGTCGTTCTTCTACATCAGTATAGAAGGTTGTCACATTTCTGCCATTTCAGAGATCCATTTATGCAGTGGCTTGCTCTGTGTAACTGTTAACAGTCTAGGTTTTCTTTTTCCATTAACGTAATGAAAAAGAGTTGTTCTGTTGCATTCAGTGTTTAGTTCCTGTTTCCATAATGAAATCTCTTAATTAACCATATTCTGATGTGATTGTGCCCGCAAGAATTTCAGGTTCAAATTTGGTAGAGAGAATCAGAGGAACCATGTAATGCACATGTTCATTTAAGGTAGCTTTTAATATATCTTAATAGGATATATGAATTTAATGTAACTCTATTTTGTAAATATTACTTTGAATAAAGAATTACATTCTATTACTGTGCAGTAATCCAGTTATTGATTAATTATTTGGCACCAGCATGTTGTAACATGCTTCACACACTGGGCAAAACTGTCCAGAAATGCTACGCAGTTAAGTGCCTAATTTGACAACAATGCCTTGCATTTATAGAGTGCTTTTAACATAGATAATCCCCTAAAGTGCTTCACAGAGGCATAATCAAAAAAATCACAGTGGATGTGAAAGCACTGTATGAGGTATTGGTAGGCGTGATCAGAAACTTGTGGTTGAAGAGATGCATTTTAGTGAGGACTTTAAAGGAGAAGAGGGAGGTTGAGAGATGGAGGAGTATTGGGTGGAAGGGAATTCAGAATATGGAACTTTTGTAGCTGAAGGCACAACCACCAATGGTAGGACAGAGATGGGGGGTGGGGTGTTGCACAAGAGGCCCGAGCCAAAAGAATGGGCAGGTTGAAGGGGTGAGAGTGAGGATTGTAGGACTGGAAAGGGTTACAGAGATGAGGATGTGGGAGGAGAACCAGTGCATGAAATGATTAAAGCACAATGGCAAGAATCATAAATTTAAGGTGCTGGGGAATTGGGAACAAATTAGTGTCAGCAAGGACAAGGGTGATGGCTCTGTAAGACTTGGTGAGGATTAAGAAACTGACAGCAGAATTTTGTATGCACTAAAGTTTATGCAGCCCAGGATTAGCGGGATGCAGTGACCTCAGAGGTTTACTAGGCTTGAAGAAGTTACAGAGTTGGGGAGGGGCAAGAACATGGAGCGATTTGGAAACAAGACTGAGAATGTTAAAATTGAGGTGTTATTGGAGCTGGAGCCAATGTAGGTCAGTGAGCACAAGGGTGATAGGTGAAAGGAACTCTGCAGGAGTTATGAACTAACTTGGGGACATTAAATGTTTAACCCACCACACGGATCTAGCTCACCATCCCATGTGGCATATTTACTTCCCTTTCCCAATACTTGAGGAACTTTGATGTATGTACTGTCCTGGAAAGTTGCAGATGAGGCCTGCGAAAGATATGCCACAGGCTTACCGACCTTTGCTGTGGCATGTAAGGCCTTGATTTTCAACCAAACTCCCCCTTGATTGGTGGGAGAGAGTTAGGTTAGAAGAGAGGTGCTTGAGTATTGGACCCCATGCTCCATTCCCTTCCCCAGATCAAGATGTGGAGAATAGAATGCAATGAGGCTGTGCCCTATGGGAGAAAAAAATAGACATTATTAGCAGAATGACAACCAGCAACACACTTTACTATCCAAATAAAATTATTGTACTCTCTTTCAGAATACAGCTGAGTTCAAAGTCAACATTTCTTTCCAACAAGAACAAAACAACTTGTATTTACATAGCATCTTTAATTCGATAAAATGCCCCAAGGCACTGGTCTCCTCCAACTCCACAACCCTCCAAGTTATCTGTGCTCCTCTAATTCTGGCTTCTTGTACATCCTTGATTTTAACTGCTCCACCATTGGTGGCCACACCTTCATTTTCCTAGGCCCCAAGCTCTGAAATACTCTCCCGACACCTCTCTGCCTCTCCACCTTGCTTTCCTCCTTTAACACATGGCTTAAAACCTCTCTCTTTGATCATGCTTTTGGTCGTTTAACCTAATATCTCCTTTTGTGGTTTGGTGTCAGACTTTGTTTGATAATGCTCCTGTGAAATATATTGGGCCGTTTTATTATGTTAAAGACACTATATAAGTTGTTGTTGAAATATGTCGCCAAGTCACATAAGGTATCAATGTTGTAATGAATTCCAGCTTCGTCAGAGGGGCAGGTTTTCGCAGCATCTTAAAGGAGGAATGAGACATAGAGAGGCGGAGAAGTTTAGGGAGGGAATTCCAGAGCTTAGGGTCAAGGCAGCTGAAGGCATGGCCACTAATGGTGGAGCAATTAAATGCAGGGATGCTCAAGAGGGCAGAGTTGGAGGAATGCAGAGATTTGGGAAGCTTGTAGGGATGGAGGAAATGACAGGGACAGAAAGGGGCGAGGACATGGAGGTATGAAAACAAGGATGAGAATTATTACAGGCAATGCTTAACTGGGTGCCATTGCAGATCATCAAGGATGATAGGTGCATAGGACTGCAAATTAAAAGATCTCACTGACATTTTCCATGTCGGAAGGAGCAGACATCGATTGGCGCACAATCATGACATTGGCCATGATGCTTGACACTCACACTGGAATGTGTGAGGGTCCACCCCAGATGGGAAGCATAAAGGTGGAACCAGCAGGAGCATCCATATTCATACTCCACCCGAGAAATAATGAGCTCTGTGCTTCAATGGCTGGATGACTTGCTCATGTGCCACAAGCTGCACATTCTGTCAGTTTTTGAGCTCAGAAATAAAAAAGGGGCAGCCATACTACTAGGAGTGTACTATAAACCCCCAAATAGTGAGAGGGAGATAGAAGAACAAACATGTAGGCAAATTTATGAGTGCAAAAACAATACAGCCATAATAGTTGGGGAATTCAACTACCCTAATATCAACTGAGATACAAACAGTGTGAAGGGCACAGAGGGTACAAAATTCTTGAACTGTGTTCAAGAGAACTTTTTTAGCCAGCACGTATCAAGCCCAACGAGAGGGGGCGCAATTCTAGATTTCGTCTTAGGAAATGAAGCTGAGCAAGTGGATGAAGTAACAATGGGTGACCATTTTGGAGAAAGTGATCTTAATACAGTTAGATTTAGCATTATTATAGAAAAGGACAAAGATGAAACAGGAGTAAAGGTTCTAAATTGGGGGAAGGCAAATTTTACAAAGCTGAGAGGTGATCTAGCGAAAGTGGACTGGATACAGCTACTTGAAGGAAAATCAGTGGCAAACCAGTGGGAAGCATTCAAAAGCGAGATTCTACAGGCACAGTGTACATGACCCCACAAAGAAAAAGGGTGGTACTGCCAAATTAAGAGCCCCCAGTTATCTAGAAGCATACAGGGTAGGATAAAGCAGAAAAAGAAAGCTTATGACAGTTACAAAATTCTTAATGCTTTAGAAAGCCTTGAGCAGTACAGAAAGTGCAGTGGTAAAGTAAAAAAGGAAATTAGGAAAGCAAAGAGAGGACATGAAAAAATATTGGCAGGTAAAATCAAGGAAAACGCTAAGATGTTTTATCAGTAAATTAAGAGCAAGAGAATAACTACGGAAAGGGTAGGGCCTATCAGAGATGTACAAGGTAACTTATGCATGGATACAGAAGATGTGGGCCGGGTTCTTAATGAGTACTTTGTCTCTGTCTTCACAAAGGAGAGGGATGATGCAGACATTGTAGCTAAAAAGGAGTTTGAAATATTAGATACAATAAGCATAATGAAAGAAGAAGTACTAGAGGGTCTGACATCCTTGGAAGTGGATAAATCACCAGGGCCAGATGGATTGTCTCCCAGGCTGTTAAAGGAAGCCAGGGAGGAAATAGCCGATGCTCTGAGGATCATTTTCAAATTCTCACTCGATACAGGTGAGGTACCAGAGTATTGGAGGTCTGCGAACGTTGTACCATTGTTTGAGAAGGGTGCGAGGATTAGGCCAAATAATCATAGGCCAGTGAGTCTGACCTCGGTGCTAGGCAAATTATTAGAATCAATTCTGAGAGCTAGGATAAACTGTCACTTAGAAAGGCGCGGATTAATCAGGGATAATCAGCTTTGATTTGTTAAGGGAAGGTTGTGCCTTGCTAACTTAATTGAATTTTTTGAAGAAGTAACAAGGAGGATTGATGAGGGTAGTGCAGTGGGTGTTGTCGAGATGGATTTTAGTAAGGCACTTGACAAGGTCCCACATGGCAGACTGGTCAGAAAAGTAACAGCCCATGGGATACAGGGGAATGTTGTGAGTTGGATCCAAAATTGGTTCAGTAACAGGCAACAAAGGGTCGTAGTCGATGGTTGTTTTTGCAAATGGAAAGCGGTTTCCAGTGGCGTTCCACAGGGCTCAGTGTTGGGTCCCTTGCTGTTTATGGTATATATTAAAGATTTGGACTTAAATGTGGGAGGCATGATTGGGAAATTTGCTGATGACACAAAAATTGGTTGTGTAGTTAATAGTGAAGAGGATCGCTGTAGAGTCCAGAATGATATCAATGGTTTGGTTGAGTGGGCGGAAAAGTGGCAAATGGAATTCAATCCAGAGAAGTGTGAGGTTATGTATTTGGGAATGGCAAACAAAACAAGGGAATACACAATAAACGGGAGGATATTGAGTGGGGTAGAGGAAGTGAGAGAACTTGAAGTGCATCTCCATAGATCCTTGAAGGTGGCAGGACAAGTAGATAAAGTGATGAAGAAGGCATATGGAATGCTTTGCTTCATTGGCTGAGGTATTGAATACAAAGCAGGGATGTTAGGCTGGAACTGTATAAAACGCTGGTTAGATCACAGTTGGAGCATTGCGTACAGTTCTGGTCACCACATTACAGGAAGGACATAATTGCTCTGAAGAGAGTACAGAGGAGATTTACAAGAATGTTGCCAGGGCTTGAAAGTTGCAACTATGAGGAAAGATTGGATAGGCTAGGGTTGTTTTCCTTAGAACAAAGGAGGCTGAGGTGTGACTTAATTGAGGTGTACAAAATTATGAAGGGCCTAGATAGAGTAGACAGGAAGGACCTGTTTCCCCTAGCGGAGAGGTCAATTACCTGGGGGCACAGATTTAAGGTGATTGGTAGAAGGATTAGAGGGGACATGAGGAAATGTTTTTTCACCCAGAGGGTGGTGGGTGGCTGGAATTCGCTGCCCAGATCACTGGTGGAGGCAGAAACCCTCAACTCCTTTAAAAGGTACCTGGACCTGCACCTGAAGTGCTGTAACCTGCAAGGCTGCAGAGCAGGTGCTGGAAGGGGGAATGGAATGGGTGGCTACTTTTTTTTTTAGCTGGCGCAGACAGGAAGGGCTGAATGACCTCTTTCTGTGCTGCAACTTCTCTATGGATCTATGGTTCTTTCTTTTACACACTGCTTCCTCATACTGAATGCTCCCCAGGTGTTTGATCCCTTTGGCCATCGTCATTGCTTGATGGACACCAGCTAATAATCTTGGAGCTTCAGGAGGTTCTGCATGGTTGTTTCAGTGCTGGCACTCCGCGAGGAATCAGGTGCTTGCCTGTGTCATTGTTTTCTTCCGTTGTTGTGGCCCATGAGGTGTATGGTCCTCCCAGTATGGTAGGCCACTGAGAAGAGGGCTCCACAGGTGAGGGAGGTGGAGCTGTATGCAAGCAGGTATATGACCTCAGAAGGAGCAGGAAGAGGAGGAGGCAGCCATTCATGTTTTGGACGGGCTGTCCGCAAGTGCCTGATTCGACTCCATTTCCCCTTAATCACACAGAGTGATCACCTTGCTGGATTTCAGGGGAGCTATCCATTTTGGTCCCCTTAATTCCCACAGTCAATAAAAGTCACCCTTGATAATGCACCCACCATCTGTATCACCATTCTGCATCACCGAGATCTATTCACGACTCAAATCAAAGCAGCAAAATAAGAATGACACACTGCACTATAAGTCATGTACAACTGCAGCACCTACCACTGATTCAGTCTCACTCTAGTGGAATGGATCAGTGGCTGTCCATTGTGAACTAAACATAGGTTCAGCGAGGCATACTTGAAGTGGCTGGGAATTTGGATCCTTTGTCACAAGCACTGTTGTTTGTCTGTAATAATAACAATTATCAGTTAAACAGCACTTTTAACAGAGTGAAATATCCCAAGATGCTTCAGAGATGTGCCTGCAGACCATGGTACCTGTTGAAACTTTTCCACTTTACTGCTGAAATTGTCATAACTGTCGAACTCCAACAGCACGGAAATGGACATCAGCACCTCATGATGGCTACAAATGGATCACAAGGAAAGCATCAAATTAAGGAGACAGAAAGTGTCTACGCCAGAGATAGTGTGAGCACACAAGACAACAAATTGTAGTCACAAAGCACACCTGGTTATTCATCATTTTTGGCTTTACGTTAATCTCTTCTAAGGCATCTGATAAATCATAGAATCATAGAATGGTTACAGCCCAGATACGGCCATTTGGCTCATCATGTCCTGCCAGCTCTCTGCAAGAGCAACTCAGCTAGTCCCACTCCCCAATCCTTTCCCCGTAGTCCTGCAAATATTTTCTCTTCAGGTGCTTATCTAATTCCCTTCTGAAAGCCATGACGGAATCTGCCTCCACCACACTCACAGACAGTGCAGACACATGTAAAAACGTTTTTCCTTATGTCGCGTTGGTTATTTTGAGATTTTTGTTGAATGGGAAATTGGGGTTGCGTTGCTGGAATCAAAGTCGGATGAGCCAATCACAGACAGCCCAGCCAGAAAGGGGCTGCATTGATTGCCTCCTCCCCCTCAGCTGCTTGCTATATACCTGGTGACAAGGGCTGTGCACTGATGATGGTGAGGTTGCGCAGGATACAACAGACCACAACAAATCATGAGACACACTCTAGAGAGTACTGCAGGGTTCCTCCAAAGTGGTCCAGGCTCTGGAAGCATTGTTTAAGAATCCCAGTGGTCTGCTTAATGAAATTTTGTGTGTTGTATGTAGGGCCCTACCAAATTCTCAGTCAAAATTTACACTTTCACAGTCACAGCGCTTTAAGAATCATAAATTTGATGATTTTACATTTTTTTTTTTAATTCATTCATGGGATGTGGACGTCACTGGCCAGGCCAGCACTTATTGCCTATCCCTACTTGCCCCTGAGAAGGTGGTGGTGAGCTGCCTTCTTGAATCGCTGCAGTCCATTTGGGGTAGGTATATCCACAGTACTGTTAGGAAGGGAGTTCCAGGATTTTGACCCAGCGACAGTGAAGGAACGGCGATACAGTTCCAAGTCAGGATGGTGTGTGACTTGGAGGGGAACTTGCAGGTGGTGGTGTTCCCATGTATTTGCTGCCCTTGTCCTTCTAGTTGGTAGAGGTCGCGGGTTTGGAAGGTGCTGTCTAAGGAGCCTTGGTGCACTGCTGCAGTGCATCTTGTAGATG
This sequence comes from Heterodontus francisci, assembly GCF_036365525.1. Classification (NCBI taxonomy): domain Eukaryota; kingdom Metazoa; phylum Chordata; class Chondrichthyes; order Heterodontiformes; family Heterodontidae; genus Heterodontus; species Heterodontus francisci. Next base: position 53,266,247 of record NC_090380.1, read on the forward strand.
GTACACACTGCTGCCACTGTGCGTCGGTGGTGGAGGGAGTGAATGTTTGTAGATGGGGTGCCAATCAAGCGGGCTGCTTTGTCTTGGATGGTGTCAAGCTTCTTGAGTGTTGTTGGAGCTGCACCCATCCAGGCAAGTGGAGAGTATTCCATCACACCCCTGACTTGTGCCTTGAAGATGGTGGACAGGCTTTGGGGAGTCAGGAGGTGAGTTACTCGCCTCAGGATTCCTGGCCTCTGACCTGCTCTTGTAGCCACAGTATTTATATGGCTACTCCAGTTCAGTTTTTGGTCAATGGTAGTCCCTAGGATGTTGATAGTGGGGGATTCAGCGATGGTAATGCCATTGAATGTCAAGGGGAGATGGTTAGATTCTCTCTTGTTGGAGATGGTCATTGCCTGGCACTTGTGTGGCGCGAATGTTACTTGCCACTGATCAGCCCAAGCCTGGATATTGTCCAGGTCTTGCTGCATTTCTACACGGACTGCTTCAGTATCTGAGGAGTCACGAATGGTGCTGAACATTATGCAATCATCAGCGAACATCCCCACTTCTGATCTTATGATTGAAGGAAGGTCATTGATGAAGCAGCTGAAGATGGTTGGGCCTAGGACACTACCCTGAGGAACTCCTGCAGTGATGTCCTGGAGCTCAGATGATTGACCTCCAACAAAGACAACCACCTTCCTTTGTGCTCGGTATGACTCCAGCCAGCGGAGGGTTTTCCCCCTGATTCCCATTAAGCTCAGTTTTGCTAGGGCTCCTTGATGCCATACTTGGTCAAATGCTGCCTTGATGTCAAGGGCAGTCACTCTCACCTCGCCTCTTGAGTTCAGCTCTTTTGTCCATGTTTGAAACAAGGCTGTGATGAGGTCAGGAGCTGAGTGGCCCAGGCAGAACCTAAACTGAGCATCACTGAGCAGGTTATTGCTGGGCAAGTGCCGCTTGATGGCACTGTTGATGACACCTTCCATCACTTTACTGTTGATTGAGAGTAGGCTGATTGGGCGGTAATTGGCCGGGTTGGACTTGTCCTGCATTTTGTGTACAGGACATACCTGGGCAATTTTCCACATTGCAGGGTAGATGCCGGTGTTGTAGCGGTACTGGAACAGCTTGGCTAGGGGCGCAGCAAGTTCTGGAGCACAGGTCTTCAGTACTATTGCTGGAATATTGTCAGGGCCCATAGCTTTTGCACTATCCAGTGCCTTCAGTCATTTCTTGATATCACGCAGAGTGAATCGAATTGGCTGAATTCTGGCATCTATGATGCTGGGGACTTCAGGAGGAGGCCGAGATGGATCATCAACTCGGCACTTCTGGCTGAAGATTGTTGCAAATGCTTCAGCCTTATCTTTCGCACTGATGTACTGGGCTGCCCCATCATTGAAGTTGGGGATATTTGTGGAGCCACCTCCTCCAGTTAGTTGTTTAATTGTCCACCACCATTCACGGCAAGATGCAGCAGGACTGCACAGCTTAGATCTGATCCGTTGGTTATGGGATTGCTTAGCTCTGTCTATCGCATGCTGCTTACGCAGTTTGGCATGCAGATAGTCCTGTCTTGTAGCTTCAGCAGGTTGACACCTCATTTTGAGGTATGCCTGGTGCTGCTCCTGGCATGCCCTCCTGCACTCTTCATTGAACCAGGGTTGGTCTCCTGGCTTGATCATAATGGTAGAGAGGGGGATATGCCGGGCCATGAGATTACAGATTGTGGTTGAGTACAATTCTGCTGCTGCTGATGGCCCACAGCGCCTCATGGATGCACAATTTTGCATTGCTAGATCTGTTCGAAATCTATCCCATTTAGCACGGTGATAGTGCCACACAACACGATGGACAGTATCCTCAATGTGAAGGCGGGACTTCGTCTCCACAAGGACTGTGCGGTGGTCACTCCTACCAATACAGTCATGGATAGAAGCATCTGTGGCAGGCAGATTGGTGAGGACGAGGTCAAGTATGTTTTTCTCTCGTGTTGGTTCCCCCACCACCTGCCGCAGACCCAGTCTAGCAGCTCGGTCAGTAGTGGTGCTACCGAGCCACTCTTGGTGATGGATATTGAAGGTCCCCACCCAGAGTACATTTTCTGCCCTTGCCACCCTCAGTGCTTCCTCCAAGTGGTGTTCAACATGGAGGAGTACTGAGTCATCAGCTGAGGAAGGGCGGTAGGTGGTAATCAGTAGGAGGTTACCTTGCCCATGTTTGACCTGATGCCATGAGACTTCATGGGGTCCGGAGTCGATGTTGAGGACTCCCAGGGCAACTCCCTCCCTACTGTATACCACTGTGCCACCACCTCTGCTGGGTCTGTCCTGCCGATGGGACAGGACATACCTAGGGATAGTGATTGCAGTGTCTGGGATATTGTCTGTAAGGTATGATTCCGTGAGTATGACTATGTCAGGCTGTTGCTTGACTAGTCTGTGGGACAGCTCTCCCAACTTTGGCACAAGCCCCCAGATGTTAGTAAGGAGGACTTTTCAGGGTCGACAGGGCTGGGTTTTCCGTTGTCGTTTCCTAGGTCGATGCCGGGTGGTCCGTCCGGTTTCATTCCTTTTTATTGACTTTGTAGCGGTTAGGTACAACTGAGTGGCTTGCTAGGCCATTTCAGAGGGCATGTAAGAGTTAACCACATTGCTGTGGGTCTGGAGTCACATGTAGGCCAGACCATTTCCTTCCCTCAAGGACATTAGTGAGCCAGATGGGTTTTTACAACAATCGACAATGGTTTCATGGTCATCATTAGACTAGTTTTTAATTCCAGATTTATTAATTAAATTCAAATTCCACCTTCTGCTGTGGTGGGATTCAAACCCATGTTCCCAGAGAAATACCCTGGGTCTCTGGGTTACTAGTCCAGTGATAATAACACTATGCCATCGCCTACCCCGGTGTTGCAACAAACCATGAAAATTATCTATTTACAACAAACAAAAGAGACAAAAGAGGTTTCTGGTTTCAAATGACATTTATTCTATACTGAACAACTATTGTAAAAAGCTGACTATGAACAGATCATATTCTTTACTCGCTGAAGTCAGTATTTGAATGAGAGCAAGGAGCAACCAGCAACTGTCTCTTTCTTCATTCCCTGTCTCTGTGCCACAGCAACAGTCTTGCTTGTCTGTGGACTCATCACAAAATATCGCAAAGACTCACATGCATTAATCTGACACTTCATCTCCCACAATGTGTAGCATAAACCTTCAGTCGGTAGTCCTGTCGTAGTTTATTTACACTTGACAAGCAACTACTGTTTAGTACCTTATGTAGAATGAATACCTGCAGCTTTGGATGTTCAAGTGCGTTGGCACTTGCAAAAGCATCCACAAGTTCCACTGTAACCAACGGACAATTTTTTGAGCTCTCTGTCAACTTCTTAAAAAGAGATGAAATTGATGCTTGCTTTTTGCGTATTCGGTTTCCAGCAGTGCAGTGCTCTCTTTCTGCTGTGATGGCTTATGGACTAAGTGGTGCTGAACTGTTGGCCACTGTGTGTGATCCAGCAAAACATTGCAGCTTGTACAAATCATTATTTCACCATCGGCATGCAGAATTTGGCTTCCAAATTCTTCAGTCGATGTGCTGCAGTAATAGTTGTGCTGTTTTGACTTGCTTATTTTGGCATTCTCACTTGTCTGCTAACACTTGAGACTGCTATTCTCAAAACTGCACCAAAAGCCCTCTGGGCTCCGTCATAGAGTCCTAGAGTCATTTAGGGCACATAAGGAGGCCATTCGGCCCATTGAGTCCATGCTGGCTCTCCATGGAGCTATGCAGTCAGTCCCATTCTCCGGCTTGATCCTTGTAGCCCTGCAAGTCTATTTCTCTCAGGTGGTCATCCAACTTCCTCTTGAAGTCATTGATTGTCTCCACTTCCACCACCCTTGTGGGCAGCTAGTTCCAGGTCATTACCACCCACTGCATAAAAAGGTGCTTCCTCATATTCCCCCTGCATCTTTTGCTCAAAACTTTCAATCTGTATCCCCTTGTCCTTGTACCACTTGTTAATGGGAACAGTTTTTCCTCTAACTTACCTAAGCCTGTCATAATCTTGTACACTTCTTTTAAATCTCTCCTCAATCTCTTTTGTTCTAAGGAGAACAAACACAGCTTTTCCAACCTAACCTTATAACTAAAATCCTCCATCCCTGGAATCATTCTGGTAAATCTCCTCTGCACCCTCTCAAGGACCCTTATCTCCTTCCTGAAGTGTAGTGACCAGAACTGGATGCAATACTCCAGTTAGGGCCTAACCAAACCCTTATAAAGGTTGAGCATAACCTCAGTGCCTTTGTACTCAATGCCACTTGTTACGACCAGGTGAGAAAGGGGTCTAGGGGTTCCCTCTCAACCTTTTCCTGGTTTGACCGAAACAGGGTTTAATTTTTAAAACACCATGTTTTTAGCTTCTCCTCAGTGAATCCTTGTTCACTGCTCTCCAATTGTAATGGCAAAGAAATCAACCAAACAGGTTTTCTTAGCTTTAAACAAGATTTATTAACCTTAAAATTCTAATTCGGTTAAAACTACTAAAAAATACATGATGCGACCACGCTAGCTTGCATACGCAATAAACACACATGCAGATAGAGACAGAAAAAGAGAAAGAATCAAGGGGAAAGGTTTGAAGCAATAGCTGGAGTTCATTTACTGTCTTTTGAGTTTGATGTAAAGTCTTTGATTGCAGTTTGATCTTGCCGTCTCGTTGGGGCCGAGTACACACTTTCAAACTTGTTTCAATGGTTTTCAGTTGTCTTGAAATCTCGTTGCAGTTTCATCGTTTTGTGAGAGAGAGAGAGGGAGATGCTCTCTCTTCAAGTTCAGTTGCAGTCTGACTTCCAACTGTTCTGTGAACACAATTCAAACCAAACTGGGGCCAGCAGGCCAGTCATGTAACTATCTCTTTTTTTCAGGACAACCTGCCCGGCGAGGTTTTGTGGATTCTTTCAATCCTAGTAGACATCCTAAGTAAGGAGTTGGAATGCTGACTTTCACACATTCAATGTCTGGTGATCAAAATCCATTTGGTTAATTGAATCAGGGAGCAGTTCCATTGTCTTCTCCAGGCAACTGTCTCTTAGAATGCAAATGTTTCCATCCACTGTCCTGTTAGAATGCAGGTGCGGCCATGTTTTCAGTCCAGTAAGAGTTTAAAATTAATGTTCCATATGACAAAATTAATATGCTTCATTCTTGACAGTTATGGTTTTCATCACACTCTATTTATGAAGTCCAAGGTCCCATATGCTTTCCAACCACTCTCTCAATATGTTCTGCCAACTTCAAAAATCGATGCACATGCACCCTCAGGTCCCTGTTTTCCTGTACAGTCTTTAGAACTGTGCCATCCAGTCTATATTGCCTCTCCCTAGTCCTTCTTCCAAAATGCATCACCTCACACATCAGTATTCCATCTGCCACCTCTCTGCCCGCCTATCTATGTCCTGTTATAGGCAGTTCATATCATCCTCACTGTTTGCCACACCTCCAAGTTTGGTGTCATCAGCAAATTTTGAGATTCTACTCTGTATTCCAAGATCCAAGTCATTTATATAAAACAAAAAAAAAGTGGTCCCAGCACTGACCGTTGGGTAATGCCATTGTCTACCTTCCTCCAGTCTGAAAAACAACCATTTATTATGACTCACTGTTTTCTGTCCTTAAGCCAATTTTATATCCAATTGGACACTGATCCTTCTTTTCCATGAGCCTCAATTTTGTTAACCAGCCTATGGTACCTTATCAAATGCTTTCTTAAAATCTATATAAACAACATCCACCGCATTCCTTTCATCAACCTTCTCTCTTACTTCAGCAAAAAAATTCAATTAGATTAGTTAAGCATAATCTGCCTTTTACAAATCCATGCTGGCTATCCTTATTTAACTCAAACCTCTCTAAATGTCTGTTGATATTTTCCCTGATTATTATTTCTAAAGCTTTACCCACCACTGATGTTAAACTGACTGGCCTGTAGGCTTTACACCCTTTCTTGAATAAGGGTGTCACATTTGCCACTCTCCAATCCTCTGGCACTTCCCTCGTATCCAGGGAAGATTGGAAGATTATGGAAAGCCCTTCCGCTATCTCCATCCGCTCCTTCCTTTAGCAACCTGGGATGCAAGCCATCCAGACCAGGTGACTTATCTACCCTGGGCATAGCCAGCCTTTTTAGTATCTCCCCCTCTTAATTTTTATCCTATCCATTGCCTCTTTTCTCTCTGTTTCGACTGATTTTGTCAGCGTTCATTTCCTTAGTGAACACTGATACAAAGTACTTATTAAGTGTATAAACCTTGCCCTGCACCTCTCAAAATATATTACCCTCTCTGTGCCTAATAGGCCCCACTCCTCCTCTTACTATTTACTTAGTATTTACATGCTGGTAGAAGATCTTTGGGTTCCCTTTTATTTTGGCTGGCATTCTATTTTCATATTCTCTCTTTGCCAGTCTTATTTTCCTCTTCACCTCTCCTCTCAACCTATTGTATATGGCCTGATTCTCCATCAGTCTCCATATCCAAAGGATCATCCTCCGCCATTTCCGCCACCTCCAGGGTGATGCCACTACCAAACGCATTTTCCCCTCTCTTCCCCTGTCAGCATTCCGAAAGGATCATTCCCTCCGAAATACCCTGGTCCGCTCCTCCATTACCCCCACCAACTCGACACTTCCCACGGCACCTTCCCCTGCAATCGCAGGAGGTGTAATACCTGCCCATTTACCTCCTCTCTCCTCACTATCCCAGGCCCCAAACACTCCTTTCAGGTGAAGCAGTGATTTACTTGTACTTCTTTCAATGTAGTATACTGTATTCGCTGCTTACAGTGTGGTCTCCTCTACATTGGGGAGACCAAACGCAGACTGGGTGACCACTTTGCGGAACACCTCCGCTCAGTCCGAAAGCATGACCCCGAGCTTCCAGTTGCTTGCCATTTCAACACTCCCCCTTGCTCTCATGTTCACATCTCTGTCCTGGGATTGCTGCAGTGTCCCAGTGAACATCAACGCAAGCTCAAGGAACAGCATCCCATTTACCAATTAGGCAAACTACAGCCTGCCGGACTGAACATTGAGTTCAATAATTTCAGAGCATGATGGGCCCTCCATTTTACTTTTATTTTCAGTTACATTTTTCTTTTTTATTATACATTTTTTTTGTTTATTTTATTTTATTTCATCTTAGTTTGCTTACCCACTGTGTTTTTTTCATGTTTGTACTTGCGGCTGTTCAGTTTTCAGTCCATTAACACCCTATCTGTACTAATGCTTTGTCTTTCAACACACTATTTAACATATTGTTTGCCTTTGCTCCATGACCTTCTGGTCAGCTACTCTGTGACATTGTCCTATCTACATCTTCTCCTTTGTTATCTCTTGCCCCACCCCTGCTTTACTTGCTTAAAACCTTTCACATTTCTAATATTTGCCAGTTCTGAAGAAGGGTCACAGACCTGAAATGTTAACTCTGCTTCTCTCTCCACAGATGCTGCCAGACCTGCTGAGTATTTCCAGCATTTCTTGTTTTTATTTCAGATTTCCAACATCCACAGTATTTTGCTTTTATTTTATGCATCATACAACCTCTTTTTTTCTGTTTCATCACCATCTCTACCTCCCTCATCAACCAAAAAGCCCTGTTCTTGGTTCCCCTACCTTTCACCCTTGTTGGAATGTTCCTAGCCTGTACCTGAAGCATCTCTTCCTTAAAGATAACCCATTGTTCTGATACAGCACTTCCTTCCAGTCTTTAGTTCCATTCTACCCTGGCTAGATCCCTTCTCATCACTTTGAAATTAGCCCTCTTCCAATCTAGACATTCTACCTTATTTTGTTCCTTATTCTCTGCATTACTCAGCTAAACCTTAAGATATGATGATCACTCTTAACCAAGTGCTCCCCCACAGACACTTGGTCCATTTGGCCCACCTAATTTCACAGCACCAGATCCAGCAACACCTCTTTTCTAGTTGGATTGGGAACATACTGATCAAGGAGGTTTTCCTGAACACATTTTAATAATTCCTCCCGCTCCTTACCCTTTACTCTAAAATTATCCCAAACAATATTTGGGTAATTAAAGTCCCCAAATATCACCACTGTATAGTTCTTAGAATATTGCGTGCAATTCTGGTCACCACACTACCAGAAGTTATAAGTGGCATGGACAGAGTGGATAGTCAGAAGCTTTTTCCCAGGATGGAAGAGTCAGTTACTAGGGGATATAGGCTTAAGGTGAGAGGGGCAAAGTTTAGAGGGGATGTGCGAGGCAAGTTCTTTACACAGAGGGTGGTGAGTGCCTGGAACTTGTTGCCGGGGAAGTTGGTGGAAGCAGGTACCATCGAGACGTTTAAGAGGCATCTTGACAAATACATGAATAGGATGGGAATAGAGGAATACGGACCCCGGAAGTGCAGAAGGTTTTAGTTTAGGCAGGCATCAAGATCGGCGCAGGCTTGGAGGGCCGAATGGCCTGTTCCTGTGCTGTACTGTTCTTTGTTCTTATATTAAGTACCCAGTCCTCACCATTTTTCCCCTCCCTAACTCACAGGTGTTATTACCACCTGGCTAAAGTCAGCAAACTTAGCACAGACCAGAAATTGAAATAGAACATGTTAGAAACACTTAGACAGTCAGGCAGCACAATTAGATTATTATTACTACAAGATGATCTGCATTTGAAGATAACGTCACTATAGCGGCACAGACATGACATGAGCTTGGGACCCAGAAATGGTCTGGATGTTGGCTTCCCAACCTCAGATTGAAAGTCAAGCCCAACCTCTCAGTGTCTACCCTATCAAGCCCCTTTAGAATCTTGTTTGTTTCAATGAGATCACTTCTCATTCTTCTAAACTCCAGAGGTATAGACTCAATTTACTCAGCCTTTCATCTAGGACATGAGGAAAACCTTTTTCACGCCGCGAGTGGTTAGGATCTGTAAAGCACTGCCAGAGTTTGTGGTGGAGGCAGGTTCAATTGAGGCATTTCAAAGGGAATTAGACAGTTATCGGAAAAGGAAGAATGTGCAGGGGTACAGTGAGAAAGCGGGGGAATGGCACACAGTGAATTTCTCATTCAGAGAGCTGGTGCAGACACGATCAGTTGAATGGCTTCCTTCTGTGCTGTAACAAAGTATAGGGTAATGTTTCAGATGATAACTCTTGACCAGGATTTGAACTTGGAATCGACGTGACCAGCTATACGTTGCCTTCACCAACTGAACCATCAGGGAAACAGATTCTGGCCTGGAAATTCTGTAGGATCCTCCCAGCCTCTCATCTTACCTTCAATTGGATTGACAGAAGCCCAAGAGAAGCGAGGGACTGCTGGACTGTCGGAGGTACTGTCTTTCAGATGAGATGTCAAACCGAGGCCCCATCTGGCACCTCAGGTGGACATAAAAGATCCTACGGCACTATATGGTGAAGAGCAGGGGAGGTCCCCCCATGTACAGGCCCATATTTATCTCTCAACCAATATCACTAAAAAAGATTATCTGGTCCCTATCACAATGTTGTTTGTGGGACCTTGCTGTGTGTGCAAATTGCCTGCTGTGTTTCCCACATTGTAAGTTACTGCACTTCAAAAGTAATTCATTGGTTTAAAGTGCTTTGAGATGTCCTGAAGTAATGAAAGGCGCTATGTAAATGCAAGATTTTATTTTATAGTCATTGGATAGTACAGTAAAAAAAGGAGGCCATTCAGCCCATCGAGTCTGTGGTGGCTCTATTGAAGAGCAATCCAATTAGTGTCATATCCATTCAATTTTTTCTCCTTCAATCAATTATGGAAAAAATGGAATATGAGAATAAACTAGCCAGTAATATAAAAACAGATTGTAAGAGCTGTGATAGGTATATAAAAAGAGTAGCTAAAGTAAACATTGGTCCTGTAGAAATTATCATGAGGAATAAGGAAATAGCAGAGGCATTGAACAAATATTTTGTGTCTGTCTTCACAGTGGAATACATAGGTTTCTACCAGAAATAGGCAATAACCTAGGGGCTAAAAAAGTGAGGAAATTAATATCAGCAGAGAAAAAGTATTGGAGAAACTTAAGGGACTAAAATCTGATAGAATCTGACCTGATGGACTTTTTTTTATTTACTCGTTTGGGGGATATGGGCATCGCTGGCTTGGCCAGCATTTACTGCCATCCCTAATTGCCCTTGAGAAGGTAGTGGTGAGCTGCCTTCTTGAACTGCTGCAGTCCTTAGGGTATAGGTACACCCACAGTGCTGTTAGGAAGGGAGTTCCAGGATTTTAACCCAGCAACAGTGAAGGAACAGTGATATAGTTCCCAGTCAGGATGGTGTGTGACTTAGAAGGAAACTTACAGATGGTCGTATTCCCATGCATCTGCTGCTCTTCTCCTTCTAGGTGGTAGAGGTCGCGGGTTTGGAGAGTGCTGAAGAAGGAGCCTTGGTGCGTTACTGCAGTGCATCTTGTATATGGTACATACCGTTGCTACTGTGCGTCAGTGGTGGAGGGAGTGAATGTTGAAGGTGGTAGACAGGGTGCCAATCAAACAGGCGACTTTGTACTTGATTCTGTCGAGCTTCTTGAGTGTTGTTGGAGCTGCGCTCATCCAGGCAAGTGGAGAGTATTCCATCACACTCCTGACTTGTTCCTTGTAGATGGTTGACAGGCATTGGGGAGACAGGAGGTGTGTTACTTGCCACAGAATTCCCAACCTCTGACCTGCTCTTGTAGCCACAGCATTTACGTGGCTACTCCAGTTCAGTTTCTGGTCAATGGTGACCCCCAGGATGTTGATGGTAATGCCATTGAATGTCAAGGGGAGATAGTTAGATTCTCTATTGTTGGAGATGGCTGTTGCCTGGCAATTGTGTGGCGTGAATGTTACTTGCCACTTATCAGCCCAAGCCAGGATGTCCAGGTCTTGCTGCATATGGACATGGGCTGCTTCATTATCTGAGGAGTCGTGAATGGTGCTGAACATTGTGCAGTCATCAGCGAACATAGCCACTTCTGACCTTATGCTGGAGGGATGGTCAAAGATGAAGCAACTGAAGATGGTTGGGCCTCAGACACTACCCTGAGGAACTCCTGCAGTGATGTCCTGGGACTGATATAATTGGCCTCCAACAACCACAACCATCTCCCTTTGTGCTAGGTATGACTCCAACCAGCTGAGAGTTTCCCCCTGATTCCCATTGACTCCATTTTGCTAGGGCTCCTTGATGCCATACTCGGTCAAATACTTCATTGATGTCAAGGGCAGTCATTCTCACCTCACCTCTGGAGTTCAGCTCTTTTGTCCGTGTTTGGACTAAGGCTGTAATGAGGTCAGGAGCTGAGTGGCCCTGGAGGAATCCAAACTGAGCGTCAGTGAGCAGGTTATTACTGAGCAAGTGCTGCTTGATAGCACTGTCAATGACCCCTTCCATCACTTTGCTGATTAGGAGTAGACTGATAGGGTGATAATTGGCTGGGTTGGATGTGTCCTGCTTTTTGTGCACAGGAGATACCTGGGCAATTTTCCACATTGCCAGGTAGATGCCAGTGTTGTAGCTGTACTGGTTAGTTCTGGAGCACAAGTCTTCAGTATTATTGCCGGAATCTTGTCAGGGCCCATAGCCTTTGCAGTATCCAGTGCCTTCAGCCGTTTCTTGATATCACATGGAGTGAATTGGATTGGCTGAAGACTGGCATCTGTGATGCCGGGGACCTCAGGAGGAACCAAGATAGCTCATCCACTTGGCACTTGCAGCTGAAGGTGGATGCAAATGCTTCAGTCTTGTCTTTGGCACTGATGTGCTGGGCTCCCCCATCATTGAGGATGGGGATGTTTGTGGAGCCTCCTCATCCTGTCAGTTGTTTAATTGTGCACCACCATTCATGATGGTATATGGCAGGACTGCAGAACTTAGATCTGATCCGTTGGTTGTGGGATTGCTTAGCCCTGTCTATTGCACGTTGCTTCCACTATTTGGCATGCAAGTAGTCCTGTGTTGTAGCTTCATCAGGCTGATACCTCATTTTAGGTACGCCTGGTGCTGCTCTTGGCATGCCCTCCTGCACTCTTCATTGAACCTACACCCTACGATTCTAAAAGAGATAGCTGCAGAGGTAGTGGATGCGCTAGCTATGATTTTTCAAACTTCCGTAGATTTTGGAAAGGTCTAATCAGATTGGAAGTTGACAAATGTTACATCGCTTTTCAAAAATGGAGGGAGAGAGAAAACAGGGAACTACCGGCCAGTTAGCCTAACATCAGTCGTTGGGAAAATGCTGGAATCTGTTATTAAGGAAGTCTTAATAATGCAGTTAGGAAAGCACAGTATGATTAGAACAAGTCAGCATGGTTTAACTAAAGGGAAATCCTGTTTGACAAATTTATTAGAGTTTTTTGAGGATGTAGCTAGTAGGGTAGATAAAGGGGAATCAGTAGATGTAGTACACCTGGATTTCCAAAAGGCATTCGATAAGGTGCCACGCCAAAGGTTAATAGGCAGGATAAGGGCTCATGGAGTTGGGGGTAATATATTAGCATGGATGGAGGATTGGTTAATGGACAGGAAGCAAAGTGGGCATAAATGGGGCATTTTCAAGTTGGCAGGCAGTAAATAGTGGAGTGCCGCAAGGATCAGAGCTGGGGCCTCAGCTATTTACACTCTATATGAATGACTTAGATGAAGAGACAGAGAGTAATGTGTCTAAGTTTGCTGATGATACAAAGGTAGGTGGAAAGGTAAGCTGTGGGGAGGACACAGAGCGGCTGCAAAGAGATATAGACAGGTTAAGTAAGTGGGCAACAAGATGGAGTATAATGTAGGGAAGTGTAAAGTTATTCACTTTGGTCATTAGAATAGAAAAGCAGAATATTTTTTAAAAGGTATGAAACTTATAAGCATTGATGTTCAAAGAGGCTTGGGTGCGCTTGTGCAAGGAACACAGAAAGTTAGCATGCAATTACAGCAAGCAATTAGGAAGGCAAATGGCATGTTTGCCTTTACTGCAAGGGAATTGGAGTACAGGGTTTTGGTGAGACCACATCTGGAGTAGTGTGTGGAGTTTTGGTCGCCACATTTAAGAAAGGATATACTTGCATTGGAGGCTGAACAGCGAAGGTTCACTAAATTGGTCCATGGGATGGGGCGGGGGTGGGGGGGCGGTTGTCCTATGATGAGAGGCTGAGTAAATTGGGCCTATATTCTCTGGAGGTTAGAAGAATGAGAGGCGATCACATTGAAGATACAAGAACATACAAGATTCTGAAGGGGCTGGATAGGGTAGACACTGAGAGATTGTTTCTGCTGGTCGAGGAATCTAAAAGGGAGGGACACAGTCTCAGGATAAACGGCCGATCATTTAGGACTGAGATGAGTAGAAATTACTTTACTCAAAATGTTGTGAATCTTCAGAATTCTCTACCCCAGAGGGTTGTGGATGCTCCATCATTGAATACATTTAAGGTTGGGATAGACAGATTTTTGGTCTTTCAGGGAATCAAAAGATATAGCAAACGGGCGGGAAAGTGGAGTTGAAGCCTAAGATCAGCCATGATCGTATTGAATTGCGGAGCAGGCTTGATGGGCCATATTGTCTACTCTTGCTCCTATTTCTTGTGTTCTTGTGTTCCTTTTTGTAGGCTATCAACTCTGTATCCACCACCCTATCAGGAAGTGCATTCCAAATCCTAACCACTCGCTGCATAAAAAAGCTTTTCCTCATGTCACCTGTCATTCTTTCGCCAATCACCTTTAATCTTTGCCCTCTGGTTATCAACCCTTCAGCCACTGGAAACAGTTTTCTTTAGTTATTCTAAGGGATTCCACCAATCTGCCAAAGTTACAATGGAAGACATGGAAAATTTGTGTAGAATTTCAGAGCCTTTCTCTGTAATTGTTATCTCTCGTTTAATCTATTGAATGATTTAATTTTTTGCAAAGTATTCCTCTTCTTTTCCATTCTGTCTCTCCCACATTACAAATTATTCCTGACTGAGAATGCATGCAGGCATCTGCTCCTGGATCTCTAAATACTGCTGTAATATCCCTTGTTTACCTTATATGGTTGCCTCTGACTACAAGCACAGCACCGGTGGGATGTTTGTTGTACAAAGATGCAACACAATGCTGTTGGAGTCAACCCAGTTGGAACAGTTTTCGCCACCTGTGTCTGGAAGCAAATAGGTGTCAGAGTTAAAGGTAAAGAGCAGTCACCAGCAGCTGTTGGTTCTAGAAAGTATTTAGAAAACTAAAAAGATTAAATCACTCCACAGGAGTTTAAAATATTTGCTCTCAGAATCTATTTCTTGCACAAAATAATCTGCAAGACTTTTTGGGGAAAAGGTTAGGTTTTGGGCATTTCTATTACTCTCCAGAAATTCCACACTGGCATTAGCAAGGGCTCTGAAAAGTTATGGGCCTAGATACTCGGCCATGCAGCATCAGTGTTTCAGCTGCTAACCAGCTTACTAAGGCATCAATATGGCAGGTAGGAAGTACGCAGACATTTCCGGGCTGTCATATTGGTGAAGGTAGATGTGCTGGCAGCAGGTGTGCATGCTGGCATTATTTAACAGGTAGAATCATTTATTTAAAATAGGATTCTGTGTTCTTGCAGGGCTCATTTCGGTTTTGAATGCCCTGGCACTTCATTTGCCACGTGCTTAATTTGCGCTGGAAAACATGGCGCTAACCAGCAGGTAGGCCGTCTCACCAGCGATATTTGAAGGGATCATGAAGTACTTAAGGCTAGTTGATGGTTTCTCATTTCAGCCTGCTGGTTAACATCCAGACTATTTTTGGTGTGTTTCATTCCTCTAGAAAGTTCACCTTGTCTGAACAGAGCAAGATTTTGCTTTTGTTGGCTGCCTCAGAAATAGTTTGACTCAGTCATGGGTGGTCTCATAGGACTGCCTTCAGACCTGTTGGATGAGGGGAAGCAGCAAGGAAGATAGCTCAAAGCACAAACAGCTGCCACAAGCAGCAGGAGGAGGAGACTGTGCCGGAAGCCATATATATAGGTTTTCAGGGAGCACTGATCCTAACTCAACCTTATTTCAGAGCAATGCATCAGGCACTTTGACTTCACCAAGGGGGCTGTCACCCAGCTATGTCACCTGTAGACAACACAGCCTGTGGCTGTCAAGGTCACTGTGGCTCTCAACGTTTAAGGCCTCCTTTCAAGCTGCCACATCTCCCCAGTTCGCAATACACCAGCATTTCAGGGATGTCACTGAGGCTCTTCATGCTAGGTCGTACACCAACATCCCGATCGCTATGAGCCGAGCAAAGCAGGACGACAGAGCATTAGGCTTCGCCCACATGGCAAGCTTCTCCAGGATGCAAAATACCACACCTTGCCTTGCATATTCACTGTTGTCAGCCAGGCATCATTATCAGTTGTATGGGATCGCATTCCCTTAATGTACAGCTGGTTTATAACCACAGGCAGAGCATCATGCAAATATGTGCCCATTAGTTTGACTGTAGTCATGACCCTTTCATACTATGCTGGTCCTCTGTGCTGCCTCTATTCCAAACAGGCTGCCAAGTTACAAGCTGGCCAATAGGGATCAAGGGCTGTCCCCTTCAGACATGGCTTATGACTCCTGTCAGAACCCCACACACAGTTGCAGAGCAGGCCTACAACAAGAGCTATGGTACAATGAAAAACATAATTCAACTGTCTGTGCTGCCATGGAAGCGATCAGCAAAGGCTCTATCATCTTGGGTGCCACTGAGTTGATAATGGAGCTGACCACTCAGTCCAGTTTGGACAGAATGGTCTCCATACTCTGTGCAAAGCGTTGAGACAAGTTGGAGCTAGATTCCATCATGCTTCACGACATTGTGTGCAAACTCTCTGAAAGGCTTCCCTTTTGTGATCGATGCTCATCAGTCTTCTTCAGTATCTTCAACCCTCAAAATCAATATCTGTGTCCTTTGTAGCAGAACTAGTATGTGATCTCACCCTTCGGCAAGCTGGCAAGTGTGGGCTCCTCTTCCCCTGTCCTGGTTACTGGGTTTTTGTGTCTGGTGAGACACCACATGTTGACAGCTCCTTGAATTCAGCCTCTGAAGTACATGTGGTTCCAATATCTGAACTGGTGCTTGCAAGAGTCAGATCATGTGATGGTGCATCTTCCTGAAGGCTCACCTCCAGGGCTTCCACATTCTCAGCAGCTGAAATGGAAGTGTAGAACAAAGGTTGGCTTGTGGTGTGAAGGAACAGCAGAGAGAAGTGGGTGGTGAAAGCACCTGAAGCTTGTCATGTAGAGTGTGTGGGATGAGATAGAAATCAGAAAGGGTCAAAGAAGACTAGGTATGGAAAAACCTGCGCAATGTCTCCTCCCATGCTGCCATTCACCACAGTGTCGACTCCAACCCTGTTCATGTTAGCAAGCATGCTTTCTTCGAGGGGGAAGGGGAGCGTGGGTGAACTCTTTCTCCTGCGGTGCTAGCCTGCTATTTGAAGTTGTAGGGAACCTTCTTCTGCAAGCAAAGAGTGCGTGAGCGCATGTCTTGTGAGGCGTTTAAAGAATATGCCCATCATGATTTTCTGTATATAACATGCGAGTTGTGGGTAAGTAGGGGTTGTAATAGTGATAGTGTGCGTATGAGGAGAAGATGGTGAGGTGAAGTGTGGTGCAGTGACTGCAGGAGAATGAAGGGAAGCCTTATGAGATCTGGAAATTCCTATTTCATTGAATCGCTCAGTGAATCTTTTCACATTTCTGAATTTTTCTTCTATAAAATAAAGTACAGCTGGATGTGTGTTAAGAGTTCACTCAGTTTAACAACTTGCCAAGAGTGTGTAACTGTGGAAAAAGTAAAAAAATTCCAAACAAGGTTTGCCTCAGATTGGGAATTACCGTGTTAGGAATGCTGATGGTTTACGTCTTTGTGGCTGAGATGACCGCCTCAATTTTTAATGCATAAACTTCCACTAATCAAGTACAATTAGGCATTCACTTAAATAAGCCCAAATAAGACATATTGGGTGCAAATTTTATATCCACCCTCTTGTGAAGGATATCGGCATGGGCATCCCCAACTTGCACCTGAAGACTGTGAAGGAGTGCTATCCTGCCGTCATACAGCCTAACCGGCTGGTGCAATGTCAGGAAACCGAATTTGGACCACACAGGTCCAGGCAAAGAATTTGCGTGTCACTCTTCAAACAACAAGCACCAAACTGCAAGATGGGCCCTTTACTAGCACTCCTTGAAGGGCCAGGCACCCAAATTGCAATAAGGTAATTTTTAACAGCTTCTTCTATTACAAAGTATCTGGAAGGACTCTGTGGAGTGTTTCTGCAGGCATGCTGAGGTCTTGGACGTGCCAGTGTTGCTGTATCCTCACATGGATGACATGGGTGATTTGTCCACACAAAGGCTGCAACAGGCAGAGGAGGGTAGCAGTAGCAGTGCCTCTGAGTCTGCAGTATGACAGGGAGATGGAGAAGAGGCTGTGGAGAGAGTAAGCTCTGAGTGATGCTCTGTGGTACTGGACTCCTGATGCTCCTTAACAGTGACAAGAAGCTGTCTGACAGCTCTTGATGTGCATGCCTATCAGTGCACTCCTGTATGCTGCTCTATTAAGGTCCTCATCTGAGTCCTCTGCAGTAGAACCCGTCTGCAACCTCGCCCTCTGAAGAGATGGCAAACTGCCCTTTACCCCTGGCCTTGCTGCAAGCCACTCATGCCTGGGTGACTCATCATGTGCTGATCCCAACTCTGTACTTGATTCCAAGGTACATGCAGAGTCAAAATCAGAGCTGGTGGTTGCGAGTATCAGATCAAATGACTTGGCTTCTTCATTAGTGCTGTGTTGTTGAGCTGTGTCTTCCTCCTGGGGACTCCATGACTGGGCAGGTGGCAGTTCTTAGGTGTCTGAAAGCAGGAAATCAGAAGGAAAGATTGGTGTGAGGGAAGTGGGGTGGAATGGGAAGCAAGAGGTCCGTGATCACACCATCAGCAGTTTTCTCAGCCTGTCAGATAACAGGATAAGTGTGTGATGGGAGTTGAGAAAGGTATAAGGTAGGAAACATAGCTTCATCCTCAATGTTCTCAGCAACGCTGATGCCACAGGCTCCGTTGCAGCCAGCCCCATGATACTGAGAGCCATCTTCTCCATAGGTCTCAGGAGATGCAAATGTTCTTGCCCCCGTCAGTTCTGCTCTGCTCCCTTATATTGTGACACTCCAATGAAGTACTGAAGGAGTGCTGCACTGTCAAGAGGTGCCTTCTTTTGGGATGAGATGTTAAACCGAGGCCCCTACTGCCCTTCCAGATGAGTGTAAAAGATCCAATGGCATTATTTGAAGAACAGGGAAGTTTTGCACAGTTAATATTTATCCCTCAACCAATATCACAGAAACAAATTGTCTAGTCATTATCACATTGCTGTTTGAGGTACCTTGCTGTGCACAATTTCACTAGCACTTTTCATACATTACAACAATGATTGTACTTCATTGGCTGTAAAGTGTTTTGGGATGGACTGAGCTCGTGAAAGGTGCTGTATATTCTTTTAACCATTCGACCACCACAATTTAAAATAAACTGATTTTATTTTATTAACAGGCACAAAACTACTACTGTACAAAGTATAAGTTAAAAAGGTATATAGGTAAGGAATGTATGCAAATAATTGACACATTATTCACACATTTGTTTGCTATTGTCTTTCATATACAGCCATAGACAGTATTATCCACTTTCATTTGACATTTCTTTTTTGCAGAATAATTCTGCAAAAATATTAATTTTAATACCTTATCTGTTTGACTAGGCATTAGTTACAGTATATAACTCCTGCGAACACATAATTCAGATCAGCGAAAGAGCACATAATTATTTCGCATCAGATTTCAACAATTTGCTTTGTAAAACTGCTGCTAATTTTAATGAAAACAGATAGACTTAATAATTTCGGATAGCCAGTTCCCACAACTAGACACTTTAAAACAGAGTAAATTAATATTAAATTTTTGTATGAAGAGATCTAATTTTCAATTAGTCTTAATGTATAAATAATCAGTCTCTTGCAGTACGCTGTATTTTGCACATTGAGTAAAGAATGTGTTTTCAAAGAGAAACTCAATGACAATTGTAGCATTTTCAGGTAGCAACATATAACCAGCATTTCCCAGATTTTGATTCCTACATGTTATTTTGCAGGTTTTTGAAAGTTGTGTAAGTAATATATAAATGGTGTTTTTGGTGGCATCCCTTGTTTTTTAAAAGTAAAATCCCTCAAATTGAACTTTTCCAAGAAACTACTGATTCATAAATTCCATAAGTAATATCTCAGAAAAATTACTCTGAAGGTGGGCCTGGAACAAAAAAAAAAGAATATTGTAGTGTTTCAGGAAGAAATTAGGATTTGGAAAATACTTTAAGTTCTGGAAATTTGTCATTAATTAATTGGACTGTCTTTAGTTAAATAACAAAGTTTGAGGCATAGTACAAACACTGAATAGGGTGGATGAACTGGTAACTTTAATGTATGTTTCATCGTGAGTATGCTATTCAGTAAAAAATGAACAATATTTTCACAATCCATCTTTCAGTTGTAAATTTACCAGAGTGTATTAGATTCATGTAGCTTTCTCAGCTTTAGATATGGATTCAGCCCTCATCCAGGGAGTTGTTAAGCCTTGCATTTACCAGAAATGCTGATCAGGAAAACACAGACCTGCAGCCTGGAGTTTCCATCCACTTAAATTAACAAACAGAAAATGCATGTTGCAGGCCCATTATTTCCTGTCCAGTGCTCCCCATAAGCACTGCATCTTGCTTGGAGCACGCAATCAGGTTATCAGCCTTATTGCATTTGCCAATGGTCCAAGTGGACCTGTAGAGGAATTAACAAGCTCATTTTCATTACTGTGAGAAACATGCCCTATCCATTGTGGGAGTCATCTGGTATATTATTGCAAACAGATGTTTCTATCCTGCCAAAACAATGTATGATAGCAGTAGCAAAGGGGCACAATTACGAGACAAGGCCCACCATCACCTCACTCACCCAACCTAAATATCCTTTCCCCAATCCCTACTGGTCCAGGATGCTCCTGAAAATACCATGGCTCAGGTTCCCGACCCCATTCCCCTCCTCTCCACCCCTATTCTCACTGCTCACTGGTATCATCTGGTAGCAGTAAGAATGGGCCCTAAACATTGCTAATGGAAAGTACAGGCCTCCTGTCCCCTCATGTGTTAAAATTGCTGACAATTGAAACAAATATATTAGCTACTGGGATGATGGCTGATGTTTGTAGCAGGTCAAAAAGAGCACTGAGAAACCATTAATGACATAACATGAATCCTTGCCATTAAAAAGGCCTTACACACTTGAGATTTCACCTTCTGTTATGGTACCATTCAAGTGGCTTTGGGCATCTTGTGTTTTTACTGAGGGTTGAATTTCATTTATTTCTTGTAAATTGTGTTTCCTCCTGTAATAAATTCGCGATAGCAACGTGATAATAAACATCTCCATTATCAGAAGCTGCTGATTCATATCTGGAAAAGACAGAACTGTAATTAGTTGAGTGACTTGGCATTTAGGAAAAAGATCTCTAATTACAATAGAGATTACCTAGGCCATTTGTAAAACAGTATAAATAATTCTTCGGGCAATTTTAAGAAGCTCCACTGTCAGCGTGAAGGATTGCTGGTGGCGAGCACAGGTTGGAGAATTGGCTACAGTATTCTAGCCCTATTGCTAACCTGATGATGAGGCTAGTGAGGCCCTACACCCTGAAACAAAAAAAAAATCGTGCTAGTTCAGGAAGAAATTAGGATTTGGCAAATATTTTAACTTATGGAAATTTGTCAAATTAATTTTGACTCTCTTTCATTGTAATATGTCTCAAACGTTGTCAATTAACAAGAAGAATCAACATATTTATATAGCACCTTTAACAAAACAAAATGTCCCAAGGCGCTTCACAGGAGCATTATAAAACAAAGTATGACGCCAAGGCACAAAAGGAGATATTAGGTCAGATGATCAAAAGCTTGGTTCAAGAGGTAGGTTTAAGGAATGTCTTAAAGGAGGAAAGTAAGGTGGATGACACCCAGCTCTACCTCACCACCACTTGCCTCGGCTCCTCCACTTTTGCTAAATTATCTGACTACTTATCTGACATCCAGTGCTGGATCAGCAGATATTTCTTCCAATTAAATATTGGGAAGACTGAAGCCATTGTTTTCGGTCACCGCTCCAAACTCCATTCCCTAGCTACTTACTTCATCCCTCTCCCTGGCAACAATCTGAGATTAAACCAGTCTGTTCGCAACCTTGGTGTCACATTTCACCCCGAGATGATCTTCCAACTTCATGTTTATGCCATCACTAAGACCGTCTATTTCCACCTTCGTAACATCACCTGATTTTGCCCCTGTCTCAGCAGATCTGCTGCTGAAACCCTCATTCATGCCTTTGTTACCTCTAGACTTGACTATTCTAATGCATTCCTGGCTGGTCTCCCACATTCTACTCTCGATAAACTTGAAGTCATCCAAACCTCCGCCGCTTGTGTCTTTACTCGCACAAAGTCCCGTTCCCCTATCACCCCTGTGCTCGCTGACCAACACTGCCTCCTGGTCAAGCAACGTCTTGATTTTAAAATTCTCATCCTTGTTGTCAAATCCCTCCATGGCCTCACCCCTCCCTATCTTTGTAATCTCCTCCAGCCCCACAACCCTCCAAGATATCTGTGCTCCTTTAATTCTGGCCTCTTGTGCATCCCTGATTTTAATCACTCCACCACTAGTGGTCATGCCTTCAGCTGCCTAGGCCCCAAGCTCCCTATACCTCTCTGCCTCGCCACCTCACTTCCCTCCTTTCAGACACTGCTTAAAACCTACCTCTTTGACCAAGCTTTTGGTCATCTGAATTAATATTGCCTTTTGTGGCTCAGTGTCATACTTTGTTTTCTAATACTCCTGTGAAGTGCATTGGGACATTTTATTACATTAAAGGTGCTGTATAAATACAAGTTGATGTTAATTAACGAAGTTTGAGGCATATTACAAACACTGAATTGGGTGGATGAACATTACTAGTATCTTTAACGTATGATTCACTTTGAGTATGATACTCAGTGGTAATAGAACTTTCAATTGCATGGTGAATACGTAAAAAAACTTGACATATCCATTTTCAAGCAGGGCTGCACCACAAGCAAAGCCAAATTACCCTGTCTATTTGTAAGATATGTGCTTTTATTCTAACCACACTGAACCACTTAGGAAGGTAGGAATGCACAGCACCTGTAAAACCCATGAGAGTACATCTGGCTGGTTTAAATTAATATTCACAAGTAATAAGAAATCGACATGCTTTCTTTTCAAGCAGAAATTTAGTGTATGATAGCTTTAAAATAAAATAATATCTAAATAACATACATGCTCCTCTGGCTGTGGGTGAAAGTGGAGGTGCACAGGCTATGCCACCTGCCAATGCCGTTATGTTGATAATTAAAGTTTGGAGTTGATTAAGAATGAATGAAATCTGTAGAAAAACCATCAGAAAATTAAAATCACCAAAGGTAACATAAACCATGATAACTGGACCTATATGGTAGGCTTTAACAAATTATAATTTCTCAGGCCAACCAGTTAGTTATTAAACTGATTCATAAAACTAATTCACACAAATGCAGGGTGTGTGTTACAAGTTTCAGGTCTACCTTAAATAGTCTCTCGGGTACATCAGTGATGGTCAATCACGTAAACAGGCAGAGTATCTTACTTTGTGGAGTGTGCCCGTACTGTCCAATATCTGTTTATAAGAAAGGATTGCTTTGTGATCTGAATTGGATATTGTGTCTTAAAACCTTCCCTCATGCACACTTCGCCAATCTTTCAAATGGGGGACTGAAACATTTGGTAAGTAAAGACTGGATATGAATTTTTATGCTGCTTTATTTCACAGATGACAAGTGAACATACAGAATGACAGTCAAAGAAAATTCCACTTAACTCAATTCCAATTCTCTCCTTGAGAAAATTGGGGGAAAAAATAAACCTGTCCTTTCACGTTACCTTTCTTTTTAAGATTACTTTGAACTGCAAAAACCAACCTCTTGCATTTTAGTTTCAGGCTTTGGGCACTCGGCTT